>NC_090930.1:206918911-207573154 GCF_040938575.1 Ambystoma mexicanum | reverse complement strand
ACCCCAACACACATTCCCACCCACCTCCCTCCATCCCCAACAACCAATCATACCCACCCCAATAACCATTTACACCCACTTCCCTCATCCCCAACTCCCATTCCCACCCACCTCCATTCATCCCCAACACCCATTCTGACCCAATTCCCCGATCCCCAACACCCATTCCCAACCACCTCATTAATCCCCAACACCCATTCCCACCCACCTTCCCATACCCTGCAACCATTCCCACCCACTTCCCCCATCCCCAACACCTATTCCCGCCCTCCTCCCTCAATCCCCAACCCATTCCCACCAACCTCCAGCTACCCCCAACACCCATTCCAACCCTCCTCCCTCCATCCACAACATCCCTTCCCGCCCACATCCCTCCATCCCCAACAATCATTCACCTCCACCACCCTCAACACCCACTCTCCATCTACATCCCTTCCCACCCACATCCCTCCATCCCCAACAACTATTCACACCCACCACCACCACCCTCAACACCCACTTACAGCCACCTCTGTCCATCCCCAAAAACCATAAACCAACCCACCTCTGTGATGCCCAACACCCATTACCACCCACCTCCCCAAACCCCAACACCCTTTCAAACCTACCTTCCCTGTCCCCAACACCCTTTCAGAGCCATCTCCCCCCATCCTCAACACCCATTCCCGCCCACCTCCACATCCACATCACCCATTCCAACCCACCTGCCTCTATCCCCAACATCCATTCCCACCCACCTCCATCCGTCTCAACACCCATTCCCACCCATCTCCCTCCATTCCCACCCACCTCCATCCGTCTCAACACCCATTCCCACCCACCTCCCTCCACCCCCAACACCCATTCCTACCCACCTTCTTCCATCCCCAACAGCCATTCTTACCCATCTCCCTTGTGTCTGGTGAAATACTGTCAAGAAAAGGCAATGTAATTTCTGTGGCCTCTTGTCCTTGCCAGACTGTTCCAGACTATTGGACGGGCCACATTTTACATTGAGCTTGCAGTGGGCTCCCAGTCAATGACCCCTCTGTGGGGCTGATTGAGGTGGATAGGTCAGACTCCTGGGCACGGATGTGCTGGAGGGTCAGGAGCATGCAGGCGTGCATCGGTTCAGCAAATGCTGAGATTCCCCCTGTGAGCTCCCTCACCCTCTTCCTCACAACTGTAAGGGCAGCAGTTGCAACGGATGACTGCTGGTGCTCCCAGTCCAAGGACCTTGCAATCCTTCATGACAAGCCCTGGCCGAGTCACGGATGGATTGGAGATGCTGCACCTGTGTCTCCACAATGTTCTTAATGCAGATCTGCCGCTGCTCCATTGCGTCCAGCTTCCTCCAGATTGCATCAATGGAATGCTGAAGCATGCACTGTGTGCTATGGAGTGGGCTGAGGCTGAAGCAGGGAGCCATAAAGCCCCTGTCCCCTGTGTCACATTGTCCACTGGCATCAATGTCACTCCCTGTATCCAGGACACGCTGCAGATGTGCTTGTTATCTGTATCAGGTGATATGGGGCGGTCAGGGGCAGATGGGTGTGTGGGTGTTGAGCCATGGTGCCAGAGGCTGCATGTAGCTCCTCAGACACAACCACAGAGGCCGGCTGTGGAGTGGTGGTTGCAGCTGCCGGGGGTGCTGCACCTGCAGCTGCATGTGGTGTGCTGGCATCAGGTGCTGTGCAAGCATGTGCACTGCTGGCAGGTGGGCCACTTGGCACACTTGTGGGGACTGTGGTGGTGTCTCCACTTTGCATAGGTGCCATGGTACCGCTGGGCCCTGGCCCTGGTTTGTCATGCCGGCTCTTCCTCCTGCTTTTCCCATGGCTGAGCAGTGCAGGCTAAAGATGAATGTGCCCTTGGATGTCGAGGGCCCGCCACATCGTCCTGAGTTGACTGTGAACCTGTTGGGTTAACAATGACAGTCATCATGTATACTTGTATGTAGGCTTGCAAATCACCCATGCAACATGATGGATGGTCATCCTACACACAAGTGGTCTTATGAGCAGGGTTGGTTGCAAGCAAATGAGAACAGCTATTGCAAGGTGGGAGTAGTGTCTGCTGAGGGTGTACACCACACATGCATGGGCTCATTGCCTGTTTGGATGCCGATATGGGTTGCACTAGTGGTGGCAGACGGGGTTCATTTTCATGGTTGCATGGGCTCACGTTCACATTTCCCCTACAGTGCATGTATATGTGCACAGTCTCCCTCCTTCCCCTACAGTGCATGTATATGTGCACAGTCTCCCTCCTTCCCTTGCATGTTGTAGCCGTGCCTTTGTACACACTGCCATGTGCTTGCCCTGCCCGTGGTTCCCATCTATGCTGGGGGCACATACATGGGATGAGCATTTGCCCAGTGCATTCTCATGGCAGAGTGAACATTCATACTCACCTTGGAAAAGGTCCTAACATTTATTAGACCTCAAACCAGAGACTGTGATGTTTTAACATATAAAAAGTTCTCAATTTTATTGCAAACATTTGTGCAGACAATATGTCCATAAAACCCTAAAAACGAAAGGATAAAACCATCGTCTAAAGCAAAAATAAAAATAGATAGCAGCATGTATACACACATTATATAATACAAATCCACCGTAAAATCAATTCTGAATTTTTCTAGCGTGGACAAGCTGATCACACTCTCTCGTGCTATACTAAGAACCCTTAGTGGAAATATAGTGTGTAAAATGTTTGCAATAAAATGTATATGTTAATAAAATCACGTGTCTTGTTTGTGGTTCGGACCCTTTCCTTGTCTTTCTTGTGAAAGTTAACCTAGGATACTTACTGGGTTACCTTCCTTTTGTTTTTCTACTGTATACTGGCCATGAGGTAGGAAGGCTGTGAATCCCCCACCGTGGAGTTAGCCGGTGGGAGTTTGGTGCATTCATACTCACCGGCATCACCTTGGCTGCTGGCTCCCACACCCTCAATCCCTTCAATATGGAGGATGCTGTTGGCTTTCTCCTCCCATGGGGCACGACAAGGGGCTCCCACTGTGCCGCTTCCTGTGGCAGATGTCTCATGCTGGTGTTTCACCAGGCTGCTGCGGATCCTGGCCTTGAGGTCATTCCAACGCTTGTGGCAGTCCTCACTGTCCCTTGGAACCCTGCCCACTGCCGCAACCTTCCTCTGCCCAGATGTCCTCCTGTGCCTTGACCCATAGAGCTCATCGGCATAAGCTAGGACCTTATTTGTGAGGACCTGCAGCTCAGCCTCACTGAACTTCTGGTTTCACAGCCTTATATCCATCACCTTGGCTTTGCCTTTCTCCTGTTACATCGTCACAGGTGCTCCTGTGTTCAGAAAGCAACAGGAAATGGGACTTTCAGGGCGGATTGGATTTTTAAAGATGGCTGCCGCTTGACTTCCCATTTCTGACATTGGTGCTAATTCCACCAGGGATAATTCCGCCAGTGGAATTAGCGGCGAATTACCCGGCGGCAACAGTCATTCTGCCGATGGTGGGCAGAAATACCGTCCATAGTTGATTTTTAGCGGTAATTCCGCTGTACAGAATTACTGTTACCGCTGACGGTCTGTGCGCAGTAATTCTGCCAGACACAACAGCAGTAACAGTAATTCCATTGGGCAAAAGTACCACTGCCTCCAACGGCCACTTCGTGACGAGCCCCTAAATATGTTGCCACGGTCATGCTGCCCTGTAGGGCCAACAGTCACACAATTGAGGTGTTTCAGGACACTGATGTAGGCAATGTTCAGGCACCTGGCTACTCCACCAGTGCCACCAGGATTTACAGGATTGGGCGAACTTGTTTATAAGAGAATCTGAGCAACGCCATTTGCTTTACTAGAGTCATACGGCATGTCACACGGCATGTTGAGTATGGTGCATATCTATACTCCGACATAGGTCATAAAGGTAGTACATTTAGCTTTTGTATTTAGCATGGATAATGTGCCATTAACACAGTTACATGCGCCAAACCTGTCTCACATGTCATAATTGTGTTTGCAAAGCCCCTGTCTGCATATGCGGCACTCATGTGATTCCACTACAATCAACACCACAAAGACATGTCTGGGTGCAGGCAACTTGTGGCACTAGACAGTCATATCGTTCAGTCACATCCCTCAGTTCATCCACAGCAGCAGTCAGGGGCATAAAGCACACATCCCAAATGGTCCAGGCATTAAAACCTGGTTTTCAGGATGCTAACAAGGATCTGCCCAATGGGATTGTGGATCTGGATGCCCGTTGCGGTGCCTTGCGTCTACCTCCCACCTACTATGCTCATGCATGAAGTTAGTGGATTTTGCACCATTTGGAAACCATTGTCATTTGTTGGGAGTTATCAGTATTGTGTCGACAGTGAAGTGTCTGTACCAGTTATGTTCATGGTTCTTATATCAGGCAACCGGGTGACGACATACCAGCAGTCCTCAAATGGTCAAGCTATTGCTGAGTTCAGAAAGAGGTAGCTGTCGATGGATCCATGACAGGTGGCATTGAGGTCTATGAAAATACTGCCAGAAGCAGAAGCCATCCTGACGTTGATGGAATGCCAGTGTGTCCTATTCAAGTGCAGGTTTTCAGTAGCTGATGGTGGTCTGAAGGCCACATTGGTACAATAAAACAGACTGCACACCCCAGGAAACCCAGCTATTTCATCAAATTAGTACCCAGCGAGGGTCAATGAGCTTGTAAAACGCAAGCTCATTGGCCCTCGCCTGGGCCTTACCTGCCTCAGAAGGCTGCGAGCCTCCGCGGTGTCCCGCGACTGGCTGCCATTGAAAAGAGAGAAAGGACTACACGCAGTCCCTTCTCCCCGATCCCTGGTGGCCATTATTTTGCTTTTCTTTTCTCGAGCCGAGAAACAGTCGCAGTGCCGTTTCTCGACTCGAGAAAAATTGCAATTAGTACTCCGGTACGACGTGCCAGGGTACTAATGGTAATAAGACCCGAGGAGTCGGGCATTACCGGTTGAGTAATGCCCCCGGGGCTCCGTTAAAGCCTTCGCTTCACACTGGCTTCTAACTATGGCCGTGGGGGCATTACCCGATCGGTAATTACCCCCCTCCTCGGGTCATATTGCCTAATTAATTCACTATTTTTGCCTTTATAAAGGCATCGTGAGCAATGGGAAGGTGCTGAATTACAAAAGCACACTCAGGACCTAGCGTAGAGATTGTAACAGTGGGGCTTGTGGCGTCTTTGCTATGAGGCACTGATTTACTGAAAGGACCAAGTGACGAAGAAGACAGTGCAGCTACTAGATTTAGTCGCTGTGGTTTAGCATTTGAGCGCATACTGGGTGCAGCCAAGTGCTCTTCTGACTGCCAGTATTAAATGGGGGAGAGCTGGCCAGTTCCTCTAGAAGGGGACATCCGCCAGCTCCCATGAGGGGACTCTCCTTCTATAGGTCCTTCCTCTCCTCAGAAGGCAACACAGCAGCATGATGATGCTGACTAGATCAGCCATGGCGGAGGACACCCCATGCAGGATGTGGCTGACATTTGATATTTTACATCAGGTCGGGAATTGGACAAGGCAAGGACAGGCATTTTTCTGTGAAAAGCAGCCCTTCACATTTTGAAAACACACCCATTTATTTCCTTCGCTCTGCTATTGGGTGAGTGTTTCTTTCATGTGTGATATATTTGCAAGGCCACTCTCTACTGTATCCATTTTCCTCCAACCTTCCTTGGGCATGTCTTGCTATTGTCATATGCACATCTGACTCGCGCACCTTTGTTAATAGGCTGCATCTTTTTTCTGTGCAAGCAAATTATGTGTGTGTGCATTACGTGTGATACATGTGCAGGTTCTTTTCTTGTAGTTGTCATTTATATAGCGCCTTTTACCATTATTATAGTCTCAACGCGCTTGTGGTGGGAACGCCGTTGGGGACCAAAGTCCAGAGTGTTGGAGGTCAGAGAGTAAGATTAGAATGCATGTGTGCATTTTGGCCAAGTAAGGCTAAGCAGGGCGGGCCAGGCTCCAGTAGAGAGAACTTGTGTTGTAAGAAAGGTTAGTGAACCTGACCCCTATATTTGATTTCTGTTCCTGATACAGGACATAGGTTGTTGGGATTGCAGCAGTCTTGTACTTGTAAAATAATCAATGTCAGCGGAATGCCGAACAGAAATGGACGCCTGGGAGAAGGATGGCAATGGAGGACAGTTAGAAATTAGACCGCATTTGAGCAGTAAAGTTGTGATCGTTTAGGCTAGCATTAAGGGACTTGTAACTGTTCTGTCAATGGAAGAGTACATCACCAATGTTACATGACAAGACCACAATGTTTGTCATTGCAAGTTGTAATCAAAGCTATAAGAGCTCAATCTTAAAATCAGTTTCATTGCGATGGATTTGATCTGAAAGAAGTATATAGACTTGCAGGGCAGTCTATTTAGGTCGCTTTAGAAGTTTTTTTTTTATTGACAGGGTATTGGACATTGCCGTATTTTCTTCTATTTAAACAATAAATTAATCAATTACAGGAGAAATGTTGTTTTGCCCCAAAGTGAGGGTCTCTGTCAAGGAGCAACTCTGGAGGTTTCCAGAGTCAACGACATAGATTTGGGACTCCCAGCCAGACTTTAACCACAATCAAGTTCTGTTTTATATGTTATGCTGAAGTTCTTATGCTTAGACTAAAACATTTACATTTATTTGCATTACTCCCAATGACTATTCAATAAGTAAAACAGCCGAAGTGCATGTTCCGGGGGCCAGCTTTCACCCAGAAATACATATTAGGAACAGTATAAATGATACAGAGACGCATGCGTGAGGAATTAACCAACTTTTAACCTTTCGTTTTTTTATTAAATAATAAAATGATGTAGGCTATTCCATCCCAGAAAGGGTGGTCAGCGAATCAGAACTCCATTTCAGAAAGTTGCATGCCCAAAGCATACTGTACACCTGTGCCCTGCTGCATCAGTCTCCCTGATCTGCAGCTCAGGCTCTTCAGTGGCACAGAGCAGGTTCAGAGGTTACATGTGCCCTGTTTGACAGATTCTCTGAAAGTAAAATCACTGCCGATAGATAGGGACGTCATTTCACCAAAATGCCAGGGGTAGCGGAAGTGACATCACACGACACTTGACCTCTGATAAGATCACAGGAAGTGAGGTAATTTGACCCACCCCGAAGTGACATCACGGGAAGCTATGGCACACGACCTTTGACCCCTCGACAACACTGGAAGTGGCATCACATAGCATTGTTCCTAAGTACGCTACACAAAATATGGTTACGATATCACTCTAATACATTGCATAAAAGAATGGATCACCATATGTATCATTAATATCAGTGTGTGTACAGGGCCATATTACCAAATTACTGTGAAGGCACGCAGATGTCCAAGGCCAAATGATAATGATGTATTATTATTTAGCACTTAAGCTTAAGTGCTTTAGTTTATATAGAACAAATATACATGCAATATCTCCGTACCTGTGTTGGTATTCATTTATCAACCTCAGAAGGATGAAAGGCTGAGTTGACCCTGCCGGGATTCGCACCTGCAACCTGCAGATAACACATACATTGCAGCAGCGAGCACTCAACCCACTGAGCTAGATTATCGGCTATAGCTATCTTACCGGCTATAGTAAAATGATCAATTACATGTCTTAATGTTTTCAAAGTCAGAAAGCAAATTACACTCTGTAGTGGATAACATTAAACTGGTTACTGAGATTTAACAGCAGGCCAGTTCATCTGCAGGTCTGGTGCAAAGATGGCCACGTGTCAAGCCTACCTGGATCTACTTTACAGGCTTCAGAGGTTGGCAAAACGCATATCATTGGGAGGGTTCAAAGAATTTAGAGTAGCGCAGGGAAAGGAGCGCACTGACACGGCATCCCATACTCTGGACACTCGTTACCTCATAAATGTATTTATTTATTTATTTAGAATTCTTGTAGAGCCCCTAATGCCCCCAGGCCTCAAAGCGCTACCAAAAAAGCAATACAGACAAACAATAACAACAACACAAGCAATTTACACAGAGACATATAAAGAGCAATTCAAAATGAAGACACGTCAGATTGCTACTAGAAATAATAAGGCGAGGGTCACACTATGAGACCAAGGTTCGTGGAGCCCATGGGCAGGTATTTACATAGTTTAAGGTTCATGGGCAGGGTGCAGGCTCCGCACCCTACCAAAATACAATCTCTGTTCCCTTGGGCGCACCAATTAACCAGATCTATCCTGCAAAGGAATTTCAAGGCAGAGGAACGGACTACCCCGGGCCCCGTTCTTGCACGAAGCCACGCAAGTACTTTTTTACGATGTGTGTCTCTGGGTTCACTCTTGGAGGGTTTCGGAACGTTAGTAATAATAAAGCTTTGTTTATCCATAACCAGGGCTTTAGTGACTGTATCCTCAGGTATTGGCATGTTGGATGTTTTTTTACGCTCAGACCTTAAGCCAGCCGGTCTAGAGTTCGAGGATTCATGTCGATTAAGTAAAACAACCATTCACAGGGGCGATGACAGGCTCCAGCGGCGCGAGGCTATGCTTCTGAGGGGGGAGGGGGAGGGCGGAGGATAGTGCTACTTCTTTACGAGAGGATCGCGTCTTGGAATTAGTGCCAGTGCACAGGGCCCTAGTTGACAACACATTATTTTCAGCTTCCGTTGCGGGGAAATCCATCTGTGTAGAACAGTTCTTTGTGCTGATGGGCAGCGGAGTCATAAGGTGAGCATTGGCTGCTTGTGCACTTTTCTCGAAGAAGACAGCGTGATATTGCTCTGCAGAAATGTCTAACGACACTAGCCATGCATCAAGTCCTCGGCAGTGTCACAGTTGTTCAGTTCCTTTATAAGAGTAACTTTGCAGAGATTCCAGGCCTCAGGAGTGGAGTTCCTCCTTTCAGCGTCCTTCAGGAAGACGGAAGGGGAAGGGAGGGTGGGAGACGCGGCCCTCTCCTCACAAGGAGCGGGTGCCATCCTGAAAGAAGGTAACCCTTCCCCATTATTTGCAGAAGCTTGGGGGGACGCCTGAATGAGGTTGGCCGTCCTGTCCACCCCACAAGGAGTTCAAAAATAGGGAGTTCACGTTGTTAGCCTGTTTTTTTTATTTTAGTACAGACTACCCGTTGGGCTGCATGAATTTTATTACCTTTGCCGTTAGTTTCTGGGCTCCAAAGCTATGGAGCCAAGCCTTAGGTTGGAATTATACAGGAATCATGCTGAGAGCCCAAGGAGTCATAGAGTGACTTGGTTCGCTTGGCACGAACATGCTCTCTCCTACGAGAGCTGAAGGCCAGAACTTGTGATAGCCGGTCTTTTTTCAAGACAGGAGGAGTAACCGGTGGGGACAGATAGAGGGTTGATTATTGCAGGCATCATGAACAAGTGCAGGACTACAACAGCGCACTAAGGGCAGGAGAAGAAGACGTTGAGTTGTAGGTGGAAGAAGAATGAAACTGCTGGAAAAAGGTGGCGGGGACGTACCTGCAACCTGACGTCTTCTGAGCCAGCACTGTGTCGAAACCTGAGGCTGCACACCCGAAACTGAGGCAGGGAGCAGCAAGGCAGGGAAAAGCAAGGCAGTCACGGTGGCGAGGGCACAAAACCATGCTGCACAGCTCTCAATTCACACACTTTTGGCGGGTGTCACCCGCCTTGTAAAGGGCTGACTCACCCGCCAAGCCTCCTGCACGCCCATTCATTCCAATGGGCGTCTCACCCGCCAAAAACAAAATCGGATAATTTCACCCGCTTTTGCAACACAAATGGTTGAGAGCTATGCATGCTGTCCAGGGACACGAGAGGCACGGCAGCAGCAGCCTCCTCCAAGGGGAAGGAGACAGCACGGAGCGGCAAACACAGCACAATTAGAGGAAGGGACCTACTGAAACAGTGGAGGAGCCATCAAGCTGCACTGCCGTAGAACGGACAGCCGCTTTTGACGATGCAGTTTACCAACCAACATGTCACTTCCCTCCTTCCCAACATGCAAACAAACATCTTGAACAGCATGCCAGGAAAGATAGACACACTACAACAAAGCATTAATTGTGGCACAATGAAATCAAGGGCCTCTTTATGTGCTATGGTCAAACATTTCTACACTCTACACGAGCTTGTAGGTACAAGGATTTTGCAAAGTGACCGAGGACACCGAGATGGAATGGAATGTCTTGTGATGATTGTAACAGAGAAAATCGCAGAAAAAACATGCTATTGTTGTAACTTGTGAAAAGTAAAATACATAGTCCAAAATGGATGCTTATTCTACTCTAAATGCTGTTTGGAAGTTTTTGTCTTCATTGTGAATTTGAAGTGTTTAAGAACGGACTAAATCAGTGACTCACCCCCTAAAGTGTGCATGAAATAAACCTTGAATGAGTCTAGCAATTATTGTACAGAATTCCACAAAGACAAATTATTTGTTATTCCTATTCTTCTTATTTAGGGTCACTGCTCAGTGTTACCCTTGGAGAACCCCCTGTTTTTTTAAAGAGGCATGAACAAGAAAGCCAGCCCCTCCAGAAACAAACAGCCACATGGCCTTGGCCACGGAGCTTCAATTTAAAAAGAAAAAAAAAGATTTATATTTTTTTTAGGAGTAGCAAGGGAGACCCCTTGCAACTCCCAACTGCTGTCTCTGCTGATAGAGGTTGAACTTAAATCTCAGATCCAAAACCATAATAACTCTGATAAACTACTGCCTGATTGCAGGGTAATCTTGAAATATAAGCCTTACTTGGGTTTTGGTAGGGTGGCTGGTAGTTCACATAATTATTAAAGCCACATCTGATTTGTATCATAGACACGTCAACACTGTGAGCCCAGACCTAGACTGCCTGTCTCTGCTGCAGCCAGCAGGACAATATACAGAGGGTGTTGTCCCTCTTTGATCCTTTCTGTTGCCAGGTAACACATATCTCCAGTTCAGGAGCTCCCAGCTGGGGAGTTCTAGGAAACTTCAAAGTGGCACTCCCTAAACAAAAGTTGGTATCTAGTTTGCTCCAGGTGCAAGTGAAGAAAACAAGGTCCAGTCTTGTCCCTGAGTCTCTGATTGAGACTCACAGCACCAGAAGAAGTAGAGCAGCTGGATTCCTGCATTTTACAAGTTGAACCAGAGTCTACTTTGGTTGAATGTCTTGGAACCACCAGGACCTGCAGTGTTGCTTGTGACAATTCTTTGCTGTTGATGCATTCATCGAACTGGGTCGGCGGTGCATCGTACCAAGGAGAGCATGTCAACCTTCTGGTTTGACCCACCACTCAGTGGTGAGGACAATTTGGACCTGCCACATCTCGAAAAATGCATTGGACCACCAGAATCTTCGAATTGACCCAAGCTCGAATGTTGAACCAACCCTGGTGAGTTAAATGAATTGCATCGCCCGACTTCCACCTCAGGACCCCACTGCTTTCAACTGACTCAACCGTAGCTTCCCGTTCAGCACAGAGAGCATTTGAAGCCTGTTTCGATGCCGATGAACTTCCATGAACCTTTGGGACCCTAAAGACTGCTAAGCCATCCATTTACACCGTTTTCGGTAAAGATGTATCCTTTTTGGTGACATTAGGCCTCATTACGAGGACGGCGGTAAGGTTACTGCCATCCTCGTAACACCAAATCTGCCACCTGATATCCCTTTACATGCTCCGGCAGCCATTTGGAAAGTCCCCATTCCCATGGAGTCCTGCAGGACTCCATGGGAATGGGTTCACAGACTTGCCGGGACTAACGGCCCCTTCCGGGCGTAACGGCAGACCTGCTGGGAGTAAACGACCCTGCTTGCAGAGTCAGAGTGTGGTGGTCTGGAAAGGGATCCGGTACGTTGCTACCGGCACCCTTATTTCCGAACCCGCCACACTCATAATGAGGCCCAATTATATGTGATTTATTGCCTTTCACAGCTGCTACATTACTCATCTCTAATGAGCATATTCTGTGTTATTTCCACGGGGGAGGCTTGGGGGTTGTTAATGTTTTTATATACAGTTATTGCATAGTTGTGTGTTTGATTAAAGTATATATAATTGTATAGAACCTTGATTGGACATTCCTTTATTTTGAACTGTTGTACTATTGCTGCATTGGTTGCTACTGTTATCCCATTCATACCCCTCTTATGAGTATAGCCAGCCCTCAGCCTACGCTACCACAAAAAGCAGAGTTGGTATATCACTTAAATAAAATAATAATTTGGCATTTATATTGCTCTAAGAACCCTCAGGTATCTGAGCGCTGCTCATTATTACCCACGGTGTGGATGAAAGGCTGAGTTTGGCCCCGCCTAGCAGACTCTGCACTGATGTCAAAGCGAGCGCTCTACTCGCTGTGCCACTTGACCGGCATGACTGTGCCTGCTTCACCTTCATGATTGGGTTAACTGTTGGTTTGAAGCAGTGGTTTGTAGTAGTGTGATGACTGAATTTAGCCGCTACTCACCCTTGTACTACTGCAAGGCAGTAGTCATTCCATCACAGCATGCTTTATTGACAAGGAGTGGCATTCTAGCAGTAGCCGCAGTGCGACCTTTCGCTTTGTCGCACAATGCCCTTATGTACCGGTTTTCCTCCAAGATCTGACAAATGTATGTAGTCAATTGTGTTTAAATGTAGTGTCTTTGGCGGGCTAATCAAGTGTTCATGTTGGCACAATAAGAGTTCAACTCTCATTTGTGGAGGGTTGATCAGGTATTTCATTAGTCAAGGCATCTACAAATAAAGCACCAGGTCTGGAAAATATGCCCCTTCCTCATTCAAGCATTCCAAGTCCACCTGTGGAGCCCTCTGCATCAGGGACATTTTACCGGAAGAACCCAAGGGAACATATACCAGAAGAAGCCATCAGTCCCAGTGATTTGGTATTTGCCACATCGAATGTAGTTAGGGTGCATAAGTGAAAGGACAATCTACACATATCACTGAGGAACATTACATGTTTTTGCAAAAAGAGCCTTTCTCCTTCACTTTTGTGTGTTTGGGAAACCATGAGCTATTCAGCATACCTTTGATGTTGATTGCTACATTGGGCTTAGCAGCCAATTCTTTGAACATTGCTCGTGGGCAGGCATCTTTCAGTAAACATGACAATGCGTTTTTCTTAATTATTGAAAATGACTGCTCATTAGATAGCAAATCAAATTTGGAGAGGAAAGGACGTGCATTTAGACCTTGGTTGAAAAAGTACTCATTTGCATCCTGCGCAAAGAGATCTTATTGGCAATGAATCACCATTTCCGTCAATCCTAACAACCCGTGACACTGTGTTAAAAGCTTTTCAGCTCTAACACAAAAAGAAATAACTCCCCACGCAGCACTATCAAGTTAAAACGCTTTCCGAAAATATGTTCAAATATCCTCACGAGATTACTGACCTCATCAGAATCTTGGTTTCAATAAAATACTCATACTTTTCAAAGCTCCGAGTTATCCTTCATGTTTAAAAACAAGCATATGCCATAAAAACGCATCTTTGGCAGCCTCCAATCTAAATGCTTTCTCTTTTCCATCGGACAAAGCCTAGCTCACATCCCGAGTAGCGCAAAGACACTGCTGCAGCCACAGCAGTAGGGAGGCCACCCTCACCCCATACTGAAAACCTTCCTGACCAGACTGGTAGGTCAACAGCCTCAAAAGCAAGCCCAAGATGCAAGCCAAATATGGCGCAGCTTGCCGGACCTCAAATCATCCTCTCTCCTTCTGATTGGGCGACCACAGTGATATGCAAAAGGGTCTATGAATTCAAAAAAGGCCACCCTCCTCCCAGAGACGATGAACACAACCATGCTCAAAACAAGAAGCGTGGTATGTTTATTTATAATGGATTCCTTCCTTCCACTGATTTCTCATCTAGAAAATGTATCTTCCAGCAAGATGTTCTTCGGAAACACTGTCCACCACCATGCGGTGCAGCACAGCTGCACGTTGGCTCCGCCGCTAGATGGCTCTCCTTGCCACGTGCTAGATATGATGTTGGAGCCAGCATACATTGAGGCACCGCACCCGTGACCGTAGCTTCTTTTTTCCACGTACTCTGCTCGCTTCAGGAACGCTGCTTAATTAGACATGTGGTGATTCATGCAATGCTGATTCAGAGGAAGACCTCAGGGTTTAAACCATGGGTCGACTGCGGGCATCAAATGCTCCTTTCCGAACCCCAAAGCCTTTGTTTATACTGTTCGGCTGAAGGAGCCTACACACAGGACTGCGGGTTGCATAACTTGATGCACCCTAAGGTGTTTTGAGAGCAGCTGTCGAAACTAACTCGTCAGCTTTTCCCACAAATAGACGCTAGATGGACTCATTCGAGGCCGCTGGGCATGGAACGCCAAGCCAAAGTATATTCTCCAGTCTGCAGGGACAAAAGGAAGATGAAGCATACTCATTCTTCTCTCCCTCCAAGAGGAGTCACTGCTCCGGGGATTCCTCTGAAGAAAAAGGTGTTGCAGTCACCTTTGTCTAGCTAATTTTCCACACCAGATGATGGGAGGCCTTTTGGCTTAAAATGCTAGACACCTTTGTTACGGTCCCTGTACTGATGGCTTTGATGGGTCCACTGTGCTCGCACGAGACGGCAGAGGTTGTACGACAGACCGCAACCGTACACCAGTAGGCTATCCCATGCTTCTATGGGTGAAGACCCATCTGCACGCCTCTGGATTTCAATGTCAGTCCTACAGTGCCAGCTCAACTCTCCACGGTGCCACCGGCTTCATGTGAATACATCAGCTTCCTAGTGATCCAACCCCCTTTGGGCTGGATCCTTGGTGCCTGAGGGAGGTCAGGGATTTCGATGAGGAGTTCAATAGTGAGGAGGGTGAGTTGATTTAGCTTGCCACTGACTTGCAAGAGGCAAGTGGGCTGAACACGTCTCCAAAGCTGGATAAACTTCCTGCATCAACTCTGGGGAAAGCTCAGCTTCATTCCAATGCCTAATGGATACAATGGTAGGTTAATCGGCCCGTTCCAGCCCCAAAGTCCAATTTGAGCTGATGGACATTCTTAATGAAGATCCACAGAGGGAGATTTTAATATCTTAGTATTAGAGGCCCTGGTCCTGAAGTTGTGGATGAAGTCAGCTTCGGTTCTGACTGTGGACCCAGAGTTAGCGAAAAAGCACTGGCTGAGCTGGCATTTCTTTCCTTGAACGCCTCCCCTGAGAGCATTGTGGTCCGAGATGCCACGGCGAGGCTGAAGACATACTCCTTCCCATTCTTACATCCTGATAAATAGAGTAAAAGGCTGCATTGCTTGGAGAAGAAGGTTTTTGGCTCATGCATTCATGCAGTCTGCACCCGAACTGCAGCTTCACGCGATGAAGACCCTGTGGGAGAGATGAGAGAGGGCTTTGAGGCCCTGGTCAAAGATGGCAGGGTGGCATCTTGCCAATTTCTACAGTTGAGCCTGGACACAGCTGACTGTATGGCCGGTATTATGGCTACAGGTATAGTGTTGAAAAGGTGCTCCTGGATGAGGACCTCAGGTTTCTCCTCAGATGTTCAGCTTCAACTCCTGTGCATGACATTAAATGGAAGAAAAAAAAATGCCTGATGAGTCCCTCATAGTTCAGGTGCTGAAGGGCAACTGTCAAGATCATAACTCTTGTGGTTCAGCAGCAACAGCCTTCTGCCCCACAAGGAGTGGTAGGGGATTTCAACACTCCCACTCCTATGCCCACAGGGGCAAGGGATAGATTCCCTCAGGCAAAACATTGCAGCGCCACCCATCCAGGGGCAGGGGACGAGGTGCTCCAAGAGGTGGCTTATCGGCCTCTGCCGTGCCATCAGTGGACGGAGGTGTGAAGCCCCTGTGAAATAGACATCTACCATAAGACCCAGTTGTTATGTATTAGTGCCACAGAGTTATGTATTAGAACATGGAATGGTTTAGGGAATCTGGAATGTTGTGGGTTAGGGACCTCTATTGTACTTTGAGATTAAATAAGTAAGGACTCTGATGGAAAGGCTCCTGTGTGTATTATTATAATGTTACCAGTATAAACATAACACACGTAGGGAGGAGAATTTCCCTGTTTGGAAGATAATGGCTCACCATGTCTGATGCCTGGGCCTTACAGGTCTTTCACCAAGGATATAGCCTCCCTTTTGCTCAACACCCTCAACACCCAACAGACCATCCCACATTGGGCCAGTGCCTTCCTGCAAAACCTCTTTTGGTCTCAGCTTCTGACAAAGGGTACCATAGTGTCCCGGTCAAAATGAGGCAGAGGCTGAAACTTGGTCTATTTTCTGTTCCCGAAGAAAGACAGGGGCTTACGTCCTATTCTGGATCTGAGACCCATGAATCTGTACCTAAACAAGGACAAGTTCAAGATCCTACAAGCTCTCGACCAGCAGGACTGGCTGGTATCACAAGATCTCCAAGATGCCCACTTCCATGTGTCAATCCACCTAAAGAACAGGAAGCACCTGAGATTTGTTGTGGGCTGTTGCCACTACCAGTCCTGCCATTTGGTCTTTCTTTGGCACCCAAGGTCTTCACCAAGCTGCTGGCAGTGCTGGCGGCTCGCCTCAGGATTGAAGGTGTTCATGTCTTTCCATACCTGGGCAACTGGCTCATCCAAGCTCGCTCGTCAGACCAAGCGTTGGTGCATCTGTTCCGTATGTTCAGCCTGTTGTAAAGCTTGGGCTTCTCCCTCAGGTCTTGCTGTCCCAATCTCTCTGATTTATCAGTGCAGTCCTGGACACTCACCTGGGCACAGCATTCCGGCCAAGGACTGAGTGGGGAACAGCTCTCAGATAGTTGATATCCTCCAATCATGGGAGAAGCTTCCGCTTCAGCCATACTGCTCTTACTGGGCCTCATGGATTCCTGCATCCTTGTAGTTCTGGAGGCCCGACTGTGCATCAGGCCACTTCAGTGGATTCTTAGCTGTTAGTGATCTCGGTTTCAGGGGTGCACATCAGACCTTCTGCGAGTCACAAAAAATCAGCACAGGAACTAGCATGGTGGTTCTTGTGAAACAATATGCTGAAAGGATCATTCCACATTAACTTGCTGGAATTGAGAGAGATCAGGCTGGCCCTAGTCACTTTCATTGTTTTGGTGTGGGGCAAGACTGTGCTGATCCTGACAGGCAACACATTGACCATACACTATCTCAACAAACAGGTTGGTGTAGGATCCTTCTCTCTGTGCACAAGTAATGCAACTGCGGTTCTGGGATCTGGAGAATGACGTGTCGGCTGACGACATCTTATCTCGCTGGGATGGAGAACATCATTGCACATGCCTTGAGCTGGCAGACCTTGGCTTCCCACAAGTGAGAGCTCTGTCGGGAAGTTCTAGAGGAGATTTATTCCAAGAGTGGGACTTCTCAGATGGACAACATTGCTTACAGTGTGATCAGGAAGTGCAAATCATTCTGCTCCGGGGAAATTCCTTTACAGGGATCTCTGAGAGGACATTCAACCTCCTTTATGCATTCCCTACAATCCCTGTTCTCCCGCTGGTTCTCAGGAAGCTGTGCCTTTTTGGGTGCATGTTGATTTTGATAGCTCCAGACCAGGCACAGAGAACATGGTAGCCAGAGTTGCTGGACATGTCCATCTGACTACCTTGACTCCGTCTGCTCCCTCAATCAGAGGGGCTGGTACTTCGTCTGAGCCTCAATAGCCTGAACCTTCATATCTAGCTGCTGAGAGGCAGAGTTATAAAGAGTGCTCTTCTTGGGTTATCATGTTAGAGGCATGTCACCAAATCCATGTATGTCTGCAGGTGGCGTACATTTTCAGCTTGGTGCCGGGAGAAGGATATGGATTCTTTCACTTGTCTGACATCCTCTGTGTTAGATTTTGTACTTTCTTTAGCTTAGACACGCCTGCAGATTGGCATTATGAAGAGGTACTTTGCTGCTATTTCTGTTTTCAAGAGGACCCTGGAACAGGGCTCACTCGTCACAATCCCTAGGGCTATGCAATTTTTGTGGAGTTTGTGCAATCGGTTTCCCCCACACCAGCATGGGTTTCAAATTTAATGTTGATATTTCTTAAGGGTACACCGTTTGAGCCCCTGCAATCTTGTTCTTTAAAGTTGATCACCCACACAGTCATTTTCCTGGTTGTCATCACTCGACTGGTATTGGAGCTCCAGGCGTTATCTTTTAAACCTCCCAATTCGTTTTTTTCCAAAGAGAAGGTGACATTGAGAGTGAGGTCATCCTTCCCTCTGAAGGTAGTCTGGAATTTCCATCTCTCTCAAAAGATCCAACGTCCTGTGTTTTTTCCTCTGCCTCATCCTTCCACGGCAGAGGAGCAATTCCATTGGATAGGCTCGGTGCAGGCCCTCAGCAACTACGTCTCTTGGACGAGGGATGTCAGAAAAGATTACCAGCTTTTTGTGGGTTGTGCTGGAAGGAAGGTGACCAAACAGACCCTTCAAGGTGGATCATCCTGGAATGCTACAATTGGGCTTGTAATGATGTGCTTGAGGGTCTCAGAATTCATTTGACTAGGGGACTGGCTGCCACCTCTGCCCTGTAGAGAGCGGCCCCTATCCTGGAAATTCGCCAGGTGGCCATATAGGTCTCACAGCGCACGTTTACCAAACATAACTGCCTGGATTCCCAGTCCGGGCCGGGTACTCGCTTTGGTAGAGCATTCCTCCAGAGTTTTCTGATACAACTGGTGTCCTTGCTCTCCTCCTTCACCAGATCCATGTACTGCTATGGGAGTCTATAACAGATGAGGAATGCATGGAAGGATGGAATCCCTTAGAAGAACAAAGGACTTACCTCTGGGTAATATTCTTTCTGAAGGATGTTCCTTCCACAGATTCCTCATTGCCCTCCCTTCCAGCCCTGCTTAGGAGATAGCAAGTGCACCTTTGGTTCTGCTGTCCCTCTGTATCAGAATGCTAGGGAGACAAAGCGTGGAACTAAGGTCACAAGGAGTGGTGCATCAATATATACAGGCCGCACTATCATATTTGGTGCTGCCTACGTTCAACACAGCTGACCCGGAGCTGCGCTGCACTCCCTGGTGGTGGACACATTTCTGAAGAGGATCTGAGCTGGGAGATAGAAATTATAGAAGAGGAATCTGTAAGGAACGTCCATCAAAAAGAACATTACCAAGAGGTAAGTAATGTGCTCTCCTATTGGACCCCGGCCTGACCCACTCGCCATAGCCCACCTGATCCCCATGGTCCTCAATCCCTAAGTGATGTTTGGTCTGCCACTATGGTATCAGTTCCAAATGCCAGTGTGTAAAATTGAATGCGCATCAAATGTGAGTGCTAAAGGATGACCAACCTGATGGTTGGCATTGCTACATTTCCCAGAAGCAAATGGCATCTTTCACAAAAGTGAGGCTTATGGTTAAACCCAACTATTGAGTCAGTGTGAAGCAGGTGCAGGGAGGGAAGCAGGTGCACAACTTGCAACCGGTAACTGGGGCATCGGAACCATGCTGCTGCATTGGGAGTAGAAGTGCAACAGGGGGAGGGAGGAACACATTTGTGAGGGCATAAAAACAGGTTGGGAGGGATGATGTGCATAAGGAATGAGTTGGCCCACATCCCTATTGTGCTCTCTTGGTAATTTTTAATTAAAATGTCCTTTTATTTAGAATGTTTTATTATATACAACTGAGATTGGCAAGGGAGGGACCGCGAGGTTCAGCGCAAGGACCTATTAAACTCAATATGGTGTGAAAAAGCACTGGAGGTGAGTGCTGGTGGCGGGACTTGCCAAGTAAAGCAAGAAACAGTTTTTTGCAAACACTCTGCGCACAAACACGTAAATAAAACCCCGTTGGTATATTGATTTTAATCAGCACTGTGGTAGCCTGACACGTGTTTCGAGCACTTGCTCTTCAACTGAGGCTGCAATGAAGTTTTCTTAGGTTTGAACACCATGAATATGGTAAGCAGATGTAGTAAGAGTATCGTGGGCTCCACTGTCTTTTGCAGTTGCAACAACAAATTAACAAAGCGTTTCCGCGTTGGTGCAGCGTCTCTGCTGCAAATGGGCTCCTGCTCCTGATTAAAATCAATATACCAACGGGGTTTTATTTACGTGTTTGTGCGCAGAGTGTTTGCAAAAAACTGTTTCTTGTTTTATTATATACAGTTTGTTTTAATGCGAGTGCTTTTCATTATTTATTTTCCCTTTTGTTCAGTAGGCGCTACGCGAGAATGGGTAGATTTTGGGTAGATTTGTTTTAGGCCTTAGTTGTAGGACCCAGATCTACCCCTCTAATTGGTTTAGAGGGTGTTTCCTTTCCATTCTTGTTGTTTCTACCACTCTTCAGGTGGTAGAAAGGCCAGTGCACACAAAGAAATCCAGGGGAGGATGTGAGCCAGTTTAAGGGTACAGAAAATACTTTAGATTATCACTCAATACAGGAGAGTCCATGCAATATCTCTGTAAATATATATATGTATATATATATATATATATATATATTTATTTATTTGTATATGGTTTATAATAACCCTTACAAAAACGTATACATAATATATACAAAGTACAATTACAAATGTAAGTACAATTACAAATGTACATTTTTAACAAAATAGGTCTATTTATACTTACATTTAAAAATGCACAGAATTCACAGATTAACTTCATGGAGTGGACCGAGAGGCTTAGAATTGGTAGGAGTAAGGTCTTATAATGCACACATCTACTGATCCAGACCTAGCACAATTTGGATAGATGAAGTAGCAGCAATAATTAGGGACTTGGATCTGCCGTTCAGAACCCTGCTCCTAAAACAGGAAGTTGCGAGATCGTCAGCCGTATGAACCAAATTTGCGTAAATAAAAAAAGACTTGAGGGGTGTCAACAAGTCCGTACACTCCACAAATGTTCGAGCGAATCAACCTTAGTTACGTTTTTACAAAAGCGACATTGCCTTGTGGAAATGTCCAACTTTCTCCTGACACCCAGAACCTCCCCAGTTGGAAATAAGTTTAGCCCAATCCTCATGAAGACTGATCTACGATATGTATTTGGTGATTGTATTATGTAACTGCACAGTTCGTTTATTCGGTACCCAGTGATTTCATCGCTGGAAATAAACATCGAAGGGGTACTGTTTTTCTTTAAGCCACAATCCAACACTATCTGAAATATTCTAGGACTGGAGTTTGCCATTATAATTTCACCAGTCCTAAAATATTTTGGGATGGGTGTTTAGTGGGTTAAAAAATATTGTTTACCCCTCGATGTTTATTACCAGCGATGAAATCACGTATAACTATTTATTCTTCATTTGGCCTGGCTTAGTTGGTGGGACATCTTACATTTGTTTTTCTTCTGTAGAGTTTTAATCCTAGCTTGTGAGGACAGCTCAGGGGCAACACGTTCGTCTTGGAAGCAAGACGATGCGGAGCAACGCAGGTTCGACCTCCTGGGTCCGCGCTTAGAAACCTGTGGGTAATAAATGGGTTGTAAATAACCCATTATATTCATCTTGCCATAATTGTTTGTTCAGTTCATGAGGGTTGGATATTAAACACTTTTAAGTGACTTATACCTGATTTCATTTGTTATTTATTTTATTTTGTTTTATTACATCCCAAAATCCAGACTGGCATCAGGGCGTGGAAACACAAAACACACAAGACACTATGACAATAACATAAGACATTTCCCCAATAATGTCACTTGTAGGGAGGCCAAGTGATGTCTACTCAAACAGATACATTTTCAAGCTTTTTTGAAAAGAGAGCAAATTCCCTGCCAACCGCAAATTGGGAGGGAAAGCGTTTCAGGCAGACGATGCTGTGTAGGAGAAGGATTTTCTATTGGCTTTCAGCCGTTTACAGCCTGGGCAAATTAGTAATTTGGAGTTACTTGAACATAGAATTTTTGCCGGTCGGTAGATACTTAGCCTTTTCTTTAGGTATTCAGGGGCTGTCCCATAGACTGCCTTATGAACAAAGACAGCCATTTTGAATTGAATTCTGCCTCTTACAGGGAGCCAGTGGAGAGACTTTGGGAATGGGGTAATATGCTCACCCCCGTGGTACTTGTTTTATGATCCGAACTGCATTGTTTTGCACCACTTGGCAGGCAGATCAATTATTTTTTGAGGTGCCCCCCAGAAGGGCATCACAATAGTCCATTCTTGATAGAACAGTGGGCCTAGCCAGGGTTTCACAGTTCTTCTCTGATGGTCTGATTTTCCTCAGGAGTTTCAGGTGATACTGGGCCTCATCACGAGCTGGGCGGTAGCCCTTAAATACAGCAGTAACGGTATTACCGCTGCATTTAAGGGCTGGCCTTATCAAGAGTTGGGCGCTAAATGGGCTGTTTTACCTCCAGCTTTTTTCTGGAGGTGAAAATCCCATTTAGCACCCTGTATTACCGCCGACTGTATAAGTGCACAGTATTAGCACCGAAAATTCTCCATTGGATCCAATGGACCCAATGGGAAATGGGGATTTACCGTTAACACCCAACCCGTGATCCAGCGACAATACCACCGGACCTGTGGCCTATACCGCTTTTACAGTTGGGCGGTTCTACAGCCAGGATACCAACTCGTGATGAGGCCCGTTGTGTGCTAAGCATGATGTGCATCAGGACTAAAATTACAGTCCAAGAAAGTGCCCAAGGTTTTGATCTTAAACTCTGTATTAATCTCACATCCATCTAACAATAAAGAGTTGTATCTGAGATCTAATTTAGCTGTCTGAAGCGGGGAGCCAAAAAGTAGAATTTCCAATGTTGCATCATTGAGGCACATCCAATGCTCCACCATCCATTGTTTTACGATTTTAAAAGTGTCTTTCAATCTAACAGAGTCTTGTTCATAATTACCTTCCAACCACAGCAACGGCTGAGTAGCGTCAGCATAGTTGGTGAAACAAATATTTGCCTCCTCCAACAAATCACACAGAGGTTTCATATACAAATTAAACAGAGCGGGAGACAAACAAGCCCCCAGTGGTACTCCAAAATATATGGGGGCATAATTTTATAAGGCCTCCCCCCAATGAACGGCTAAGATCCATTTAGGTAGGAAGGAGTGGATCCACTTGACAGCATTTGGTGAGCACTTACCTGTTTTATCCAGGGATGCCAAAAGAATCCGCAGGAAGGTCCAAAAGGACCAGCCGCCTACCATGTTCAACATGTCTGACTGCAAACCTTAGCCAACAATACACAACAGTGTTCAATCCAATCATTAACATAGGGGCAGGAGCATTGAGAAACTAGAGTAAGTCTATAATTAGGGAATTCCTAGCAGGTGTTAAAATCTTTGCATAAAAAAATAAGGATTCTCCACTCTACCATAGCTCAAATTGAGGTCAGGGCAAATTCAGCTCTGATTATGGTGATAGGGGTACATAGTGGTACTGTTAGAACCCTACACCATAATATAAACATAATTTATTCACAACAATGCTGTGCCTAGGTAATGCCTACAAAATACACAAGTAAATAACACAATAGTAACTTTTTAGTACATGACACAAATACAGGCTAATGACCTCACAGGATAATATAATTCTGAGTTCACAAAGTCCTATTGGATGTTAATGAAGGTCACATCCCTCAGCATGCACCGAGACCCACAAGACACAGTTCTCCTTAAGTCAATGGCCCAATGTTATTCGATGGAGATAAGTAAGAAGGCTGCACAAACAAATAACGCCCCACGAAAGCTTTCTGAAGAGCCTCTAAGGAGTCCAGCTACAAAGTTTCAATAACCTCTCTCTAAGATGAGACATTGGAGAGATGAGAAGGGGCATCACCAGCAGGGACGGTTGTGGTTGTGGTTGTGTTCTGTTCAGGATGGGCTAGGTTAGCACAGCAGCTCTACAGCCACGGAAGAACAAAACAAACATGCCCCAGTGAGTAAGGGGACCCCCAGCAGACGATGCCAATGAAAACAACAGGTTGGAATAGCAGAGGTTGGGAGCTTGCAGCGGTGGCATCAGGAGCAGCAGCAAGAGCTTTTGGAATAGTTTGCATTCCAGTTTAAGTTATATATGGCAATGCAAACATGAACGTCTTGCTCTCTCTGCCTGCAGAGACATAGCTTCACTTCCCTGATAATCTGAGACGTTTATATGGGAGGGCAAAATGGGCACTTGCGCAGTGCCCCCACCTTGGAGGGGGCCCCACAAGGCTAGCTGATCTGAAGAAGAAATATTCCATTGTTCACCAGTCTTAAGTAGCCCACATCGGGATATGTTATGGGATGCTGCTGAGGCTCTAAACCCATTGCCTTTCTGTTTAGGCACCTGCATTCTGCCTTAATCACATCATGTATTGCTTACTGTGTTCACTGTGCTATATATTGTGTGTTACTTATGGCACAACTCTGTAGCATTCTTTCCTTCCTGTGGAAATTATGTTGATCATGTGCAATACATATTGATAAATTGAGTACCACAATGGTTCAGAAGTTAGCTCAGTGTGTGAATCACCCATTGCAGAGATATGTGTTCATATGCAAAACTAGAATATCACATTCCAGCAAGGCTGGCTGAGCCTTTCCTATGTGTGAAGTTTGTAAACCTGCCTGCATATGTACTTGGTTTTGCAGAACAACATCTTCTGTTATCAGCAATGTACCTGTACCAGATAGGGGTTGCTATAAAAACTAACATATCATCCGTATGGTGAAGGTCTAGAAAGTGGTTTGTTCAGATGGGGTGTTGTAAAACCTAGGCAATCGCCTCCAACAATGGCATAAACTGTTAGTCCAAGTGGTGAATAAGTATCCAAATAGAAAACTATGGATACATGTTTTATCCTGGATTTGCCAGCAGACGATACAGTGATCCTGGTCAAATCATCTAATATATCTTAAATTACTCTGCTGCCTTCTGTGAGGTTTTCCTTCTTGCATGCTGCTGGTATCATTTAGCCCAGTACTTGATCTTTCTTTTTATGTAGGCCATTTGGGTGGAAGGGTTGGTAGATAGAAGAGAGCGGACCATATGTTGCAGGCCTCAGGCAAGCATATTTTAAGGTCTGCTTGTTTGAAACAAAAAACGGTTTGCTTTTTGATAAAAGTCAAAGGTTTGTATGCACGTTTATAAATAAAAATGCCACAAGCCAATGTTTTGGAGGTATTTAAAGCTTTAAAATACAAAAGACACACCCAGATTAAATTTGTTAAATCACATCGATTGGTATGCTGGTTCTTATATATTTCCCTTGATGATGGAGAGAATGAAGCTGGACTCATTCCCCTTTTACATAACACCCTTCTATAATATGTTGTTTTAAAAATGGCCATGTTTGGTAATGTGATTTGTGTACTTTCCAAGTTATTTTTTATAAAATGAGATTGTTTTAGTTAATGGTAAGAACTGGAAAAGAAAGTGTTGAAATGCAGAAATTGCAGAGTTGGCACAAATCCCAGCTTCACCCCTTCACCCCTTAACCAATGTGTGATCCTGGGCATCTAATTTAATTTTGTATTGCTGAACCTCTCAATATTGCCAGTCCCTAAACCTTTCAAAATTGTCAGCCCTTCTGAGTGATTGCCTTCTCATGGTATGATCTTCATTTAAGACTTATTCATGGTTTCACTGTGTTACGAGTGAGCATATTTATATCAAACACCACAGGCATTTGTTCCTTTTATATCTAATGGCAACACTATTTGAAAACCATATCCCACTTCTAATCTCAGTCTGTCTGGATAAAGACACCTTCCTGGTAGCTTCTAATCTGCCTCCACTATCCATGCTACGGTATGTGTAGCATTCTCCTTCCTTCCAATTGGTGGTCTCTATCCATGCATGAGCACTTTTGCATTCTGTGAGGCAGCTAATGTGAGTTCTCTATCTATTATGGGTTACATGTACCTTTTACATACGGTCCTGCATTAATACTACAGCCACCTTTCTGGATGTTGTTGATAAAAAGTACCCTCTGTGTACTAGAACAACAACCCCTTTGTAGACTGCTAATGGTGGTCTTCAAATGCTACTTGTTTATCATTCTGATTAGAGCAAGAATTAAGAGGGCAAGGGGACTTAAAGGGAGCAAACATGCTTATTATGCTGCGAGACAGCATATAATTTTATAGGTTGTGAGCACGACGGGTGGGGGGCGCTACCAGTATTCTTGATCCCTTAATTCCTTTGGTTTGGTGGAGGGGTGCCCCAAAGATGTTCATGCCCAGGGCCCCAAAAGTGCTTAAAATGGCCCTGCTGATAATGCACAACAAGGCAGAACACAGCGTCTGGGGCAACAGATAAGTACACTTGAGGTGAATTGCTTAGCATTTTGGTGCTTGACTATCCTTGTGGGAGAGTGCAGACTGATATGCAAATAAATATCTCTCCACTGGTAATGCACAGTGTTACAAACTCTGATTGTACACCCTTGTGAGTGGGCACTTTCTCACAGAACAATCCATTTAAGCTGTGTTCATCCTCACTTGAGGGGTTCTCAAATGTTCATCTAATTTTGGAAGACTTGCAGTTTTACCCTAAGTTAGGAAGGGGCATCCAGAAGCGTGCAATGTGCTCTCTGTGCTCAGAGGGACGCAGCTCATCAATCACGACACTCAACAAGGTAGGAAAATGGGACCTGGACTTGCTTTTGGCACTCAAGTTCAGCAAGGAATTGATTAGCATTTTAATGCTGGATTGTCCTTGTGAGAGGAGCCAGAATGATATGCAAATTGTTTTTCTTCTCTGCTAAAATACAGTGGGTTCAAGTGTAATTGGAGACCCTCCTGAAGGGGCACCTTCAGATAGAACAGGCCTTTTAAGCTGTGTTTGGTCTCACAAGTGTGTCTCTTAAAATGGAATCTAAGAGAGGCAATGGTAGTCTGCTGCATGGGCTGGGACCATCAATGGAGCACTGTAGAATCAGAGGATCACTACCACCACTTTCAGCAGGATTTAAGCACTCTGAGAAGAAATAAAGGCCGACCAACTTTGTTGATGAGCAGGCAGAATGGAGTCTTTGGAGTAGCAGCGGTTGTCAGCCGGATGGGCAAAGTCTTCACTACTGTCACATCTCGGAGATGTCCATTGTTAATAGGTAACTGAAAGTCTATTCCTGTGCTGGTTTAAAGCTTGTGGGTACTATATGCCCACAGGGTCTTCATCCTCCTCAAGTTCTTCTTCGTCTATTTCCAATTTCAGGGATTCGACAAACTTTAGGGCATCTAATGTTTTGCCAACTTTTTCGACTGTCAGTATTCTCTCCCAATACTCCTCCTCCGTCTCCTCGGAGATGTTAACAGTGTAACTTCCCATAGCTGACTGGCGGTTAGATGTCAGGCCGGACAGGCTAACACATGTCTGATGGTTTCCAAATGGTCTTTGTTTTTACAAAACCTACAGTAAGCTTTTGATTTTTCCATAAGCTTACTTCTCCATTTCACCTCTCTGGAGTTCCAGATATTAAGTCTACATCTCAACAGGAGGTCCCTATAGTGGCTTGATTGAAATTTTGCCAGGTAAGGGGGGAGCAGATTTAAGCCTTTTCGCTCCCATATAATGTTATGGCACTGATTCTTGGACAGTCTGATTGCCTGAGTTCCATCCCAATCCTTTTCCTGGATGGTTCTTTTTGCCTTGTCTGGATTGGATTGGATTTCAGGGTATCGTCAGAGATTCCCAACTGTTCCAAAATGATCTTACATTTCTTTTTCCAACATTGGAGTATCGTATCTCCAGTTAAGTGCCCTGTCCGTGCTAGGATATCATACGCTTTAGGTGGCTTATCCAGGATGCATTTTCTGTAGAGCGATAGAGTTTTCCACAGCACAGTTGATACCAAGGATTGGAGCCTTAGTTCAGTTCTTATAAGCTCTGATGGCAGCGAATTTGGGAGGCGTAGAATTTTCCTCCAAAAGTAGTACTCACACAAGTTCCGGGCTTCCCACCATAGGGCTAGCAGGGCCTCGGCCCCATAAGTGATTACGGCCACGACTTTATGTTTATAGAAGGTTATTATGGGCGTCATGGAAAACTTTCCATACCTTCGGTGTATAACTAGACCTTGATTGGTCAGAGTCGTTAGCTTTTCCCGGATCAATGCGTAGTGCCCTTCTTCATTGCTGTTTTTATTTATTCTTACCCCAAGGTATAAAGTTGTGTCCACCACCTCCAGTTTTTCCTTCTCCAGCGACCAAGCTAAATGTTTCCCTGCCATTTTTTTCCCACAACAAGACTTCATTATTAGGACCATTGACTTCTTGATGTTTATTTTCATGTCGTTTTCGACAAGGTTCTTGTTGAAAGCCACTATTCGACGCTGGAGTCCTATGGGCGTTTGGTCAACCAGTACGGCATCATCCGCATTCAGCATCCACGGCACTTCAGTCCCGTTTATCTTTGGAGGGAAGACACGGACTAGATCTTGCAAGGTCTTCATATCTGCCATATATATGACAAATAGAAAGGGGGCTAAGGTGCATCCCTGTTTGATTCCACAGGAAGTTTCAATCTTTCTTGTCAGCCCTCCATTAGCTGTCGTTTGAATCTGTATAGTAGTGCCGGTGTACAAGGCTTGGATCGCTTCTAGAAGATCTGGCGGGCATCCCCAGTTGTCATTTTGATCCACAGGCGCTCCCGATTTACCCCATTGAAAGCCTGTTCGAGGTCAATAAAAGCTAAATAGGTAGCTTTCTTTCCTTCCAAGGCTTTGGCTTTCAACAGGTTGATCAGGAAGAGGTTTAGACCAGTTCCTACTCCGCTGATGAAGGCTGTTTGTCGCTCATCCATGATGTTCGCCTGGATCGCCCATTTTTTTAGATCTCTTAGAAGGAGAGAAGCAAATAGCTTGCCAATACAGTCCAACAGCGCTTTCAGCCTATAATTTCTTGGGCTGCTTCGATCTCCTTTTTTATAGATTGGGACAATATGTGCCTCTGTTCAAGAGGAGGGGATTTGCCTAGCTTGTTTTATTTGTTGGAACAGCGCATATATTAGATCCGACCAATCTTCACAACTGTCTTTCAGTATCTTATTCGAGATGCCATCGGGGCCAGTTGCCCTAGAGGCACTGAGTTTTTTTATTAAGATTAGGATGTCGTCTCTATCAAATTCAAGGGCCCGAGGAGTTTGTTTGTGGATCTTCTCTGTAGGCATTTTCTTTGTTTTCCCCTCATACAACCGGGTGTAGTGGTTAAGCCAATTCTCCTCCGAAACTTGACTGGCACCTAATGCTGATTGATTGCGATCTCTGTTATTCAATAAGTCCCACAAGCTTTGTGTATTATTTGTTGAGACTGCAGCTAGCATTTTCTCCGCATCCCTTTGTGTTCTTAGGAATCGATTAGAGCGTAGCCAGTCTTTATACGATTGCTGACACTTCCTCCGGAGATCATACTTCTCGACGCAGTTTGCCTTTTGACTCCGTGTCAGTTCCGCTCTGTACTGTTTTCTTTTGGCTACTAGAGCTTTGTCGTAAGCGTGTTTCTTTTCGATTGTTTTCACTCTGTGCGGGTCAGATTTAACTTCAAATGCTTCAAGCAGCCATTTATATTCAACCACCTCTTTATTCTTCCCAATGGCTTTGTTATAGTCTTGTACCAGCTTTGGTATTGCCTGTTTTTTGAGCTTTAGATGATTTCGACCCCACGAAACCACAGTTTCCATCACACCTTTTTCCTTGGAATTTAACTTATTTTCCAGGCTAGTTCCGTTTCCTACAGGATATGGTCGCTATTTGTTTGCCTTTTTATTGTGAAAGAATTTACCCATGCAAGCGTGTTTCCTCCTACGAAGCAGTAGTCCAGACAGGCTCCCGATTTGCCGCAATGCCATGTATTCGCTCCGTTCAGGTCACCTCTCGTCCGGCCATTTAGCAACCTCATGTCTTGGATACGCATTTCCTCCATCCATTTTTGTTCTTTCCCAACTAGATGTTCTGTCTTTTTAATTTTACCCTCCATGTCAAGCAACTTGATATTTAGGTCCCCACTGAGAAGGATCAACTGGTCTTTTTCCTCCGTCATTGATTTATCGATGGCATTCATGATGGCTTTTAGATACCCCACCAGATTCGGCATATTTTCGCCCCAATAGGTGTTAATCACTAGCAGACTTGACGGGCCTTTGGTCTTCTTCGATTTGACTGCTATCTTTACTATTTGCACGTAGGGGTTCGGGGTGGTGTGTTCCAGCACTTGTAGGGGGCTATCTAATTTTTTTAGGATCATGAGGCCCGCAAAGGATCTCCCTTTCGGCCCCTTTCTGGCTGGATTTATGTATACTTCGTATCCCTCATACACTGGTGGTTCACGCAGCCAAGATTCCTGGATAGAGATGAGGTCGTATTTGTCCAAGAATCTACTGTTTTTAGAGAACAGATGCTTAAAGCCTCTGGTATTCCATGAGGCGCAGTAGACCGATCTTTGGGACTCTCCATCAATCTATTGTTTCTTCTTTGTGTTTAGAGTGTTGGCCATCCATGTCCAGTCATTGGACTTCTTATCCCCTTATTAGAAAAAATCCTCAGCTAAAATGACCCAAACATCAGCTTGCGACGATTATAGTCTGTCCCAAGCTGAGCTGATTAAAGAGCAATTGACCCAAATAGTCAATGAAGTCTGGAAAACTGAAAGAAAAATGGATACCGACCACATTCAAAAAGTAATTATGGCGTCATTGAACATCACGCTTGCTCCATTTCTAAAGCTCTACGAGGTGATAAAGGACTCTCTCCAAGAAGTTGCTAGCACTAATAGACAAATCAAAGTGGCAAATCTGAAAATATTGTAGTTCCACAAAAGTGCAATAGGATTGTGGTTCCAAGAAAGTGCAATAGGACACGTCACTGGAAAGCCCCATGCTTGGAAAACAGAACTATGGCCCTCCTACATACGTGAGCCATTGAACAAAAGGTGCAGCATAGGCAACAGACATGCCAGGACATTTGAAGGATTTAGTGCTCAGTTTGAGAGGTTAGGCAGCACGGGCAAGTCCTAAGATTTGCAGAGTCACACGCATGTCTTCTGAAGTCTGGCTCCAGCTCTAGCTGCTGGATCAATGAAAAGGAGCAACAGACATGATTTCTATGGATCAAGTATGAGGTGGAGATACACCATTCAGTGTTAAATAGACGTAAAAAGGCTTGTGCAGAGCTTCCATCATCACCCGCACGTCAGTCATCTCTCTAGATGTATCAGGATCGAATCCCGGCAGTTGACAAAGTTCTTGGTACGGAGTGTCAGCTTTTATGCCAGTCCGCGGGGTAAACGATGACCCTAACTCCAATCATACACACATGCACCATTCAAACATTTGGCAGCCAGCCAATTAGTGCTGGGGACCAAACACAAAAGTTCGTAGGCATCTTCTCAGGCAAACTCAATAGATGTGGCTTCCAGAGGAATCGTATGCATACATTCCCTGCAACCAGTTCTTGGTAAATCAACACATTCCTTTATTCAGAGGTTATGGTTATTCTCGGATTCCACCCAATAACACATAATGGCAACAAAGTAGAGCTGCATAGATACTGGATTTCAGAACACTAGAAACCCCATTTTGAGGGCTTCCAGGAATAAAATGTTTCCTGCGAGCCAAAATGTCTACTATTAATGCGGACAGTATAATAAAGGTTTACTGCTAACAACTAGAACCAGTTCACCTCTCTGACTCAGGATACTGGCCCAGGAAAACTAAGGGGCACCTTGGCTGTAGCCTTTTGGGGGCTGCAAGGGTCCCCAAAGATCACATATATATAGGAATGGCATCCCCTGTGAGATATGGATAGAACTTACTGGGTAAAATGGTCAGGGCTTCGCAAAGAACCCGTACAAAGTGTAGGGGGCATGCAAAAGTGATCGAAAGAGGACTTTCTTCCCTAGGAACGGTTCAGCAGGCTGAGGTAACATTTTAATTATCATTGCCATTTTAAAAATGGTTAAATATTTATGTTTCTAAGGTATGTGCTTGTTGTGTTATAGAATTTATACTAATTATATTTGCAACTTATTTTCTAACCCCTACTTTTCTTTCTGAAAATGTAATTTACTGCTGGGGATATTCTTAATGGTTGAACCACAGGAAATGATCTTATGGATACTGAAATAGTATGGGAGGAAGGCGACCATCACAGTCTCACTTACTGCAGTCACATTTTCAAAGGGGGACATTTGAGCATTGACCATCCACCAATAAGATCTGGATCTATAGCACAAATGAGTACAAGATCCTCCTCCTCCTCCTCCTCATCTTCTTCCTATCTCTACCTACAGGATAGTACCAACTTCTTCCAGCACAGTATTTCTACTTTAACATCACAATTCCATACCCAGTCCATGTCACATCCCTGAGCCATCTCTCCAGCTGCTCCCCCACTTCTGGCTCCCAGCTTTGAACTTTCCTCAGCATATATTCAAATACTCGACATGCCCTACTCGGAGGCCAGCGTCAAAAAATCCATCACTATCACTACCTCCCGCTGCCTTAACTTAGCTTCTATGCCAAAAACATCTCACTCTCCCAATGTTTTACCTTAAAACACTCCTTTGTGATTGCCATCTCAGGGTGCACTACCCCCTACCTCTCCTAACATCTTATTTGTCACAGTTACGCTGCAGTGGGTAGGAGATTTCAACTTCTGAAATGGCTTCCATGACTCTCACCCATCACAACATTCCGTGGTATCATAGCTGCCCAACATCTCTTATCTCCAATGCAGATTCTCAATGAAAGATCATCTGCTAAAACCTAATCCTTCATAAATACCCAATTCCGGGATCCCATTCTTCAGACACTCACTTAACATGTTCCCTTCAACCCACCACCCTCACACAGTATCCACACATTCACACTTCCCCCTTCCAGTCTTTCTCAGAGGTCTTCCCACTAGCAGAACAACATATTCATAGATAAGGTAACAGACACCCCGTGAGGCTCACTTCACAAATATCCACCACTGCACGCCAGTTTGTGTAGACCACACACCCTCCAGCCACCTTGTAGGAACCATGTTGACCTCTTCTCCATCAGCTCCCCCTCAGAGCACTCAAAACCTATTGGTCACCCTGGCCAGTGACTGCTCCGACATCTTTTCCCCGCCCATTGCAGTCATTAGATCCTCAATAGACACTGGATTGTTCCTTAAAATGTTCAGATATTAAAATTCCACCCTTCTTGCTCAATACATATCTAGGCATGTTGGCCATGAGGAACTATCACACCATAGTCATCTAACGCAGGCTATAAAAGATCCTGAAAAATAATGTAATAACACAGCTCCAGTCCTCCACCCAGGAAAACATTCTTGTCCTCTACCCCAGCCAATTCAGCATCGTTCTGAAACATGCCTTCATCGCTGTGTTGGACTGCAATTTGAATGCCTTTGTCGGCAATCAGTAGAGGCTCATCCTCCTACACTTTCTTTTAGCCTTTGGCACAGTCTCACACTACACCTCATTGATACGCTCTCTTTCATCAAAGGTGCCTCCGTAGTGCCTCCGTACTCATGATAAATGACTAGTGTTTGTCATTCTGAGTGATTTCAACAGGTCTCATTTGGCCCATTTGTGTCTGTCCCTGCACTTTAAGTTGCAAAGTTCTGCAAGGTTCTCAGCTTCCAGTAATCTCACTCCAGGACTATTGCTCTTACCTGCCACTAAAATATTGAGGGAAATATACCTGAATTTCCTTGTCTTGCATTAAACTCTCAGATGAACATCACATAAAGAAGGATGGGCCGCAGTGGAATAAAGCTGAAATGAACCCGAGCAGAGCAGATCATGTTCTGTCCATCGCCCATTAATAAATACAGGAGACATGGGTTTAGCTCACAATAAAGACCACTGTCTAGACTCCCTCCTCTATAGGGATATCAATACCAAACTCCTGGCATCCTTCCCCAGCTGAACTGGTCCGACCACCACCTTATTCTCATCTCCATCCCTGCAACCTTGACTGTCAAAACACACACACCATGTTAACTTCTCCGACACTGTAAAACCCTGCTTAGTTTAACTCTTTATTAAGTATGCCTTCCCCCTCCCAGGATGAAGTATGGCCATGATCTGTTTGGAGCCTCCTGGTACAAAAAGAAAACAGAACCCAACAATACCACTTTCAAGGATATCTAATCCTTCTACCACTAAGGCCTGCCACTGAATCACCTACTTCATCTACATCACAGTCCTCACCTTTGAGCCTCAGGCTATTCTCCGATAACGACTGGAGCATGAACAACAAATCACGAGGAGTGTCTTCTACAAGCGCAGCCAATGCAGAAACACCTTTAAAAAATAATGGACATACTAATCTACCAGGTTTGGACTAGTGAGGGCAGATTTTCTGGTCCGATGTGGGCTGGTTTCAACCCTGTCTGAAGTACTAATCTTGCAGTTGCAGGTAAGGGTTGACTGGCAGTTTCCGCAAGCTGAGTAGCAGTATTTGCACACTTCACTTTAAAGAATGTGAGTACGCTTTCATAAACACGTGCAATTCCGGCCCAACTCATTTACATGCAAGTGCCGGGACAGTCAGTCATGCATATGCACTTGGGTTGCAGGAAGCAAGTAATGTGCCTTCTTATGAGGACGTAGTCTCGCGAGACACCATCACGGCCATAGTCTCGCGAGACTCCATGAAATGGAGCAGACGAATGCCGCGCAGTTGTTATTGTGAAGACCAATAAAGGCATCACCAACAATTAAGGTGTCAAGCCATATGTGAAGCCACAACATAATTGGCGACAAGGATCAAGGGAGGTGCTCATCATCTCTATGATGCAAGGTGCGACACCTCCCCCAGCATTTCTACAATCCCCAGGTAGGCATGCTAGCCCATGGCCGTAATGGGAGCCATTGCTCGCTACCTACTTGGAAGCTGGGGGTGGCATGGAATACGCAGTTCGGAGAAAGAAGGCCATGTTGCTCAATCCCATGGGGGTGGAGGGCCAAAGAATATTTGCTGGCTTGAAGCCCGAAATGGCCGAGGTAGATGGTGATGATGTATTTAAAGAGACTATTCGCAGGATTGTCAGAAGATTTTCTAATAAGGAGAATACCGTGCTGCAGCGATTAAGGTTTTAGATTAGAAAACCGGAGACCACGGAGCCATTAGACGACTACGTCACCAGAATGCGTGAGATGGCTGCACTGTGCAGGTTCAGAGATAAACTGAAAATATATGTGATATGTTAATTGTGCACACCAAATGTAGAAAAGTGCAGGATTCTAATTGGATAAAGCACTCCAGATTGCCAGGGTGGAAGAAGAAATGTCAAGCAGGCGCAAAGACGGCGCAATCTAATGAAGTACACACCGTAAACTACAAGGGACAGAGAGAAAGGTCCAGGAATGAGGCTAGAGAATACAGGAGCTGGAAGATAGAACCGATGAAATGCCGTAGGCGTACTAGCACATGTCATTTGGCAAACGACAGGGAGTGTCCCAGAAGAAGCAAAGAGTGCACCAACTGCAAGAGGTTTGGCTACATTGCCATTGCCAGCAAATGACGGGGAAAGAAAGTCTCATACATATGACGCAGACATGGCAAGTAATAGCTCGGCTGAAGATGATAGACCGACAGTCATCATGGTGAATAGACTCACAGCGAGAAGAGAAAAACCACATTGTGTAATAAAAGTGGATGGCAATGAGACTAGAGTGATGGCTGATTCAGGGTTAGATTTGGCAATATTTCCCATACGGGCACACAAGGACATGGTAGGTCAAAGCAAAGTTGAAGTGAGGAGGACTAGGCATAGGCCAACCATGTTCGGAGGAGCATCCGTACAATTGTTGGGCAACATCGATGGGGTTATTGAATTCAAAGGCAGACAGGCCGAGAATGAAGAGTATTTCTCAGAGGAGGTTCCAGCGTAGTTGGGGTGAGACAACCAGGCAAAATGTAACATTACGCTGGACCCCAGCACTGAAGACCAGGTACTCACAATCAGATCGGGAGGAATGCTGGACTCAAGAGAAGACTTCCCAAGCCCAGGGAAAATGAAAGACTATGTTCACAAAATATGTCTGAGACAGAAAGCGGTCCAAGCATAAAATGGGCTTCCTGCCAGCGGCTGCAAGATGTGCTTTACAGGCCCAACTCTTGAAAATGGTGAAAGAGGGCATAATTGAGACAAGGGAGTTGTCTGAATGGCTCAGCCCAACTGTCTAACAACCTTAGAGTGTGCATCAATTTACACAGCTTGTTACCCACTGCCGAGCATAAATGAACTAATACTTATCATGAAGGAAGCCAAGTTGTTCCTGAAATTAGACGTGAGAGATGCATATCAAAAAATAAGCTTTCACTGAGATTTAAGAGAAACGGACAGCCTTCATTACTCTGTTTGGCACTTATCAGTTTACCCAGATGCCTTTTGGGTTGTCCTCTATGGCTCTGGCTTTTTAGAGAAATATGGACCTCCTTTTGCGCAAGATCGGAAATGTATCAGACTTTCAAGATTACATCCTCGTCCATGAAGAAGATGCAGAAATCCACAATGTTGTCATGGGGAAGGTACTCTCGAAATTGCAAGAGGTGGGAGTGCGTTTGAGGTATGAAAAGTGAAAGATCAAGGCAACTCAAGTGGAATATTTAGGGTACAAAATATATTGAAGGAGGGAATCAGTCCCAAGAAGCATCTCCTGCAGGCAATAGTAAAAGCCCCACCCTGAGCTCCAAGGAAGAACTGTGATCCTTTTTATGGCTAGTAGAAAATGATGCTAAATATGTACCACAATTCTCTGAAACGGCTTCCTGAGATCACTCCTAAAGAAAGAAGCCGAGTATGAGTGGTGGCAAGAACAAAAGGCAGTGTTTGAGGAGGTAGAGATGAGTATTGTCAACGCTCCGTGCCTAAAACCATTTAACCCAGTGTGGAAAATCTGTATCACCATGGATGCCATTGCATATGGTTAGGAGCGACACTGACTCAAAAGAAGGGTGGCACTGAACATGTACTGGTGTTTGCATCAAAGGCATTGTCCGAAGCTGGAAATAATTACTCCATGGTGGAGAAAAACAATATTAGCCTGTTCCTAGGTGGTAGAGTATTTTAGGACATATGTGGGGCACACAATTCCAGCTGCTCACAGACCACCTTTAGCGGCCCAATTTTCAGGAGTACACAAAGGAAAAAAGCACATAGCAGGGTGAAAGAATGAACATGTCACTTCTACCAGGTCAAAGAGAGGTAGCTACCACCTTGTTGAAGGATGAATGTGTGGTGACATACGTAGGTGATCTGAGAAACAAAACATGTATAGAGATGAGCAAGAACCATTGGCGAGAAGAATCAGCTAAAGATGTCACCATAGTAAGAGTCACTGAATGGGTCAAACATGGAGGGCCCAGTGAAAGAACCATTCTGGAAGGTTTGAGACCATACTGGAAAGTAGGGGACGAAGTGTATGAAGCTGACAGGTTGTTAATGAGAGGTGACCAAGTGATACCCCCTCTGGGGATGAAAAAAGAAATCTTGTCCAGAGCGCATTCAGGACATCTGGGACCGATATGACAAGATGAAGAGTATGAGAGTCATACTGGCGGCCATGAATGGATCAAGACACAAGAAAGTAATGATCGAAAGATGCTCATAATGCATCAACAGCGATAAATGACTCAAAGTAAGGCAAGCAACTTAATAGCCATTGAAATCACGGAAAGAGTGTGGCTTGACTTTATCGATCCGCTGGATGTGATCTCATCTGACAACAGGTATTGAGTAGTAATGGTAGACTACTTATCCAAATGAGTCGAGCCAGAGTTTGTGGCCGATATCACCACAGCCACAGCCACAGTCATAGAGGCACCGATTGCTGTCTTCCAGAGAGATGGACTCCATGAAGGAACTGGTCACAGACAATGGGGCCCAGCTTGTATCAAGAGAAATGGAAAATTTGTGCAAGATCATAACATGAAACAAATAAAAGCATTGCTGTACCATTCCCTGGCCAATGGCCTAGTAGAAAGAACCAACAGGTTCATCAAAGGCACCCTACAACTGGCGGTGGCTTCAGGGATAGATCCATACAAGACAGCTAAAAAAGCTGTGGCCACCCACCTCTTGACTCCAAATGGTACTACAAATTATTCCCTGTTCCACATGCTAAGAGGCAGGAGGGCCGCATCCACACTTGTGTTCCCATGGTTATCCAAGTGGACGGAGGATGACTCCTTTAACATGGAGGATGTAGTGTGGAGGATACAGAAGAGCAAAGAACAAAACCTGGAGTGATAGTCGCAGGATAGCCCAAAGAATTGGAGTGAATGAAGGCGACATAGTGAAAATGAAATTGCCACACAAGGACCAAGTAACAGGATTCAAGTACAGTCAGCCAATCGAATTAGTGCAGAGAGGCACTAATCCTATCTGCATTCCAGACAGAAGGCAATGGAACCTAGAAAGAGTTGCACTTTGTAAAAGGAGGTCTCAGGAATCCTGAGGGCCGGCCAAGCTAGACCAAGCATCACAGGAGGAAAGTGTGGGTATGGAACAGGAGGAAGTTGAAGGTGAGAATGGACTGGAGGAGATCCTTGGGGCAGGTGAAGTGACAGATACCACGAGAGATCAGAGAGACTTACAGGCTGAATGGGACATGTTTGTTTCGGCGAGAGGAAGATCAGACGAGAGGGAGCTCACCCCCACAAGGCCTATACAGGGAGAGGGTCTGCCCCAATGTGAGAGCCGGAGACCGGTGAGATTTAAGGACTTCGTAATGGAGTAGGACCTAGATGTTCTACAAAAGGAGGTATGTAAGGACGTAGTCTCGCGAGATGTGGTCACATCCATAGTCTCGCCAGACTCCATGAAACAGAGCGGACGAATGGCATGCAGAAGATAGTAGAAGTGTGGGGTGTACAGCAACAGGACGAATCCCGGTGCTCCTCCTGACAGAGAGGCCCTGCTCAACCACCAGCTCAGCAAAATTCATATAGAATTTGATTTAAGACTAGAAGCAGTGAAAACAACTGCTGCATTTCTTTATAGTTATGATTGTGAAGCTGAATAAACACATCACCGGCAATTAAGGTGTCAAGTCATATGTGAAGCCACAACAAAGCTGCTGTGCCACTCTAACTTCCTGCCTTGCTCGCCATAGGCCAGGGAACACCAGGCTCTGGAAGGCAGCAGCACCACCATACCAGAGAGGAAGAAGAGTCATGCTACTCTCACTCTGAGGTTCTGATCACGGCAAGTGTACAGGAAGCTGCCATTGTAGTTAATGGCCACTGCTGCATCATTGGGCATACTGGAGCGGTCATGTCCTCTGCTGGTACGAAGGGAACTAGACTACCAGCAGAAGGGTTATTTAGAGTATTGGACTGGGACGTAATTAATTAATCTTATGCAACGCGCTAATTACCGGAGACCAGTCTCTAAGTGCGGGACCGGGATTTGAGCCTTTGTTGCTCTACGTTGTTGTGCTTCCAAGACAAAAGCGTTACCCCTGAGCTATCCTGCCGGCTCACTGCCACATGCCACTGGAATGGGTTTCCAGTAGGCAGTGGAGTAGCAAGAGAAGGCATGTTGCCTGATCTTTCCTTGCATGGCAGTTTCGCCTTGAGCCTCATAATGCCTGGCTCCTGGTGGAGTGCGAGCGACCCACCTGAGTTACAGAGTTTTGTAGTTAGGTAGTGAGTGCTGGTTGCCTTAGTGGTAATGTTGGCAGACAAACAGTATTTTAGCTGGGAAGGGAAGCCAGTGCATCTCTCTTAGGATGGGAGAATTCTGTTTGAATGACTTGTTTCCTGTTATTTGCTGTAACCCAGCATGTTGGGGGGCCACAGGTGTGTCACTGGAACACCAGTGAGGAGGGAATTTCCCCCATCGATGTGGGAGATTACCAGGTCCTTGCCTGTGACTCTGAAGTCCTTGGGTGGAAGTTTGGGCTTTTTTCCTCCAAAGAAGGTTAACTGGTGCAATGCAGTTTGGGACTTTTTGTTGAAATGTTGTTAGAAGGAGAGCGCTGTCTATAGAGAACCTGAGTGAATTGGCCGACAGAGCCAGTGGCAGTATGAAGCTGTCAGGGTGCATGTCATTTAGACCCCCTTTAGCGGTATCCTGCTAGGATGAATGGCTGATTCTGAATTTGTAGGAATATCATTCAGTCATATGCTTGTCATCCAGGTTTGGATAGAGACAAACCACATCCTGAGGCATGCAATGTTCTGGGTAGTATGGACTTTTCGGTACAATTGGGTATCATACCCTATTGGTGGAGTGAGATGTCAAGGTGATCCAAATGGCTCCATATATTGATAAAAGATCACCAGGGAGAGCATTGATTCCGCAGATTACAAGGGAGTGATCTTACCAGAAATTGGCCATCTGCAAAGCGTGGTGCCTGTCCAAGAGATAAGATGTAAACCAGTTGAGAACTGTGTCCGAGAAGCCCATTCTGTTTGTAGGCTGTTCAGTGTGAGGTGGTCTACCATGATGATTGTGGCAGAGAGCTCGAGGAGGGCCACAAGGCATTTTCTACCTTTTTCCATGAACTAAAAAGCATCATCTATGATCTGAATTGTGGCTGTTTCAGTGCTACATTTTGCTCTGAACCAAGCAGTATTGGTTAATCCGATTCAAGTTGAATGACAACTGCCTTCTCAATGATTTTTCCAATGAATGGGAGGCTAATGATTGGTCCGTGTTTGCAAGATTGCCTGGGTCTAAGGTGCTTTAATTTAGGAGAATCCAGATTGATCCAGATTTTAGCCTGCTTGGGAAGATGCCTTTTGTGATTGATGTCTTTAATATTTCGAGGAGGGAAGTGTGGTCGTCCAACTTTCTCTGATTTAGGATGGCAGCGGGGAGGCTGTCATCTTTGTATGCAGTTGGTTTAAGTGATTCAAAGATGTCAACAAGATCCTGGAGGGTAAGAGGAGTGAAGGCGGTCAAGGTTTGTGCTATCCACTGTGGGATCGAGAGCAGGGTGGTGACCCATTTTGTGATATCGATCTGTTATCATATGTTATCTATCTTATTGATGAATATGCTGTCAATAGCATTGCATTTTTCTTTAGATCATGGATTACCAGAACAGACAGTGGGCTTGACCATTGTTTGATTGTCCGTGAAGAGAGCATTAGTCCTGCTGGTGGTCACAGAGGAAGTTGAAGAGTAAAATGTTGTTTTGGCATCAACAATGAGAGACCGGAGTGCACAGTGTGTGGCCTTGAGACTAAGGAGGTCTTTTTTCCTCTGTGTTTTATACCAGTCTTTTTTGACTGTATGGTATGCTTATAGTTGGGTAATTCTTCTGTGTACCAAGAGGGAGCAGAGAGTTTTACCCTGATATGACATAGTTTAAAAAGGGCATGTGCATCAAACAGATGCATTACGGTTTGCTTGAGAGTTGATAAGAGAGCATCGACTTTGGGAGTGACGGAAATAGTTAGAATTGTTAGTTTCTGTTCTAGTGCTTTCAAGATGAAGTCAAAAAAGGAATAACTCGAAGAAATGCTTATAATTAGGGTATTTATTGAGCGCTAACCTAGCTTCGGGTATCAACAGAGAGCTTTACACTCATAAGGGGAAGAACACGGTGAAGGACGCAGTGAAACAGGAAGCAGGGAACTAACAACAGGGGAGGGGGAGGCAGAGGCTGGGCAATTTGGCAGCAAGGAATCTACAGATATCCAGGGGAGGAAAGGGTGGGGAGCAGTTTACCTAGTCTCACGCATGGTGTGGACATGAGGGTGTGTGGACTGGGGTGTTGGGTTTACCATGTTGGACAAGGGGAGAGGGTTATGTGCAGGGTCTGTCCAGTTAAGTGGAATAGGGTTAAGACACTGTATCAAGGGAAGGCTGAGTAGACAAAGTTGATTATGTTTACTCTTAAAAACCTCGAGACTTACAACTACACTAACAAATAGAACAAAGGTGTCTACTATAGAACTACCACTCTGCATTCAGGCTTAGATGAAGCACAGAGACATCTACCATGCAGGTTATTGATGCCTGGCACACCATGGGCAGATTGGGGCCCAGTGTTGTAGTCCTGCTCAGGCTTTTTTACAGCTTTCATAACTGATGACCACGCAGCTCTTCCCACACAATCTGAACCTGTTTGCTTTTCCTCCTACCTGACGTACAGACACCAACTAATTCTGATGGGAACTTTTACATAATGACTCTATCCAGTCACAGGCATTGTTCCCCAAGGCTACATCCTATTGCCAGTACTCAAACATTTTCATGGAGCTTCAAGGATCTCTCCTTAATGACCCGCTATATCTGTGTATCAATATGCAGATGTAACAGAGTTATTTGTGAAGATCAACTGCGTCAAAGACAACTCATGTTTGAAAAACTGTCTCACACTCTTTCAATCCTGGATGACAAGAACATATTACCCTGAAGGGATTAATAGCGGTCATGTGTTGGATGACTGTGTGGTGTTTTCCTCATGATGATGTTGGATCTCTTGTCAGGTTTCAAGAAAATCGACTCCTGAAAATTCTATAAAACTGGATAGACATGCATGATCAGATGCCTTATCAGTTTCCTTCCTTCACTTTCTGTTGGTTTCAACAGGTCAATATGGGAAAATACCATTCTCTCCCTAACCAACTACTATTTCACATAAAGAAACTCTTCTGGCAATCATCTCATATACTGACGTGTCATGGATGAACTTCCAATATCTCCTCTTGCTCCACTGGGGGCTCTAATTCATGTTGCTGCAAGGATGGTGGCCAGTGGCAGGAGATTTGATCACATTACTCTAGTACTAATAGCTCAAAATGTGCTAACATTGGAGGCTAGCATTTAAACCAGCTAGCCTGGTTGACTTACATGGCCACCCACTGATAGACTCCTAGATATTTAGGTGGATCACTCAGGATCTCTAGGGGCTCTGAGGGATTAGGGAAATCCAAATTCTGCAAGACATCTGCATCAAACTATTTCCCCGCCAGTCAACTAATATCCGGAAGACCTTATCATTGGCACAATGTCTAGGTGCAAAGGTTGTGGGATAATTCCAACCATGCTGTCTGGTTATAGGTTGGGCTCCATTGGAAAGGAGATTTTGTGTTAACTTTTTATGTTGTCTTTTATGTTGTCTTCTTAAATGTTTTGCAGTGTTGAGAAACAAAAGGACCTTGTCTGCACTAAACAAGAGTCATCTGGAGAGAAGATTGAATAATCAACTGTGATATTTTACTTTATCTAACAGCACTACACAAGTTTAGTTTAGTGTGTTTCTTGTATGGGGCCCATTCACCAGTGGAGTAACATTGCTGAAAATGTTGGGGGAGGGGAATGACATCTTAAGGAAAGAGGCCGCTGCCAAATGATGTGGACATAATGCTGTGCCCCGAAAGGGTGGGGGGGGAGAGAAGCACCCTTAACCCACCGAAAATGACACCCATGACACACCCACAGGCCTCAATCCCTTTTCCAGTATTCCTCACTCTTCACAAAATACACTTTAGCCAATGTATTTTGACACATTTGTTACCTAATATTTCCACAAAACTGAAGATGGTAAGTTGGGGTATCAAGGCATATAGGAGGGGGCAGGGGGAGGTCAGGTATGGGGGTGGGGGATCTCTTCCCACATTCTGCAGTAAATGAAAAAGTGTTAAAATCTACAAAGATTATTTGTCAAAATTGTATTTCAGTGGAGAAAAAAAATCAGGATATCCTCATAGATCCCTCTTTTCGACTAGGCAAACCAGGAGGTAATCTATTGTTATCTCTGTACCAAAAATCAAACAACAAAAACACTTAGTGAATTCAAGTTAACAGCCATTGGCACACAGACAACTGCATTTTGACTAGATTGCTGTATTCACAATATGTGTCATATGCATCACTACTGACTGGATTCAGTTGCTTGAGACCCTTGCTGGCCAATATTTTTTTTGAGGTGGCTGTTGTGAGAAACCAAAGTGTGTCTCACTCGCTAGTCCTCTGGACTCGCTTTTGGATCCAGCTCCTGGGGGTGGACCAGTGAGGGAGAATCAACTGGGTGAGGGGTCTTCAGGGAGTGGGGTGAGGCAACCGATGGTGTGATGCGGTATCCCTCCCTCTTTTGTTTACCTAACCCCTCCTATTCTTTACGATTCAACGAAGTCCCACGCCCCACCCCTCCTTTTTACACAAACACTGGGCCGAAGAAGAGGGTTACTGAGACTAACAACATTAACTTTCACCTATCGTACTGGACCTGTCTCGCTAATCGGGTCAGGGAAAGTCATGCACTTGACTCCAGGTGCATACACCATGATACCAATTAGCTCTCCTCACATGAATAAAAGGCAAAACCCAAAGACACACTCTGAGCAAAGTGGAACACGAGTATGAGCAGAACATCTGTGCCAAAGGCATACTTACTGGAGCAGAGCGACGGACCAAGGGGCGAGAGCAGTGGGTAGAATACCCCAGGAGTTCCCTACTGGAGGTAGTTGCCTCTGGCAGACTACGGAAAACACGTAGAGAAGGCCAGGTCCCACAAGCGAAGACTGCATTGTGTTTTAAGGATGCCAGCCACCCTGCTGGGTGAACGGAAGAGGTGGGGAGGCAAGGCCAAGCTTGTGTTACTAATCTTGACTTGTGAAGTGGATATCGCAAAACCAAGAAAGATACGCACACAGCCGGTGAGTTGGCAAGTGACCTGAGAGACGTGTGTTCAAGTCGAAGTAGTAACATTATATCGCAAGTGAAGGTTGCACGCGTGTGGATGAGACGCGAGGAAAGGCAGACCTATGAATGAACTTTGAAGTAAAAGACAGCTTGTGAAATCAGTGATACTAAGCAACGGAGTGTTCTGGCGAAAGGAAGTAGGCCACTCAAAAGTCTCTATGAAAGGTACATTGTTAGAAGCGATAAAGCAAATGAACAGAAAAAGTGAAATAAAAAAGCTTAACTCCTGGAGAAGGGGAAAGTGAAAATTGAACTATAAGCTTTCAGTCGAACTGGTCCTGCAGTGGTCTGAAAAGTAAACCACGCACATCCGAAAGTGGTCCAAGCCTGACAGAGGGAGACCCGACATGAAATAAGCTTGTGGAAGTGAGCCCCACCCCTGCAAGTTTGTGTTGAACTTTATCGTATGAGGTCTGAGAAGAGAACTGTGTAGTGAAAGGGCTGAGCCTGACAGATGGGGACCTTTGTGAACTTTTTGGTTGAAACATTATCTTTGGAAACTAGAGAAAAGAGACTTAAACGTAGAAGGCCATATGGGCCTTGATCCACGTTCTGGAACTGCGTATCATACTGGAAACCAAGCCGTGGTGTGTCATCCTGCATTCAGGCACATCCTTACTCTGTGAGGTCTAACGTGGGGAGGAGAGCTCTGTTCAACCACACTTCTTTATTTTTAAACACTGATATTTCCTTTTGAATACATTTCTCCTTTTTTACACTTTTTGTAACAGATATAGGGCAGGATTTTTTTTTTTTTAGCATAGGCCATTATGATTTGACAGCTCCACTAGGACTGCCTTGTTTATTATTTGATTATAGAGACTACTCCCATCTTAGTTATAGGGCAAAATATGAGTTTCTCCAATCCCAACAATTTCTATAAAGGTTTTGAAAATTGCACCCATTGTGTCAGTGTCATACTGTTGATACCATGCCTCCCCTACGCTATGAATTTCAGGCATTTATAAATGCACACAAGGATGACCTTAATCATGTAGAGGCGCAGATGGCATATGATGATGCAAAGTAGAGCCAACAGACAGTATAGCGGCCAATTATTGAGATGGGAACATTAAGAACCCACATGGAGAGCCTCTATCGGCCCTTTATTTAAAAAGTTTTGAGAGCTCTTCGAAACGGGTGGATAGATTCCAAGGCTCTGATTTCTTGGGGATGCTCTTCCACAATTTATGACCATAGAAAGCAAACCTTCTGCCCCCCCCCTTGTGACACAGCAGGATTGAAGAATTTTCAACAACAAATTGGACCCCTGAGCGTAATGTCTTAGGGCCTCATTACACGGTAGGCGGTAAACCATGGCGCTATTAGCGCCATGGTTCATGCCGGTAATTTACCAGTACCGCCTTGGAGGAAAGGGGAATTACCGCCCTATTCCAAGGATGGGAAAGCGGTAATTCCTCCTTCCTCCATTGCCCTTCCCCATTCCCATTTTTGCCCCATAGGGCATAATGGGAATGGGGAAGGTGCTAATTACGGTACCGCAAATTGCAGTACTGTAATTAGCACCCCGGTCCCTTTGCGGGTTCGTTTTTTAACGCCTGCTAAAAGCAGGCGTTATTGTAGCAACCCGCAAAGGGACCTCGTAGTAAGGCGGTAAGGGTTTACCGGTACCGGTAAAATACCGGTACCGGTAAACCCTTACCGCCTACCGTGTAATGAGGCCCACAGTCAGTTGATATCGATTGAGTTTATCTCCCAAATAAGAAGGGGTGGGGCTATTCAAGTTCTTGAAGATCAGACAGGCCACCTGGAAATTAATTCTATCTTCAACTGCCAGCCGGTGGAGAGTCCGGGGGGCAGCCAAGACATGGGAAGACCTGCTCAATCGACAGACCAATCTTACAGTAGTGTTTTGCGCCCTTTGCAATCTCTGATGCTGCTTGGCCGGAATTCCAGCAAGACGACTGTTGCAGTAGTCCAGATGCAAATTCACTAAAATACCCACTGCAACAGCACGATCACCATCTGCAATAAACAGCAACATTTGTCATAAGATATGAAGAGAGTACAACACTGCCTGAACCTTGGCACTGACCTGGCTTTCGCTGCCAAGATTGTCCTGCCAAATCCACACAGGATTTGTAATTTTGGTAGCAGTTTTTAATTCTGCCCCCAAAAAGCAATGTTTTTTTATTTTGTATTTATTTATTTGAATTTGTATAGCGCACAGCGGCCCTGAGGCCTTATGGCACTGTTGCAGAAGGTTTGCTTGTTACATACATGAGTGAGTCAAAGAACAGTACGGAGAAGGCAGAGGAAAACATTATATACAGAAAAAAGATGAGCGTGTTATTTGTCAGAAGGTACAGTTTCCAACATCTTTAGATGCATATTGGGTTAGTTGAACAATTTGGTTTTAGCAGTTTACAGAGGACATTGTAGGATTCTTCATTTCTAAGTGCCGCGGGGAGGGCATTCCAGTTCTTAAGGACTAGGTGTAGGAAGCTGTTTTGAGGACACTTCCCTGCAGAAAGAAGATGTTTTGGTCCAAACAGGGCAACCTCAGTCTTGGGCGGATTAAGTTGCAACTGATTTTTCAACATCCAAAGGCTGACTTCATCTAGACACTGTCTGATCCTAAGGAATGTTTCATCAGCATACCCTATTTTGATGAACACCTGAGTGCCATCGGCATAGGTATAAAAATGTATCCGATGACTCCTCAGGATGTCCATCAATGGTCGCAAGTAGAGATTGAAAAACCATGGGTGACAGGGAGGATCCCTGTGGAACTCCACTGTCCAGATTAATAGGATCTGAGAGAAAAGCCCCCATTTTAACCTGTTGACATTGGTCTGAGAGGAACGAACTGAACCATTTCATTGCATGTTCGGAGACATTACCAATTTCTCTCAGGTGGCTAAGTAGGATCTAGTGATCAACCATCTCAAAGGCCGCACACAGATCAAACATTACCAATAATGAAAGATCTCTCTCTGTGGCCTCTAGCAAGTCGTTGTGCGCTGCCAGCAAGGCTGTCTCTGTCCAAATTTGGGTCTAAAACCAGATTGGAAAGGGTCAACCAGTGACTTCTTCTCTACATACCCCTGTAGTTGGCTGGTAACCACTTACTTTCTCCAGCAGTTTACCTGTCCACAGGAGTCCTGCAATTGGTCAATAATTCTGCACCCTGGATGGGTCTAAATTGGGTTTTTTCAGCAGGGGCGTGACAATGGCTTTTTTTACAGCCTGTGGACATGGAAGAGATCTTCCGGGCTAGACAGGGGCTAAAAATCAGGAAGGGCTTATAGTGTCTGCATAAAGTACTGTGAGGAGGTGAACAAGGCATGGCCATCAATTAAAACAATTTAGTTATTCAACAAGAAGAGAACATGGAGCTGAAAGGCACCCCAGATAAAGGGCCTCAAAACGAACAGTGACATGGCTAACTACAGCATGCAAGTCTTTCTATGCGTTCTTGTGGTTTACCCTACTTTGCTTTAAAATGCGAAGAAAATGCTTTTGACCGGGTAAGTCTATTGTAATTTGGCTTATTTCTAAAAGGGCAGGTATTTTGCTGCATTACATGGTGGATCCCTGCCATTTCTCCCCATCCCCACCATGCCATTCAATCCACTTAAATAAGATACTATGGATTCTTCTTGTTTTTCTGCACACGCCTTATACTTATGGATAGCTTTTTTCCAAGTTTGAGTTTTTATATTCCCAGATGGATTTTATTTTTAATTTTTAATTTATTTTTGTCCTCTATTTTATAGGAGACAGGTGAATGTGTTTTGGCAATAAATCGTGCACATAGAACAAAGCATGAAAGTAGCAGTCATATTGTTGGGTGCTTTATAAATTTTGGAGAAATGATGGGAGCAAGGGAAGCATTAACCAGTTGGGAGAATGGCCTAGAGTATCGAATGCAGGCAAAGATGTGGTGAGAGGAAAAGGAGTTGGGGAGAGGTGGAGGCCAGAACCAGCCTATTGGTGGGAGAAAGAGAGTGTGGGAGAAAGGGTGAACGAAGAGCAAGCCAAGAAATGGATGGCCACTTAAGTAAACACCAATATAGCAAAGTTACAACCTCTAACCAGACTGTTCTTGGTAACAATTGCCGAAACCATCTGGCAATTAGGACTATGGCCATGGAGGGTGAGCCGGAAAACAGGGAACTTCTTTTACAATCGCCCATCCTCCTTCCGGGGTTGAGGCTGCTATGAGTTGCCCTGCAATAGTATGTGAGCTATGTCAAATGACTCTAAAAGCCCAGTGCAAGTTATTTTGGGGTGTGCTGTGGGCCTGGTGATTTTAGGTGACCCATGATCTTCCTTGACACTATTCATGCTCCTGATGTAATGGAGGTTTTGATGTGTTTCCATTCTCATGACCCTTGATTGACCAATCCTGGGTGGACGGGTTCAAGGCAATGTAGGGTGCCCCAGGGGCCTGGCAATGTTGTCCATGCCCTGCTTTGGGTGGATGTTCAACAAAGAAAGAGCTCTCTCTAAATGCTCTAGGAGTAAAGATGGCTTCATTGTGTTCCTAGTCACATGACCTTTACAGGTCCAATCCTGCAGCTGGATGAAGGAACACAAGGTGCTGGTGGGTATGCTGGGGGTCGGTTTAAAATATGCAGCCCAAGCGCTTCCTGTGGACACAACGAAGGAAGCACCCTCGATACTCCAGTGTTGTGGGGCCAGACAATGTTATCTGGCCCTTGCTCTTCCCGGTTGCCTGGTCTACCATTGGGGTCTTGAACTACAAGCCTGCATGGACATTGTTCAGCTGCTTTGGGCTGCATAGCCTAGCAACCACCCTAACGTATCACTCACCAGAAGGTTCATTGCCTTTGCCATCACTAGAACTTTATTCTCAGGCTTTTTCTGCTACTCTTATAGTAGGAATTTGTTGGCATGCTCACTTTGAGGATCCTCCCCTTAGTAATTTGTTACCGAGAAGAAGGATCACATGGGATCCAACAACCTGGTCAGTTTCCACATTAGACAAACTTCTATACTTTCCTGCAGATAACTGAAAACCTAATTTTATTGATGGTGCATGATAAATGCTTAAAACATGTTTTGTTTTTTTCAAAGGTCTTGCCTTTTTCTCTAATGCCATGTACCAGCTCATGGAATTCAACATTATCTTATCTTCTCCATAGTGGACTATCCAAACTAGTTCCTGCGTTTTGTGGGCCCATTCCCATTAGGTCACAGCAAAATGATGGTAATTGAATACTGTTTAATATAAAGAAAGCCCCTTTCCACTGTATTTAACAAAAAGATACAGCTTCTAAAAAACAAAGCTGACCTCAAGATGAGCATACATTTTCAGATCACACTCACACTCACACACAGAGCTCCCTGCCCTCACACACACCCCCCACACCCACCCACACACCCCCCACACCCACCCACACACCCACCCCCGCACCCCCAAACGCACAATTACACAGACACCCCCACACACAGCCGCCCCACCCCTACAAACAGACACCCACCCACACCCCATTATTAATAAACATAGCGAAAAAGATTCTGTACACAGTTGGTTGATGGACGTTTTCTTTCTATGTCTTGTATTAATTGAATATATGCAAACACTGTCAATCATTGTTTGACTTTAAAAAGTAATTTCTGTGTATGTAGCTGCTATTTATGTAACATTTGTTTTGCTATGTTTTGTTATGTGATTTACACTGTGCTAAATCACCACTGCAGTAGTTTCAGAGTGCCCAGAGTTGTCTGTGGGGTGGCGTATTGTGCCTTTGCTAGAGGGTTCTGCAAATTCAGGCTGCTGGAGGAAAGAAAAGGAGCAAGTGAAAGCTAAGAGGATGGGAAATCTGGACATAGATGCTACAAAGCGGAAGGGACACACAACACACAACAAGTGTTGACAACCCCATTACTGTATGACGTGAAGAAAGTCTATGGGGGTCATTACGACCTGGGCGGTAAGGGATACTGGGCACTGGTAAGGAGACCAGTGCTGGTAATCCCTTACCGCCCTATTCCAAGGTCCCTTGGCGGGAACTGTAAGGAACGTGTGGTCAGACCACATGTCCCTTACAGGTCCCGCTAAGGGACCAGGGCGCTAATAACGGGCTTGCAAGTCGCAAGCCCGTTATTAGCGCCCTCCCCATTCCCATTGAGCCCTATAGGGGCTCAAATGTTAATGGGGAATGGCTTGTTCAATGCGGAGTTACCGGTCCCGCCAGGGTCGGACTACACCGGTAAGTCCCCATTGAACAACACCAGTGCCGGAGCCCTTATTGGTGGCAGTATAGCATTCGGTGTTATTCGGCCCTACTGCTCCTAACATCCGCAGGTGCTGTCCGTAAAGTAAATCAGCCTGAAGTGTGCTTCATGGCTGCTCAACTTCTTTTCAGCGCCCCCAACGGAACACACTGGCGTCCTCAACCTGTCTGCGTCGACTGCCTAACGCTACTGCCGTGACTGCTCTATCATTGTACCCCTTCTGAATGTGCCTTTACCACAGTTGTTATACTTGTTTACGCCTAAATGTCTGATCGCTAATGCTAGATTGCAATAATTAGCAACTTATAAATTGCCACACCTGAATGTACCTAACTGTAGCTCCACTCCCGATTGTGCTTCGCTGCCAGCCTAACTCTCTAGCCTTTAATGCTAATGCCTAAGCCCCTGGCTACTCTGCACTAGCGTGATTCCATCACATGGATCTAGGACTGCTGGTCGCATCTCGCCGGTCACCCTAACCACCATAACTTTGTAAGACTTGCTGCTCACCCTACTATTCGCCATTCTCCTATCTGTGACTGTAATATATCATGTGCCTGCATATTGCTTTACATGACCGCCCACTCTTGCGAGATGATAAACAGACCAATGTATTCCACGTGCTGCATCCACTCTTACGTTGCTGCCCACTACACTGCTATTAGTGGTAAGTTCCACTTTGCAGAGGAATTTCTGTCTAACTGTTAACCATTGACCTTTCACTGATGAAAGTAACAACAACCCCTACTATTGTTGTATGATTAGCCCATACAGGGGACTATAGCATTTAGCTGAACCATCACTGTTTTACCAGTCACATGCACTGATAGCCTTCACTGTGTCCGACATATCTAGACGTACCCTCATTGTTTTAAATAATTAAATGCATTTTAACTATTACTGTGATTGCCAAACGTTGGTGAACCCGTATTGCTCTAACTAGTTACATGCATTTTAATCATTATTGTGATTGTCAAACCTAGGTGAACCCTTACGGCTTTAACTAGCAACATGTATTTTAATCATTACTGTGATTGTCAAACTTAGGTGGACCCTCACTTCCTTAACCAGTTACATGCATTCTGAGCCTCCATTGTGACTTTCGAACTTAGGTGAACCCTTTATTATTAAACGAATGCACCCTAACGTTTACTATGATTAACAATTTAGGTGAACCTGTATTACCTGGACTAGCTGTCCGCCCCCTTTAGACTTACGGTCACAAATTCAAGCTAAGTCCATTGAATCCTGCCACAGCACTGCATTGTCACCTCACACTATGATTATCTAATATAGGCACACTATGTCTCAGTCTCTACTGAAATTTCCCCCCTGACCTGTACACCGTACTCTTAGCCCTACCAGGTCATCCTACTCCGATGAAACTGATTCCTGTCCAATTACATACAACAGTCCTCTAGCAATACCTAATACTAGTTGCCACTACGATTGACAATTGCTCATTGCTCACTACCACCCTGCCCAACATGAGTAAAAATATAAATACCCCACTTCATATGCTCACGATTGCTCTTATCATAATCATGGCCTATGTTACCTACAATACAAGGCCACCCACAGACAGAAACCTGAGACTCAGGTCAAGACTACCCTGCATTTATGAACCCAAAAGAAACCAAACAAGCAATACCTCTGGACTCCTCTCCACCCACCACCACCCGACCAATCGAGCCCAGGTAGCTAAAATAGTCAGTCCTATCTCTATGCCAGGCCACTCTCACATAGAAAAACATTCAAACCGAAATAGTCCCTCGACCAAACCCTCTCATAAACCCAGCCCTAAGAGCTCCTTAACGCTAACGGGGTCACTCATCAACGCCAGATCCATGGTCGCTCACGCCACTGAAATTGCAGACATCCTAAATAGTGATAGCTTGGACCTACTCGCCATAACAGAGACCTGGCTCCACGAGGCTGCAGGACCCACCCTGATGTTAGCCATTCCCGATAATGACCAGATCCTTAGGGTGGATAGACCCAACCCCAAGGGCGGCGGCTTAGCCATTATTTTCAAAACCACCTTCCCTTCAGGCGTGCCACCTCTCCCCAATGCTCCTCCTGTGAAACACTCACAGCCAAACTGCTGTTATCTAATAACCGCACACTAACCATCCATTTGATTTACAGGCCCCCGGGACCACTAGGGACCTTTGTAGACGACCTGACTAACCTTATAGCGAAGAACTCTCAAAACCACTCCCAAACCTTGCTGATGGGCGATTTCAATATTGGATTTAACGACCCAAATAACAAACATTGCAATTCAATTGCAGCTTTACTCAATGACCACAGGCTTACCCAAAAGGTCCTCGCCCCCAATCACATCAAAGGTAGAACCCTTGACTGGGTTTCAGACCTCAACTGTAACATTGCCATTACTGATATTGTCCCACAACTTTGGACGGACCATTATTTAATAAACTTTAACACCATACTCAACCTTCTTAGCCCCAAAACCATCAACATGGCACACCCCCTACCAGAAGTAAAAAAAGATATTAATGCCGAAAAACTCATCCCCCTCATTCTCCCAGCTATTAATAGCCTGGACAATAATACCAACCGAGAAATCCTAGTGGATACCTTCAACAAAGCTATGACCACGGCACTAGATACCATCGCACCAACCAAACTACGTAGTGGCAAGCAAGAAGCACACCTGAATGCCTGGTTCACACCCCAATTTAAGAACTTAAGAAAACAAAAAAGAAAGTTCCAAGTCATCTGGCGCAACTCATCTACCGAAAACAACAAAGTTAAACTAGCCCAATTCTCTAAGTTCTATAATAATGAAATTATCAATACAAAAAAAAAAACGTATTTAATGACAAAATCACAAAAGCTAAATCCAATACCAAGGAACTCTTTTCCATCCTCCGGGAAATGGAATCCCCCATACAACCAGTAGACACCACCCCTAAGGACAAGACATGGTGTTCCAACATACAAAACGCCCTAACCAATAAAATCACCACCCTCCAACATAAAATAACAAAAAAAGGACTCTCTGCCCCTCCCTGATCAAAAACCACCACTACCTACCAAGCCTAATACTATCCCTCCCTTCAGCTTCAAAACTATTTCCACCGTTGACACTGAAAAAGTCATTCTCTCCTTGAAACCGTCCAATTGTAAAGGTGACAGTTGCCCAGCGCAAATAATAAAGGACGCAGCTAGAGACTTAGCCCCTTTTATATCGAAGCTCATAAACTCCTCTTTTAAATCAAACACAGTACCCACCAATTTGAAAGAATCCTTGGTCCTCCCCCTACTCAAAAAACAAACCCTTGATCCATCCATCCCAACTAACTACAGACCCATCACTACTGTGCCTTTCCTTCTCAAAATCATCGACAGAGTGGCTTACTTACAAATCCAGGACTATATGGAAGCCAACCACCTGCTAGGCTCTCGACAATCAGGTTTCCGTCCCCTCCATGGTACCGAAACAGCCCTGTTAGACCTTAAGACTAAAATTGAGGAGCTGAAGGACAGCGGAAAAATGGCATTGCTACTTCTACTGGACTTGTCTGCAGCCTTCGACCTGGTGGACCACGCATTTCTATGCAGCCACCTTAGGCTCACCGCCAATTTCACTGGGGAAGCTATAGCATGGGTCCAATCCTTTCTAGCTAATCGAACTATGAGAGTCTTCTCAACCTCAACCTGCGCTGATCCGATCCAAATAACATGTGGAGTCCCAGAGGGATCCTGTGTCTCTCCCACCATGTATAACATCTTCACCAAGCCATTGTTTGATAAGTTGGATAGACTGGGCGTCACCTACACAAATTATGCAGATGACACCCAGATCCTCATACCCCTTTCGGGCAACTATGAAACGGACCTGACTTTGGTGAACAAGATATACATCCTCATTCAGGCATGGATGGCGACCCACAGCCTCTGCCTGAACAACAACAAAACTGAGATACTACTCCTTGGATCCGACACTAACCTAATAAATTATCCCCAAACTATGCATCTTTTAACATTGACAACAACATCATTACAGTTATGCCTGTAGTAAAAACACTAGGTTTCTATCTAGACTCGTCCCTTACCCTTAAAAAGCAAACCAGCTCCCTCGCCTCCACAACAGCTTACACTTGCAAGCTAATCCGGGCTGCCAGACCATTCCTCTCCAGGGCCAGTTGTATCACCTTAGCCAATGCTCTAATCATGTCCAGATTAGATTACTGCAACACCCTGTGCTCTGGAGCTAACAAATATGTCACTGACAAACTACGACTGCAAAACAATGCCCTAAGAGCAGCGCTGAATATCCCAAATAGAGACCACATCACGAAATTCAGGAAAGAGTCCCATTGGCTAAAAATAAAAGACAGAATCTTCCTAATAACCATCTCCATCACATCCAAATGCCTAAACAACCTAGCTTCCTCTTACCTAGCAGATAAAATCTCAAGGAGAACTATGACCCGAACCACCAGAACTGCCAATTCATTCATGCTTGAAACCCCTCGATTCAAGCTGACTACGGCCGGAGGAACCAGTTTCCCAGTCAAAGCAGCGCAATCCTGGAACTCCCTCCCTATCGACCTCAGACGCCCACTACCGTACGTCAGATTTAGACACAATGCTATCAAGTGGCTCCACACTAATGACCTATAATCTCCTCGTCCTGTCTCTGACACCCTACTATCACCCTATATTTAGACTATGTTCAGAGCTGATCCCGACTCGCACCCGATCAGCCAGATCCTGTATTAAACACTGTATCCATATGTATGCACACTGTATGTATACCCCGTAAGACCCATTCTGGTCCTGATTTGCACCTTGATTAGCTATATCTTGTATCATATTTTGTATTATACACTGTATTGTATTGTACTGTATTATATTGTATTGTTTGCACATGTATGTACCGGCCTGTAACTAAGCTCCCGAATTTCTGTACTGTTGCGCCCGTCTACTTAAGGGTTTGGTGCGCATTAACAAATAAACAAACAAACAAAACAAACAAACCATGACTACCACCAATCTCGGAATGAGGCCCTATGGGTGCTATCGCTCGCAAGGTTTCATATAATATTTCATCATCAATGTAGTCATTTAAAAATAAGTAAACAAAAAACCTACACAAATTAAAACAACTATAAATATGATATCCAAAAACAGCATGGATGCCCAGACACAAAATGTGGCTCATTCAGTGGTGTCGCAAGAGAGTCAGATGTTATGCATCTTAGGGTAGAGCTTTCAGAACCATTAGAAGTTCGCTTGATAAGACCCAAACCCACAGCATCGGAATAAGCGACCTTGGCGTGTAAAAAAACGCCCTCTGTTACACTACACCGACCTGCACATCTACTGGCCCTTAATCATGGAAAGCTGTGAAGGCCATTTTGGCCAACTTGTACTTCATGCGGAAATGTTTTGGTAGTCAGTGAAGACCACAGAGAAGGGGAGTGGTATGCTCTAAGTGCAAGGCACTTTTCAGCATTACAGCCGCCACGTTCTGAACCAGCTGTAGCTTCCGAGTTATCCACAGTGACAGCCTTGCATACAGCATATTTACATAGTACAGATGCATTAACACAAGAGCATAGACAATTGATTCTTGGTCAGCTGATGATATGAAGGGATGCAAACCTTTCTCTGGAGATAAAAGTACCACTTCTTACCCACTGCAGCAACTTTTGCTAGCATGCTTAGGCTGCGATCAAACAGGGTGCAGAGGTTTTGTCCTTGGGTAACAGGATGTGGTTGCACGCCATTAAAAAAAGCAGAGTGCACTCTTTTCAACGTAACCTACCTCATCTATTTGAACCCACAATCATTACTTCCATCTTGTCTGAGCTCAACTCTAGCAAATTTGCCTCCATCCAGATTGCGACTTCAGTCAAGCAGGCTGTCAGGGTTTTGAGGGCTGCCTCCAGACTTACTTTAAAAGAAACAAACTATAACTATGACTATGTGAAGAAAAGAGTACATGCACATATGAAAGTTAGCAGAACAAGAACGTTTTCAGTGTTCTCCCAAAAATCAGATGGTCACTGATGCCCCAAAGATTTGGGGGTAATGGGTTCCAAAGCTTAGCAGCGAGGACTTGAAAGGATCTCCCCATGGTTCGCGCCCCCCCTTTAGCGTTGTTCAGCCAAAATAATGCATTTGATGACCTTAAGTTACATGAGGGAGAATGCCAATTACATTTCATGGAAAGATATCCTAAACTAATGTTCTGCAGGGCCTTCAAGACTAGAGTTAGGGAATTAAACCCTACAGGCAGCCAATGGGCTGCATCTGCCTGTGTATGGGAGGCCTGCTACTACACTAGATTGCGTGCTTTGAATTATATTTACAATGTATTTAGGTGCACCAATTAATAAAGAGTTGCCATAGTCCAATCTGGAGCGTATGACCGACAGAGCGATGCTAGGGTAAAGACTGTGTTCATCAGTATAACAACATCACTGCTCACCACAGCTCCTGGACGATTATGCACAACCGCCTGACATATACATTGAACAATAGTGGGGAGAGAACCGAACCCTGTGGGACACCACAATGAAAGGACTTCAGAGCGAGAGATATTCAACTGCTGGATCCTGCACTGAAGGAACAAGGAAATCCCTTTTAGAATAATCCACATGATTTCTGCTACTTCTCGGAGATGGACCAACAAACAGCCTGGTCAATAGCGTCAAAAGCCGCTGACCTGTCCAAAGGGAAATACAACCCCTGTCTGTGGCCATAAACAGATGATCTGTCGCCAGACAGACCACAGCAGACTCTGTTCCATGACTGACTCTAAAGATGGACTGAGAGACATCAAAGAAGCCAATCTTTTGCAAACATTTCAACAGCTGTCAGCCAGGACACCACTGTTCAAAGGGTCTACTTGAAGAAGACCTAATGCCCTGGGGCCAGATCGTAGGTAGTCTAACTCATGTCAGCTGTTATTGTGGAGAGAAATAGCAGGACTAAATGTGCCACGGGCAAGATTTACTTTGGGATTTGGGGTAAAACTGGGTTAAGTTTTAAACCATAGACATAGTAGACTAGATTATGCATCACTGTTCACAAGCACATACAGATAGCATGCCAGAATCTACAAGACTTGGGACATAGGAAATTCAACAATATCACTGCAACAACATTTACAATCTTTGAAAGAAAGACTTGAGCATCTGTATTTACAAGCCCCGGGTTGTGCAGGCAAAATAAGTTGGCGTCATAGGCAACAGTTACAATCCTTTCACCATAAAAACACACCATACAAAAATCTATCTATCTATCACCATGGGCCAAATGATTGCTATAGAAAGAGAAAGAGAAGAGAGTACCATGCTAACACTAAAGTTCTAAAGTATGGGATTCAAAGAAAGTTTACAGTAGCAGCCCAATGCTCTTTGTATGAACTGGTCTTGGTTACATAAATATTAAGACTGTTTGCGCTCCCATTTAAATGTCTGTTATGAGTAATCCTTTCACACATAAGGCTTTACATCGAATATGGCGGTGCAGTAGAAAAACTAGTGACAATGCAAATACTGTCACTTTGACTGCACCACACATTGCTAGTTTCGAGGGAAAGTGGAGGAAAACCTCCCGCTCTTGGCTGAAGATTTGCCCTCCAATTATCTCCAAATGAATTGACAAATTACCGCAGGTGGAATTACCACCTACAGTAAATATTCCCAAACCCCAATAGGTGGACCCCTTTGGACTTCATGCATTGGGACTAACACTGCCTGACTACCACCTATAATCTCACAGATTTACTGCCAAAGCAGGTGAGGGTAACAGCATCAGGGTTGAACAGGTTTACAGTGGTGGACTGGCCTACAGGGAACTTCGGTGATTTCCCGGTGGGTGTCTGCACAATGGGCCTCTTTTGTGTGGGGTTCCCTAGTTTTCTGCTCCTCTTAGCCTCTTTCTCAAACACCCCATCTCTGTACTTACATCTCACCTCAAACCCCACATCCCTTTGAAACAAAGAATCTGTTAGGAAGCCTCTAGTATGTTATTCTCAGCTCTTAACAAATGTTTAATGTCTGTTTTTGTTGTCATGTCTAACTAATTATTAATCGCTGTATAGGGATAAATGTGCTTTACAATTCATTGGCTACACCCATTTTTAAAATATTCTTGGCTGGAGAACCACACTAGAGGATTTGGAATTGCTCGGTCACATTCACTGGCACAGTGTAATGCGGGCCACTTTGAAAAACATTTCCAGGGCCACTTTTGATTCCTAGTTATTTTATTTTATTTATTTTACTGTTTAACGCACTGGCCTAGCTCCTGAGCAGTGGAGCACTGTACATGGTGTGGATAGCCAGCGTTAGGGCTGACGTCTTTCAACAGTAGCAAAGTACTTTTGAGATACGGTCTGCGTGTCGGTCTGTGTATCCACTGGGATTAGTTCTTGGTCAGGTGTTGTTGAAAAAGCCATGTTTTCCGAGTTGGGAGAATTGTGGGGGCATTCTGAGCCGATACCGGGATCGAGTTCCAGACGGTGGGTGTGTTAGAAGGGAAGGATTATTTGCAGGTCCTCTTTTTGGGAAGAATTATGATTCGAGCTGGTTTGTCAATTTACTGGATGAGGCGCGTGTGCCAACAGATATGTGTAGCTTAGCTGCCAGGTGCACTGATGTGCTACTCGTGACGGCTTTGTAGATGAGAAATGCAATCTTGAACAGTATCCTGGCCTGGCGAGAAAGCCCATGTAGTTTGCATCAGTCAGGGGTGATTCAATCAAATATCCACACATCCTTACTGTGAAGTGTTGGACTGCTTTTAGGGGAGCACAATGAGCAGCTGGGAGTCTCAAACCGGAAGCCATTTTCCCCATCGATGTGCAAGACCACAAGGGACTTCACTATGGTCCAGAAGTCCTGCAGTGGGATTTGGCCTTTCTTGGCTATGTGTTTCTGGAAGGAGAGGCTGCTGTCAATGATGACGCCTAAGGATTTTGCTGCATATGAGTGTTATGGATCAAAACCTCATAGGCGCATACCAATGAGCCACTATTGGACGAGTTGTTGTTTAGCAGGGGGCCTGATTAGGACAAACTTGATCTTGAAGGGGTTAAGTTTGAGGCCAGTAGTCAGCATACAGGATTGGATGATGGCTAGGTAGTTGCGAGAGATGACTGATGTGCTGTGAGCATTTTACTCTCATGTACCACTGAGTATTGTCCACATAGTGGTAGATGGTTATATCAAAATTTTTGAGGATTGTGCCCCGAGGCTCCATGTCAAGGTTAAAAGGATCGGTGAGAGGTTTAAGCCTTGGGGGACTCTGCATGAGTCTGGGAATTGGTTAGAATGCAACATGTTCATCTGGATGACCTGGTGTCTGCCCCAGAGGTAGGAGGTAAACTCATTCAGGACAGTGCCATAGAATTCCATCCCGTCAGCGAGGAGGGAGACCAATTCAGGACATTGTCATAGAATTCCATCCCGTCAGCGAGGAGGGAGACCAATTCAGGAGAGTGCCATAGAATTCCATCCCGTCAGCGAGGAGGGAGACCAATTCAGGACATTGCCATACAATTCCATCCTGTAGCGAGGAGGGAGAGGAGGATGCAGTGGTTGACGTTGTCGAATGTAGCCGAGAGGTCAAGGAGGTCGAGGAGGCAAAAGTTGCCCTTATCCATGATTTGGAGGCCTTCATCCACCACTTGGACGGTGGCTGTCTAGATGCGACACTTGGGGCGTAACCCCGATTTATAATCATTTAGGAGGTGTAGTTGTTTGATTCTGGAAAGCAGCTGCGTAGCGGCTACTTTTTCCAAGATTTTGCAGGTAAACAAGAGGTTCTTTCTGGGCCATTAGTTTGCCAAGTTGACTGGCTGTGGGGACGTTTTTTTTTTTTACAAAAGAGTTTGTATGAGACCAGTCTTGAGGGTGTCCGGGAATAACCCTTCAGTGAGGGAGACATTAATTATGCTAAGTATAACCTTGCAGATTTACTGCAACTTGTAGTGAAGCCCCTAATGCCTAAACAACAGCACAGATTTACAGTACGACCTACTGGTTCACCAATGCTTGTGACAGATTATTCAGGATTTCAAGTGCAGGACAGCGAGCTGTGTACCATGGAGCTGTTCGAACCTGGTGGTAACTGCGGCCCTAGGAGGGTCAAATATTTTCCAGTATTCAATGTCCTGCCTCGTGCCTGCAAGCAGCAGACAGGTTATTAATCAAAAGCAGATGGCAACATGAACATGAAGGCAGCCGACTGTCAACATCAAACATCCTGTGCCACTGCAAACGACCATGAAAGATTTCAAAGCCTACAAAAGTAATTTGCCCATATGTTGCCCAATTACAAACCGTGATAAAGAACACAAAGAAATAAAAGGCAGGCGTGTATAAAAGATATACGCAATACATAAAATTGACAAACATAATGCTGGGTTATGTTAAAAAGCAGGAATGTCGCAAATGCTATGTGTTTGTGTTAATCTTGTTGAACAATATATTTGTGGTTGTGTGAATTTTTCCAGACTGTGCGGGTGTGAAGGCTCTGAGAAGCATCTTGCATGCAACTGCCATGAACTGACTAGCTCCAATTGAAATGCTTTTAAATGTCATGCAAAGATACAGATACAAGACTATCACATTCAGTGACTGTTCCTGTGGGAAGCATGCAATTGGGCCTTGTCAGCGGCTGTTCCATGGGAATTATGTGGTTTGGCCTGGTAGGTGACTGCTCCATGGGAAGGGTGCGGTTTGGCCTGGTCAGTGACTATTCCATGGGAAAGATGCAGTTAGGACTGATCAGTGGCTGCTCCATGGAAAGGGTGCAGTTGGGCAAAGTCAGTGACTGGTCCATGGGAAGGCTACAGTTGGGCCTAGTCAGGGACTGTTCCATGGGAAGGGTGCAGTTGGGCCTAGTCAGGGACTGGTCCATGGAAAGGGTGCAGTTTAGCCTGGTCAGTGACTGCTCCTTGGAAAGGGTGCAGTTAGGCCTGGTCAGTGACTGCTCCTTGGAAAGGGTGCAGTTGGGCCTAGTCAGTGAGTGGTCCATGGGAAGGCTACCGTTGGGCCTAGTCAGGGACTATTCCATGGGAAGGGTGCAGTTGGGCCTAGTCAAGGACTGGTCCATGGAAAGGGTGCAGTTAGGCCTGGTCAGTGACTGCTCCTTGGAAAGGGTGCAGTTAGGCCTGGTCAGTGACTGCTCCATGGGAAGGATGCAGTTGGACCTGAGGAAACGGTAGTCGATGGTGTTGAATGCAGCCGAGAGTTCAAGGAGTACCAGGAGGCATAGGTTTCTCTGATCCATGATCTGGAGGACTTAGTCCCGATAAGAACTGGACTGGAGAGATGGCGGGAGTAAGAGGTTTATGGGGCGCATTTCTTGTGATTCTAAAAGCTGCCCACCTGATAGGACCTGAGCTGAACCACTATGCAACGGATTAGACCACAGCACAGCCTGCGCCACCTCCATGCCTGTCCACTGCTCTTCTCTCCCAGGTTGGCAGGTCCGCTACCTTGCAATGCCATCCTTGATTACTCTTCTGATGATGACAACTGCAGACAATTACAATGAGGGGCGGGGGTGGGGGGTTCAGATAACTGTTAAGGCACCTATCTATGTTAAACTTGTGCCTGAGCTCAATGTAGGAAGAAGAAAGAGCGGAACCATATGCACGTAACATCCGGCAGATAGGTTAGCATTCCCAAATGCAGACTGGGAGTGTATTACCCTTTGAAATGAATGACTGTATAGTATTATTAAAAGCATTCCTTTTACCACCATTATCACGGTCCTGCTTACGCCGCCTACAAGTGCACAAAGGAGCTCTGCGCACCGGGCCCTCAGCGGCTCACACATTTTTGTGTGTGACTCCATTTCACATACAATGCCTGGGAGGCTCGTCTGAGGAATATTAAGTGCGGCTTTAGCCCACAGTGTGCCAATGTGGGCGAGATCCAATCGAATGAAACCCTCAATTTCATGAGTCACTGAAACACTTGATTTTCTGCATGAAAATGCTTGATTTTATGCATACGTCTCCAGAGAGTGTATAAAATCCCTGCCGCCTCTGGGAATTCACACAATGGCATGTGTCATATTGTGAAGCACACTCGCAGAGATTTTGAGGTGATGGCAGTGGATTAAGTGGGATGCTAAATCTAGCGGCGGGCCTCTCTTTAGGGAGCGTGGCCTAAGTATGTATGTATGTAGGCCATGCCCCTAGCCAATGGGGGTCAGGTGGGCTGATGAAAGCAGGGGAGCAGGGCGCACTGGCATTATTCCCTTTGGTGCTGGGTGCACCAAAGGTGTGACACTAGTATGGGCCAGCTCTCACACGCAGCCCTTTCATTCAAGGCGCTGCGTGGTTAAAAACCACAGGCTCCTTGAAAGAAAGGACTGCCTGCTGTGTGATAACTCTGTAGTCCGAAACAGGAGGATGGCCCAGTCTCCCATTTTGTTTTCGAGTAAAAAGACATCACGCATCATGAAGCCTTTAATCTTACCCCAGCCCACCTCCTGTTTTTTTACACTGGCTGCAGACGTCAGTACTTCCGAAGTGGTGACACCTGCAGGCCGTCCGTGTAACTGTGCAGCGATTCGGCTACACAGCTGCTTGAGATGTGGGCATGGCTGGGGCTATTCGGGGTGGGTACTGGGAGCCCTTTCTGGAGACTGCAGGGGCTTAGCCCCGTCTGGCCCCGTCCAACTTAAAGCCCTGGGTGAGGGGAAAGGTTCTGTGCTTGCTGTGATGAAGTCAAGCTTTCTGACCCTCTTCTTCTTGCTTGCGCTTTGTCTCCCTGGCACTGCCCTTGCGAACCCTGGCCTTTGACCCTTCACACTTAGACATCTATAAAGTGCTAAATCACTTCCTGAAAACCACAAGGGGACTCTGGGTGGCCTCCTTGCTATGCATTGTGCACCTTAGAGGGGGCGTATCAAAGAGTCCCCAGATCCCTTACATGTATCCCAGGTCATGTTGTATTCAGCCAGGGCATAATAATACACATACCTTGTCTGGACTGGTATGCAGGAAGTGAGACACGCTAAGTCCCACCCTAACCCAGTGCAGCTTTCCTGGAAAGAAGGGCCCCCATCCTTTCTCACACAGCCTTGACCATGCGGGAATACTGGTGGCTGCACAATGGCGCTTCCAGACACCATACCCCATCCATGTTGCATATTAAGAGAAGAAGATTCCCCATTAAGGTTCTCCGCGACTGCTTCCGAGCTTCCCAACCGTTTGGGGGTTGCTGAGAAAATGCAGAAAGGGTGTTCTTGCCATGATGCATCACTGCAACTGACCTATCATCAGGGACTTTGTTGTAGAACCACCACGGAACCCATGTTTAACGTGTGGGGGAGCGAACATCTTCCGCAGCCGTTGCTCGCTCTGCGGCGTGGATGAAATTGGCGCTGACGACGGAAAAAACCAGCCCAAAATGGAGGAGGCAGCAGGTTAACCCCTGCGGGGTCATGCCGCCAGTAACCTGGGACCCTCCCCCTGGGGACAGGAGGAGGTCAAGGGGTGGAACGGCGCCAAAGGCTAAATGGCCCAAAAAGCCCGCGAAGGGCTGAACAAAGGAAAAGGGGCGGGGCCTCCGAGTTATAAGCAGGAAGGGCCTGGGTGCCAGGCATCTCGCTCCTGCACTTGGAACCGCTCACCTCGCCAGTGGAAGGGATTTCGTTAAGGGGAGAGGTCCCGGGGGGGAGAGGCATGGGCAGGTACTCACAGCGGGGGAGAGGGTCCTTTCGCGGGCCCTCCTCCTGGGTGTACCGGGCAGCAGCCCACCAGGGGGAGCAAGAAATCTGCTGGAGGTTTGCAGAGGGGTACTGCTCATACGGGAAGACATGCAGATACAAGCACCAGAGGGGTGGCAGCACAGGCCCCCGCAGAGCCACTCCAGGAGAGGCTAAGCCCAAGGAAAGTGGTAAACCAAAAGAAAAAGCAAATGTTGACTGATGCGCCGACAAAACAAGGCAATGTTGGGGAACTTATGAATGTTAAATGTGTGATTAAAGGGGCACTGCCCACACCAGTTAGTAGTTAGTTAGTTAGCCTCCTTGCCATGACTCCCTTTTTCAATTTGTATCACAACAAGGCCGATGCAAAGTTGTTATGGCAAGGGTTCAGGTGGGGCTTTCGGATCCCGGGGGCAGGTACCCAAGGGGGGAGGGAGGCGGCCAACTTACGGTCTGCATTGGAGAAACCCGAGGTGGTGGAAAGGAAGGTGGAGAAAGAGGTGGGGCTGGGGAGAGTGGGCGGCCCTTTCACGGCACCGTCTATGAGCAATCTGGTGGTATCCCCACTGGGGTTGGTGCCAAAGAAGGAAGAGGGCCAATTCCACATGATACACCACCTGTCCTTCCCCGAGGGTCAGTCGGTGAATGACGGCATCCCTGAGGAGCAGTGCAGGGTGCAGTACGCCTCCCTGAAGGACGCGATACAAATGGTGAAAGCAGCAGGGGAAGGGGCGTTGTTATGAAAGGCAGACATAGAATCGGCCTTCCGACTATTACCAATCCACAAGGACAGTTACCACTTGCTGGGTTTCAAGGTGGGGGACAAGTACTACTACGACAGATGCCTACCCATGGGTTGCGCTATTTCTTGTTCATACTTTGAGGCATTCAGCTCCTTCCTGGAATTTACAGTAAAACTGGGAAAAAAGGGAGGGGGAATATTGCACTACTTAGATGATTTTCTCTTCATTGGGAGAAAGGGGACGGAGGAGTGCAGGGCCCTGATGGAGGAATTTCAAGAGCGGATGAAGCAGCTGGGGGTCCCCTTGGCACCAGGGAAGACCATGGGTCCAGCTACAACATTGACATTTCTGGGGATTGAAATTGATTCGGTTAAGGGGGAATGTAGGCTCCCGCAGGACAAGGTACAAAAATTGAGGGGCCTGATTCAGGAGCTGTTGGGGAAAAACAAGGCGACCTTGCAGGAGTTGCAGTCATTGGCGGGGAATCTCAATTTCGCAGGCAGAGTGATACCGGCAGGTAGGGCGTTTGCCAGAAGTGTGGAACTAAAAACTGTGGACCTACAACACGCCTCACAGCACGTCCGATTGGGCTCAGAGGTGAAGGAGGATCTCAGGATGTGGGAGAGCTTCCTGACAGAGTCCAACGGGGTGGCAATCTGGAGGGCTGACTGGGCAAGCAGCCAGAGGCTCAAGCTGTTTACCGACTCATCGGGATCCCTGGGTTTTGGGGCGATCCTGGGGGACAGATGGTGTGGCATGGCATGGCCAAGGGAATGGCATAAGGAAGGGGTCACTAAAGACATTACTCTGCTGGAGCTATTCCCCATAGTGGTTGCATTTAAGTTGTGGGGGGTGCAGCTGCAGAATTCGAAGGTCGCACTATGGTCAGATAATTTGGCGGTGGTGCAGATTATTAACACAGGGTCATCCAGCAATCTGAGGGTGTTGAGGCTCCTCAGGGAACTCACCAGAAGTCTGTTAATACTGAACATCGAGGTCAGGGCATGGCACATTCCAGGGGTAAAAAACACAGCCACTGATTCTCTGTCTCGTTTACAGTGGGACCGGTTCCGAGAAAGCTGCCCCGAAGCAAGGAAAGAGATGACCCCATTCGAGGAACAATGGTGGGGGATGATTGGGGTGATCTGACCTCGTTGGTAGAGACGGCACTAGCACCAGGTACAGCCAAAAGGTACAGGGCTTGTTGGGATCGTTTTATGCAATTCCAGGAAGAGGTGCTTGCAGGTAACCAGGGGGTGAACCCGGTGCGGGCATTCATAGGCTGGTGCTGGAAGACAGGGAAGACCCGAGCGTGGGTAGGCTACCACTTGGCAGCCATAGCACATTTCGCAAAAGTAAAAGGAGAGAAGGACCCCACGAAGGAGCACTACGTCATGCTAGCCATGAGAGGCTGGGCTAGACAAGCAGTAGCAAAACCAGACGAGAGGCGGCCAATTGATATCGTGAAATTGCACGGATCAATTAAATGTCTAAAATCAGTATGTAGTGAAGAGGCAGAGAGGTTGCTCTTCACGGCCGCCTTCACGGTGGCGTTTTTTGGGGCTCTCAGAGTCAGCAAACTGGTGCCTGAGAACAAGGACGGCAAGGGGAAAGGGTTCTTGCGCGTCAGGGACGTCCAAGTGGGAAGCGCCCAAGTCGTCATTTATGTGAGGAGGTCGAAAACGGATCAGAAGGGAAAAGGGGCGGCTTTGACCTTACAGGCCATTCAGACAAGCAGGGTTTGCACGGTGACGGCGGCAGCAAACTTTATGCAGCAACGGCGGCCATCAGGGGTGGAGGCGCCGTGGCTCATGCACAGGGATGGGTCCGCATTAAGCCGTTTTCAGTTCAAGAAAGTGATGGCGCAAGGTTTGGAAATGATGGGGCTGACAGGGGGGCGGTTTGGGACACATTCATTTCGGATAGGGGCCGCCACCTCCGCGGCGGTCGGGGGGTTAGGGGCGGAGGACATCAAAAGGCTGGGGAGATGGTCTTCAGAATGTTATAAACGCTATGTCAGACCAGAGAAAATGTAAGAGTTAACCTTGCCGTTCCCTCCAATTTTATTTTCCAGCGGTACACCAAAGGAAACTATGCACAATGTGGGTAGTGGGGCACTCATTCATCTCAAGGGCAAAGGCGAGCTGGACTCAACAGCAAGAGATTTTGACGGCTGGAGAGTTCAGGATCGAGTGGCACGGGGTGCCAGGGATGAAATGGGCGCAGCTGAAGGGGCATTTGCAAAAGCTGCTGAGTAGGCGGCGGAAGCCGGAGGTATTGGTGATACACTTGGGAGGGAATGACCTGACCAGCTTGGGGAGAGGGGTCTTGCTGAAAGACATGACAAACTCACTACAGGAAATATCGGCACAATTGGGTGAAACGGAGATCATCTGGTCTGAGGGGATTCCCCGGGCGCAATGGAGGGGGGTGGAAAGCCATTCAGCAGTAGAGAAATCAAGGAGGAAGCTGAACGGGACCGTGGCCAAGTTCTGCAGAGGCAGAGGTTTCCATCAAGTCAGGCATGGCATGATTGACGGGAAGACACCCGAATACTTCTTAGCGGATGGGGTGCACCTGTCCACAAAAGGAATGGAGCTCTTTTTCTGGAACATTTGTACCAAATTGCTGGAGTTGTGAGAAGGATTGAGGAAAGGGGGAGCCACGGTGGGCGGGAACCCACCAGTTGGCGTGGCGGTGTTTGGGCAACCAAGCACAAATGATAGACTCTGGACGAGCCAGAAGGAAACGGAATGGGTCTTCACTCTTTCGGACCAGCGCCTCTTGGGGGCCTAAACGGCGGGGGCGTCTGGTAGGGACAAATAAGGCTCAGCTTCCCCCAAAACAAACGGCGCTCTCCCCACCCACGGACACCTGCACAGGCAAGATAGGAACAGGTACAATGGGTCGGGGGAGTTGGGGGCCTACTATACCAAGTATAAGGGGAAGCAAAGGAAATCCGGCAAGCAAGCGCCACACGTACAGACTGAAGTTCACAAATGTGTACAAATAATTCTGTTGTCGTGGAAATAAAACTGCGGCCAAGTTTGCCAATTGAAATACTGTGTCATGCCAATTTATGGGGGATAAGGAGAAATGCACTGGGGTACATGCGCAAAGAATAATTGGCAGTAAAAAGGCAAATGGACGGCTGCAGGGATTATAGCGCTGATGATGGAAAAAACCAGCCCAAAATGGAGGAGGCAGCAGGTTAACCCCTGCGGGGTCATGCCGCCAGTAATCTGGGACCCTCCCCCTGGGGACAGGAGGAGGTCAAGGGGCGGAACGGCGCCAAAGGCCAAATGGCCCAAAAAGCCCGCGAAGGGCTGAACAAAGGAAAAGGGGCGGGGCCTCTAAGTTATAAGCAGGCAGGGCCTGGGTGCCAGGCATCTCGCTCCTGCACTTGGAACCGGTCACCTCGCCAGTGGAAGGGATTTCGTTTTCCACCCACCCACCCACAAAATACAAGCAAGGAGGAGGACGCCTGGGCGTTACTGTCGCAGGACACCCAGGCCAAGATATGACAAGTTGGCGGCGTTTGGGCAACCAAGAACAATGATAGACTACGGACGAGCCAGAAGGAAACGGAATGGGTCTTCGCTCTTCCGGACCAGCGCCTCTTGGGGGTCTAAACGGCGGGGGCGTCTGGTAGGGACAAATAAGGCTCAGCTTCCCCCAAAACAAACGGCGCTCTCCCCACCCACGGACACCTGCACGGGCAGGATAGGAACAGGTACAATGGGTCGGGGGAGTTGGGGGCCTACTATAGCAAGTATAGGGGGAAGCAAAGGAAATCCGGCAAGCAAGCGCCACACGTACAGACGGAAGTTCACAAATGTGTACAAATAATTCTGTTGTCATGGAAATAAAACTGCGGCCAAGTTTGTCAATTGAAATACTCTGTCATGCCAATTTATGGAGGATAAGGAGAAATGCATTGGGGTACATGCGCAAAGAATAATTGGCAGTAAAAAGGCAAATGGACGGCTGCAGGGGTTATCGCCAGAGCAAGCACCACCATCTCCTCCTGAACCTCACTCGCAGTTAATACTTCCGGTTGAAACTGCAGAGCCACGTGCAGGCAAGTCTGATTCCACTTGCCTTCAAAATGGCGGTGTGACCTTTAAAGCCTCTTGTCGTTGCCATGAAATGACTCATTAAGCAATCTAACAAACACGGGATATACAATCATAAGCAAGGGAGAACGATTTACTGACTCAAGGGCAACACCTGGGGAAACACGATTAGGAACAGGGAATAACCATTCAGAAACCCGGATAGGAGAAAGCAGGGGGAACAACCGCATAAGAGACAGATGAGGCTATCTGGATAATCAGCTACCCTATGAATAGACAGAGAGGGGGGTCCACAGAAGGGGCCTGTACCAATGAGGCCCTTTGGGGGCTGCCCTGGGTAGCAGCAGCCACCACTAGCATTGTCCTTTGTCTCCCTGGCACTCTCTTGCGGCCCTTGGCCTTTGACCCCTCACACTTAGACATCTATAAAGTGATAAATCACTTCCTGAAAAGGCACTAATTGCGCCAGGACATTTTAAATGTGTGCAATCTCATGTACCTTATCAAAACATGAGATTCCTGCAGACCTAAGAGGGGCGCCCCTTGACATAAGGAAACATAAGGAAACTGAACATTTTCCTCAATAGCACTAAGAGCAGCATCGTAAGAATGATTGTTGTGTTGCTAGCTGTATTTGTCTGTGTAATTTCAACTTGTGTGTTTCGTCTGTGTTTGCAGTTTGCTTAAGTGTGACTCTTTTACCTCTTATTTGTGACGGTTTTATGTGTATGTACTTACAATATGACTCTTTTTATACTGTCTGTAGAAAGGAGTGGAGCTAGCTCAGTGAGTTCAGCAATTGATGCTTGTAAAAGAGTTAACTAGGCAACCCGTCATAGGTTTCAATTCCGAGAGCCAACTCAGACGCACATACTTACAATGTTGTTACAAATGTGTTGTGTACTATTATTTGGGTAGCGTTATTACCTGTTAATTGCAGTGCTAAAAAAGAAAGATATTAAGTTAGCAAGCTAGGTACAGAAAGAGAATAACTCATAGTTTAACACAGCAGGTTTTAATAATTTCTTTTGTTTAACTTCAATTTGTTTTAGAATCTGGCTTGGTGCTTTGCAAATGTGCTTTACACACAAGCAACATATTCTGCTCATGAAAGGAAACAATCCAGACATATTAGCATGCTATGGTAAAGCTAGGAAGGCAGATGTGGTATACTTGGTCAATTGGAGATTCTGAAACAGGGACAGCTGTTGTCAAATCCCGGCTTTCTAATTGATCTAATTGGGTGATCCTGGGCAAATCACTTTTTCATTGTTCCTTAACTGCTCAAACGGAAATCTTCAAACAAGTGCTTCAGTTCAGTTTTCATACCAAAAAGCTGATTCATTTATCCTAAATGTACCATCGTCACACCCAAACTCCACCCCTCACCTGCCTGCTTCCACTCCCTATCTATTCTGGCCCTCTTTTCCATTCTTGACTACAGAGCCATTTGTACAAAATCTGCCAGTACAGGGGGGGGGCAGCATGGAAGGCCCAGTGGCATACGGCTGTGCCAGGGTAAGTGTGCCTACACTTGACATGTGGTGGAAACACCTGTGCATGTGAGGCTGTATCTTACATATGATGATTATACCAGTCACAGCAGGCTTTATCTGGCATAACACAGCAGTACTTTTACCAAATGAGGCTGAGCGTGGCTTTGGCTAAAAGCACTTGGCGTTCTGAGGTTCACCAGGCAATTGATTACTAAAGACAGCATATGAGGATTTGTCTGGCATAAAATGACACCACTTGGGTGGACTAGCCATCAATTATTATATACCTAAATAGTGTCATATTATAACTTTGCCTGGCCAGCGACGTTTCAGCTGATTTGATATGACAGTAACTGTCCAGAATAAAAAAGGACTGCTACTTGCCTGTGATGGTTCTGGTGTGTACCCCTGCATATCATGCAGCACCCATGAAATATTGCAGCAGCACCATAGTTAATATATGGCTGGAAATGAAAATACCCCTTAGTAGTTTGTTAATATATTAATCTTACAATTACTAGAGGCATTTATTATTACAATGTGTGATGTCACTGGGGTGTAAGATCATACAACTTCCTGTGATGTCACTAGGGTCAAAGGTCATGTGGTGACACTTTCTCTGATGTTATCATGACTGTGATGTCACGTCTCCTACCCCTGGAATTTTAGTTGATGGACCCCCCTGGCTAGTATCCTGGAAGAATCAGAGAAGTAGAGACGGAGAAGGAACCAGACTCTAGGGAAAGCCAGAAGATGGTTTTCGATGGAGAAACCTAGAAGCCTGCTGAGGGGCATATTCTAAAGGCTTCCATACTCCAGAAACAGGTACAGAAAAAACCCAGAACATGTACAGGGCAACATCTCAGACACTGACAGAGACCACACCTAGAGAAAAAGGAGAGAAGCCAAGAGCCTACTTGGTCCATATCTCAAGCACTGGCCGTGGTAATTCCTGGAGAAGGAGGAGAGATAGTTCAGAGCCTACTGGGTCCATATCTCAAGCTCTGGCTCTGGACATGGTAAGTCCTGGAAAAGGAGAGGATACCTCCTTCTCCAGGACTTCCGTTCAGAGCCTACTGGGTCCATATTTCAAGCTCTGGCCTTGGTAAGTCCCAGAGAAGGAAGAGATATAGTTCAGAGCCTACTGAGTCCATATTTCAAGCTCTGGCCGTGGTAAGTCCTGGAGAAGGAGGAGCGATAGTTCAGAGCCTACTGTGTCCATATTTCAAGCTCTGGCTGTGGTAATTCCAGGAGAAGGAGAAGAGATTGTTAAGAGCCTACTGGGTCCATATTTCAAGCTCTGGCCGTGGTAAGTCCCAGAGAAGGAGGAGAGATACTTCAGAGCCTACTAGGTCCATATTTCAAGCTCTGGCCGTGGTATGTCTCGGAGAATGAGGAGAGATTGTTAAGAGCTACTGGGTCCATATTTCAAGCTCTGGCCGTGGTAAGTACTGGAGAAGGAGGAGAGATAGTTCAGAGCCTACTGGGTCCATATTTCAAGCTCTGGCAATGGTAAGTCCCGGAGAAGGAGGAGAGATACTTCAGAGCCTACTAGGTCCATATCTCAAGCCCTGGCCATGGTAAGTCCCGGAGAAGGGGGAGAGATAGTTTAGAGCCTTCTAGGTCCATATTTCAAGCTCTGGCCGTGGTAAGTCCCGGAGAAGGAGGAGAGATAGTTCAGAGCCTACTGGGTCCATATTTCAAGCTCTGGCCATGGTAAGTCCCAGAGAAGGAGGAGAGATAGTTCAGAGCCTACTGGGTCCATATTTCAAGCTCTGGCCGTGGTATGTCCCGCAGAATGAGGAGAGATTGTTAAGAGCCTACTGGGTCCATATTTCAAGCTCTGGTCATGGTAAGTCCTGGAGAAGGAGGAGAGATAGTTCAGAGCCTACTGGGTCCATATCTCAAGCACTGGCCTTGGTAAATCCCGGAGAAGGAGCAGAGATAGTTCAGAGCCTACTGGGTCCATATTTCAACCTCTGGCCGTGGTAGGTCCCGGAGAAGGAGGAGAGATAGTTCAGAGCCTACTGGGTCCGTATTTCAAGCTCTAACTCTGGCCGTGGTAGGTCCCGGAGAAGGAGAAGAGATAGTTCAGAGCCTACTTGGTCCATATTTCAAGCTCTGGCCATGGTAGGTCCTGGAGAAGGAGGAGAGGTAGTTCAGAGCCTACTGGGTCCATATCTCAAGCTCTGGCCGTGGTAGGTCCTGGAGAAGGAGAGGAGATGGTTCAGAGCCTACTGGGTCCATATCTCAAGCTCTGGTCATGGTAAGTCCCGGAGAAGGAGGAGAGATAGTTCAGAGCCTACTTGGTCCATATCTCAAGCTCTGGCCGTGGTTATAGTTCAGAGCCTAATGGCTCCATATTTCAAGGTCTGGCCATGGTAAGTCCCGGAGAAGGAGGAGAGATAGTTCAGAGCCTACGGTCCATATTTCAAGCTCTGGCCGCCGTAAGTCCTGGAGAAGGAGGAGAGATAGTTCAAAGCCTACTGGGTTTTTATCTCAGATAATGCTAGAAACCACGACCGGAGGTGGGAAGAACATTAAAAAGGCAGTAGTTAACCCTCCTTAGAAAGACTAGGAAGCGGCCTGATACACTAAGAGAGTTGAGAATATTGTGGCTGAGGGGGATATGCTCTGGCTGTTGGGTTATGAAAACACAAACTGAGTAAGATCCTAGGTGGGAGAGAAGAAATATGTTCTGGCAGTAGAGTGTCATTAAGCCCAAGCAATGGGCATGGGGGATACTTGATGGTAGTAGAGTGTCACCAAGCCCAAGTAATGTAGAGTGGCGGAGGAGGGTACTTGCTGGTAGTAGAGTGTCATTAAACCCAAGCAAAGGCCATGTAGGATACCTGCTGGTAGTAGAGTATCACCAAGCCCAAGCAAGTTAGAGTGGGGGGGTACTTGCTGGTCATAGAGTGCCATCAAGCCAATGCAAGGGAGATAGGGGATACCTACTGGTAGTAGAGTATCACCAAGCCAAGCAGGTTAGAGTGGGGGAGGAGGGTACTTGCTGGTAGTAGAGTGTCATTAAACCCAAGCAAAGTTCATGCAGGATACCTGCTGGTAGTAGAGTATCATCAAGCCCAAGCAGGTTAGAGTGCAGGGGTGGGTACTTGCTGGTCATAGAGTGCCATCAAGCCAATGCAAGGGAGATAGGGGATACTTGCTGGTAGTAGAGTCCCATCAAGTGCAAGCAAGGGGCATGGGGGATACTTGCTGGTAGTAGAGTCTCATCAAGCCCAAGAATGGGGGATGTGTGGATACTTGCTGGTAGTAGAGTCTCATCAAGCCCAAGCAAGGGATTTGGGGGATACTTGCTGGTAGTAGATGTGTCTGAAGTGCCTGTACATATCTATGTGTATGAATACATATTCCCTAACCACACATCAAGCTATGTAGCTTTCTTGCTATTGTCTTCCCCATGAAAAGATGAACCATTGGGGATGTTTGGCCTACTGCCAGGGTCACACTGGGGCATCATATTGGCACATGCAGCAATGAAAAAGTGGCTCATAGTCGCTAATGGCAATATATTCCTTTTGTGCCAGACTATTAGAGTAATACCCAAGGGGGAGGTTTTTGGTAAAATGTGTTCGAAATGGTATGTTTTAAAGAATATTTGTTCAATGACACTGTTATGTTATTGTTCTTTTGTACTACACCAAATCACCACCATAATAGTTTCAAAGCACCAAACCTTTATGCGAAGCATATTGTGCCCCCGCCAGGGGCAACTATTCTTTAGTCTGCTGGGAAGAATAGCATGAGGAAGGGTAAAGTAAGGGAGAGGAGTGTGCAGACACAGGAAGAGAGTCAGGCAGGGCTAAATGCTTGTATTAGTTTAGATGTGTGTTTGCCTATTATATCTGGGCTGTCTTCAGGAGTGAGGCAACCCAGAGGAGTATGTGTTCATCTAATATATGCACTGGGATTCCAAGGAAATTCCGGCACCCCACCACCAAAACATGCAAGTATTACCTGCTTGATACTACCAAAGCTGTAAGGAGGCCCATTATTGCTTCTTAAATACGAATCCATATTATGCTGTCTTTTTTTGAAAGTGCTGACTCGAGGGGTTTGCTGTCGCCGCTTAGAAAGGTCCACGCCCTCTTTCGCAGACACTGCGTCACGCAAAGTTCAAGGGTAGAGGTGAGCTGCCCAGGGAACATGGCATCTAAATGAAAGGGGCCCATACTAAATGAGTGGGACAAAATGGTGTGTTACAAAAGTGTGTGGGTGGGGGACAAATTCCCCACGCCCCCCCCTCTAAAATTACATCCGTGACCAGGGGTTTTAACGAAACGATTCTAACGCAAACTCATTGCTTGCACGTCGAAGTGAGAGCTAATGGGCAGCCCCAGTCAGCAGAGTAGCCACATGTAAGGATTACCGCCACACAGGGGAGTTTACTAAAGGAAAGACTTTATTTAAGGCGGGCCCACCAGAACTGGGCTGCCCAACTGTCAACTGCTGAATGCTGCGTTCCAGTTTCACGAGCCCCGTAGAACTTTCAACGTAGCTCATGAAACTGGAATGCGAGCGTATGTAAACAAAACTCAGTTCATTAAATATAACAAAATTCAGTTAATTACATATCTCCCTCCCCTAGAACAGAAAGTAAAACCCAACAAAATGAAGATAACAACATTTAACAAATACAAAGTAACCAGACTAAAGGAATTACAATATGACATTTTCACTGAACAAAATCCTTCAACCAACTCCGTTTACGCGTAAATCTCTTTGCAGCATTACTGTTGATCACTTTAGAACTTGTACTTGAGGCATCACTTTCATCCTCCTCACGGGTGATTTGCTCATCATTCACACCCTGAGCTTCCTCACAATCTTCACCCCTCACTGTCTCAGCTATTGCCAACCTGCCCTGAGACCACACTTCATCTCCTTCCAATATTACGTTTTCACGCACCGCAGCAATTCTCTTTTGTCCAATTAATTTACTACAACACACTTTTATGACACCTAGGGTTCTTCACTAACACCTAGTCTCCAACTTTCCACTTCCTACTCTTCACACAGTCTCTCTCCTGTCAAATGATTCTTTAGTGACTTTCTGGCCCTGTTCTATACATCTCATAATAGCGTTTCTATCCACTACAACTGCCCCTGCCAATCCTAACCACCCAGGACAAAACTTAGTTCCTGGCTCCCTACCCTTGAGTGACACAAAGGGAGACACTTTAGTAGTGGAATGAGGAGTAGTTAAATAACTCCACATCATGTGATTTAATGCATCTCTCCAGGACTGACCAGTACGCATTGCAAGCTGAATACCTCCCTTGATATACCTGTTGACCCTCTAAACCAATCCATTTGCCCTTGGATGATAAAGTGCTGTTCTAATGTGTTTGATGGCATATCCCTCTAGGAACTTTCTCATAAACTGGGAAACAAACTGCACACCATTGTCAGACACTAATTCCGAAGGACAACCCTCCATGAGAAAAACTTTTTCTAAGAAAGCAACTAAATCTGTAGCCGTCACTTCCCTGGCTGCTTCCCACTCCACCCATTTGGAATGAAAATTAACAAGAACAAAAATGTATTTGAACCCGTCACCTAAACCCGCCACGGGTCCCAAAATATCCACAGCCAGTTTCTGCCACGGTTGAACTGGCACAGAATTTGGAATCAAAAGTACTTCTCGGACAACCTTATTTTTATCACTCAGTTGACATGCATTACAATTTATTTACAAATTCTTCAGCCATCCTTTCCATCCTGGGCCACCAGTAACTATGTCTCACTCTCCTCTTGGTAGCTCCTTCACACAGATGTCCTTGATGCGCCAATTCTAACAAACTTATCTTCACACCATCCGGTGGAACAATGCAGCTTCTCAGCCTGCTTCCCACTATACTCAACTCTTCTCTGACTTCCCACCAGGTCTCAAACCTCTTTTCAAGAACCTCCTTGTCAGGCCACCCATTCACAGTCCACTGCTTAATAAGTTTAAAATCTTGATCCACAAGCTCAGCTTGTTCCCATTCCCTACGGTCCACGCTTACTAGCTCAGCAACAACACACTCTTCACAATCCTGAGCTTGTACTGGTTGACCCTGTTCCACTGGCATTCTTGACAGAGAAGCTGCCACCAAGTTTTTTTTTCTCGGCAAGTAGCTAACATCAAAATTGTACAGCTGAAGACCAAGACCCCTCCTGCTTATCCTTGGAGATCCCATAGACCTGCCACTATCAAACAACTTTACCAAGGGTTTGTGGTCTGACCGCACAATAAATCTTCTTCCCCATAGAAAGTATTTAAAATGATTGACAGCCCATAACATGGCCAACGCTTCACGCTCTATTACTGAATAATTCTCCTCAGCTCCTCTGAGGGTCCTGGAGGCAAATGCTATAACTCTCTCGACTTTATTAGTATCATACTGTATTAACGTGGCCCCTAAGCCAAACATTCTGGCATCAACTACTAGTACAGTCCGGTCATTGACATCAAATTGCCCAATGGAGGGAGCTTGTACAATTCCTTGTTTAATCTTTTTAAAGGCTTCCTCACATTGCGTGGACCACTGAAACTTCACCCCCTTTCTTAACAAAGCCTTTATAGGAGTGGAAATGCTAGCAAAATCTTTCACAATCTTGTGGTAATACTCTGCTAACCCAAGAAATGACCTAACTTGATCCTTATCCGAAGGACATGGAGCTCTCTCAATGGCATCCACGAGACTCAATTTGGGTTTGATACCTTGACTCGATACAACATGACCTAGTTACCCAACAATATCTACCGACTATTTACATTTGCTCCTCCTTACTGTTAGTCCAGCCTCACCCAACCTTGACAGTCCAACTCTCAACAGCTTGTCATGTTCCTCAATAGACTCAGCATATACTAAGTTATCATCTTGGAAAATGATCACATTCGGAAAACCATCCATCTCCATCACTCTCTGAAAGGCCGCAGCCAACGACGCCAAACCGAATGGCATCCTGCAATATCTGAATGTCCCTTCAGTGGTGATGAAAGCAGTCAGAGGTTGACACCCCTCTGAGAGTGGAACTTGGTGATATGCTTGCAACAAGTCAATTACTGAAAAGTTATTCGCCTTGCTCAACGTAGCCAGCTTTTCACTGATTATAGGTAGAGGATGACGGTCTACCAAAATGTTCTTATTAAGATCTCTCAAGTCCACACATAGTCTTATGTCCCCGCTGGAGTTTGTAGCTACGACAACTGGCGACAACCACTCTGATCCTTCCACCCTCTCTATGATGCCCCTCTGGAGTAAAGCTTCAATCTCCGCTTTTACTTTGTCTTTGAGGTTCTGTGGAACTAGTCTGACTTTATTTAATTTTGGGACAGCACTTTTCTTTAACTTGATTTCATGCTCATAGCCTCTCAATCTCCCTAGGTCCTCTGTAAACACATTCAGCAACTCCTTTTCCCACTGGTCTCTCACTTCTGCAATCGTGACCGGGAACTCAGCATTGGCTTGTATTCGTATCCCCAGCTTCTTCTTCTCGCTCCATCCTAACAGCGATGATCCTTCTCTTGTAACGAATATTTCAGCTTTGCAACTCCTTCACTTAAACTTGATAGTGGCAAGACACTTTCCTAGTACGTCTATCTTGACGTTGCCGTATGCATAGGGTTCAATGTCAGGTTGCTTCAATTGCTCCATCTTGCCATTTACACAGTTCTCGAAGGTCTGTCTATACATTATTGTCCATGGTGACTACTCTGCCATTTACCATAAAGACATCAATAGGCCCTTTTAATCCATTTGACACGTCTCCAATTTCCAGGACATCTTTAACTTGTTGATACTCTACCACATTTTCTTCCTGTTCAGGACATCAAGCATTGGTCTCTATATTCTCTACTGGAGCATTTTCCCTGCAAACTCTGGCAAAATGCCCCTTCTTTTGCACTTAAGACAATTTGCATTTCGGGCAGGACAAAACGGATTTGAAGAGATATGTCGATTACTGCCACACTTAAAACACTTTAACCTTCTCCCAGTGTTAAACTTCTTGCCACTTCTGACTGCTGCAACTTCATTGACTTGTTTGTCTGGCTTCACACTCACCATATACTTGGACGTTTCTTCCATTCCTCTCGCTACTTCTACTGCTTGTTCAAGAGATAAGTCCTTTGATAGCAGCTTTTCTTGCACCCTACTGTTGTTTGTGCAGCGTACAAGTTGATCACGAATGAGCGAATCTGTCATAAGTCCAAATTCACACGAGTGGCTCAGGGTCTGTAGTGCAGCAATAAATGTTTCAACTGGTTCTTGAAGCTCTTGGCCCCTTGAAAAGAACTTATGCCCCTCGAACGTGACGTTCTTCCTTGGCTCAAAGTGCAGGTGTAATTTCCTGATCGCTACTGAAAATTGATCATCGTCCCCTTGTCCTACCTCCGTAGGTTCTGATAAGCCATCAAAGACACTGCGTCCTTCAGTTCCCAAATTGCGCAATAACACAGCCTCCTTCCTGGCTGGGGCAAACTTATCCCCCCCTATAGCAATAAGTAAGTGTCAAATAACTTCTTCCATCTGTCCCATCTGATGTGTGGTGTACCAGGTTCTGACAGAAAAGGTGGAGAAGGAGACATGCTGGCAGCCACCATTATTGCTTGTTGAACAATATATATTTGAACGTTGAACTATTTAACCTGTGATAATTCAGGTTAGTGCTGCAAAGGTGCACTCTGTCTGTAACTTCACTTGCTGTTTCTTTTGTTGTGCTCCCTGTATTAAATACACTATCCTTCTTGTTAGGATTCTCTTCAGATTGAGCTTTCTTTTTCTTAATATGGATGCAATCCAGGAAGGGTAAATGTTCAAGAAAGAAGATAGTGCTCCTTGTTTATATTTAAGTGGCTTTATGTGCGAGTGCCCCTCTACACAGTTTATTACAGTAGAGCAGAGCAAGCCATGGCGTGACTGGGCCAGCCCATTGAATGCAGGGAACTGACAGGCACTTCTCTTACCCAGTGTCAGTCGGCCGCTGCAACGCCCAGGGGAAGGGAGGAGCGGCTTATGTGTTCACAGGCTGTGAACTGTTTTACACTGAAAACGACCCCCTTCTGAGCCGCTTTCAAAACACAAAGAAACACGGATGCTGGCTCTTCCTGCCAGCTGGGGATGCAGCTGGCCGCTGCGACGCATCGGGGAGGGGCGGAGCGGCCTCTTCTTCGTGACACTTCTTGTCGGCTCCTAGCCGACACAGGCTCCGTGGTTGGAGCAGCAGGAATCAACGTGCGGCGGGCCCGTCTGGGCACCTCGTCGCCAATGTAAGGATTACCGCAACACAGTGGAGTTTACTAAAGGTAAGTCTTTATTTAAGGGGGGCCCACCAGAACTGGGCTGCCTAACCGTCAACTGCTGAATGCCGCGTTCCAGTTTCACGAGCCCCACAGAACTTTCAACATAGCTTGTGAAACTGGAACACGAGCGTATGTAAACAAAACTCAGTTCATTGCATATAACAAAACTCAGTTCATTACACCACACTTCCACCGCCTGCCCCCACATATGCATCACTTACAGGAAGTCCTCTCCATGCAGAGTGGCTCCTGTATACCCGCCACTTCCGGGCATCAGGGGAAACTATTGAATCAGAGGCAATTATGGCTTTGGAGGTGTGCCAAAGGGAGGCATTCTAAATATAAAGATGACTAACACCTGAGACAGAGAATGCTGAATGAAGGGAGAAGGGGAGAGGGAGGGAGGAAAGGGAAGCGAGACAGGAAAGAGAGAGAGAGGGGGAGATAAGCATGGAGAGACAGGAACAGAGACAGGCAGGCCAAGAGAAAAAGAGAGAGTAAGAAAAGACAACAGCAGGAATGGAGGAAGAAAGTTCGGGAGAGAGGGAGGGAGAAAGAAACGGAGAGGAATCGAAAGCGAGAAAGGGTCCATGCACGAGAGAGAAAGAGGGTGCGGAAGAAAGAGAGGGAGAGGGAGAGAGAACGAGTACAACTAGATAGACAATCTGTTGATGTTTGATTTAACAGCCCAACATATTCCCAGTGATGTCTTCGGGGGTGGAGGAGGGAGGGAGCTGTGTTGTGGGAGGAGGGTGTTCTGCTCCAGTGTTTACTCTGCTTTTTAGCTCCAATCTGGAATTTATACATTGAAGCAACTCGCTGGAGAAATAAATGATGAAGCGGGCACCACTGCCACCTTGGTTGCAACTACCGTGTTCAACGCTGGCATAAGAGCAAATGGTGCCCGTGCACCCGTGAAAAAGTCAGTAGCTCCTGGGTAACTGTGGGCAAAAGGCCTTATCACACCAACACACGGAAATCCCTTGCCACCAGCAGTAACAGTGGCGTGTCCGCCTAATTATGGCACTCCATTGTTCCCCCATTCAGAAGTCCCATTGGGCAATGGGACATTGGGACATTGTGTTACTACTGACTTCTGCAATTGTATTCGCTCTCCACTCTTGCTTCTCCACTCTTTTTGACTGCTTACTCTCTTTTCTCTCCTCCTTTCCCTTCTCCCTTTTCCTATCTCCTCCCCTTACTTTCTTCTATGCACTTACTCTATCAGAATTGTCCCTGGACCTAATATGATAGCAACCTCGTCTGTTTCCTCCACCCTCCCATTACTGTTTTTTTCCTCCCCACCAGCCCTCCAGCACTATCTGAAATGCCGTCAGGTCTAGTATGATAGTCGCTTGTTTTGTTCCTCCCCTTCCTTTCTGCACCCCTCTCCCTCACCTTTTGTTTTTCTCTGGCTCTACCAGAAATGTCGTCAGGCCTAGTACGCTAGTCACTTGTCTGTTTCCATTTCCTTCCCACTCTCCCCCTCCCTTCCTTATCTATGTCTTAGCTCTTGCACTATCTGAAATGTCGTCAGGCCGAGTACGATAGTTAATTTCACATCCTTACTGTTCATGGCCTGAAAGAATGTGGTTGTATTTTCCCTTGTTCCCTCCCTTGCCTTGAAGCGCTTTGAAACACATTGTGTATAGGCGCTATATAAATAAACAATCATATCATATCATATCATGGCAGTACCACAGGCTGTAATACCACCGGCACCATGGCTGCTGTTTTTTGTGGAGATAATCCAGCCATGTAGTATTTATGATATGATATGGCATTTATAACGCGGCAATACACAAGTGTTTCGAGGCGCGACAAGGCAAGGGAGTGGGAAACAGGGGGAAACCAGACAGCGATCTTACTAGGCCAGGTGTCATTGAGATTGTGCAAGTGCATTGGAAGGGGGAAAGGGAAAAGTGCGTGGGGGACTAGAGGGGGGATAGTGCAGTACATGGGATAGTAGAATAATAAGATAAATAAAACGGCCAGATGGTGGCAAGTGCAAGGTAAGAGCAGACGTAAGTGCTGGTATGAGGAAGGTAGGGATACAGAGTAACAGTCCCCAGGTGCGGTGGTTGCCAGGGAGGCAGTGGAGGTGTGCAATTGGCGGGACCTGGGCCCAAGATCAGAAAGGGTGGCTAGGTAGCCAGTGCAGATTCAGCCAGGAATTCAACAGGGGAGAGGCGGAGAGGGGGAGAGAAGGGAGAAGCAAAGAGGAGGGTTTTGAGGTGCATCCGGAACAGGAGATGGTTCTCCTCAAGTTTCAGGGAGGCAGGAAGGCGGTTCCAGAGGGAGGCCCCTGCCAAAGAGAGAGATCTACCACCAACTCATTGCTTGGAGAAGCGACTGACCCTGGGGGAGTTGGAGGATGAGCGAAGAGCTCGAGAAGGAAGATATTTGGAAAGAGAGAGTTGAAGGTATTGCAGCCCCAAACCCCAGAATTCCTTGTGGACAATGCAGAGGGTTTTGAACTTAATCCTCGCAGCCACTGGGAGCCAGTACAGAGATTTCAGTCCTGGAGAGATACGGTCCCTGGGCTTGAGGCCAAGGACAAGTCTTGCAGTCCTGTTCTGGATAAGGTGAAGAGGGCGGAGAGTAGAGGCAGGAAGATTTAGATAGAGGCTGTTACAATAGTCCAGCTTAGAGAGAACCAGGGGTCTGGAGACGGTGATCTTCTGGGGGAAGGAGAGGAAAGGAAGAATACCTCTGAGGAGGTGTAGCTGGTAGTGTGACTTCTTAGAGACATCAGAGATGTGAGTAGAGAAGGAGAGTGTGGAGTTGAAGATGACCACAAGGTTTTTGGCTTTGCAGGTGGGAGAAGGAACAGGGCCAAGAGAGGCTGGCCAGAGAGCTGCAGGGAAGGAGGGAGTGGGTGTGCCAATAAGTAAAATCTCGGTCCTACTGGCATTAAGGCAGAGGTCATTGGCGGCCCACCATTCCTGGATAGCAGACAGACAGTGAGAGATGAGGGAAGGCGAGGAGGAGGTCGAGGATAGCCTGAAAATGAGCTGGGTATCATCCGCGTAGCACTGAAAACTGGGGCAGAGAGCGGCGATGCGGTGGACAAGGAGTGCCAGGTATTGTTTGAACAGCCAGGGGAGAGGTTAGATCCCTGGGGGACACCACAGGTAGAGAGAAATATATCAGAGAGGAAGGACCCAAGTTGGACCTGGAAGGGTCGGTTGGAGAGGAAAGAGGTTAACCACGCCAGAGCCTGACCAGTGATACCCAGGTTATCACGGAGACGGTTGAGCAGGATGGCATGGTTGAAAGTATCAAAGGCAGAAGAGAGATCAAGCAAGATGAGGACACACGGGGTGTTGGAGTCAAGGTTGGAGAGCGCTACGAACCCTCAGGCATCTGATCACTGCTTTTTATTACCCACGTTGTGTGGTGCTCATTTATACACCTTGGAAGAATGAAAGGCTGAGTTTGGCCCTGCCAAGATTCGAACTTGCATGAGCAGGATCTGTACAGATTTCAAAGCGAGCGCTCTACTCGCTGTGCTATTTGACAGGCCGTGCAGGTGCAAACCGATGGTGGCCATTTAAGTCCAATGTATAAAAGTCAGCACACTTCAAGAACCCGCTTGAGCACATCTCGAGTCCATGTCACAGCTGCACACCACTTGCTAGCATTGTGTACTTCAAATTTGAACATTGACTCGTGTAAATATTCTTGTCACCTCCACACATGCTTGAACTCTCTTATCCTCTACAATCATGGCCTATGACCCACCTAAACTGGATCTTTATGCACCCAGGATAGCGCAAGCACTCCCCCCTTCCTCTGATCCCCTCACCTTCCCTACAGTAGCATGTTTGTTTTATCTGCACCTTGTTTACCCCAGCGCTCCCCCTTTCTTTTCCCAAGATTCCACTCGTCATACAAAACCTGGGGCTTTGAGGCCACTGCTGTGATGGTTTGGCACCATATAAAGTATCTTCAACATAACATGAATTAGACCCACAGAAAGTTGAGATTCACACATGTTATGCACAATTCACAAAAGCAAACTAAAGCAGAACTTTCACATGATAGTATGTCTTTGTAACCTCTACTAGATCTGCATACGCAGCTGTCCCAATGGACGTGCTACGAAGCGGTAAGGTAAGTACAGAGCACATGTCTACAGATCACACAAAGTAGTAGCATTATTAACAGAAAAGGAATAGATTAGGATATTGAAAAAAAACATGTTTTCATTGTGCACACTATAAATATAAATATACACAATAAATCCGAAATTACGTGAGTTGGAATCGAGATGTTGGATGAACATCTAGCTAAGCTGAGCAAGAACTTCTGGCAAGGACTGGATCAGAACCCGAACCCTCTGATCAGAAGACTCACTGCCCATCACAGCAAAGACCCTGTGAAACCAGGTTTACTGCGACAAGTTCACACAGACCATGAAGAAATCCAACCCACGATTACACACGCAACCTGAGAAGATGGAGTAATGAGGCTCAAGCCTCGGTATCCAATAATCACTGCTGATGGATAAAATCATTCAGCAAGAGATGACCCATCATGCTAAGTAGAGCATGTGCAACGCTTATGCCACGCATTACTGCTGAGCACTCGCAAACAAGGTAAAAAACCACCCCAAAGCACTACGAAGATCACAACAAAGTGTGCAGCTTCTTGGAATGTAATTACAAAGAACAGCCAGAATAATAATGTCAATTTCACATAGATGTGGCTGTGCCGTGGAATCAAGGCAGACCAAGACCACTGTGGCGTTAGGTGGGAATGCCTCCATCATATGATGTGATGTTTCCGAGACACTGCCCAAATTGATCTTCCCCAGCACCACAAGCTGTTGCTGACCAAGGCTTTCTTGAGTTCACATATTCCAGTTCGGCACAGACCCCTTTAATTTCTGCTCCCTATCAGAGACTCACATAGAAACAGCTTGATGTTATGCTACTTTGTGCCTCACATTAACCTTTTGTGATATACAGCTTCCTAGCATGTACCACAGCAGGCCCTCCTCTGCCAAGGCCTGTACCATGCTACACACCTGAACAGATCCTGCCTGAACTCTAACCTCTACAATGAATCCCCCTCACATGAGCCTCTAACTAACTCTCTTCTACTCTAACTTGCAGATGGAACTCCTTTCCTTTCTCTCATCTAAAACTCTGCTGCCATTCCCTTTACTCTTCTCTTAAACAGTTGCTGTCAACAATGACCCCCTGCTAGTTTGAGGACCTCATCATCTCTTGTGGGAACCTCAAACAAGCTGTGCACCAGAACTTTTCCTATGAAAGCCCTTGACCATGCATCTCACCTGAACCTCTCAAACATGCATCCCACTTGAACCCCTTCTAATACAGCCCTCAGCCATGTATCTCACCTGTACCTGTATTTCCACCTATGCCCTCAACCATGCATCTTGCCTGAAGCTCTGCCACCACAGCCCACAACCATGCATCTCATCTGAAGCTCTGCCACCACAGTCAACAACCATGCATCTCACCTGAAGCTCTGCCACCACAGCCCACAACCATGCATCTCACCGAAGCTCTGCCACCATAGCCAACAACCATGCATCTCATCTGAAGCTCTTCCACCAGAGCCAACAACCATGCATCTCACCTCAAGCTCTGTGAACACAGCCAACAATCATGCTTCTCAACTAGGGCTATCCCACCACAACCCTCCACCATGCAGATCACCAGAGGATCTCCCACCACAGCCCACAGCCGTGCATCTCACTGAACATCTGCTACCATATAACTCAACCATGCATTTCAGCTGCACATTGTATACTATACCCATCATCCATACTTCGCGCCTGAAGCTCTGCCACCACAGCTGGCAACCACGCATCTCACCTGAAGCTCTGCCACCATAGCCAACAACCATGCATCTCACCTGAAGCTATCCCACCACAGCCCTCAGCCATGCAGATCACCAGAGGATCTCCCACCACAGCCCACAGCCATGCATCTCACTGAACATCTGCTACCATATACCCCAACCATGCATTTCATCTGAACATGGTATATGATACCCATCATCCATGTTTCGCACCTGATGCTCTACCAACACAGCTGGCAACCATGCATCTCAACTGGAGCTCTGCCACCACAGCCAACAACCATGTACATCACCAGAGGTTCTCCCATCACAGCCCACAGCCATGCATCTCACTGAACTTCTGCTACCATAGAACCCAACCATGTATTTAATCTGAACATTGTATACACTACCCATCATCCATGCATCTCACCCAAAGCGCTGCCACCACAGCCAACAACCATGCATGTCATTAGAAGCTCTCCCACCACAGCCCTTATTTTTTTTTTTTTGAAAGTATTTTTATTGGTTTTCGTGATAAGATAAGACATTACAAACTCGTGAATTAAACAAGTGAAGAAGAGAGAAAGAGAGAATAAGATGGGGAGAAAGAAAGAAAGGAAAAAAACAATAGGAAACTTATCCTAAACAACGATAGTCTTCGTATAATGTAGTAAGTGAAGTTCGTGATGGTGGTTCAGTCCAGAGTATGGCTTCTCAGGAAGTGGGGGGGAACAGCTGCAAGAGGCATATACTTTGTAATAGTGGGGGCCTGTCATTGGGAACCGCAACAGGTGTTCAAGGGGGCTTATGGTCCGCGTCGAAGTGCATGCCCGTTAGAAGGGCCCTCCAAGCGACCAAGGAGCCGCTTGTGGCTTCTCCACTGGATGTAGTTCCTTCCTGCCAGGCTCTGGTCTCTGCCGTCGTCCACCTCGCCATTTCGTTAAACCATCGCTCGTGTCTAGGGCCCGCTGGTGTCTTCCAGGCCATCGCTATAGTTCTTTTGACAAGTATACATGAAATGTCCATCAGTTTCACGAGGTGTTTGAACTTACTCGGTCTGGGGTATGTACCCAATAGGCACTCTCCTGGTGACCATTCGTATCGCTCCATACCGGCGTCTCTACAGGATTGCTTGGCTTTCGACCAGAGTGTCGTCACTTTGGTGCAGGACCAGAACATGTGAATCATGTCTGCCCTGTCGTTCCCGCACCATGGGCATACCGGTGGAACCTTCGCGTTGAACGAGGCAACCCTGTGGGGGGTCATGTAAGTTCGATAAAGGACGTTCAATTGTATCTGGCCAAATCTGGAGTTTCTCGAGACATTCTTGGGGAATATTAGTGCTCTTTCCCATTCTTTATCAGTGAGCGGGGCTGCGAAGTCTGCTTCCCATTTCGCCCTCAGTGTCGCTCCCTTAGGGTTTGGTTTGTCGATGAGCCTGTTGTATAACCTGGAGACAGGTCTCCATCCATCAGAGAGGTCATACATTTCTTGTAGTAGAGGGTCCGAGGTAGGTTCCTCTGGCCAGGTGGGCCACTGATTCTTGGCGGTACGTTTGAGCCTATGGTACCAAAGGAACTGGCCTTTGGGCAGCCCTTCGATTTCCTGGATCGATTCAAAGTCCCTGAACACTCCATCTTCAAACATGTCTCCCCATGTGTATATCGCGGCTTCCTCCCACTTCCTTGCTATGGGGAGGTCTGCCTCCTTCTTGCACGCATCAGCCATTATGGGATGGTCCGAAGAGTATGGGTGTTGCACCTTCCTGATGTGGCAAGTCCTGGTCCATATCTGTCTGCCAAGCCCGACAACCATGGGGGTTTCCGGAGAGCGGCTGAGGGGATCCCACAGGGTTTCCTTGGGGGTTAGGTTGGTGTGGTGTTGCTTCAGCAGCCCCAGTTCAGCTGAAGATTCGTCTGACAGCCATCTTGTGATGTGACTGAGCTGGGCGGCCAAGTAGTAGAGCTGGAGATCTGGAAGTTTGATTCCACCCTCTTTATGTGGAAGGGTTAGTGTGGCCAGTGACAACTTATGCCTGTGGGGTCCCCATAGAAAGTCCTTGATAATAGCTTCCAATTTCCTGAAGAAGGGGGGCCGTATGTAATGGCAAATGTTCACGAAGAAGTATAAGAAGCGAGGGAGGATTATCATTTTAACTATCGCCGCTCTCCCCACCATTGCCAGTGGGAGTTTAGACCAGAATTTTACGGACCGTCGGAGGTTGGTGACGGCTGCTTCTGTGTTGTGCTCATGTGTGAGCTGTGGGGTGTGGCTGAGATTAATCCCCAGGTATCTGAACTTCTCGAGTTGCCATTTTATCCCTATGATTGGAAGGTCCTCCGCTGAGATGTCTCTCAATCCGGCCAGGGGGAATGCTGAGGATTTGTGTCTACTAAATTGGATTCCGGAGTATCTCGCGTAGTTGTCGAGTACCTCCAGATCTGTCAATGCATTGAACTCAGGGTCTTTTAGGTACAAGAGAACGTCATCAGCATACAGTGATATTATGTTATAGGCGTTGCCCACCTTAATGCCGGCATCAAAGAGTTGCTGACGAAAGTATAAGGCAATCGGTTCCAGTCCCAGTATGTACAGCATGGGCGAGAGTGGGCATCCTTGTCTCGTGCCCCTCTGTATTTTCCAGGATTCTGAGACTGTGCCGCCTGTCTTGACCCTGGCCACAGGGGAGTTGTAGAGAACCTGGACCCATCTGATGAAACCATTTCCGAAACCAAAGGCCCGCAGGGCCTCCACCAGCCACTCCCAGTAGATGGAGTCAAAAGCCTTAATGGCGTCAAGTGACAGTATCGCTAGTTCTTCCTCCGAGTCGTGAGTTTCGGCCATGATGTGTTGGAGCCTCCTCAGGTTGGCTGTGGTGTTGCGACCTGGGACAAATCCGTTCTGATCTTCATGGATTATGGACCCTAGCACTCTAGCTAGTCTGCTGGCCAGTATTGAGGTGAGGATCTTGCTATCATAATTGAGCATGGCCAGGGGTCGGTACGAGTCGCAATCAGTGGGTGGTTTATGGGGTTTAAGCATGGGGATGATTATGGTTTCTCTCATGGTGTTGGGGAGGATCCCATTTGTGTAAGCTTCCTGGTAGACTTCGTGTAGGATGGGGGTGAGAATGGGTTCGTATGCTTTATAGAATTCTGGCGTAAGTCCGTCGCTACCTGGGGTCTTAGAGGTGGCGAGCGACCTGATGGCCCATCTTACATCATCGGGAGTAATGTCCATGTCTAGTTCGGTTCTCTGTTCGCTGGTTATTTGGGGTATGTCGATCTCACCCAGGGTGTCTATTATTTCAGTGGTGGGGATTCGGGCTTCATGAGCATATAGTTTTGAGTAGAACTCGGCAAATGCTTTGTTGATCCCCATCTGCGTCCTGTGGGATGTACCCTCTGCATCTATTATCTCTGTTGGCAAGTGTTTAGGGTGCTCTCTTCTGCATAACCAAGCCAGCAGCTTACCCGGTTTGTCCGATTCCCTATGGGATCGAGCGGTGTATGTGGCAAAGTCAAATTTTTCAAGTCTGTCCCAGGAGAGCTGACATTTCTCTCGGGCCGTTTTCAGTTCCGTTTCGACTCCCGGGGAGGTATCAAGAGTGGACTCCAGGCGGGTGATCTCTGATTCCTGGGCCTCAAGTGATGTCTTTAGTTGCCTGCGGGTGCCACCAGCTCTAGATATGATTTCTCCTCTGGTGACCACCTTCATGGCCTCCCACAGTGTGCTCCAAGTGGAGACGGATCCCTTATTGATATCGACGTACTCCTCTAGTTTCTCGGCAAGGTCCTCTCTGAACTGTGGAACCTCTAGCGTCGCGGAAGGCATTCTCCACATGGGGATCGGGGGTCTGGGTCCTCTCTGCCTCCATTGCATAATTAACGGGGAGTGATCGGAAATAGTTCTCCCCAGATACTCTGTGGTTACCGCCAGCGGGGCTTCGTCACGGTCAATAAACAAGTAATCTATCCTTGTGTGGACGTTGTGTGGGGCTGAGTAATGGGAATAACTCCTAACGGATGGGTGTTGCATCCTCCAGATGTCTACTAGGTTGAGTTGGTCTAGTGTTTCTTCCATGGCACGGGTTGCAGGGTTGCTTGATTGGGGGGGAGGAAGCGATCTGTCCATGGTTGTGTCCAGAACACAGTTAAAGTCTCCTCCCCACAGGAAGGTTTGGCCCCGGTGGTGTGCCAGCTTGGGGCTCAATGTGTTGAGGTACGACGGGATTCCGTGTTGCGGGAAATATGTGTTAGCTAAGCAAATCGGGGTCTGTTCCATAGTTCCCCACATTATTACGTATCTGCCGTCCTTGTCAGATTCACATCCATGTAGTTGAAAGGGCACATTTGGGTTTATCCATATTAACACACCCCTTGCGTATTTGGAATATGGGGATCCTCTCACAGTTCCCTCCCATCGGTCTGCCAGTTTAGATAGAGCGTCCCCGGTGAGGTGTGTCTCCTGTAACATCGCTATCGAGACTTTCTTCCTCCTGAGATAGGACTGTATGCGGTTCCTCCTGAGGTACGAACCCATTCCCCTTACGTTCCACGTCATGACATTGAGTTGTGATGCCATTGGTGTGGTGTTCCGAGTTTAGCGTGAGGGGCAGGCGCTGCTGCCCAGTGTGGCATCAAAGCGTGATTGGTAAGTTGTAAGTGATAGGCCTCTGATTCGTCGATTCTTGAAGCGTTTCCTGTGGCCATCTCAGTGTTTTCAAGCATCAGTAGAACGAAGACTATGGTACTAACTAAACTAATAACATAACTCAAACTGGTGCGCCCAGCAACTACAACTGTGTCGCGGTGCTCAGGCGCTCTCGCGCCGTCTGTGCCCATCCGGGAGTCGGGCGCGAGTTGGGTCGGGCAGAAACTCGCCCGGTGGTTCTTTCGCTGGGGGCGGGGTTGCTGCGAGGTGGCGAGGCCAAACGAGGGTCGTTTCCATACGATATACTGTTAATTGGGTTACCTGCTTGGGTCCGGCTATTTGTGCTTCATGTGTGGACGGTGTGGAGGGTCCCTGGGGTCCGGCTCTGCTCCCCCGAGGTTCAGTCTTCCCCACCTGGGTTATCTGCACCGTCGGCAAGGTTATTGTCCTCTAGCCACATGTTGGCCGCTTCCGGATTCTCGAGGAAGATTGCCCTCCCTTTGTGAATAACTTTCAGGCGGGACGGGTACAGCAATCTGTATTTAAGGTTCAGTTGGCGAAGCCTTGCTTTGATCGGAACAAACGAGTTCCTCTCTCTTTGTACTTTCTGGGTGTAGTCCGGGTATATGGAAATCTTAGCTTCGCCCTGTATAATGGGGCCAGTTTCCCTGGAATATCTTAATATGGTTTCCCTGTCCTGAAAGTTTAGTATCTTGGCTATAATTGGCCGTGGGTGCGATCCAGGGGGTGGTCGTTTCTGTAGGGACCTGTGGGCTCTCTCCACCGAAAACCCCTGGGTCAGCCTGCCGGCCCCAACCTCCTGTAGCAGCAGGGTTTCAACATAGGACGTGGTATTTAGGCCTTCATTTCCCTCCGGGATACCTAAGATTCTGATGTTCCCTCGTCTGGCCCGACCCTCGGCCTCCTCCGCCCTCTCTTCTAGGAATGTGACTTTCCTTTTTAGGTCCGAAACTTCAGATTGCAGGGTCGCCGCGGCCGCGGACCCCACCTCTGTGGCTTTCTCCGTGGCCGTCACCCTTTCCGTTAAGTTGCGGGCATCTTGGCGGATGAGTTGTATGTCAATTTTAAACTCGTCTATCTTGGAGTCTATGTGGGTCTTTAGTGAGGCAATTGCATCCATTATCTGGGAGTGGTTATCTTTGGGGTCCGACTCTTGCGAGCGAATGGTTTCGGTAGAGCTGGCCCTGGCTTGGGTGGGAGTCTTAGCCCTGGCTGAGACAAAGGAGTCCATGGTGGCGGCCCTGGTTTTTTTGGCGGCCATGTTGGGGGCGTAATAGTGGTTGCCCCGGAGTCCTGAGTCTGGAGGGGTGAAGTTCAAGGCCGCTCTCTTAAATAGCCCAGAGTGGTGTTTTAGGGTGAGTTGTGCCCAGGGGAGTCGTTGTTTCAGTAGTTAGAGGTTATCCAGGGCGCATGAGGTGGGGCGCATGAGGTGGGGCACTCCTCCGCTCTTCCGGGTGTTCTGTCCGCTATCCTGGCGCCCGTGTCTCTGCCCCTGGGCTTAAGGGTGATGGAGCCGGGGCGTTTAGGGCAGAGGTTGTCCCCTCTTGGTGAGGGAGTCCAGCTGGGAACAATGCAGGCTGTGGTTGGGGAGGGTGGTCGGGGCCGTACTCACTGTTGCTCCGCGGCCTTGCGCACCGTCACTGTCCTCCGGGTCGCCTCTAGTTTCCGGGCCTTTGGTCCAGGTAACGGGCCACAGCAGCCCAGTGCCCCAGCAGCTCCTCCGACCCAGCCAGCCAGCGGCGGCCACCCCGCAATTGAGTGTAGGCCCAGGAGGGGGGGGCCGAAGCTGTCTCCCCCCGGCGGGGAAGTCCAGTTGGGCGGCCCAGCCGAGTGGACGATGCAGGTCGCGGGTGGGGAGCGCCGCCGGGATTGTGCGCTCGATCTCTCCGCGACCTGGTGCCTCTTGGCGGTCTTCCGGGGTATCGGGCGTGACAACGGGCCACAGCAGCCCAGTGTCCCTGCAGTTCCTCCGGCTCGGCCACCCGGCAGCCGCCTCCCTGTGAAAGAGTGTACGTCCAGTGAGGGGAGGCCGCTGGTGTCGCCGCGCGTTCCTGTCCCCGGAACACGCGGCGTGTATATTTTCGAGCGGGTCTCCGGTGGTGGGGAGAAAGTTGGAGGTAGGTGGGCTCCTCACCGCCGTCTCCGATGTGCAGTGTTGCGCCTCGGCGGAGCTCAAAAATAAGGCGACTCCGGCGCGTAGTGTCATCCGAGGCCTTCCGTCGTGATGATGGGGGAGTAGGGTGAGGATCGGATGTCGGCCACAGTCGGGTGTTAGGATGAGGCCCGCTCCGCTGTGGTGCTTCTCCGCGATGTTCCCCGCCTGGGTGTGCTGGTGGGGATGCTTTACGGAGGCTTCGCTAGGCTCCGTGAGCCGCCATCTTAGATCCAGGCGCGGCGGGGGGAGGGAGTGCGTTCGGTGGTCCGCGCCGACGTCTGGGAGGCCGGAGAGTCCGACCCCTCTAGCTGGTTTTGTGCGGGATCGCCTCGCACACCAGTGCGTTCTTTCCAGGGGGCTGCTAACCCTCTGGAGCCGGAGATAAATAATTCGAAAACGGCGTCTCGGCCGGAGCCCGGCGAATCAGCCTCTGCTCGCCATCGGCTCCAGGCCACGCCCCCCCACCACAGCCCTTAACCATGCATATCACTACAGGCTCTCTCATCACAGTCCACAACCATGCATCTCAGTTAACAACTTCTCCCATAGAACCCAAACATGCACTTCATCTGAACCTCTTATACTATAGACATGTAATGATCTTGTGATCCCTGATGTTGCTGACCCAGGTCCTTTGCCCTCGTGTCTCCTCTTTGGTCTACTTCACACTCGCTCCATGGTTAGGTACGCAGAGAAGTTTTCAACCTAATATTAACTCAGAATCTTGACATTCTCTGTCTTACAGAAACGTGGCTTACCAGTCATACAAATCACGCTGCCATGACATCACTGCCTAGTGGATATCAGATGTTCAGAACTGACCAGGATACAGGTCGGGGTGGTGGCACAGTGATAATTGTCAGGTATATATTTGTCAACCACAGATGTACCTCTTCGGAGATTGATGAATGCCAATATACTTTTCTCAAAATCTCCATTGATCATAATACCCCGATTTGCATTGTTAACATTTATTGCCCCACCACAACCATGACCTGGTTTGGGGAACAACTTCTGGTGGTCCTTGTTGAGATCATAAAGAACATATCCTATGTGGTTATCCTGGGTGACTTTAACTATTGGGCCTATCACCCTAATTGGACCATGGTCTCCTCCACTCCCTTGAGGCTATTGATCTGAAACAGTTTGCTATGAGCCCCACCCATAAGGATGGTCACACCTTGGACTGGCTACTCACTCATTGCTTGGGAAATGATGAACTTGAAATATCAGCTTGTCCTTGGTCTGACCACTGCTTTATAACCTTTACTGTGAACCTTCCTGGCAAACTTGTTAGGCAGAATAGTAATCTACGCTCTTTGAGGGTTGTTAGGAACACCCATAAGATCACCCCTGCGGCTTTCCATGAACAAGCTTTGCCTTTACTGGTCAATCTTACCCACTCGAACAATGTTGTGACTCTCACTGATCAATACAATGAGACTACTGCAACCATTGCCAACTCTCTTGGACCTCTTTCTATTAACACTGTGAAGACTGAAAAATCATGGTTCTCTGACAAGATTCTTCACCTACTAACATGTAAAAGACAAAAAGAGCAGTTCTGGCAGGAAAAATACTTCAACTGACTCTCTGGCAGCTTATCGTAGAGCTACCTTTGAGTATAAACTGTCCATCTTGGCTGCTAAACTCACCTATTACCAAGAACGCATTGAAATAGCCAACTCCTCCCAAAAAGAATTTGTCACCATTCTTAAGGAATTTGAAGGGAAAGATAACCCTTTTCCTCCTATGACAAAAAGCAATCAATAGTGCTCCGATATTCAACAGGGCTTTAGTAAGAAACTTAATGTCCATCGAGATAAGATCACTCTCCTATGTGCTGGTCATGCCACCTTTACCAATGTCCATTCCATGGAACTTGAGTGCACTGAAACATTTAATTGCACTATCCCTGTTTGGTAAACTAGATCCCTGCATTGGTAAGCTAGATCCCAATTATGGCGCCTTAGACATTTCTGATACCTCTATTAAAACCAGCCCCTGGGTCAAGACTCTTGGTGTCTATTTTGATGCCTCTCTCAGCATGAAAAAGCATGTTAGCAGGTGAAGAGATCTTGTGACTACACTACTCACCTCATTAGGGCAATCAAGCCCTTCCTCTCTACAACTAATTCTGCTAACCTCGCTGTTGCTCTGGTCAACTCTAAACTGGACTATGGAAATAGTCTATTGGCAGGCACTTCTGCGTCCAACCTGGCCTCGCTACAGGTGGCTCAGAATAATTCTGTTCGAGCTTTTTGTGATTTGGTGAGAAGGAATCATATCACTGAGGCTCGTAGATCCCTGCATTGGCTTCCAGTCAAACATCGTTCACCTATAAAATTCTTCTCTTTACTTACAAGCGTCTCAGTGAGAGAGAACCTCCTTATCTGAAGAAAAGGATTAGGTGACCCTGTACCTCCCGTCCTCTCCAAAATAACAATTCTAATAGACTCGAGCAGCCTCGCTATGGACTGGCTCGCTTTGGCGGCACCTGCTTTGATTCTATTGCACCTCGCATGTGGATCACGCTGCCCACTGATCTTCATCTTTGCCTTGAACTTTCCTCATTTAAGAGATCTCCAAAAACTCATCAATTTAATTCCAATGACTAAGCTCTTTACTTCCTACTGTCTCCTTTGGTTTTCTAGACTTCCTGTTCCTTCTCTTGCATGCTGCAGACTGAGGCCCACAGCGATTTGCACCTTATAAAAGATATTTAACATTAACATTAACATCAACTGTGCATCCCACTTGAATCTCTCCTACCCTAAACCCAAACACGTTTCTCACTTGAACCTCTCCTACCAGTCTTACTGGAATTGCCTACCTCACCTTTCGAATATGCACTTCCCATTACCATTTCTTACCACAGGGTGCTACCATATACCTTGGAGCAGCTAAAATATATGGATGGGTGGGGCAATGATCCATCATATCAAATGGAAATGTCTCTGGGAAGCCATGTGTTAATCAGGGGCCCAAAAGATAGCACAGCCCTCTATCTGATATCTGCCAATGAAGAGGCGACACAGAGGATGTGGTATGCAAAATGCGAGGCAACCCAGCTTTATTAATAATATGCAAAAGCTGGGGGGAAAACAAGATTAACAGCCAGACTCTCACTCAAGATTCTCCAACATTTCTACAGGAAACAGCAGTTTATATAATACCAATGTGTCACTTCTGAAGTCATCATGATTACCAAGTTACACATACCTAGCTCTACTGTTCATTGGCTCCCTCTGCTAAGCTACATATATTTCTTATATGTTCCCCAGGTGTGATTGGATGGCCCCTTATCTAAGGTCCCACCCAGGAGACATCCCATTAAATGTGCTACATCACCATTCTTAAATATTATTGGTTGGCACCAAAGCTGCTTATGCATGAGGAAATATGGATGCAGATGGGGGTAGAGGAATAAGTGCATTGCTCGTTCTTTATTAAATGAATCAGCTCATGTTATCGCCGCCATGACGTGTCTCGAGTTCTAAGACTTTTGTCCTTGCGGGTCTGCCTGCTCCGGTCCTCCTTATCTTGCACCAGTAAATGTGCTATATTGCCATGGTACATTATGAATAACTTTTGTTATGAGTCATTTAACTTTGACCATGTTTAAGATTTCCCTCCCTGCCAGTGCTCCAGATAAGATTTTGAAGTGGGAGCATTTTACGCCCTATTTTTTAATGTGGGAAGTAAAATGATCTTTTAGGGAGTAAAAATGTAAGTCCAATTCCCAATGGGTGCATTTTATAAGCCAGTAAAGATGTTTTAACTGAAAATGTTTTTGCGATAATTATTCACTTGCACCTAGTAATTTATACACATTAAAAGATACATGTTTACTTCTTCCAATCAGGCAGTAATAATAGTAGTTTCTTGCTGTGGTGCTATGTGCACTACTGGGCCAAACATATCCATGGAGCGTGTTGTGTAGGCAGGGTCACAAGGTCCTATGTGTCTGTTTCATTTTTTTGTTGGGAGTATTTGTACTCCCGAAATTTATTTTTTGGGAGTATTTGCCTATTTTTAGGGAGTAAAAGTGGCTGATAGACCCCTTATCTGTAGGGCTGCTCTCTGCATTTATTTTGTATTTTAGCTGCATCTGTGCTTGTGCGTTACACCTAGCCGATCAGCTGCGATAACAGTCGTCAGCTACTAGGATATTTCACAGGCAGCTCATTTCGTCTCATGGACTTCTTCAAACACTGTCTGCGTGTTATTGTAACTAATTCATTTTATTGGTTGGGCACTCGCCTTCACATACACTGATATAGTGTGCGCTCTGTTCCTTCATTTAAAACTCCCCTTCAGTTCTCTTGGCCGTCACATTCCTTTCAGGCAGGTATCGTCCAGCCACAGCAGATTTCCTCAGAATTAACTGAATTTGTTTGAATTACCTACTTTGAGCTGTGAGGCCTAACTGACTTTCCAAAGCCTGATGCTCGGCTGTGCTTTTGTAGTCTAAAATGGCAATCGCTTGTCACGGTAATTCTCTGCTGACATTTTTACTTTCCTGTCTACTGGATCATGATGCACGCCTGCCATACATTAATGCCCCTCCCTAGTTGTATGCAGTACCCTTGTCTACCTGCAATATGATCTGCCCTATTAGTGTAATGCGTCCCTCAAATGTGTACACGCTTACCTGTCACCTAATCTATTCAAAGCACACTACTTGTGCATACTATAGCTTCATGCTAGGCCCTATTTGCCTAATACTTGTCTAGCGCAACTAACTTTGCTTTATGGCAGCTGCATTTGCAGGAAAATGTAAAGTGTGGTTTCAAATGTATCCTTCCTAACCATATATTTTCGCTTATTCTGAGGCACATAGGGGGGTGGAGCTTGAACATGCTCTCTAGTCTATAACTGCCTCTCTACACTTGCACTCCATCATTGGGTCACCTGTCCATGCCATTACTGAGTATGAAAAGAACAAGCACATAGGTCCAGATCCATACCAAATTAAGCAAGTCCAGGTTGAACGGCTAGGCCGCATCCACTGTGCCCAGGAACACATTGGGCCTCATTACGAGGCAGGCGCTGACGGAATGAAGGGGGCCAGTACGGGACCGGCCCCCTTCATTCCGTCAGGGCCGATTACGAGGTTCCCTTTGTGGGACCCGGATCAGACGCCTGGTAAAACCAGGCGTCTTTTCCGGGTCCCGCGAGGGGAAGAGGGAGGTAACAAAGGGACACTTGTAATTTGCATGTTGTTACCTCGATCCCCATTCCCATTGAGCCCTATGGGGGCTCAAATGGGAATGGGGAATGGTTCCTGCAAGGAGGAATTACCGGGTCCTCCTATGTCGGAATGACCCGGTTATTCCTCATTGCAGGAACCCGGTAAAGGAGCCCGGTTTGGAGGCAGCCATTGAGCTAATAGCTCCATGGCTGCCTCCAAACTCGTAATGAGGGCCATAGACTCATAGACTCATGATGGTGTTGGGGGCCATGAGTGAGGTGTACTTTAGGACCCTAGGTACAGTAAGCTTGGGACCCACAACAGAGGATACCTGTGCCACTTTTGGAGACTTTGAAAAAACAAAAGCTAATGGGTTGATCGCTTTGATTTAATGGTAACTGCTGCCTGTTCCTGCCTGTTCCTGTGCAGAAGGGATGTGGCCTAGAGGGTTAGGTTACTTAGAGCTCAGTGGAAGCACAACAAGAATGATTGGCGTAGAGTATAGGGTTTTCCCCTTTTTGTAATGGTAGCAATGGGCTAGAAACAATGTCATGAAAGCTGACTAGAGGAATTCCTAATGATTATGTTTTTTTTAAAGCTTTACAGCCATCATTCTTAGGTGTCCCTACCATATTCCTACAATAGCTATAATAGGATGTGCTCCTCACATGAAGCTGCCCTACCATAATTCTCTACTAAGCCCCCCCCCCAACGTCCGTTAACCACAGGTCACAACCTTACTAGTACCCACAGTGATTTGTCGCCTGAATTTCTCATAGTGATCACACACATCACCTGAATCTCTTCTACCACAGATCCCTACTGTGTGATACAGCTAATCCTTAGATGCCAATTGTCCTCTTTCTTTATCCACACCTTCACCACAGCATAATGCTCTGTGCTATTCTCATGGTACAGTATACACACATGTCCTCCGTTAGCCACTGTGTGGTCCTTCACATGAACTTCCCCTGCTATCCATGCACTTTGACAGAATTTCTCCTACCATAAATGCCAACCACAAGCCTTTTCTAAGCTTTTAGTTTCTTTTTATGTACTACTTCGTCAACGCCCCTCCAATGCATATTACCTGAACTTCGCAAATGTTTTTTTCCTGCTACACCTTCCTCACCGCTCGGCACAGCTCAGCTTCTCCAGCAATAGTCTCACTACTTTCCTCATCAAATTTTTTCTGTTCCATGCCACATCAATGCACTTTGGTCGAACCTCTGCAATTACAGACCCATAACGAGCGCTTTACCTGTGGACCACTTAAACTAGTAATACTCATTATCTTCTCCTAGTTTAGCACTTGCATTTACTTGATATCTTTCTACCCAGAGTTGCACTCGTTGTAATTGTAATTGGTTATTTATAACGCGCTTAATACCCAGAGGTTTCTAAGCGCGGACCCGGGTATAGAACCTGTGTTGCTCCGCGTTGTCTTGCTTCCAAGGTGAGCGTGTTGCCCATGAGCTATCACCCCGAGACATTGTTATATGCATATTCTGCTACAGGTTCCTTACCATGAATCCCACTTGAACCTCACTTTCTACAACCCACACACCAACCTCCTCACTTAAATTGGTTCCATTGCCACAATACCATGCTGACCTTTGACTTTGCATGCCCTGTGCAGAGCCAAAGAGGGGGAACAAGTCGCTGTCACCCACGATGGGTCCCTCCTCCACATCCGGGTGCTCTTCCCTGCTGCCAGCTTAGCTGCCAGGTTTTTGAACTACATTTCATGCTCACCTCTGAGCTTCCGCTTATGGAGAAGGTGAGCAAACTGGCAACATCCTCCAGCCCAAAGTGCTCAGCCCAAAGGTACCCAGGAACCAAGAGCTGAGAAATGCCAATGCTTGCGGATGCTCCGCAGAGCTTTGCCAGCTTTACACAGGTCCTGAACTACCTGGAGCTCCCACGAACCAAGATTAGAGCGTTAAGGTAATATTTTGATGTGGAATTATGGTAAGTGTGCCTTTTCAAAAAAGGGCTGGCATGCTTACATGTTTTCAATGTTAATAAAAATATGTGAAAAGTATGAATGAATGCATGTTTGTGTATTGTCTGTGTTCATGTATGTATGTGCATGTGTGAGTAAGTGACTGAGTGTATATGCATGTGTGTGTGTTTGCAATTTTGGGGCTTGCATCAGCACTGACATCAGGAATCTTCATTTTATCTGTGGAATGGTGTCATACATTGGTCAAACGATCATGAAAATCTTTTTAAATGGCAATTCTGGCACATATTTGGGCAGTCGGCATGTGACAGTGTTTTGCTGGGCCATGCTGACATATATAATGGACAGAGGCATCACAAACATGTACATTTCAGGGTCATGGGTGACAAATTGTGGACAATATCACGAAAGTATTTTGCATTGGTAATATTGGCATATATTTGGGCACAGCCAGCATGAGAAAGTGTTTTAGGGGACATGCTGTCATATGTAGTGGACAGAGGCATCACAAACATGCGCTTTTCAGTAGCATGTCTGACATATATTCTGGACAATATCAGAAAGGGTTTTGCATTGGCAATATTGGCATGTATTTGGGTACAGCGAGCAGGAGCAAGTGTTTTACATGGCCATGCTGGCATATTTTAAGGATGAAGGTATCATCAACATGTACTTTACAGTGATCTGCGGAAACATATTGTGGCCACTATTATGTAATTGTTAGAACTGGCAATAGTGGCATGTATTTGGGCACAGCTATCATGCCATCCAGGCATTTGTTATGGACAGACACATCATAAACATGTGCTTAACAGTAGCCTGCTGACCTATATTGTAGGCACTATCATGAAAGCATTTTAGAGGGCAATGTTGGCATATGTTTTGGTGCAGCCAGAATGAAGAAGTGCTACACAGTGATGGCATATATTTAGGGAAAGTGCAACTTGAACATTGTGTACTGTAGGTGATCTGGCATCCAACTATTGCTTTTTTCCAGAACCCTTCAGGACCAATTATGAATTGTATGCTTTTTCAACCGGCCCGTCTAAATAAGTGTGCTGTAAAATGCTCCATTTACACTCATTATTTAAAAAAATGTCTCGAGAGGAATTCTTCCCCACCCCCTGAACTACCTTCCATTGTTTCAGGCTCTGTTGCTAAGGTCTCTCGCTGAAGTAATCCAGGGGAAATAGCAGAGGCGTTGCTAGGGGGTGGCTAAGGGGGCTATAGCCCCTGGTCTTTTGGTTATAGCTCTGGATAGAATCTCAGGAGCTGCAGCCAAAGGCTAGCTAGCCCCCAGCCCCGACAGTTCCGACATCAGCGTAGCCCCGGGTCTTTTCCAGACCTAGCAACACCCCTGGGAAATAGTAACACAACTCCGATGAGAAAACATCAACTGTCACTAACCTCGAATCATTTACAATCTAGGTGCCTCCAAACCCCAGGCTCCAAATGCTGACTCCAATACTACCACACACCTCTTCTAAATATCAACAAGAACCCAAAACGATACCATGGGCATTGCTTGAAACTCCAATAGTGTAACCTGCTTTCATGCACCACAGACAAACTTATGACCACACTTTGGTGCCATTTCCCTCATGTTATCTACTCCCAATTTAGAGCTGCTTTCCATTGTATGAATCCAAACCTATACCGCTTACTCTTACTATGCACTGCATCTCCCCTACCACTGCCCCACCACTATGCAACTAACCTAGACATTTCCGCCACCAGCCAACGAATATTTGTATTTAGTATTTGAATGTATTGGGATAGCAAGGTGAACTTCAACGAGAAGCTATGTACATGCGCAAACTTGGGTGATTAGGTGTCCCTGTGTCTGGATCCTTTGCAATAGTAAAAAGTAGCATTGCCAGAAGTAGTGGGCAGATGTATTGGCAGGGCAATGAGACAGCGAGAGGAAATAAGCCCTGGCAAGGCAAAACATACAGAGAACAATACTCCCAGTATTGAGTATTTATGTCTAGAATTTATAAAGCACAATTCCAGCTGGGAAACAATTGAGTGCTGTGCAAAGAAGGCGCACCCAGGGAGTTACGGGTAGGGTGCAAGGGTAGCAGAGGCAGCTGAAATGGGTAAGGGGATCAGGGAAGGGCCGAGCTCCTGGAAGGGGAGAAAGAGGATTGAGTGGAATGATCAGCAATTGGTGAGATGTTCCTTTAAGAGTAAAGTCTTCAGGTCCTTTTATTATTATTATTATTATTATTAATATTATTTATTTATTGAGAACTGACCTAGCCTCGGGAAGCAGCTGAGTGCTTTACAAATCATAGGGGGAAGGATACACTGAAGGAAGCAGAGAAAAAAGGGACCAGGAAGCTGACAATGGGGAGGGCTGGCAATTTGCCATCCTAGGATCTACAAGCGACCAGGGGTGGAAACAGTGGGGAGCAGATCACCCAGTCTCAGGTTAGGTGGGGGGGTGGAGTTATGCTAGCCGGGGAGTGGTGGGTGTGTGGCCCTAGGTGTTAGATCCTTCCTGAAGTGTAGGATGGCGGGGCACAGTTTTATCTCATTGGTAACATGCTCCAAAGACAGGGTGCACTTCAGGGAAATACCTGTTTCCTAGTTTGTTTTTTCCCTTTTGCAATTCTTTGTTTCCCATTTGGCAATGGTGTTGCACTGGTGGTGTGCGGCCTCCAGGGGTGATGAGTTTCTCGGCCAGGCTCAGAGGTGTTTTGGCTGTGACTGCTTTGCAGGTGATGTGGGCTGTCTTGACCATGATGCGTTCTTGAAGGCGTGGCCAGTGCAGCTCCTTGAGGATGGGGTGACATGGACAGCTTTCAGAGCGGCCAATGTAGCATCTGGGACTACTGTGAGCGGGGTGTTGCCCCCGTCCCATCCAACAAATGTTCTGAAACTTGGGGCGGTGCTCGATGAAAGGCTGGCTTTTATTTACACACATTAGAGGATTATCGTATGTAAAGTATGCATATATTTACAAGAGCTTGGAGAGGATGGCAGCCAGAACAGCACGGGACAATAATAATAGCTGCCAGTTTGGGTGTTCCTTCAAATGATAGGAGGCGCCTTTTATGTGCTCCCAGTGATATGATATGATAGGTTATTTATAACGCACTTAATACCCAAAGGTTTCTAAGCGCGGACCCGGTGATCGAACCTGTGTTGCCCCGTGTCGTCTTGCTTCCAAGGCGAGCATGTTGCCCCTGAGTTATCCTCCCGAGACTCCCGAGTGGTGGGGAGTGAGTAGGGCGATGGAGTAAAAAGCAAGAGCTAGTCCTGGGAAGGCTAGAAACAGAGGGCAGACAAAGGGATGACATCTGCTGGCCAAACCACCTTAAAAAGGCAAGCCATCATTGATTATTTTGTGATGCTGGGTTTTTAGTCTGAACTAAATGATGCCTTACGCAGACCTCTCCAGTGACAGCCCCTTCTCCCGGTAAGGATTCTTGTGTTGAATCTGAACATCTCTGCCATCACACATGTGATCAACATGCATCCGCCTCAGCTGATCTGCTTCCAAGGCCCCTACAAGGTCATTCCAGAGGGTCCACGAGGATCCAGAGGGTTCATGCACCTTTTATGATCATATGATCATAATTTAATGTCATGGATGGTTAGGCTTTCACCTGCCAACAACATTTCTCCTCACACACAGCCGAGATTGGGGAATCTTCCCAAGCCCTGGGGCCTATAATCAAGAAAATAACGAAAGATTCTCTAGTTTACGCATTTCCATCCCCTAACCCCATAACCACACTCCATCTGCATCATGATGAATTTGCTACGGGCTTGTGTATTATGAACTGGACCACTCTAGCAAAAATGTACCGATTCTCTGTAACGTGCTCTCCGGCGTCTTGGAGATAGTTCTGGGCTATAACTTTCCCCCTATTATCCAAGCGTTGTCCAGGGTCAGACTGGGACAGGAAACAGGCCGGTATAATCACCATTATCAATTTCTTGCAACAAACCTTGGGGTATCATTTTGGGAACATTTTCATTTTAAAGAAAATTGGGACAGTAAAATTGGCCGAAATTACCAGATAGATGTTGCACTAATTCATCAAATGACCTACAGTGTCCCACAAAACGGACCCACTCTGGCATGTTGGGTTGGTTTTTAAACACTTCACTCCTGCCGTAGGGGCCAGTTCAAGCTTGGCGTTGTCCCTGGGGCCTGCAATTAATCCTTTCTGTCACACCAGCTCCTGCCTTTGATTCATGTCCATTTCATATTCTATTCTAGCCTCCTACTGACATAAGCCCCCACATAATCTTAGACCCAGGCTGACAAATAGTACATACACCTGATCTGCTGCTGTAATGAAACATGGCCACAATGACCCAGCCCCCGCCTCCTCTAATCTTCAATCTTGGCCACTGCATTGCCGAAGGCATCAGCTGAGCTCTGGAGCCCTTCATCTTTCCTATCATTTAACTCATCTTAGCCCTGGCTACCCAATACATGGTCCAATGCGCACTCTCGTCTATGGCCCAAGAACCTGGCATCATGAGCGCGCCTAGCTATCTCCTCCATGGCTTGTGACTTCTACCCGAGTTATCCTACGGTCTGTGCACCTCACCAGATGTGGCTTCTTTTAATTTCTACCTTCCCTTTCGCCCTTTCCCTCGCCTGAATCTCTCACCTAAGTCTGGTCTTCAGACCCTAGTCCAGAGGTCTGTAACCATTGGCTGTCCAGATGTTTTGTGCGAACCCCACGAGCTAGCAAATTCAATGGTGAGGCATCATAGCTGTTGTAGTCCAACACATCTGGAGAGGCACAGGTGGCAGGCTCTTGCCCTAGTCCCATACTGGCCCTCGCAAGGGCCACTTGATTTCCAGCCCCAAATACTTTCCTTATGGTTCATGCTGTCTGCCCTGATATCCTGCTGTGTTCTGCCAATGGTTCCTTATGTACCTGACCTCTTCTACTGCACAAGCTCCATGATCTCTCTATCCCCTGCCCTGGCCCTTCCTCTGCTCTGTGGGCCTCAGGTGATCAGGATCCCCCTCCACGCTCTGAACCAAGCTTGTTCCCAATGTGTTTCATAATGCATTACTAGAACACCAATAATTCTGTGACGACTCCTTTATTGGGTTTTCACTTGCATTTCGTTGTGCGAATCACCCTGCCTGTGCATTTGTGTCTGTGGGTCCAACGTTACACATTCTTGTTCGCATGATTATTACCCTGTCAACGTTTTAGGTTATCCACCTACTTCTCAGCATGTGAACCTATAGATGTGGCATACAGATACAAAATAATCCTTAGGTGAGTATTCCTTTAGCCCATATTGAGGTAAGGCTTCAACGCGAAAGTATAGCACCAGAATGTGGTTTTAATTAAGTTCCACCAGGCTTATACAGGACGCCATTCCACTATGTGCTTGGATTGTGGAACCCCATGTGGTACCACAAAGAGTTGATCTGATGCGTGCTTAGACAGCATGTGTGAAGCACACATTCCAATGTTGGAACAAAATAGCACAGGGGCTTTAAATGCTATCACTCGCTTTGTTTTAAAAGTTTGAATGTTTGCATTGGTGTTTGATTGGAAGGGATGATATTATATGACTATTAACTCCATGGCCTTCTGGAGATCTTACAGAATGTGTGGCCTGTGCGATAACATGCTATGCTATTAGGATTAGTACCGTGCACCGCTGCCATCTGCATGGCTTCCCGGCTCTCTGGTGGATCTGGAAGTGAGTGGATGAATTTGTTTAGTTGGAAGGAGAGGGAAAGGCGAGACTGCAGCGCTTTAGCTTGAGGGTGCTAATCGGAGGTTCCCGGAGCTCTGCTTTCTTGTACGCTTTCTAGGACTGCAGCGCTTTAGCTTGAGGATGCTGATCGGAGGTTCCCGGAGCTGTGCTTTCTTGTACGCTTTCTAGGACTGCAGCGCTTTAGCTTGAGGTTGCTGATCGGAGGTTCCCGGAGCTCTGCTTTCTTGTACGCTTTCTAGGACTGCAGCGCTTTAGCTTGAGGATGCTGATCGGAGGTTCCCGGAGCTGTGCTTTCTTGTACGCTTTCTAGGACTGCAGCGCTTTAGCTTGAGGTTGCTGATCGGAGGTTCCCAGAGCTCTGCTTTCTTGTACGCTTTCTAGGACTGCAGCGCTTTGGCTTGAGGGTGCTGATCGGAGGTTCCTGTAGCTCTGCTTTCTTGTACGCTTTCTACGACTGCAGCGCTTTAGCTTGAGGGTGCTGATCGGAGGTTCCTGGAGATCTGCGTTCTTGTACGCTTTCTAGGACTCCAGCGCTTTAGCTTGAGGTTGCTGATCGGAGGTTCCCGGAGCTCTGCTTTCTTGTACGCTTTCTAGGACTGCAGCGCTTTGGCTTGAGGGTGCTGATCGGAGGTTCCCGGAGCTCTGCTTTCTTGTGCGCTTTCTAGGACTGCAGCGCTTTAACTTGAGGTTGCTGATCAGAGGTTCCTGGAGCTCTGCTTTCTTGTACGCTTTCTAGGACTGCAGCGCTTTAGCTTGAGGTTGCTGATCGGAGGTTCCCAGAGCTCTGCTTTCTTGTACGCTTTCTAGGACTGCAGCGCTTTAGCTTGAGGTTGCTGATCGGAGGTTCCCGGAGCTCTGCTTTCTTGTACGCTTTCTAGGACTGCAGCGCTTTGGCTTGAGGGTGCTGATCGGAGGTTCCCGGAGCTCTGCTTTCTTGTACGCTTTCTAGGACTGCAGCGCTTTAGCTGGAGGGTGCTGATCGGAGGTTCCCGGAGCTCTGCTTTCTTGTACTCTTTCAAGGACTGCAGCGCTTTACATTGAGGGTGGTGATCGGAGGTTCCCGGAGCTCTGCTTTCTTGTAGGCTTTCTAGGACTGCAGCGCTTTAGCTTGAGGGTGCTGATCGGAGGTTCCCGGAGCTCTGCTTTCTTGTACACTTTCTAGGACTGCAGCGCTTTAGCTTGAGGGTGCTGATCGGAGGTTCCCGGAGCTCTTCTTTCTTGTACGCTTTCTAGGACTGCAGCGCTTTAGCTTGAGGGTGCTGATCGGAGGTTCCCGGAGCTCTGCTTTCTTGTACGCTTTCTAGGACTGCAGCGCTTTAGCTTGAGGGTACTGATCGGAGGTTCCCGGAGCTCTGCTTTCTTGTACGCTTTCTAGGACTGCAGCACTTTAGCTTGAGGGTACTGATCGGAGGTTCCCGGGAGCTCTGCTTTCTTGTACGCTTTCTAGGACTGCAGCGCTTTAGCTTGAGGGTACTGATCGGAGGTTCCCGGAGCTCTGCTTTCTTGTATGCTTTCTAGGACTGCAGCGCTTTAGCTTGAGGATGCTGATCGGAGGTTCCCGGAGCTGTGCTTTCTTGTACGCTTTCTAGGACTGCACCGCTTTAGCTTGAGGTTGCTGATCAGAGGTTCCCGGAGCTCGGCTTTCTTGTACGCTTTCTAGGACTGCAGCGCTTTAGCTTGAGGGTGCTGATCGGAGGTTCCCGGAGCTCTGCTTTCTTGTACACTTTATAGAACTGCAGCGCTTTAGCTTGAGGGTGCTGATCGGAGGTTCCTGGAGCTCTGCTTTCTTCTACGCTTTCTAGGACTGCAGCGCTTTAGCTTGAGGGTGCTGATCGGAGGTTCCCGGAGCTCTGCTTTCTTGTACGCTTTCTAGGACTGCAGCGCTTTAGCTTGAGGGTGCTGATCGGAGGTTCCCGGAGCTGTGCTTTCGTGTACGCTTTCTAGGACTGCAACGCTTTAGCTGGATGGTGCTGATCGGAGGTTCCCGGAGCTCTGCTTTATTGTACGCTTTGTAGTACTGCAGCGCTTTAGCTTGAGGGTGCTGATCGGAGGTTACCAGAGCTCTGCTTTCTTGTACGCTTTCTAGGACTGCAGCGCTTTAGCTTAAGGTCGCTGATCGGAGGTTCCTGGAGCTCTGCTTTCTTGTACGCTTTCTAGGACTGCAGCGCTTTAGCTTGAGGGTGCTGATCGGAGGTTCCCGGAGCTCTGCTTCCTTGTACGCTTTCTAGGACTGCAGCACTTTAGCTTGAGGGTGCTGATCGGAGGTTCCTAGAGCTCTGCTTTCTTGTACGCTTTCTAGGACTGCATCGCTTTAGCTTGAGGCTGCTGATCGGAGGTTCCCTGAACACTTCTTTCTTGTACGCTTTCTAGCACTGTAGTGCTTTAGCTTGAGGCTGCTGATCGGAGGTTCCCGGAGCTCTGCTTTCTTGTAAGCTTTCTAGGTGAGAAGTGTAGGGGGCATTGGAGGCTTTGTGTCTTGAGGGGCCGCCTTGTGCTTATAGTGCAGACGTGTGTTGGTCAAGGACTGGGTATGTTGCTTGCAGATAGATGTGTATGTTTGAGATGTACAAAGTTTGGGGGGTTGCTATTTTAAAATATGTGCACAAGTGGACCGATTTTCTTTTGTGTGTGTGTGTGTGTGTTTGTGTGAGTAAGGCGGAGACAAATTGATGGTTATTCAAAAGTTAGGGAAGCCTGTGCCATCATCCCAAAGGTCTAATCTTAACTTGTTCTTCCTAAGTACATCCTCAACTTCAAATACAATGTGGTCTCACTTCAACTCCCATTTCATCTCCCTATGGTCAATATTCTCACCTGCACTAGTCTTATAAAGAGCCCTTGACCTCCTACATTAGCCCTCCTTGTGTTCCATACACTTAGTGCGACCACCCATTCCTTCTTCTGCGTTTCGTGTACCATACTGTACCTAGACTTGCTCCTAGTCAATGGATATCACATTAGTCCTTTAAGACCCTGGCACTTCAATTTCAGCCCTCACCTTCCCCAACATTCTGTGAATGTGTGCCTCCCTGTGTCAACTGCTCTCTGCCATTGCAGTCCTTGGGTCTTGTTAGTCTTCAACTTAACCTTTATTGTACAGTCACCTCCAACACCCATGGGATCACACTACATGTCTTGTTTTTGTCCCCTGTGATCCATGCTGGTCACACATGGTTTCACTAAATCTCCCAGTCTCACCGGATATTACTGTGGTCCTGGCCAAGCCTCCTCTGGCTAATGCACTCAACTCTTGACACTCACATTATCTGTTGCCGTCCATATGGGTTTCACTGGTTCGCCTGTAAATGCTATCTGTGGGCCAATGCCAGCCATTCCAAAGAGCCATTGAGCGTCTTCTTCAATGTAGTTCATTCTTCTCACTATCATCAGCTCAAGTGACCCCTTTTTGACCTGGTTCTTTACTCCTGTACCCTCCCTATTTGTATGTTCTAGGTCTGGGATCTGAAATCTTTTGTCCCTCCAGATAATGTTGGACTACAGGTCCCATCAGCTTAAGCCAGCATGTTCAATTGTGAGGGGAGGGATTGTGGGAACTTCAAGATAAACATATTGCCCCTGAGCTATCCTCCCATCCCATGACTGCTCGTCATTGTCTATTAATGTTGTTCCTTGTCCCAGGGCCATAACTGGTGGGACATTATGGTCATCACATCTCCCTGCAGAGACTCTCCTTAGTGGCTCTCAATTGCATGGGCAATCAGGTAAAGAGTTATAAAGCAGCATTCTGCCATAAGATGTGTTTGCTATGGGGCAGAACAAAATGGGGAGAGCTCAGTGTGGAAATATTTCATTTTAAAGCTATGCGAGATGATCATAGGAAACTAGGTGCTAGAGAATTCCGAAGCACGGGTGCCAATACCGAGAGCGATTCACCACCCCTTTACTAGCAAAGGAAAGATGGGACAAGCATGGCATGAGAGTGGGCAGAACACAAATGGTGAGGTAATATGTGGGGGCACAATTAATGCTGGAGTAATGAGGAGCAAATTATATAGAGGGCTTAGTGACTCTGAACAAAGTGCCTTAAACTGAATCCATTCCCAAAGGGGGACCCAATGAAAAGGCTTCAAGTGAGGTGATGTATTCTCCCAGCAGGAAGCTTTGTGCTGTGGATCGGCTACACTATTCTGTGAATGTACTCTGGAAGGCCCCCTCCACAGCCACTCTTTCCTCCACTCCTAGTCAGTAGATGTAGTCAGATGAAATACAGAACTGGGCCAAGAAGCTTCATCTGAGAGAAACAAGACCGCATATGGGAGATAAGGGGTAAAGAGCAGTCAGGTTTGAACCTCAGGATACACACTAGAGGAATAGGAGGGGAGCAGCGATGTGACATTGCTCTACCACAGGGATGCATTAGTTTAACCAGTTGGTGGATGTATAAAAAAACAAAACGGGTGCAAGAAAAAGGGGAACTTAAAACTATTTGAAATGCTCTGTCAGGAAAGACAGGAACCAAACCCAGGGTGGTTCTGCAGACACTGGTCTTCATCATACACCCCAGTATATTGCTATGGTTGATGTATCATCAATGCTGATGATAGAACCGGGGCTATAATGGTGCCAGCACTGGAGGCCATGCAAAGGTCACCTAACACTGGCACCAGGACTCACTGAGATCCCCAGGCAAGCCAGAATCCAACCTAAACAGGATCATGGTAACCAGATGATTCCCTCCACATGGGAGTTCATTATTCCTGATCTTAGGGTCAAGATAGTATCATGGTACCCCTCGAAACTACCCCCACTATCGCCTCTTTGGTCTATACCGCTCACCACACACTTTCTCCTCCTATGCAACCAATGCTGCTTACCCTATATCTCAATTAGATGACAGTGCTGTCTCTGGCCAGAGGATGTCCTTGTTCTGTCCCTTGGGAAGAGGCTTCTCAAGCAGGGGGATTCCTTGATCTCTGGTCCTGCCTATCTCGTGGTTCATGTTTCTCAGCCTAGCCTAGGGTCTCCCATGATCTCAGGTCATATGATCTAGTGTCCGAACACCAGGGATTTACTTGTGGCCCTACCCTATCTGCTCTGCTTGTCCATTCTCCTTACCCATGATGACAATTCTCCCCTTCCTATGGCCACTGCCCCTCACTATAGGACCTACCTTGATCACCTGCCTTAACTCTTTCATTGCCCTTGCCCCTCATATTGCCTTTCCCTTTATCTATGACCCCTGATAATCATGACCAAATCTCCATTAATCCTCCACCCATCCATCCTTACTCTCATCCCAAGAACTGCCTTGATGTTCCATCCTGCCTACTGCGTATGGTGCATACCCATCGCCACTCCGTCCTACCTGTATATCTCGGGACCTGTGACCATGATAGCCTCTGCTTTTCACTCCCTGATTGGACTTGGTTTCTTCTTTTGGCTATTGATGACCCCTGCTTCTAACCTAGGACTCCCATAGGCCCAATATTGTACATCCTCCTATGATCCATGCTCTTTAACATGAAATCTCCCCTAATCGGTTGTCCTGGATTTCTAGCAGGCCAAATGTCTTAACTAAGGATTTTCCTCATCTCCAGTTCTATGCCCTCTTTGTTCCCAGCTCCTCATCTCTATGGTTTCCAATGATTTCAATAATGGCTGGGTCTTACTGGTCTCCTTACCTAGCTTGCCTATGGTTTACCTGGTTTCCCATGGCCTTTGGTACTAATGCCCCTATGGCCCATGTTCTGCACCCCCATTTCTCTTTTTATCTTGGGTGTTGTTTCTCTACGGTCGCTGCCAAAAAAACACCAGGACCATCTTGATGTTCTGCTCTACACCCCAGGGTACATGTTCTTCACCATTTTGCATACATTCATCTTCTGTGCTGGGTCCCCTATGATTCATGCTCCTCAACACAAGGCTGCCGTTGATCTTCTGTCCTTGTTCATATATGACCTATGAGCTTCAATGTCTGGGAGTCTTCTTTGATCTCTAGTCCTGCCTTCCCTTTTGTCCTCAGGCTTTTCACTCATCGGCCTGCCTTTCCAAGACTGTTGCCACAATGCTCCTTAACCTAAACATTCCTTTAGCCACTGGTTTCTGCTTTACTGTCCTCACCCGCTCCCTTCTTCTTTTGTCCTGGTTGCACTCTGGTCCATTCTCTTCACTTCGTGGCTCTCTCTTCTTGGATCCTGGCTGTGCTGTGGTTCCTCACGCTCTTTGTATGGATTAGTTTAAATGCAAGTCCTGGTTCTCATTTTGTACTCATTCCTCATTCCAGAATCTCTATTAAGTAAAAGTCGTCATATTTCTCATCCTTGGGTTTTCCTGCACACCTATCCCTGCCTCGTGTTAATGTTCCTTGCTGTCCTGTGTTTACTGTGCGACTCACATTAGAAACTCTCATGCCAATGTTGTCTTTCCAAACACACGGTGGCCCCATCTCCCTTGATCTCTGAGGCTAGCCACCCTAGAGCTGATGTAGCTAGGGCCTCCCTTATCATCTGGCCCTGGATTATTTCTTATTTATGCGCTTCGTTCTGGGGTGCCTCTTAATCTGTTGTAGTCGTCGTTGCTCTAACCCCATGGCCTCACTTTATCTCTAATCCTGTTTCCCCTTTGGTCAATTCTGATCACCCTTTGCCTTCCCTTAATCTCTGCTCCTGTTGTCACTATCCTCTATATCCCAATGATTTCCATTATCCTTGGCCTTGGCTACTCTATGCTCCAATGCACTTCATCCCATTGCCTTCATTCATTGACCTTTGTCCTGATTCCCCTTTGGTCACCATGCTGCTTACTCCGATGGCCGTTGTTTTTAGATTTGACTTCCATAAGGTTCATGAACCTCATCCAATGGTGTCTCTTGATCTTTGTCCCTACCACAATCTCCCTTCCTCCATCTCCCAAAGATCCACACTCCTCAGCCTCTATGAACTCTCACTTGTCCCACATCATGGACTCCTCTAGGGCCCAAGCTCGTTGCCCTACAGTCTCCCTTGATCTCTTGCCCTGGCTCCGCTTTAGTCTCCGCTCCTCATCGTCGGATCTCCCCTGATGTTCTGTCCTGGCTCTCCTATGGAGAACGATCTCAATGGTCGGGACTTTGATTCCCCAATGAGTATCACACTCCCCACATATACCCTTATCTGGCTCCCCTATGAGTCCTCAGTCCTATAAGCACTATACTTCACGTCTCTCGCGTGTGGTGTCCCATGATCTCTGGGGAGCCCTTTCTAAGGGGATCCTCCTCATTCCCTAGCCCCCCTGGATCTGCCGTCCTAGCTTCCTTATGATCTGTGATGCCTTGTCTCGGCTACCCTGCGGTAACCGTGCTCCACACCCCATATCCCTTGCTCGGGTTCATTAGCGGGCTCCATTCTCCGTGTCATCCTTTAGCCTCCTGTCAGAGATCCCGCCTACGTGCTCTTCACTGTATAGCTCCAGATCTCTGTAATTTGTGGTCCCCATGATATGGTATGATGTGATAAGATGTTGCATTTATAACGCGCCTGTGCACAAGTGTTTCTAGGCGTGACCCATACATTGTGCCTATGGCATCCAACGCTTCCCTGTCCTGTATCCACTCAGCTCTACGATCTTATGCGCTCTCTCACCCTAGTGCTTCACCCTACCATGACTCCAGGCCACCTGTGACTTCCAGGACTGGTTACCCAGCCTCTTGTACCCCCAGAGTATTACATGATGCGCAATCCTTGCACTCTTTTACCCCCAGGAACTTAGTATTCACTCCCTGTGCTGGCCATCCTTCTTGATCTCTGCACCCTTCTGTGTACCCAATCACGGACCTTGGCTCTCCTAGACTCTGCCCCCCCATCCCCTCTTGACCTCGTTCTTAACTTCCCCCGGGTTGCCCCCAGCGCTGAGGTTCCAGCTTGACCTTTGCCCCCATCTTTCCGGCCCTCCACCCTCTCTGGCTCACCTGAAGCGCTCCTGTCCAGCCGTGTCCCAGATCTGCAGCTTGATGCGTTTGCCCGGCTCGATCTCCACCAGCCGGGAGAAGAAATCCACGCCCACCGTGGGGTCGGACACCTGCGCGAAGCGGCCCTCGGTGAAGCGGCGAATTAGGCAGGATTTCCCCACCGTCGAGTCCCCGATCACGATCAGCCGGAACTGGTACAGCCAGATCGCCTCCATCTTTTATGTACAAGATCTAAAGGAAGGTGGGGGGGGGGGGCGGTGGCCGGGTCCTAACTCAGCATCCCGGCACAGTGCTCGCTGTCCTTGGAGCAGTGGCAGTCGGGCTGGTCCTCCCGAGTCTATGTCCCTGCGAGGCCGGCAGGGGACGCTGGCCTCTCCTTTAAAGGCGATGCACTGACCGCAGCAAGCAGTGGGACTCAGGCGAGCGGCTGTGTGTCCGTCCCTGTGCCTGACCTGACGACGTTATGCATAGCCAATATTCCAGCAATACAGAATCGATCCTTGGCGACCAGATGCCGCTATTCGCCTGTATCCCGGCCACTGGCAGCCAGCGCCCAGCGATGCGCACGCCCTGAGATGCGTGCGTGCTGCACAAGTCCACACTCTGACAGCTGCGAAGAACAATGCCAGGGCACGAGCCCAGGCGAGCCGCTGTCTCTTACCCCACACTGACAGCTCGCCGCCACCATCCACCACTGCCCACACTGTATGCCAGCACTCGCAAAACACTGACAGCTAGCCGCCAGCATCCACCACTGTGCACACTGTATGCCAGCACTCGCAGCTACGGGACTCTGGCCAGAGTGGCAGCTAGCAGACAGCAGGGTCGATTGCCAGATGCGCAACCCTGGCACCTTGTCGTCGACAGTGTCCACACTGTACAGCAGAACTCGCAGCTATGTGTGTGTACCCCCACTCGTGTCTAGAGCAAGGTCCATTGCCAGAAGGGGCAGCCGTGTGTCTATAGCTCCACGCTGACGGCCTCTTTGGAGCAGCGAGACGGGCACTGCAGCTCCAAGTCTGTACCCCCAATGGCCAGCGACAGTCCCAGGCCCGGGCAGCACCCCGTCACCGACGGACACTGGGCTCCGCTGCCACCCCCTAGCCCCGCGGTGGTGACTTATTCTCGCAGCTGTCGGCTGTATCCGCGTGGGGGAGGTGCTGGCTTCACCGTATCAGTGCAGGCGGCTGCTCCGTTTCCTAGCTCCGTCTGCGCAGGGGGGGTGGGGGCGCTGAGGGCGACACTCAGTTTCCTGTCCCCAGCCTCACACCGCTCTGCTCAAAGGTCACGCACAACGCATCCATTTTGCCCAACCCCCAGCCAGTGCCTCTCCATCCACACGTATTTTTGTCATTTATTCAGTGGTTGGACATAGTGTCATCGTCTTTTAACCCCTTCGCCCCCAATTAAGGGCTGTCCTCTTTCGTATAGCTCTGTAAATATAAAGGCGAGGCGAGTGGCCGTGGGTACAGTCCCTTTTGGGGGCAGCCGCCGTCTGGTTCTCTCGCCCACCCGTGTGCGCTTTACCAGTCAATGCACAAGAGATGCCTTTGCGCCCCCGTCTGTGTAGGTGGAACCCGGGGCCTGCGCCTCACCCAGCACCCAGGCTCCATTGCAAGGTGAGGCTCCCTCAAGGGCGTCAGGGAGGAACACAGCCTCAGACTCGCATCCTGCCGAGAGGCTGACGCCCCCCGCCCCCTCCAAGTTTCCCACGAATGGTCGGTCCTGTGTTCCTGCCCAAATGTCAGCGGATATCACGCCTATACCTCGGCCCCCATCTTCGTTTAAGATGGAGAGATGCTGTGCTGGAGGATGCTGGGAGCCCAGATCTGATGAAATGGCAGCAACATCAGCACCAAACACTCTGACTCATCATTGGCATCAGCGGCTACCGTAATGCGGCGAAGAGCAGGGCGGCGCCGAGTTACCGTATTCCCCAGAAGAGGCGCAATCAAAGGAGGAGATTGCTGCAAATACACTCACTTCTTCATGCTCTAAAATGTCCAACTGTTCCTCATTTCGCGTGATATAATCCCTGCACAGTCATATAACGTACTCAAACATTTTCGCTCAAACGCCTGGAGGACGCTACTCAATGTCCTTGTTTTGGTAATTTTAGATAATGCTTGCTAACAGGGGTGGATTGGAACATAAAGTGGGCCTGCCAATGTATTTTATTTATTTATTTATCATTTATAGTCGCGCACTCTAGGCGCTGGTTACAAGCAGAGCACGTTTTGGCTCATGTACAGGCAGATAGCGGCTGGAGGGGGTATTAGTTAAACAGGAGGGTCTTTAATTGTTTTCAGAAAACTCTATGGGGGGTGGGGCTTGCTAAGTGGTGAAAAAGAGCGGCAAGCAGGAAGGCACCAGGTGGGTGGGGCTTGCTAAGTGGTGAAAAAGAGCGGCAAGCACGAAGGCACCAGGTGCGCAAGGATTAGGCCAGGTGACCTAGATCCACTTGCCCCTGCTCCCCATCTGCAAAGGAAAAGCTGGAGGGCTCTTTAAGTAGGGAAACAGAGCGGCAAGCAGGAAGGCACCAGGTGGGCAGGGCTTGCTAAGTGATGAAAAAGAGTGTCAGGCAGGAAGGCACCAGGTGGCTAGGGATTAGGCCAGGTGACCTAGATCCACTTGCTCCTGCTCCCCACCTGAATCATGCTGTTCCCATCTTCATCTTGTATCCTGGCTTGCAACATTATGTGTTACTAATGACTTCTGCAATTGTATTTGCTCTCCACTCTTGCTTCTACACTCTTTTTGACTGCTTACTCTCTGTTCTCTCCTCCTTTCCCTTCTCCCTTTTCCTATCTCCTAACCTTACTTTCTTCTATGCACTTACTCTATCAAAATTGTCCCTGGACCTAATATGATAGCAACCTCGTCTGTTTTCTCCACCCTCCCATTACTGTTTTTTTTCTCCCCACACCCCCACCCCTCCAGCACTATCTGAAATGTCATCAGGCCTAGTATGGTAGTTGCTTGTTTTGTTCCTCCCCTCCCTTTCTGCAGCCCTCTCCCTCACCTTTTGTTTTTCTACGGCTCTACCGGAAATGTCGTCAGGCCTAGTACGGTAGTCGCCTATCTGTTTCCATTTCCTTCCACTCTCCCCCTCCCTCCTTATCTATGTCTTAGCTCTTGCACTATCTAAAATATCGTCAGGCCGAGTACGATAGTTAATTTCACATCCTTACTGTTCATGGCCTGTAAGACTGTCATTGTATTTTCCCTTGTTCCCTCCCTTGCCATGAAGCGCTTTGAAACACATTGTGTATAGGCACTATAGAAATAAACTATCATATATCATATAAGAGGGTTCCGCTCTCAAGGCGGGAGTTCCAGAGAGAGGCAGCAGAGACGGGGAAGCAGGAACCTCCGGCTTAAGATATCTTGAACCTGGGGATGGACAGGAGGTTGCCGTAGGCTGTGCAAGTAGGTCTGGCTGTTGAAGGTCTGCATGGTCTCTGAGGCAGGTAGCTCGGGGAGGTGTTTGAGAGGCACCGGTGAGTGATGGAGATGATTTTGAACTTTATTGTTTGTCTGACGGGAAGCCAGTGTGCCTCTCTTCTTGCAGCTGAGATTTGGCCATGTCTGTTGAGGCTAATTTCAGCGCGGAGGGCGTTGTTCTGAATAGATTGTAGTTTCTTTAGGTTTTTCTCCGAGCTGCCTCTGAGGATAGCATTGCAGTAATCCAATTTGGAGCCAATGATGGCAAAGGAGATGTTGAGGCAGTTGTCAGTGGAGGGGTAGGATCTGCTCGCATTGATATGTTTTGTGGTGTACGCGGCTGACAAGGCATGGCGTTGATGTGGCGCAACATGTTTAGAGTGGAGTAAAGGTTGAAGCCGAGAGTCTTGATGAAGGGAGAGATGTGGATGGTGTGATTGTCAATGATGAATGATTGGTAGGCTGGGTTCAGTTATGCGAGGCAGGCTGGATTGCCAACGAGTAGGAGCTCAGTTTTATCATCATTGAGGAATAGGTGGTGGGCTGCCATCCAGACCTGGATGGTTTCGTAGATGGAACTTACTTTCGCAGAGTCCTGGTGGTAGTTGCCGGACAGAGGGATAAGGATCTGATTGTCCTTGGCATAGTTGAGTGGTTTGGTGTATTCGCTGTAGAGTGAGATACAGGAGCCTTGGGGTACCCCGCAGGTGTTGGCAGTTGGGGTTGCTGAGTGGTTGTTAGCAAAGACTCTGGAGGTGCGATCAGCAAGGAAGGAGGTAATCCTGGAGGTGGCAGCAGATGAGAAGGACGCCGAAAAGGAGAGGTAGCGACAGTGGCTGGAATGGTCGATGAGGTCAAATCCAGCTGACAGGTCTAGAAACGTTAGGAGGGAGAGGTTGTTGGAGTCTCTGGAGTTAATGAGCTGGTTTCTAAGGTCAAGTAGTGTAATTTTCGTGCCGTTTCCGGCGAGGAAACCAGATTGGCAGGGGGTGAGGATATGATTTTGTTTGAGGTGATGCTGGATTTGGATATAAGCAGCTTGGTCAATGATTTTTAGCAGGAAAGGGACTGTAGTGATGGGTAGGTAGTTGGTGCAGATAGCTTGGTCGAGTGACAGCTTTTTGAGGAGGTGTGAGATTCAAGATCCCTTAGGTGAGGTGGGGACTGAGCAGGAGATGAAGGAAGCTTTGATAATAGCAGTGATTTACGGAAGTAGGAAGTCAGCGCACTCCTAGATGACGGGTACAGGGCAGATGTCACCTCTGCATTGGGAGGGTTTGCAGCCTTTTAAGATGTTGGCAATGTTAGCTTCAGTGACTGGGTGGAAATAAAAGTGGGGAGTCAGTGGAGGAGCAGGTGGGAGGCATAGTAGGGGTGGGAGTAGCGTTGATGGTGGATCACTTTGACTGCATTATGTTACATAGGAGGTACATTTTGCCTAGAAGAGCATTCTGGACTTTGCCACACCAGGTATCATTCTTGATAATGGTGGACAGTGGGGGACACTGCAGATTTCGATAATCTCAGAACACAAATAGTTCACCAGCGCTAGACCCAGCAACCACAATCTGGTTGCTATCGTCGGAAGCCTTGGATGGCTCTTTGGTAATCCCTGTAAAGGACTATGAAATGGGATTTATTCTCTGCCGAGGGGTGTTTGTGCAAGAAAACTGCACTAGCGCGCTTCTTGGAGCACATGGATTATATGTTGGGGGTGAACCAGGGTTTAGAACGTTTAGACTGTTTGGGTAGTCGTTCTTTAAGCAGGGCGAGTGGGTTGATCGCGGATGTGAGAGAGGTGTTGTAGTGATTAACTAAGAGATCATCATTGGAGGGAAGGACCGGACATGGTCTGTTGTGAGAGGGAATGGTGAATGAAATTATGTGGTGGTCTGACCACACGCAGAGAGTGTTGGGAAGGATCGTGGTGTTGCAGTTACGGCCGAGTAGCCAGTCAAGTGTACATCCTAGCAAGTGTGTGGAGGTTTTTGGGAGAAGTCTAGGGCAGAGATAGAACTGGAAAGGGAATCTGAAGCCTTGTCAAGTGGGTCAGAGTAGCCATGGTTGAAGCTGCCCAGGGCGATGGTTTTGGATTTGGGGTGGAGGTTGCTGATAATGAGTTGCGTGAGGTCCTCCTCAACAAAGGTGATAGACCCGGGTGCATGGTAGATGATGTGGAAGGTGATGGTGGTGGCGTGTGTGAGTGATATCTTGGCCGGGTGTTATTGGCAGTTGGGGAGAGGGGTTGAGGGTAACCTGTAGATAGGTATAGTGCCTTTATAGATGATGATTACTCCACCACCTTTGTGTGTGTCTCTATCATTTCTGACAATAGCATAGTTGGGTGGTATAGCGATGGAGAGGGCAGGGCCTGCAGCGTTGTGAAACCAAGTTTCACTGATGGCTAGGATGACAAGTTCATTGCCGTTTATGAGGACTAGGATGTCTGGTGTGTGGGAAATGAGTGAGTGTGCATTGATTAGGGCGCACTGGATGCTAGATGTGCGTGTTGAGGGTGTGGTTGGGTGGGGATGGTTAGGAGTGGCGGTGCATGGAGGGTGTGTGCTTAGGATTTTGCTGGTTGGGGAGTGAGTGCTAGGTGCTGTTGTCCGTGAGATTGTGCAGGATTTGCAGGTAAGCACTGATGGCAGGAAGGAGAGGGAGAGAAGGCATTGTTGGGAGGTGGGAACACCAAGCTGGGAGTGGCAGTCGGATCGAGAGCGAGGGCATGTAAGGTCCCTGAAATTGGTAAGAAGGGGAGTTGTTGTTGATGGTGTCTGCAGTGAGGGGCGGGTGATAGATTCTGGGATCAAGCAGGGGTGTGGAATGTGCAGACCAGGTGATGGGGGCGTGCAGAGACAGGGCAGTCAGGCCCATCCAGCACCCAGCTGGGGGGTATGGATGAAGCGTGGCTTCTGGGCGAGTGAGCAGTGGGGACAGTTCTAGGCATGGGTGCAAGAGGAGCTGGAGGATCTGGAGAGGAGTAGGCGGTAAGAAGTGGGTAGAGGAGGAAGGGGGATGTAGGAGGCTCAACTGAGGTTTGGCACACAAGGCGATATCGGGCCTGCACCATCTAGCAAGTGCTTACATTCGATTACCAATCCTTGTAGGGCTTGGGGCCAGTCAGGCCCAGACAGGCTTCAACAGGCATCAGCCTTCAATGCAGGCCTTGAGGGAGGGGGGCTGTGCCTCATGGCTTGCGGTAGTGCTGCTGTAAATGCTGGGCATCAGCCAATTCTGTTGCGGGGTGAACAGCCAATCAAGCAGGCTGTGTAGGGTGGTTGGGGGGCAGCTGGGAACGGTGGCAGCCATCTTTGATATGATAGGTTATTTATAATGCGCTTAATACCTAGAGGTTTCAAAGCACGGACCAAGGGCTGGAACCTGTGTTGCTCTGTGTCGTCTTGCTTCCAAGGCGAGCATGTTGCCGCTGAGCTATCCTCCCGAGACAACGGATGCCAGCAACAGATGCTCCAATGCTGCAGGGTGTACGGTGGCAGAGTCCTGGTGATTCCCAGCACCCACGCTCATTTCCTCCCTCTGAGCTGCTGGCTGCTTACAGGCATGGATTCTGCTATGACAGGCATCGGCCTTAAATGTTTTTGAACACTGAGCAAGCAAATGCAGGGAGCAAGACCACCCCCTGTGCGTAAGGCTCATGAGCTTCGTCCCCACACAGAATTTGGAACAATCAGTCCACATGGTGGATTTAAAAATTGTCCTCTTTAAAGATTAACAAGCAGTTACAAACAACAAAAAGCTGAATATATGATTTGTTAAAAGCTAGGAATAATGAAGATTCCCCCTGCTAACAGCGCAAGGAGCTCTTGATTCTATTAAAGACAAAGAGGCGAGCATTATGCTTCATCTTCTTATTTATTACTCTCCAGCAGTTTCAACAAAATATACATTTTTTTCAATCTTTCCATTGAATTAAAAAAAAAAATTCTCTGTGACCCCAGTTTCCTGGTCATGTGACCTAGTCCTTCCCCTTCCTGTGATACTCCTCTTCTTGACTGCTTTCAACTGCAATCGTAAACAAAACTGAACTGTCAACTCGATCAACAATTTCTCTAACCTTTTGAGTCCTGCTGAGTCGATCTCTCGCATTCCAACTTGCAATTTCGGCCAACGTGTCTTGTTCACTCTTGTACCATCTCAGCCATTCTTCTGCTCATCTCCTAGTGACGGAAACAACAGTACATGTTAGGGCGGCGGATACACACCCTATTCTGGAAGGAATTCATGTAGGTTATCATGATACAAATATCCATCAATACTTCCAATCTCCCGTGTATCTAGGGCGGGAAAGTAATGCTCGCCTCCTTGTCTTTAATAGAATCAAGAGCTCCCTGCGCTATTAGCAGGGGGAATCTTCATTCTATGTCAAGACGGAGGCGAGCATTATGCTTGTTCAAAGCTTCTTACTATAGCTTCTGCTAACGTGTTAATTGGTATAAAATAAAACGTTCTAAATGTAGCATCACTAGCCCCGGCTGCTTTCAGAATATCTTGCAAAGTCACACCTTGCCTCAAGGCGCTTTTGACGCCATTGCACCACAAACTGAATGTGCTCCTAAATTTGACATATCTATTCCTGCTAGGCTCATAATTTCTCTAACCCATCTCGCTATGGTGGCTGTCGTTACGCTTTTATGCGGTTTCCTGCACGCTATTAGCAATTGGGTTGTTCCCATCAGTCTTAACTCTGCTGTCTTATTTATATATTCTTTTATGCAGGTGGCCACGCACCATTTGGGGTGTTCCTGCAAATATGGATATGTTATCGTGGAAGAATCTGTCTTTGTTCTCCAGGCCAGATGGAAAGTAACTTCATCTGGTCCATATACCATCCTGTCTACTTCTAGCGCTCTGATGTCTGCTACTCTCCCTCCTGCATGATACCATACATAAAAGCATTGCCAATTTCCACGAAAGTATATCTAGGGGCAGGTATCCATTGCTGGGCCAGTCTGCTAACAACTGTAGTACTACTGCTACGTCCCATAAGGACTCGTATCTTGGTTGAGGTGGTTTCCTAAATCTTATTCCTTTTAGGAGACTAATTACTGCTACATTCTCCCGTACTGGGGCTCCTTCGATGGGCATGTGTCCTGCTGATATTGTGGATCTATACACTCCTATTGTTCTGTAGGCTTTCCAGTCTTGGAGGAGCTCTGGTAGGAAATTCCGTATTTCCACTAAAGGGGCAGAAACGAGATGAAAACCACTCCTTTTGCACCACCTCGACCATCTGGTCCACGCTGCGTCGTAGCTCCTTCTACTCGAAGGGGCCCATGACTCAGCGATGAGGCTCGCAGCTTGTGCCGAAATTCCTGGGAAATTCCAGCGTCTCCTACTATCCTGCACACCATCAGTGGCAGTGTCCCCTTCACTCTCAGAGGGTGACACGACCCAACTGGGTCCGTGAGAAGGTTTTCTCCTTGAGGCAACATTCTCAGATAATCGGTTATTAGTTCCATGAGCGCTGAAAACAAAACTTGCGACTTCCATCTCGGAACTACTATTATCAGATTCGTTGCTTCTCTGCGTACTTTCGTTACGACTCTGCTTATCATTACGAACGGAGGAAATATGTAGAGCATCTCTTCTATCCAATCTTGCAGGAAGGCATATACTCCCGCTGCTGCTGGGTCCAGCCTCCAGCTGAAAAACTGTCCTTCTGTGCGTTCAGTCTGGACGCAAACAGATCTGTGTGAATCGGTCCCCAGAGCTCTTCTATCTGATGAAAAAGTCATTCTGTTCAGCATCCAGTCACTAGAGTCTGCTAGATGTCTAGAGTTCCAGTCTGCTATTACATACAGCAAGCCCGGTAAATATTCTGCTATCACTGAAGTTCCTGACTCCAAGCAGGAATGCCAAAAATCCTTGGCTATTTCCGCTAATAATCTGGACTTTGTCCCTCCTAAATGATTGATGTACCTGACTGCTGAAATGTTGTCCATCTTCAGCAGAATACACAAATTCACTTGTCTTTCGTGAAAGCCTTGATCGCAAAAGAACCGGCTAATAGTCGAGGCAGTTTATGTCCACTTGCCTCCTATTTGGAGCTCTCCTCAACAGGCTCCCCAGCCTGCTCTGCTGGCGTCTGATTCTATTACAATGTCGGGTCGGTCGCCAAAAATGGCTCTCCCGTTCCATGCCTCCATGTTCTGTAACCACCACTCCAGTTCTGTTCTGGACTCTTGATCTAGGGGCACAAGCTGGTGGTAGCGGAGGCCCTGCTGAAGGTGTCTTATCTTCAGCCGCTGAAGCGCTCGGTAGTGCAGGGACCCTGGAAATATCTCTTGTATTGACGCTGCTAACAAGCCTACTACTCGTGCAATCGTTCGCAGTGATATGACTGTTCTGCTGAGGCAGTTCCTTATTTCCCTTTTTATGTCCTGAATCTTTCTGTTCGGTAGCTCTAGAGTTGCTGTCCTGGTGTCTATGACGAAAGCTAGGAACTCTATCCTCTTTGCTGGTCTCATCTCTGACTTCTCTCAGTTCACTAGGAAGCCTAGGGAGGTCAGGAGATTTGCTACCCAGCTGGTCTGGTAGCGTAGTGTGTCATTGCTGCTTGCCATTAGCAGGATATAGTCTAGGTAGATAATGATCTGTATCCCTTTCTCCCTGATCGCTGCTGCTACAGGCTTCATCAGTTTCGTAAATGCTCAGGGCGTTGACGCCAGTCCGAATGGCATAGTCGCAAATTGCCATAATTGCCCGTCCCAGTCGAAAGCTAGAAATGGACGGTATTCTCTTTGCACCGGTATCGTAAGGTAGGCGTCTTTCAGATCTATGCTCGTGAGCCAGTCGCCTTGTCTGAGCGTGTCCCTTAACTGGTGGGTACCTTCCATCTTGAAATGGTTGTAGACTATCCCACTGTTCATGTCTTTTAGATTTATAACTGGTCTCACTTTGTCTTTTCTGTGAACCAGAAACATATTGCTTATAAATGTCGGTGTTTCGCACGGCTCGATTGCTCGCTTCTTCGCTAAGCTCTGCAGCTCTGTGTGTAGCAGGTCTTTCTCTGCTAGCGCTGACACTATTGGTCGGGGGGCTTGGTACTGGGTTGGGGTCTGAGTGAATTCTAAGCGCAAGCCTTTGGCTGTCTGCAATACCCACAGTCTTTGGAAAGCACACGCCAGTTCACCCAGCTTTTCTCTGTCCTCCCCTGTACCGGTGGATATGTGGATGCTCTCACCTGCGGGGAAGTTTTGTCCTCTTCCCTGACCTCTGCCTCGTCTTCGTCTGGGGAAGCGACCTGTCGGTGGGAAGGTGTCTGTCTGCTTGTTCTCCCAGTATTGGGCTCAGTTCGATTGAGGCCTCCTGTGCATCTGGTAGTGACCGGTCGCTTGGCCTCTATACAGACCGGTCGCGCAAAAACCCTTCCGGGGAAGATCTTTTTTATGGAGGCTTGCGCCTTTTCCAGGGAAGTTTAGGTCCCACCGAATCTCCCCATTTCTTTGCCAAAGGTCTCGCCAAACAGCAGCCCTTGTGCTGCTATACCTGCTTCGTATGAGGACGGATCCCCTAGCTTGGAGTCTATCTTGAACAGCAGTCCTCGTCTGCGCTCAGATGATATTGCGCAATTGACGTTCCCTAATAAGCACACAGCTCTCTGTGCCCAGTTCGCTAACGTTTCTGGGTCCACTTCCTCCCCGGGGTCGTTCACTCGCTCCGCCAGGTCCATGATCTTAGGTAGAGGACCAGCTAGATCCAGGATTCTCTCCTGACAACTCCACCATGAGCAGTCGATCCATTTCCTGGGATCCCTATTAGATTTGGCGACAAAGGCCAGCATCTTGTGGTCCAGCTCCGGCGCTTCTGCTACTTTGCCTGGTAGTTCTGGCTTTGAGCACTCTGCCCTCATCCTTTGCCTCACTTCCTTCTCCAGCGCCTTGCGCAGTCTTCGCGTCATGTATATTGCGACTCTTGGTGAGGGCACCCATTCTGAAGATTTCGGGTTTCGGATGTCTTCTGGGTGAAACATATTTGAAGTCTCCTCATCCTCTAGATTATTTAGCTTTCTCAGCCTTTTCTTAGGTGGAGGCAGACTTCTATCATCCCCCTCTTTATCAGCATCCTCTTTTGAGGAGGTCGGGGAGGAGGTTGGGTATACTGTGGGTTCGTCATCTGGGAAAACTTCTTCTTCTGTGTTGCCCATATTGTCTTGAGGCTCGGCACTTCCGACTTATTCATGAAGGCTTCTCTCAGCCTATTAAACGCATCACTAGCCTCTGGGCTCTTGGATCTGCCCCTTCAGGTTGGCCCGGGGGGTCAGCAGAGTTCTTGCTCTTCCGGGCCTTATTACACCCCTGTGGGTCCTCTGGGGTGGCCCTTGTGGACGCGCTTGCTTGTGTTGTGGTGCTCTTGTCTTTCTGGCTCAGAAATAATTCAATCGTTTCTAGTCTGTCTTGGAGGGGTCTGACCCCCTGAGCCACTGCCTCCATAAGTGAGTCTCCCAGCACTTCCTTGAAGCTATGAGCCAGGTCCTCTGGGTACATGGATTCTTGCTCCTCCTCACTCCATTCAAACTCAGCTATACTGTGTGCTGGTAAGTGCCTGATCGTATCTTCTCAGGTGTAATGGCACATCCACTGGCTCACTCTGTGTGATTGAGGCTGCACCTAACTGCTGAAGCAGCTTTTTGATACACAGTGCAGAACGCTGGGTTCACTGTGTGATTTGCATTACTTGCTCCGGTAATTATTTGTACTTATTCACTTTCCTGGGGTTCCTGGGGCTCTGAACGCTCTTTTTGGGATCTGTCATGTAATGGAGACAGGGGCGCAATGCCCGCGAAGTGTCTCGCCCCCTCCTCTCCAAGGGAGGGGGCTCTGCGCTCTTCCAATCTTTGAGCCGGCTTTCTGGCGTTAGGATCTGCCCCTGCGAGGGTGGGGGCTGCTCGCGCGGCTCTCTGCGAGATGTTCTGTCGTGCTTCGGCGAGTCGGCTCCACTCCCACAAGGGTGGGGGCTCCTCGCTCACAGCGAACGCGAGCAAGGAAAATGCCGTCGGCAAACCCCTGAGGTGGTGAAAATCCAGCACGGGGCTGCCGAATTCCCTGACAAGTCTTCTCGCTGCGCAGACTCTGTTATCCTATGGGATTAATCCCCTCAGTGAATCACCAATGTTACAATCACAATATCATAGTCATAATATCAATAAAAACACATTTCAAACGGTGTTTGCTATGCAGCAAAGGTAAAAGTGCACTTATCTCTGGAGAGCAGGAAAAGAAGAGGAGGATCACAGGTAGGGGGAAGGACTAGGTCACATGACCAGGACACTGGGGTCACAGGGACCAACGACTGATGGGATATGAAGTTTTTAAAAAGAGAAAAAAAAATGTTATTTCAATGGAAAGATTGAATTTTGTTAAAACTGCTGGAGAGTAATAAATAAGATGAAGCATAATGCTCGCCTCCGTCTTGACATAGAATGTGCTGGATGCCTTAAAACACATTGTTTACTTCAACTGGTTGTGGGGAGGAGGCGAGATGGTCGCACGTGTGAGGTATGGATGGCAGAAAGGTTAGCAGGAGGAGAAATCGGATGTACCCACACAAAAGATGTCCATGGTACAGAAGCCCACCAGGGAATCTCCAGCGTTCCCTGTAGGCCACCCTGCCACGTCTTGGTAATCAGTAAGCTGTGAGTATCAAACATTAGCTAAAATATCTGAATAAACACGAGCTTCGCTCTCTGGAACTCCTAGCACTTACCCTTGTCTCTTCTCTCTCTGCACTTGCAGGATCTGAATGCTCACAAGGCCTAGTAGGACCGCCTCTTTCTTTCTCTTCATTGTTATTTTATTTGCCTTTCGTTCCCATGTTCCCTCACTGTTGTCCTGTGGGCGCTTTGAAACACAATTCCTTGATGTATAAGCACCTTACAAATGCACAATAAATAAATAAATAAATATCAGTGGTGAACCTCCCACCCCGAACCTGTTTTTCTGTCCTAGCAAGGTGTTCACCTCAGCAATATGTAATGATTGTATGTATTTGTGAACTGATTACCACAATGAATACAAAAAATACTCAAGAGGATCACAATCACGTCTCACTAACATGTTTGTCTAAAATAAAGCACAGAAATCCACATAGATCCTCTTCAGCCTCCACTTTGCCTATTTTGTGCTATCTGCATTATGCATGAAGTGTCTTCCAGATGTTTCCTAATGCGCCTTGTTATGTTTCAAGGTCTGGGAGGACAAGGAGGCAAGTATTCCTTATTGTAGACATCCAGGTACATTTGTTGGTCAGTCCGATGGGAGCAGAGGTACCGGGCATCCTAACTCAGTCACTGTCAGACTTGAATCTTCACATAGACCCCTCAAACGAGGCCTTCACACAGATGTCACGTACCCAGGGTTCCATACAGCAAACTCCAAGCAGGACAGGATACAACACCACCTCCCCCTTGCTATTGACAATCAGAAAATTCAAGAGAGCCCGGTGGAGGAGTGACAGGAAATACCCACGTCAGGTATGAGCAAGGGGAAGATGGAGCGTGAGACAACCACTCCTCATGGCCAGCAAGACAAAAGGTATGGAAAGTGAAACTAGCAGGGAATGCCACATGTGATGAGAGGCAATGTGCAATACTATGGTACAAAATGATGAGCCAGATATGAGGCACCCAAAAGACTAGATGCTGGGACTAGAACCATATTGAAAAAAGGGCTCCTGGCTAGGCCCCAATTTGCCCAGGTGGGTATACACTTATAATCATATAATAATCAGGGTGAGAGAAAGCACACAATTTCATTGTTGTACCCCTAGGCATACACAAACATTGTCGTTCAAATTTGGTGAGGGACAAGCGATTATTCGTCCCCAAATTTTGAATACACTTTTTTTGTCACAATATAATCACAAGGATATTGCTTTTTTTATATAGAGTTCTGTACGAAATACATATTAGTACAGTCCAGTCAAGTTTGACTGGAATTGGTAAAAATCAGACATGTTTTTTTTCTGTACATTATCTGGTCAATTCACAAATAAAATGTAAGCACAAGATAAAATTACAGTGCACAGTTGCCAGTGTTGATAGTAGACACTGGTACAAAGGGAGGGTCTTCGACACTACTGTGTTTCGGCCAATGGAAAGAAGCTATTTGGTGAAGGTTGCATGTTGTCGGCCTTCATCAGGACGGTGATACTGGTCGTGAAGAGAGTGTGTCCTGTCGATCTCTGTTGTGTGCTAGTTGCTATGGTAGAGAGCATGTGAAGCTAGGCTCCTGTTCCAAATCTAGTATTTTCTAGCCACAGGTATTTGTGTGGTTTCTGATAAATCTGACTTCCGGATAGGGAGGTGTTCAGCGAATGCAGTCTGGAGTTCCTGGCATGCACCGGGGAGTAAACCCGGATGTGAGTTGAATCTTTGGACAGGTGCGGGCTGAGAGCGCCTTGCATTGCGGAATAAACATAGGCTGAGCAGTGTAAATATACCAGCGAAACGACTCATGCGCGGCGTTCGAAATAAGGAAATAAGCATACGTTTGCTTGCAAGTGAATTGGCAGATGGCTTTCATCGTATGCTGAAAGCAAGTGCATACGAACATAAACTGCTGTGGAGCGCCTTGCATTGCAAAATCAACATAGGCTGAGCAGTAGAAATATACAAGCACAATGTTTTTCACAAGTTAAGACTCCACTGGACAAAACATTGGGCAAAATCAAAAAGAGCAATGTCATTACGAAGTCTGTTCCAACTTTTATAGCCTTTTTTCTTTCTTTGTCTAGGCATTAGGGACCTATTGAGTAAGACGGTCACACACGCATTGCCGCAAAGCAATGACAATTAAGCCACAAGAAAGGATCTCAAAATAACACTTTAAAGCACAGATAAAATGAATGATATTTTGTCCCATTGAGAATGAAAGTTATATAAAAGCACGTCATCAAAACAGTGGGGCTACCCTGAGGATTTTTGATTAGGAGTACCAGTATAATATGTAAGTGATGAAGTTGAAACAAATCCATGGACAACAATACATTCTTTTGTCCCAATAGGAAGTTATTAACTCAAGATTCTGAGCATCCCCACAGAAAGAATTGAACCCTGGAATAACTAACCTTGATACATCAGGTAAGAATATTTGAATAGCTAGTTATGTGATGCAAATACCGCGAGGGAATTAATAAAGCCCAGCCATCTCTTCCAACATAGGAAGACATGAAATAAAGGCAGAAGAATCCGCCCTTTTTTCGCAAACCATCAAACAACGTTTTTTACTCACGCCAATCACGTCTTATGCAAGTATTAGGTTGGTGACACTTTTTAATTGGAGTAATGATCAGCAAACATGTGACCACTGATTTTATTTGATTTCATCTCCTCAGAGAGATAAAACATCTTTTTTGTGTTATTTTGTAGCATAATAATCATTTTGACTACAAAGGGGTATATGTGATTGATTCTCCATAAAAAGAAATGGTCCTGTCCTGAAGAAGGCCACGAAAAAACCTGTTCTGATAAAGAGTATGTCATGATCTCTGCTTCCAAAAGGTCAGGGTTTTCCCAACTCCCTTGGAAGCAGATCCATAACCCAGGTTCCGAGTGCCAACCAGTCCCAATTGGGACCTTTTGGACCCAGTCCTGGCGCCAGTGGCACCAGGCTCATAAATATGCCCAGTCCCAGCGCTGGAAGCGCCGGGCTCATAATGCTTGGTTGGACTTACCTGCAGCAGACCATGCTGCTTACTTGCCTGCCAGTTGAGTCTCTGATCCTCTTCTGTTTGGAACTACTTTTCCTGTTGGGTGGGGCAGGAGCCACTCCCTAGATTCAGAACACTGGAACTCTTCTGGAAAGCAGGAACTCTTTTCTTACCTAGGCGTGGCTGTGGAAGGAGACACCTAAGCACTACAGGAGGCTATTTAAACCACACCCGATGGATGAATCTTGCTTTGCGTTATTCTGCATCCTCAGCAGCAGAACGCTCATCGTGTCTTCTGCATCTGATCCTGGGCCTAAGGAAAAAGGCTTACCATTCTGAATCCAGTCTTCAGCAACACCTATAAAGACAAGAAAGAACAGGTTAGCATTACGGTCTTCAGTGAAAGCTCTTCACTTACCTGGTCCATCGGCTGTCACCAACGCCTCGCGCTGCATTCCGGCATCTGAAAGACAAAGGCTTACCTACCCTTCGTGCGCTCCGGAGGTCTTCACACTGCATTCCGGCATCTGAAAAACAAAAGCTTACCAACTCTTCGCACGCTCCGGAGGCCTTCGGCGCTGCATCCCGCATCTGAAAGACAAAACAAGGTGCGTTTAAAGACATTGGGGAACTTTAATACTCACGTGCCATTACTCCTTTCCACATCTAACCCAGTGGGTATTCCGGCACCCTGCAGCCGCCCCGAACTTGTACCTGCAAAATAAAAAGACAGTTAGACCGCATCGTGAAGCAGGCAACAAGCGCTTACTTACGTGCTTCCAGGCGCTTCTATTCATCACACGGGCTCCATCTTCAACTCACTTCAGCCCGCCATCCGCCATCGCCGGAAACCTGCAAAACAAGAGACATCATTACTAAAGACTTTAAAGACATTAGAATTACTCGAAACTTACCGTTCGTGCAGTAAACGACGGACAGCAGTCCTCTGAAGTCAAGAGGCCTGCTCCCCTTATCCAGTGAAGAAACTGGTTGCAGCACCCTGCCTCGAGGCAGATGGAGAGCACGGCGTTCACTTACCTAAGACATCTTACCCTTCGAGCCAGACATACAGTGCACAGAGGTCCAGCCCAAAGAGCCAGCCGTGTGTTACACATCACCTTTGAAGATACGGTATATGCCCAGTCAAGACCGGCGCCTCTACGGGAATCAGGTGAGCGTTACAGAACGCAAAGCCTACCACAAAACTCCCGTCCAGGCGCTATGGAAACCTCGGATACCGACCAGCTAACCCAGTTACTTGGGGAACTAAGGGCAGAAGTGCATGCAACCCGTCAGGAAACGAACGCTCTAAGAAGGGAACTGATTATTTCCAAGGAGCGAACAGATGATCTCGCTAGACAATTGCTACAGTCACAAGCCGGACAGACCCCGTTACCCGCATCTGGGGGACATCTTCCTTCTACATCCTCTATGAATCCAGTGCAGATCAACCTACCTGGGAATGTACCTCTGGCTCCGCCCGAACGATTTTCTGGTGACCCAAAGAGGTTTGCAGTATTTATCAATCAGTGCTGGTTGCATTTCTTATGCCGGCCAGCAGCCTTTCCAACTGATCAAGCTAAAGTAGCTTTCGTGCTTTCGTACCTTAGTGGCAATGCGGCAGACTGGTCGATCCCTCTAGTAAATCAAGATGATCCGGTCCTCCATGATTTTCAAGCTTTTCAGCTCAGTATGGAAAAACTGTTCGCAAGACATTCACAGGGGCAGGCCTTGGACAATGAGCTTCTTTCGTTGCGACAAGGTAATCAAGACCTTTTGGCTTATATTGCGTCTTTCAACAGACTGATAGTGGAAACTCACTGGCCTGAGGACAAAAGGATTACGCTGTTTTATAGAGGTCTACGCGGAGAGCTCAAAGATGTGTTAGCCCAAGTAGTGAATCCCCCACAAGATTGTTTGGACTATATAGACTTAGTCGTTCAAATAGATCACAGACTGCAGAACAGGAAGGCCGATCGTTCCAAGTTTGATGCTCGAGTATTTGCCAAACCGCCAACTCCTTCCAAAGGAGTAGACTCCGGGGAACCCATGCAAATAGGGGGTCTGAAAGGTCCTCTAACACAAAAGGAGCGGGAAAGGAGAAAACAGTTGCAATTATGCCTCTATTGCGGAAACTCAGGGCACTTTCTTCGAGACTGTCCGGTGAAACCTGCCAAGAAGGCAGTAGGAGCTGCAGTTACCAAAGTTACAAACTCTGAGCAGGGAAACGACCTCGCCCGACAAGAATAGAGGTCCTCTTGCCGAGCGTGAAAACCAGTTCCGTGACCTCGCATTTCGTGATACCTATGGTCCTCATCAGCCCTGATAATCCGGATCGATTACATGCAATTGAAGCTTACGTCGACAGCGGTGCCATCGGCAATTATGTGGATCATGAAATGGTTTTGAGGATGAATCTAACTCTTTGTCCCAAGGCTGTAAAGGACGTCATTACTACGGTGGATGGTACGGAGATAGCCTCCGGGCCAGTAACGCATACCACTCAAGAAGTGACGCTAGTAAGTCAAGATGGACACCATGAGAAGATCGTGTTCGATGTGATCAAGGCCCCTCAGTTTCAGATTATTCTAGGAATACCTTGGTTAGAGAAACACAATCCTCTGATCGATTGGCGAGCAAGAACGGTCCAGTTTCCAGAATGTGTCTCTACTTGTCACCCTCCACCTGGTGTTGCACTGGCAGCAATTTCTTCAGAGACTCCCCAGTTACCTCCCGAATACCTAGAATACCAAGATGTTTTCCGGAAGGATCAAGCTAACTCTCTACCTCCTCATAGGTCTTATGACTGCCAGATCGACCTGATACCTGGATCTACTCCTCCTTGTAGTAGAATTTATGCCCTCACCGAGCCTGAGAACCTTCACCTTCGACAATACCTGGATCAATACCTGGCAAATGGGTTTATTCGTCCTTCCAAGTCCCCTGCTTCTTCAGCTTTGTTCTTCGTTCCAAAAAAGGAAGGAGACCTTAGAACTTGTATAGATTATCGCTCCCTGAACCAGATCACCGTTAAGAATAGATATCCGTTACCTTTGATCCCTGAACTCCTGGACCAAGTCAGAAAAGCATGCATATATACAAAGCTGGATCTTAGAGGAGCTTACCACTTGGTACGAGTAAAAGAGGGCGATGAATGGAAGACGGCCTTCCGCAACAAGTATGGGCTATTTGAATATCAGGTCATGCCCTTCGGACTTTGTAATGCCCCGGCCGCCTTTCAATATTTTATGAACGATGTCCTCAGAGAGCTCATAGATGTGTGTGTTGTTGTTTACATTGACGACATCCTCGTTTATTCTTCATCGGAATCTGAACATCGGAAACACGTGAAAATGGTCCTCGAAAGATTGCGTCAACACAAACTTTTCGCTAAGTTGGAAAAATGTGTTTTCAACGTGACTGAAGTTGAATTCTTGGGATTCATATTATCACCTGGCGGAGTGCGTATGGATTCAAAGAAGGTCGATGCAGTTCTCAAATGGCCATCACCATCCTCCGTAAAAGGTGTGCAAAGCATGTTAGGCTTCGCTAACTTTTACCGCAGGTTTATCCCCGAATTCTCTCGAATAGTCCAGCCCATCACTGCCTTGTTAAAGAAAAACAAACGTTTTGAATGGTCTACCGAGGCGGAACAAGCTTTCCAGGATTTGAAGACTAAATTTATCTCTGCACCAATCTTAAAACACCCTCGCCCCGAACTCCCCTACATCGTGGAAACTGATGCTTCAAGCCTTGCCATGGGGGCAGTTCTATCACAAAAGGACCCGGTAACCAATCAGTTGCATCCCGTGGCATTTTGGTCCCGCAAATTCTCGCCTCCTGAAATCAATAACACGATTACTGACAAGGAACTTCTGGCTATCAAGTCTGCCTTTAAGGCTTGGCGGCATTATCTGCTGGGGGCCTGACACACCGTTACTGTGATTACGGATCACCGAAACCTGCAATATTTGAAAACCACAAAAGCCCAATCCTCTAGACAACTCCGTTGGGCATTATTCTTTGCCGAGTTTGACTTCATAATTACCTATCGACCTGGTACAAAAAACGGTAAAGCTGATGCCCTTTCTCGGATGGGAGTGGAAGAACACTTGATCAACCCTAAACCTGTACCAATCATTCCCGAACAAAGAATTCTGGGTGTAATCGCCACAGAATCCATAGAGGAAGTTAAGGATAAAGCCAGGCAACTTGTAACTCCAGCAGACATACAGAATTGGCATCTGCAGGGAAAGGACTTTGCAGTAAAGGACAACTTATTGTATTTCCAAGAACGATTATACCTACCCAGCACAGATTTACAGAAAAAAGTAATCTCTTGTTATCACGATTCTTTAATGGAAGGACATCCCGGTATGGCCAAGACCTCAGAAAAGATCAAGCGCTACTTCTGGTGGCCGTCTTGGAAAAAAGATATCAGAGACTTTATAATGTCCTGTGGAGTATGCGCCCAAAACAAGAGTCAAAAGGAAAGACCAGCAGGCCTCTTACGCCCTATTGACATCCCACCTCGCCCTTGGCATACGTATCTATGGCCATCATCACCTTCATCACCTATCTACCTCCATGCTCCGGATACAATACGATTCTAGTAATCGTGGACTTATTCTCCAAGATGGCGCATTTCATTCCGCTCAAAGGCTTGCCAACAGCAGCAACTCTGGCCCGAGAATTTCTCGAAAACATCGTCCGACTGCACGGTTTTCCTTCGGTTCTAATTTCGGATCGAGGTAGTCAATTTATTTCTCATTTTTGGCGAAGTTGCTGTCGGTCGGCTCAAATTGATGTGAGACTATCGACCAGTCACCACCCTCAGACCGACGGACAAACCGAGAGGACCAATCAAACTCTGGAACAGTATTTACGCTGCATGCTGCAACAAACTGAAAAAACTTGGAAAGACATCCTTTGGATAGCCGAATATGCCTACAATAACTCTGTCCATTCGGGAACTGGGAAAACCCCGTTTTTTCTTTTGTACGGCAGTCACCCTCGAACCTTGGAGTTGGATCCCCTCCAAGATCTTGAAACACCAGCAGTAGACTACCTGCATTCTACAATCACCCAAGCCTTTAAGGAAGCTGTTTCTCACCTTCAAAGGGCTAAAGAACAATACAAGAAAGGAGCAGATCAACATCGGAAGGAAGCCCCTCAATATCAAGTAGGGGATCAAGTCTGGTTATCCACCAAATATCTACCTCTAAAAGGGCCACGCACATTCAACCCAAGATACCTTGGTCCCTATTCCATCACTACCATAGTAAACCCAGTAGCGGTCAAGTTGGACTTGCCCCCGCACATGAAGATACATCCGGTCTTCCACGTCTCTCTATTAAAACCCGTGCAACCTCAAACCCGACTAACCAAATCTCCAAAACCTATCCTAGTTGATAGAGAACTCGAGTTTGAAGTCAAAAGCATTCTGGACTCCAAGATCTCCAAATCTAAACTATTCTACCTAATTGACTGGAAAGGCTACGGCCCCCAAGAGAGATCCTGGGAACCTGCTGAATATGTCCACGCTCCTCGCCTAATCAAAAGATTTCACCGAACATTTCCTGACAAGCCAAAACCCCCGGAGAAGCCATGTTTGGGAGGGGCCTTGAGGGGGGGTACTGTCATGATCTCTGCTTCCAAAAGGTCAGGGTTTTCCCAACTCCCTTGGAAGCAGATCCATAACCCAGGTTCCGAGTGCCAACCAGTGCCAATTGGGACCTTTTGGACCCAGTCCTGGCGCCAGTGGCACCAGGCTCATAAATATGCCCAGTCCCAGCGCTGGAAGCGCCGGGCTCATAATGCTTGGGTGGACTTACCTGCAGCAGACCATGCTGCTTACTTGCCTGCCAGTTGAGTCTCTGATCCTCTTCTGTTTGGAACTACTTTTCCTGTTGGGTGGGGCAGGAGCCACTCCCTAGATTCAGAACACTGGAACTCTTCTGGAAAGCAGGAACACTTTTCTTACCTAGGCGTGGCTGTGGAAGGAGACACCTAAGCACTACAGGAGGCTATTTAAACCACACCCGATGGATGAATCTTGCTTTGCGTTATTCTGCATCCTCAGCAGCAGAACGCTCATCGTGTCTTCTGCATCTGATCCTGGGCCTAAGGAAAAAGGCTTACCATTCTGAATCCAGTCTTCAGCAACACCTATAAAGACAAGAAAGAACAGGTTAGCATTACGGTCTTCAGTGACAGCTCTTCACTTACCTGGTCCATCGGCTGTCACCAACGCCTCGCGCTGCATTCCGGCATCTGAAAGACAAAGGCTTACCTACTCTTCGTGCGCTCCGGAGGTCTTCACACTGCATTCCGGCATCTGAAAAACAAAAGCTTACCAACTCTTCGCACGCTCCGGAGGCCTTCGGCGCTGCATCCCGCATCTGAAAGACAAAACAAGGTGCGTTTAAAGACATTGGGGAACTTTAATACTCACGTGCCATTACTCCTTTCCACATCTAACCCAGTGGGTATTCCGGCACCCTGCAGCCGCCCCGAACTTGTACCTGCAAAATAAAAAGACAGTTAGAGCGCATCGTGAAGCAGGCAACAAGCGCTTACTTACGTGCTTCCAGGCGCTTCTATTCATCACACGGGCTCCATCTTCAACTCACTTCAGCCCGCCATCCGCCATCGCCGGAACCCTGCAAAACAAGAGACATCATTACTAAAGACTTTAAAGACATTAGAATTACTCGAAACTTACCGTTCGTGCAGTAAACGACGGACAGCAGTCCTCTGAAGTCAAGAGGCCTGCTCCCCTTATCCAGTGAAGAAACTGGTTACAGCACCCTGCCTCGAGGCAGATGGAGAGCACGGCGTTCACTTACCTAAGACATCTTACCCTTCGAGCCAGACATACAGTGCACAGAGGTCCAGCCCAAAGAGCCAGCCGTGTGTTACACATCACCTTTGAAGATACGGTATACGCCCAGTCAAGACCGGCACCTCTACGGGAATCAGGTGAGCGTTACAGAGTACTAGAGATAGTACTTAATTAACAACATGGCCGAAACATGTCGACTATCGACGAGACTATAACTAGTTAGTCTCCCGTTATTGGCGACCAGTTGAGGTTTACCAGAGACCACCTCAAATTGATGTGACTAATAGATGGTATTCATTGCCTCAAAAAATCTACAGCAAGAGATATATGTTAGAAAACCTGATAGTCTCTGTGTAAAAGCTTTTTGTTCCAATAATCATTGAATTTGCAGAACAATAGCGTAATAGTCACTTACTAACCCCATTGTGTTCTAATTTTATGATTCTTTATGTATCCGATGATGGATTTTTTATCATGAATGTTGTATTTTTTTAAAGATATTTAAAAGTAACGAATACATTCTTCATTAAAAACCTTTCTCATGGCCGACATAATTAAGTAACTGGTATAGACAAAAAGTCCTACCTGAGTGTTACCAACCGAAGACTTTTCGGCGTAGAGAGGGGTAATCAGGTTTCCACCTATACCTCTGCATCTGAGACTCTTCCCAATTGAAAGCTGATCCCCCGGAAACAAAAAACAAGTGCAAGTACTCAATATCAATAGCAGTAAATATTGGATACAATACATGAGGTAAATGGAAAAGGGGGAAAGAAAAAATGACAAATTGTGGGATACAATATGTTAGGGGATACAACATGAAAAGTAAGTCACATAAATGTCCTAAACTGTTCAATAGGGTTCTAAACATGATACTCCATTTAAATCACAATCTATACTATGAAGACCAGAGTATAGTCAACCACAGAGGTCTGGTCTCATGTCGAAGCATCAATGGTTTCCAATTGGTACAGCATAAACAGAAATATAGTCATATGTAGTAGGAACTATCATATGAAGTCTGCTAGGTGAGACAATATCAAAACATTCAATTTGTTGTCTTTCATTCAAAATGATCTCAAGCGTGAAATGTCCTAGTTTCAACTAAAGCCCTGGTTGGGTTAGTTTTCTTCAGGAATGGGTTTCTTGTATGTCATGGACTCTGAAGCTGTGTGCAGGGGAAATCTGTAGGAGTCAGGAGATCACCCACATGGCCATGCCAAGAGGACTAAATGGTCCTTAGGGTAGACGCCGGGAAATTCCAACGGCACATGGGTTAAAGTCTGGCTGATCATTGGTGTCAGGAAAAGGCTATTGGTCAGGGGCGTCATTTGGGGGTCTCCAGGGGTCGCAGTTGCGACCCCTGAGGTCTCCTTTGCTACCCCTAGAAAAAAAATAAATTGTTTTTTTTGTTTTTGTTTTTTAACTTTAAAAAAATAATAATTTTAAAATGTAAAACCCTGGGCTCTGGTCAGTGTCATGTGGCTCTTTATATTTTATTTTTTAATTTTTAATTTTCATTTCACAGATTTATGTGGTTTTCCTTATTTTAAACCTTTAAACCTTTAATCTGTTGTAGACCAATTTTCCGTAATTTGTCTACCGCCTTTGTGTAGCTCACACGTCTTTGGTAATTGTCCCTTTGTCTGCGTCACTACGAAGCCCTTCTAATGTTTTAAGTATTAAAATCACCAGTCTTACAAGCGCTATATTGATCTTCATTATTTCTCCTTCTATGAGGATCTTCCACCAGTCTTCTGCGCTCCTTGTGACGAAGCTTCTCAGGACATTGCCCAAACATTGCTCACGGGCTTCTCTTAGTCCCGTGCAATGGAGTGTGAGATGTTTCAGGGTTTCTTTTTCTCCTTTGAGCTCACACACTCTACATTTTGCGTCTCTGTTCATGACTTTCCTCCTTTGTAATATTTCTCCCGTTGGCAGGATGTTCAGTCTGAATCTTAATAAAAGAGCTCGAAAGTACCAGTTCGGGAATAAAGTCAAGTAGCTCGGAATCTGGTTCAGTTTTCGCGGTTGTGCCCAGAAGTCTTCATAGCCTTTGTATTTGCAGATGGTTTCCTGGGTTTCTATCCAGTCTGCCATGTATAGTTTTTTCTTGGTTTTATCTGAGTTTATCCAAAGTTCGTCCTCTGATTTGTTTAGGTTCACCAAGATCTCTCGACGCGCTCCTTGCCACTCTGTTAGTGTTGCGTCTGTTTTTTCTTTTATTGCTTTGTTCAGCACTTTGAAACCTCCAGTTGCGTTGTCCTCCAGGTATTTTCGATAGAAGCTTAGTGTTTTCCATATCACTATGGTTTTAAGTGAAGTTAAGGTCAACTCTCTCCGTATCAGCTCTATTGGTACAGATTTGGGGAGTTGTAATACTTTACGCCAGAAGTGGCCTTCCAGAATTGACCATGTTTGTGCTCTTTATTTTTGGAGTGTCTGACTTTCTTGTTCAGGCCTCTTAAAAAAAAATAGGGTTCCACAAGTGTATCACTTTGAGCAGTGACGCTAAATAAGAAAGAATAGGAATAACACATAATTTGTTTTTTTGGAATTCTATCCAATAATTGCTAGACTCATGAAGGTTTATTTCCAGGCACACTTCAGGTGGTGAATTACTGATTTAGCCTGCTCTTAAACACCTCAACTCAGCCTTTCACCCTTCTGACGTCTATAAATGAGTAGCAACACAGGTTGGGTGATATTGTATGTCTATTTGATCTATATAAAACGCTTAAGCGTAAGTGCTATATAATAACATATCATTATCAGGTCTGCTTTCATTCACAGTAATTTGATAATATGGTCCTATACACACTGATATTAACGATACATATGGTGATCCATTCTTGTATGAAATGTATATAACATTATAGTGATATCGCAACCATATTTTTCATAGTGTACTTAGGAACAATATGTGATGTCCCTTCCTGTTTTGTGAAGGGGTAAAAGTTTGTGTTCCATCGCTTCCCGTGATGTCACTTCGAGGTGGGGGGGTCAAATGACATCACTTCATGTGATGTCATCAGAGGCCAAAGGTCATGTGATGGCACTTCCGCTACCCATGTCATTTTGGCGAAATGACGTTCCTGCTATTGATGTACCTCTACACATTGGAGAATTGGTAAGCCTCAACGCATTCTGTTGTGGGAAACATTAATTATAGTATGCCTGCTGGTGTTAGTATACAACGTTCAAGGGGGAACATCTTGTTAGTTGTTCCTGTTGCTGTGACAGTGCTGCCTTTTATAGTCCAGTGTACCTCAGACATTTGTGTAGCACAAACAAAGTTTACACTGGCTGCCTGTTGCATGAGTTTGCAATGTTGAGTTTGCATTTATTTAATATTTCTGTCCTGTCGGTTGCCACACCTGGACACACTTTTTGAACATGCTCAACCTTTCTCCGCATTTTCGCCCCATTCTTGGGGAACCTATGGTGCCATGGGACACTTGGAGGGATGCTTTTCTTGACTACGTAACGGCCATTCATGGCCCCAACTTCAATATGAAATGCTGCAGGGCACTTCTGATGCACTGCCTAGGATATGAAGGTAGACAGATCTTGAAAAGTCTATCTGACATTGCTAGCCCAGTGCAAGGGTCAGGTGAAGGAGTAGAAGCGCCTAGCGCCTATGAGGTAATTTATAAAAAGATGCATACGCATTACGAGAAGAAAATAAATATAATTTTTCGCCGCTATCACTTTAGTACTAGAGACTATGCTAATGATGAGTCCTTTGATTATGTAATTACTGCTCTCAGGGAACTGGCCAATAAATGCAACCTTGACTGATTGTTTATTTTGTATGCGCTAATAGACAAGTGATTCAAAGCACAACCATGCGTGGAAGGGGAAGACATAGGGAACACAAGACAAACAATCTTACTAGGCATGGTACATTCAGATTGAGCAGGTGAACAGAAACAGGAAGTGCATGGGCGGAGGGGGAACAGGGACCAAGTGCGCCCAGTCCTGTCAGAACCTGGGTTAAGTGCAGAGAGATACCACTCTCATGGGTCGTAAAGGAGGTGCAGTTGTGCTATGGCAAGTATAGGTACGAGGGCAAGTGCAGGAGACTGGCGAGGAAAGATTGGGACCTGTGCGGCTCACAAGGTGCACCAGGCTGCCGGTCGGCAAACTGAGCGGAAGAAGAGGAGAGAGAGTGAGTGAGCAGAAAGAGGTGGTTAGCAAGGGACGGGGAGAGAAAAGGAGGAGACAAACAGGAAGGTCTTGAGGAGTTTCCGGAACTTAAGGCGATCCGGCTGAAGGCGGAGAGAGGCAGGGAGGCTATTCCAATGGGAGGCACTTGCAGTGGATAAAAATCTCCCCCCAAATTTCTGCTTGGCGAAGCGGCTCACCCGCAGGGAGTTGGAGGAAGATGAGCGAGGGCTCGGGAAGGTGAGTATTTAGGAAGAGAGTGTTGAAGGTAGAGTAAGCACCTGCCCCAGAAAGCCTTGTGGACAATGCAAAGGGTCTTGAACTTAATCCTTGCAGCCACAGGGAGTCAGTGAAGGGATTTCAGTGCCGGAGAGATGCGCCCCCTGGGTTTGAACTTTGGACAATCCGGTGATGAACGTCTCCGAGACCAGTCCAAGTTAAAAGTAAAGGAAACTAAGATTAGAGATGAAATATGGGTGAGAGTTGATCCCACCCTAGAGGAGGTTCAGGAGATTGCTAAAAGGCTGAGGAAGTGGGACCAACTAAAGGTGTAGACCTGAAACCACATTCAATAGTGCTTGTTAATAGTATAGTTGTCAGAATGCTTATAGACTCTGGATCAGATTATACTATCATTAATAGAGAAACATGGCAGAACAAGTTTTCTACTGTGAGTTTAAAGACCATTAATATCAAAGCGAGTGCGTATGGTGGTGCTAATATTGTTACAGTGGATTGTTTTGTCATAATTATTTTTTATAATTTGTTTATTGATTTTCAATAAAGTAATAACAATATCACATAGCAATTTACCATACACAGAATCCCCCCATGCTGTTTCTCCGCATATAACCAAGTAACCTGTTGAACCCCTTAACACAGTCCAGATTTCCTTCCCCCTTTCTGTGGAGTTATCAGTGTGGCTGGCAGGCAATCCCCATTCATTCTTTGGAAACATCCCATTTACCCCATAACCTATATTTCCTGGCTGCTTCCTGACTCCTGTAAGTTATCTTTTCCATATTGCTGCAATGTTCCATGCCTTTCTTGCATATCCCCAAGGTGGGTGTTTGTTGGGCCCCCCATCTGACTGCTATGTCTCTTTCAACCACCATTGCAGAGATGTGGATAAATCTCTCTTCTCCCGTGATTCCTTCATACTCCCCCCTAACACATAACAGCAATAGCCTGGGATCCCTGGGCTCTGTGTGGCTTAGTATCCTCGTTAGTGATGGTGTGACTTTGTCCAACAGGTTTGCAACTTTGGGGCATTTCCAGATGAAATGTAAAAAAGTGCCAACCTCCCTTTGACTTTTGGGGCCTCTGTCAGTGTCTATTCTCACCATTTTGAACAATCGGCATAATATATTCTGTGTGCCGCCGGTGTCGTTTTTTTCCGACGCCCGCGAATGGGCAATTACTGGGTCATTACTGCCCTGCCGGACCCGGTAATTGCACTTTTGCAGGCGCCGGAAAAAAGATGCTCCCCATTCCCATTCGGCCCCATAGGGGAGGTCAGATGCACCATGTTTTTAACAGTGCCGGTGCATCCGAAATGCTGTGCTCGCGCGTGCCTTTCTGCCCACCAGGTCCGACCTGGCAGGCAGAAAGGCGTCTGCAAGCGCAGCTTGTAATTTGCCGGTCCGGGAACTATGGTACCGGCAAGCTTACTGGTACCGTAGTTCCTGGACCGGTAAACTTATAATGAGGCCCATTGACTTCTCTAGCCGCCACCTGTGCTTCCATCCAATCTTCAGTATCCCCACATCTCTTTCCCAACTGTCCTTCAATTTTGCCAAGTGGGGATGTGAAATTATTAATGGCCTGGTACAGCTGAGATCTTCCCTTTTGCGTCAACATTTCCAAAAGGAGGTTGACCTCGTGGGACGAGTGGTCCGGAAAATCCAGGTTCCCCCCAAATTTGGCCATCAGCCGTGTGTATGTATACTCCTCTATTGGTGCCAACCCATATGTATTCCTTAATGCTTGGAACATTAGCCCACTGTCGTCCATGACGTCTCCTATCCTACGTATGCCTTTCTCTATCCACTGTGGTTGGATAGAGAAAGGCATACCTTACTGACTTCCTTGATTCCAGGGATGTCTCATAGGGGGTATTGTAATAGCAAAAGGAAATATCGAGGCTGAGTACCCCAAAAGGAAGTACACCAAACACGGGCCTATAAAGAATCACAGATCTTTATTCTATAACTGTACAGTTTTCAAAGAAACAAGGTAACAGATAGCAATCTGGCCCTCAGTACATCAGAGCGAATACCAGCCTTTTCAGTGTGAGAAGTGAGAGGTACTGGACGTCTAAACAGTTAAGCTTTTTATACATTTCCAATCATAACATCCAGCCCCTCTACAGGTTAATAATACTCGGTCTTGGGTTCGTGCCGAGTTCACTTATAGTTCAACTGACAATATGCATATGGATTATCGTAGGTTTACATACTAACAAATTACAATGGCAACAGTGTACTCTCAGATTTAACTATAAGCTTTAGCACATGTCCTATACAATGTAGTTCAAGAAGTATCCACATCCAGTATTTGTTCTACATTGTTTCAATGCATGCTCGTGGATCAGTCTCGTTGGCGCAGACAATCCTCTGTCCACAGGTCAGACATGGAACAAGGTCTCTTTACTTAACCAAAACATTCGGCCAACTGACAGTTTATGCATTAACTAACATACATAGTGCAAGACGGTTCAGTTTACAAGCAGAAAACACTGTCCACCATTTAGGACACAAAGCTACTTTAGAAAATGGCGGATGGACCTAAAATGGCGGCTAAGTCGATCTTTGATCGAAACTTTGCAACGCAGATTTCTTCGCAGAGCGACTGGGCTTAGGCCAATATATACAGTAAAGGAAGCACAATATGGTATCCCGTTTAACAGTATTGCTTGGTTTTCTTCCCCTTCCACCCCATACCTTTGGTCACCTCTTTCCAGCTCAGTACCAGTCTTTGGCCAGCCGGGGGAAGACGATTCCCTCCCGGTCCCCCGTGTAACACTTGAATCAGATCTCGCCCAGTCACACAGGATAATTGCAATCTTGTGTGAGAGAGCTCTGTTCCCCCCGAATAACCATTCATTTGCAACTATCAATTGAGCTGCCCAGTAATACTTCTGAATGTCTGGTAAACCCAATTCGCCTTCAGGGTTTTAAGTGCGATCCGCAGGCTCTGACTACCCCATATTATTCCCCTAATCAGTGCTTTAATTGCATCAAACTGATGTTTAGGTAACCTCACTGATGTTTTCTGCAAGATGTACACAGCCTGGCTAAGGCCATCATTTAGCAGGTCGACTGCTCCCAGGAGTGTTACCAGCAAGGCTGCCCAGTGTTTGCCATCTACCTGCAGCCTGTGAAGTATTGGGACCAGGTTGCTTTGGATAAGTCTCATTTCATCCCCATGTATTAAAATTCCCAGGTACTTTAACTCTTCTCCTTCTATCCTGAGTGGACATCCCTCCGGTATCGCATCATCACCACCTTGTATGGGCATTAATACTGATTATCCCATTTAATTTTAAGTCTGCATACCATCCCGAATGTACTAAGCATTTCTATTTTTCTTGGGCCAGATCTATTGGGATTCCCAACATATATGAGAAGATCATCATCATAAAGTGACATTTTATCCTCCCAGTCTTTCTGCCATCTAAACCCCTGAATCGACGGGTCCAATCTAATTCTTTCTGCCTGTGGTTCAATAACCATGAGGAACAGAAGGGGTATAGAGGGCATCCCTGTCGGATGCCCCTATGCAGGTGGCAGGTCTGTGACACTGCTTGCTGGTTCTGTCTTGAGCCAATGGGCATGTGTGAAAATATTGTACCCACTCCAGAAACGTAGGTCCCAGTCACGCCCTTGTCATTGCCGCCCAGAGAAAGCTCCAGCCCAATGAGTCGAATGTCTTCTTTGAGACCAATGCCACCAATGCAATGACCGCGTGATGACCCTTCAGCAATCTGACATTGCTAATGGGTTGTGCGGCCTCTGTAAATTCATACGTCTGGGCACAAAGCCACATTGATCTGAGTGTATCAGTTTGCTGATGACTCTGGCTAATCTATTGGCCAATTCCTGGGCCAGTACCTTCGCCTCCACATTCCAAGGGGATAGGCCAGTAGGCGGAGCACTCCTCCAGGGGCTTTCCCTTTTTATGAATGACCACTGTTGTGGATGTTCTCACATTTCTAGGGAGTTCCCCTCTCTCTTGACTATCTAGGAACGTGTCCAACATGGGTTTGCTTACCTTGTCCCCCATACATTTCCAGAACTCCACCGGTATTCTGTTCGGTCCAGTGTTTTCCCTGATTGCAAACTATTTATGGACGCATGAATTTCTTCCTGAGTTATGCCTCCCTCTAGTTCCTGCCTCGATTGTGCATCTAGCATTGGTAGCGTGAGTTCCTTTAGATGTCTTTCTATCTCAGGTGTTTGGGGTCCTGTCACTTCTGTGTACAGTGCTTGGTAGTACTCATCGCAAGTCTGGGTTTTCTGTTCCCCATCCGTACATATCTACCCTCTACCATTACATATGTTCCTCACCCATTAAGATCCCTCATCTCATTTTTCTAGCCAGGCCAGCATGCGTTCACCTTTGTCACCTAATTCGTATACCCTATCTCTTTTATGCCAATATGCCTGTCTCGCATCGTTCGTCATGGCCACTTCATAATTCCCCCATGGCTTTCATCCAGGACCCTTTCGATTCAATCGACCTAGATTCTATATAACTCTTTTCTGCATCTGTGACTTCTTCTTCCAATACCGCTATTTCTTCCCTCTTTTCTCTTCCATGTGTTCCAATAGCGGCATGTGCATTTCCTCTAATCACTGTTTTGTACGCCTGTCAAAGGGTAGTGGGGCTGTCGACTGTGCCCCTATTGAGTTCAAAGTATTCGTCTGTGCCCTCTACAAGTTCCTTCCGTATTCTGTCTATTCCTACATAATAATCATTCACTCTCCACTCTCCTTGGCCCTGCGCTCCTTTTCCTCTAATTTTAATGAACAATGTCGAGTGGTGTGAGACCCAACTAGCTAAATATTTTGCCTCAACCACCCTCCCTGCCAACATGCAGGCGACTAACAGGTAGTCTAATCGGGACATGAAGTTATGTGCCCCAGAGTGAAACGAACAGTGTCTCCTATCCGGATGGAGATCACGCCAAGTATCTCTAAGCCCTGTCGCACCAGGAAATGTTTAAAGATTTGTGGGCGGTGCCCTGGGGGGGGGTCCACCTGGCCTGTTGTGAATTTTGTCTTCTTCCCATGTTTATTGAGTGCCTGTGATGACCTCTCTCTCCAGTGTCTCAGCTCTGGGATGCACCCCCTGGTTCTGTATGCGGTGGCTGTTCCCCTGTCAGTTCATTGACTGTTTCTGCCCAGTATCACACCTTTGCAGATTATGTGAAGAATCGCACTCCCTGCGGCCGCATACTCTCAAAGTGGCCTGAAACATTATAGCATATTTAACTCCTTTCTCCCTGAGTTTTTTCCTTACTGCATCAAAGGATTGCCTCGCCTTTTGGACCGTTTTCGTGAATTCAGGTAGATGGCTTTCACTGCTCCCTTGTGCTCCAGTGTGCTCTTCTTTCTTGCCATCTGACATCCCTGTCTTGGTAATTGAGCAGTTTGGTGATAATTTGTCTTGGTGGAGCCCCAGGGGTGGTTCCCTTCCTGCCACCCTATGAGCTTGTTCAATGGAAAGAAATGCATAGTCCTCGCTGACCCACCCATCCCTGGATCCATTTCCCCAGGAACAGCTACATGGAGGGTCCCTCTGCTTTTTCAGGGGAGGCCACTGAGATGCAGGTTATTCCTGTGGGACCTCCCCTCTGCATCTTCCATCCTGCTTTCCAATTGTTCTGTCCTCCTCAGCAGAGTCTGGGTACCCCCCTGTAGGGGTGTTATGGTGTCCTCGATTGTCGAGATGAAACCTTCAGCTTCTTGTACAGGACACGTTTTGGAGGTCTTGCCTCAGGAGCTCCACATCTATGCCCACAGCATCAATTCTTTGTTCTAGTTGTGTCTTGGCCTCCTGAATCGACCTCAAAATGTCCTGCATTGCCCTTGAGTCTTTGTCTCTCCTTTCCGTGGCTTCTTCCGCTTTATGGTACCTCTGACCTGTGTTGTCCTAATGTACCACCTGTGGTGTATGCATCCATCTTTGTTTGGTTTCCTGGCTTCTTTGACTTTTCTTTTTCCCTAGTCATCTCTGCAGGTCTCTCACCTCCCAGTATTTGCAAGCCGCTTAGTGTTGTTGTACCTATGTCCAGTATGTAGGTTTTCGAGTTCTCGTCACATTTGCCCGCTCTCCCTAGGAGGCTGTGGCTATTTGATTGTGTTGGGGCTCTGTCAAGCCTTGCAGTGGCTGGGGGGACCGACCACAGGTACCTTGTTTCCTCTCCCTTTCTTTCTCTCTGGAGAGGTACCTTTCCAGGGTTTGCTAGGACCCACTTTCAATTCTGGTTCAATTCAGCATGGGATTCGTCGTCTCTTGGTCCATGTATGTCCCAGCTTGTATGCTGGATCCAGGGGCTGCACAGTTCAATGTTACTTTTGCAAATGTTCGCGTCATCCTCTGGCTCTGTTACATATACCTAATGCAACTGGTCTCCCAGCAAGTTGTTCGGTATTGTTCTGACCCTGACCCTGAAAGGCTGTGGTGCTGGTGTTAAGAGAAGTTCCTTTCACTATCAACTGTAGGTGGTGGGGTGGGGGTTGCAGGGCTTCTTTCTTCCACTTCTATGTCACAAAAAGGGGGAGCATGGCAAGCCCCACCAGGGACCCAATCCAGGGTGAACCTTGTCTCTGGTCCCCTCTGCAGCTATGCTGCAGATCTGTGCCCTCCGTTTTCCAGCCTCTCTCCTCAGCAGGTATTGTCTCATCTTCCCCTGTCTCAGCCCTGCATCAGTTGGTATATTGCCTCGCGTGTGGGCTGCTTTCATGTTCCTCTCCCTCAGACTCTGTCTGCAGTCTGCAGCCAAGGGAGTCTGAGCTGTTGGGACAGGAGTTCCTGGTCCCACGCTCTCTGAGTTCAGTAGCAGTGATGGACCTTTCTCGGTACCCCCACGGATCCACCACAGATTAGTGCAACCCGGGTGTATATCTCTCCCGCACGCTGCCACTGCAGCCCCTTTAACCGTCTATCAGGTTCTGGCAGCAGCAGCTCCAGGTTGCCTGCTGTGCAGCTCCGCTCCTAGTCGGCCACCATTTTTGCTTAGCTTTGCATCTTGCTGGCCTTCTGAAATTCCACTGCTTCCCGACCTGTCTCCAGTTGTTCCCAAGCCTATGGTGATTTTTAGATGGGCCAAACTGTCTAACAGTGTAGTTTTACAGCCTTTAAATGCGGTTTTGGGGCAGAGCCACGTGAAAGCTGTCACTTCATTCTCTGTGCAACAACTCCCCTGTTTTGTCGCAAATCTTGAGTGTCAGAAAAAGTGTACCAAAGCCAAGGTGTATGTATCAGATATGGGTGGATGCTTGCTAGGATAGTACCAGCAAAGTCAAATGGGAATTATAAATAACCACAAAATTCCAGTAAGCAAAGCCTCCATGGCCTCATCAGAAATGTGCTGCCTTAGGAGAATGCATCTGGTGTTTTCAGGGAAAGACTTGGTTGTCTCAAGGGTATCTGTCACAAAATTAATTTAAGAAAGGGTGCCATTCCAGTAGTAGCTAAAATGAGATGTATACCCCTTGCCTTACGAGAGGAAGTAGCAAAAGAGATCAAAAGATTGGTCACTGAGGACATGATTGAGCCTTTGGAGGCTTCAGGGTGGTGCTCTCCCATAGTCGTAGTAAGGAAACCAAATGGTAGTGCATGATTGTGTGTAGAACTGAGAGCACTGAACAGATGTGTTATTGTTAACCGGTTTCTGTTGCCAAACATTGGAGAATTAGTTAGCCTCATGGCTGCGGCTGAGGTATTCTCTACTTTAGACCTGGCTTCAGCGTACCATCAGGTCAGGTTACATTTTTACTCCGGGGATCTCACTACCTTCATCACCCATGAAGGATGCCTTTTGGACGCATTTCAGCTGTAGCATTCTTTCTGCGGTTGATAAATTAGGTGTTGGGAGACATTAGTGGTGTGTTCTTCTAGCAGGAGGATATCTTGCTCATGGGTACTTCATTAGAGGATCATGCCATCAAATTGATTATTGTGTCAAGCAAATTAAACAATGCAGGTTAACTTTACAAAAAGCTAAGTGTTTCTTCAGGGTTTCTGAGATTGACTATTTAGGGCATAAATTGTCGAGTGAGGAGGTGGCACCCAGGGAAAGTTTGATCAACTCGATAGAACAGATTATGCCACCAAAGGATAAGCAAACAGTGTTATCTTTCTTAGGTGTTGTAGAATACTACACCAAATGTGTGAAACTTTGCTGAAAAGTGCAGGAACATTAGGTCTTTATGCAAAAAAGTTGTGTTTAAGTCGCTGGGAAAAGGTCGTGGTGACATTATATAGGTGACCATTTATATAGAGATGGGGGAACAGGGATTGCAAGGGTGTCCCTCACTCCCCTTGAAAAAAAAAAGGATTTGGGGTTTGAAGGGGTGTCCTCCGCATGTTCCATGTGATGATGTCCCTGCAAAAAATGGCAAATTCTGGTGATTTCTTTGCATGGCGATATTTTTGAGGGGACATTATTACATGGAACCCTGAATGTGATCAAGAATTTATGGAACTCAAACAAGCCATCTCACATGCAGCAGTTTTGGCCTCTTTTGACACCACAAAGGACAGGTTTGTCATGATGGATGCCAGCAGCACAGGCCTAGGGGCTGTCCTCTTAAAGAGAGACACAAATGTTGAGTGGGTGGTATCATTTGCATCTCGAACTCTTAAGGGCGCTGAACATAGGTACTCAGTATTTGAGAAAGAGGCGCTGTCAGTGATGTGGTCCATAAGAAAGTTTAAAACATTTTTATGGGGTAGGAAATTCACTGTTCGGACTCGTCACAAACTCTTGGTATCAGATTTTTCTTCAAAAGATCTGGATGGAGTGTCAAGACACATAGTTAATTTGGTTACAGCCCTTCAAGGACATCATTTTGTGGTTGAATTTGTTCCATGTAGAGACAATGTGGTTGCTGATTTCCTATCTAGAAATTAATGTGCTGTCTTGTACTGAGGAGTATAGTGAAGAAACTATTGAAACTATTTTTGGGTGTGTGAGGACACCATTGCACAGGATGTGTGGGAGAAGGCTGACAGTGCAGATCAGGCAGTGCTTAGAGTAAGGGAGTGTATTCACAATTATTGGTCAGGGTAGTCAGGTGATGTTGGATTAGGAGCTTTCCACAGAGGATCTAAGTGAGGAAGATGGTCAGGTTTTGCGTGCTGGATGCATGGTGCTTCCCATAGGAGTGTAGAAAAAGTTGTTGGAGTTGTAATTGTAGTTGGTTATTTATAATGCTGTTAATACCCAGAGGTTTCTAAGCACAGAACCCGGGATCGAACCAGTGTTGTTCCATGTTGTCTTGCTTCCAAGAAGAGCACATTTCCCCTGAGCTATCCTCCTTAGACCTTTGTCACATTGTGGTCACCTAGGGATTTCTAAAAACCAAGAGTAGACTGAAAAAAAACATGTTCAACCCCACAAAACCATCTGACTTTCCCAAGTTGCCATGGGAGTATGTTGCACTGAGTATTTTAGGACCCATATGGCTGAGAGAGGGTATCAAAAAGTAAGACCTTTACTCGAAATGGATGGAGGTGAAACGTGTGCTGGAAGCCGAATCCAAAGCGGTTGGGCATTTCTTCAAAGCATGGGAGTTTAACACCACAAGACCTTGTTGTTCCATCCTTCGACTAATGGTATAGTGAAAAGGTTCAATAGGACTCTGCTGCAGGGTGTACAAATGGCTGTCGGTGCTGGGAGGAACATATTGAGAAATTGGTCTTTGTCTACAGATTGGCACCTCACTCTACAACGGGCATGGTTCTGTTTGAGGTGTGAAGGATGTGAAAGGCTGCTTCATGTGTGTGTCCTCCTTGGTTAGACAAGATACATTTTGCAAAATGGGATGAAGCTGCTCTAAGAGAAAGAATGGCTAGAAATGAGGAAATTAAAAGTGTGTATGATGAAAAGAATACAACTCGGCTCACTAGAGAAGAAGCTGGTGATCGGGTATGGGTTCGTCGACCATGTGGAGTGATGAAGGGAGAGAGTATTTTTGTTGGTCCCTTGGTGGTAAGTAAGGTGAGAGATAATGCAGCAGTGTTGAAGGATGATCGTATATGGAACAAAAGTAGAATCAGTGTGAGACCGGTCATGAAGCAGATAATGGGAACATCTTTCTCTTGTGCAAGGAGGGAGTTCTGCTATGTGTGTTGAATCTCTTTTGTACATATTTACCTTCAAATAGAATCTGCTGTTACATATGTTTACCTTTGTACATAATCTGTCGTAACACTTGTTTACCTTTGTATACATTTCATATGGTCACTTGTTGACCCTGTTGCCATGTTACTGCTCATCAAGCATTACATGTGTACTTTGTACAGGAGGAGCCAAGTATCTCTACTGGAAGTTCCACCCCTGTTATGCCTATATGTTGGCAACCGGAAATTGCGACATGTGGAATACCAGTAAGAATGCCAATACCGCGCAAAATCCTTGAAACAAGGTATCCATTGAGAAAACCATATATGTATCCACGAAGAAATTATAATCTTCTGAGGGAAGTTCCGGACGAAGTTTGAAAATTAATGAAGAAAGAACTGGAGACGTCACATGAAGTTGAGGTGAAGCACACAGAAGAGATATAAATGAAGTAAGAACATAAACCTTAGAAACCTGATGGCGAATTAAGGAAGAATGTAACATTTCACCCCGGAAATGAAGATTGCATGTGCGAAGAAGTACCGAAGAAAATGCAAAACCATTTTACAATTGTACAGACGCAAAAACGCAAGTAGACTAAATAATCAACAGGCTGGCTACGAAGTGACCAGATTGCGCCGATGCGTCAACATATATACATAGGAATATATAGAATCTGTATGCTCCACAAACGCACTTTAGCAAACTTGGAAGCCCGTGAATGGAAGAATTAGGAATACGGCGCAGCAGAATACTAGCTAACGGTGAAGGAAGATTCAAGAAAGGCTCACCTGACCCAGTGTTAAGAGTCAGGCCGCCGATAACCTTGCCATGTATTCGAGAAGATACAAAAATGTGAGAAGCAAGCTCAGCTCCTTTCTGAGGTATAATGAAAACCATTGAGGGTGCCAAGATTTCTTCATTTAATGGTACAAAAATACAATGAAGATCTCGAAAATGTAGTCTCCAGTCACATGATGAGATGAGAATAGACTTTGGGTCGAGATACGCCAAGACCAGAAGATAAGGTCATGCTTCACTCCCTTCTATTCCCAGGTGCAGTGAGCCTCTGCAAGGCCAAGTTCAAAGGTATAAATTGAACGGCAGACCGCAGGAGTAATGATGGATGTTGGGCTTATTGGGCGGGGAGGCATGACTAGGCCAAATTTCCCAGCACCTGGAGTCCCAGTTGCGTCGCTGCTAGCTTGTGAAATCTTCCAGAAGAACCAATTATAGAGGACCATGTAGCAAAGAGCCCTATAGTTTGATAAGCCAATAATATGTCGTATATTTTCATGACACGGAAGATGGCTTGAACTTGGGATGGGCTTTGTTGCCCACCTAATCTTAGATATCCAATCACATCCTTGTAGCCCATAGAAAGTATATCTAGATGTTACCCGTTGACCAAACACAATCCCTAGTAGGTTTTCTTATTTTGCCACGTATCCTGACATCACTAATGATGAATATTTTGCATAAAGGCAATGTTGTTTTATGAATTATGTCGAGATAAGTCTGTGAGGTGTCCGTTGATGTCCGTTGTACTCCCTGTTTTAAGGACTTGCTATTAAAACAGCTTTGACTTATGCCAACTTCTTGAGTTAGTCTGATTATTGATGTTTGAGTCAGATCAGCATCCCCATCCACCTCAGATACTGTTACCCCGTCTAAAAGGACCCGTTGTCTGGGTTCATTTGGTAGCAAAGAGAGGATGGTTCAGAGCCATCGACCTCAGTAAGCCCTTAGAGATTGCAGAATTCAGGCATCCTCCGCCATCTAGCTGGAAGAACGGAAGGATTCCTGTGGAGAGCGGCCGCAAATAGGCAACCTTGCAAGTAAAGAAGATACAGGTGGGACAGGTCTCTCTTTCACGAAATCCCTCCTGGTTTCCACCGGCAATGAGCTGACCGAAGGTGAGGAGGAGACGATCGCGAGTATCAAGAGCTGAAAAGCAAATGGTGAGTGGATTGAAGGATGCAGCAAACAGATGTGAGAAATGTGAGAACTGGGGATTGTAATGATAGTGAAGAGTAACAGGAGTTGATTGAGTAAATAAATATATAAATGTGACGCGGAGCGTCAGAGACGAAGAGCGTCTGAGATAACGCCCAGTATCTTACACTTAAGAAGTGTCTAAAGGTAGTTATCTCAAAACCCAAGTGGGTAAACTAGGCTGCGAACTAGGCTGCGAATAGATAGATCTATAAGAGGTGAGGATGCACACTCCTATTGGAGTAATTAGGGGCAAGTAATAGCAGCAAAGTGCGCTGAGGAAGTATATGTTGGAAAAGTCGACTAGTTTGTCTGTTTGTGTATTTTATGTATAAGAGAGGTGAAGTATCGGAGAACGACAAGGACAGCTTGTGTTGGGTAGAGATTAAAATACTATAATTTATCTGCTTTAGTTATTTTTGGTGCAGATTGAAATAAGTAGATTGAAGTAAAATTATGGACTAGAGGCTTGGAGCAGCGAATATTGGTGCGCGCTCAATTTTATTGTTTTTCTGAAAATGTATTTTGTGTAAAGTAACGGTGAGTATTGACAATCAATTGAGACTGGTCACAATGGGGGATGCTACTCCATTAATGCATTTGTGGAAGCAACTGCCAAAACATGCACCCAAGCTTAAACAATACAGTGCAGAATAGGTTAAGGGTACCGCAGACAAAATGTTCATGCCATGGCCACAAGGGGGATCATTGTCAAAAGCAGTTTTGAAAAACATGACCACATTCTTGCACGCTGCGCATACATGGAAGAAATTGGCAGAAAAGTTAGCTAGATTAGAGCTTTTCGAAAATGTACCAGGAGGAACATGAAGATCCATCTCCTGAGGATTGGATGCTTAACCAGTGCAGGGAGGAGGCTGTGGAGACTTCTGCTCCCCCTACTGTGCCTGAAGTAAATGGCGATAGTACGAAAGATGACGTGTTGTACCCATTGAAGGAATTAAAAGCGGCGATAGGATATAGTAATCCGATATCTGAACCGCCTGCTTGTAGGAGTGACGAGAGTCCAGAAATAGAATGGGTTAAAGAAAAGGAGGAGACCTCTAAGGTCCTGCAAGATAAAGAGGAGAAGAGTGAATGACCGAACGTATCTCCAGATACAGAATGAGAGATTAAGAGATGGAAAGGAGAAAGGGATAGAACTGACAAGGTTACGCCCGTACAGAACGAATGGATGGGTGGACAGATCTTGCTCAAATTTGATGGGAAGAGCATCTAGGAAGTAAGGCAAGGGGAAGATCAAGATGAACAAGATACAAAAGACAGGGAACAAGAGAAACGATTGAAAGAGGATGAGCATAAGAGGAAGAATAGACAAAAGTGAGAGCCAATGTATCAGGAGGAGCAACTCAGAAAGGAAGAAAGGGCGGAAGAACAGAGAAAGCATGACAACAGGCAAAGAGCAATTGAAGAACAAGATAGGCTAGAAAAGAAAATAGAAGAAACAGAAGAGCAGAAATTATGAGATAAAAAAATGCAAAGACAAAGAGATGAAGAAGTGCATAGAGCAAACTAAAGAAGGGAAGAGAAAAGGAAGGAAGAAGATAGAGTTAAATGGGAAGTGAGAAAACAAAGGGAATTAGACGAAGAAATAGAACAAAGGGGGAGACAGAGAGCACGCAATATTGATCACATTGAGAAAGAACTGATGGAACCGAGTCCAGTAATATCATGGGGTGATATAGAGGAGTTTCTCCCGACAAAAGAAACAATGCCAGGACCATCCAGGGTAAACCTAGATGAGGATTGTGAAATAGGAAGTATCAGAGATAGAATCAATAAAGCACAAAACAAAACAAAAAAAATATTCAAAAGTAAGGGAAAGGAAGATCGACTGACAGGTGCCCAGTCACAAGGCAAGGAAGGAAGCTAATTTTCTTTTGAGCAAAGGGCCCTGTCTTTGGACAAGCTAACGTTAAACAGAGATGAGAAAGACGAAAGCCACACTAGTTGGGGACTAGACATGTCAGACGGAGAAAGAGAAACCTCCCATGGAGAAGCGGGAGAAAGTACATGCAATCCTGAGGGATGTCTGCAGACATATAAGGAAGTAAAATGGTTGGATTTAAACCAACCTAAAGATAGGACGCTTGACCCCATGGCATACCCAGAGTGACCTAAAGGGTGGTCACATAGTGAGAGGGGAGAATCGCCACCATTTGTGAGCAGATTGAGGTCCTTGCCAGGTAGAAGGCAATCGGGAACCATTGTTTCCACTATGAGTAGGTAGATGATGGGAGCGGATTTCGAATTTGGGTTTACGCAATTCTCTATCCTAGAGGCAGGAGGTGCCAGGCCGCAGTATATTCCTTGGCCACAAAGGACAAGGACAATTTAAGATGTAAACTCCCCAGCTTAACAGCAGGTGTGGGGAAATGGATTTATGAGTTAGAAAAGATGACAGGAGGAAACACGTTAGCTATAAGGGACATTGAAGGTCTCCTAGTAGCCATTCTTGGGAAAAGAGCTGATGACATTTGGACGAGAGCAGGTTATTCGAGTGTCACAGCACAGAACACAGCTAGTGATGGAACGCTGTTTAATAATTTGTAGGGCGGCTCTCTGGAACGCGCTTAGAGTACAGTATCCTGATAAGTCAGATATGGGTGCAATTATGGCACGTAAGATGCAAGAAAATGAAGATCCGCTTGCTTATATTCAAAATCTTCAGGAACGGTAGACCTTGGAAACCTGGGAACCTTGCAGGAAATCTGTGCCCGTATTTTACAATATCTTGTGTCAAGAGTTGCCTGAACAGTTACAGAGACAGCTCAAGAAGCAAGTGGGAATTGAAGCGAAGCCTTGGGCAGAGATACAGTTGACTATCATGCATCATTGCCGATTGCTGCAAGAGAAAAATAAAAAAAGGTAGGATGCTAGGAAACCTGAGAAAGCTAAGTTAGTCCAGAAGAAATTATCAAAGTACGCTATAGAAGGACCAGTATTGACAAGCAGAGAGGAGCTGGGAATGCAGAAGGTAGGAGGTGTGCAACAGGTGAATAATCAACGCCAGTTAGATCAAGGAGGAAATAGGTTTATGCCAAGAGGCAGAGGTACAGGCTTTAGAGGAAGAGGTGGCTTTCAGAATGATCAGGTTGGTTTTTTGAAATAACCAAGGCGGGTGTCAGAATCTGCAGAATGGTAACCAAAATGTGCAGGGAGTGCAATTGAGGAGGGTCCCTCCTATATGTTGGACATGTGGTATGACAGGATATATTGTGCGAACATGTGGGAGAGAAGGGTATGTACAGAATGGGCAATTTTCAAGAGGGGGGCCAGCTTATCCTCCAGCATACAGCCCACAAGGTAGGGACGGGTTTGCCGATGACCAGACAGTGTATCAAGCATGAGTGCTACAAATGCAACAGGCTTTACAACACCAGTAAGTACCATAGAATCCACCACAAGGGCAATTGCAGCATGCACCCATGCAGATACAGCAGAGTGCAAACATGGAACAGTTATTGACTCCTAGAGTAGGGGGGTGTCACTATTGCGGGTGGACATCCTTTTGTGGGAGTGAGAATAAGCATGTACCCACAATAGGACAGCTCACAGGGTGACTTGATGTGTTCAGTACTATCGGTGACACCAAATCCTCCAAAGGAACCAAGGGTCAGTGTTACCATGGGAGGCAAATCTTTTTATTTTTTTAGTAGACACTGGAGCAACTCATGTATACGAGAGGGAACGTTTTCGTTATCAAGAAATACCATGAATGCTGGAGGTTTATCTGGCGCTACAAGTAGAGTTCCTTTTACTGATGAATTACCAGTCTCTATAGGAGAGTGCGATATGGCTGTACCTTTATTTTATTCAAGATAGACACCAGTTAATGTTCAGGGCAGAGGTTTAATGACAAAATTCAATATGACAGTTTCCTTCACTGATGAGGAAATAGCGTGCCCCACTCCAGGGATACATTATTTAAACATGGGTGAATTTATTATGGCATTTACAGGGGAGATATCTCTGCGAGGAGTGCCATTAGAGCCAGAAATATTTCTTTATAGGGTACAGATTTTGCTAACATGGTTACCTGGTTTAGTGGGAAAGATTATGAGAATAACTGATAAATTTGGACGAAGAGGGGGGACAGATTTTTCCCCTACTGTTACAGGCAGCTGTAGTGCGAGGGGAATTAACCATGCTTGAAGTATTTGATGATGAAGGCAGGCCATGGAGAATAGTAATTTCCATTGGGGAAGCGTATAGATTGACTGACGTCACAGATGAAGGCATGTTTAGGGATGATCCATCAGATGATGAAGTAGTATTCGAGATGAGTATTACATATGGGGTGAGAATAGAAAGAAGAGAGATCCCACAGCGAATGGTGATTGTGCGGAAATGCCCTGCATTTTTCGATGAGGACATGGAAAAGGTGCCAACCTCTTTATGGACTACAAGCCCTTCTGAGGTATGCATATTGAAGGCAGTGGGAGAAGTTAATATTAAACTAAAACCAGGAACAATTTTACCTCGAGCAAGGCAGTATACAATGTCTTGAGAGGCAGATGAGGGTGTTTTTAAGACTATATCAGCTATGATGGAACAAGGCATCTTGGTGATGTCAGAGTCACCATGTAATACGGCCGTGTATCCTGTGAAAAATATCGAAAGGAGGGGCATGGTGTTTAATTCAGGACCTGAGGCCGATTAACCAGATTGTAAAAGCAGAGTTTCCTTTAGTTCCGAATCTTGCAACGATTTTATGTAGTATTCCTACAGAGGCACGATATTTCAGTGTGATTGACTTGAAAAATGCGTTTTTCTCAATCCATTGCACAAGGACTCTCAAGACCTCACGTCATTTACGTTCCACCAGACTAAGCTGAAGAGTACCCGTTTGCCACAGGGGAACTGCGAGTCCCCATCGATCTTTAATAGAGTCCTACAGATGGACCTAAGCAATATTGATTTGCTGAGTGTTGTGCTGCAGTACGTAGACGTTTGTAGCACGACAGAAGATGAGTGTAGGCAAGATTCAGTCCGATTGATGACTATTTTGGCAGACAAAGGATATAAGGTAGATAAGGAGAAGTACAATATTGTTGTACATAGGTAAGTTGATTTCATATGAAGGAAAAAGGGTTACACCTGAAAGAGCTGAGGCGATTATGAAAATGTCAAAATCACACACAATAAAGCAAATGCAGCAGGTTTTGGGATTATGCAACTTTGTCAGAGCATGGGTTTTTGATTATCGTTCATGTACAAGACCACTTTTGCAAGGGTTAAAGAAAGCCCACGTGAGCAATAAGAAAACAGAATAGACAGAGGAAATGGAGGAGAGGTTTGAGGAGATGAACAAAGCAATTTGTACAGCTCCATTTTTAGGAATTTCCAATTATTCTGAGGAGTTTGCACATGAATGGAACAGTTATGACAGCAGTACTCACACAGAGTACCACGCTTGGGTATAAACCCTTAGCATATTATAGTGGGATTCTAGATCCAGGCATGAGAGGACACTTCCCTTGCGAACAATCGCTGACTGCAGCTACGTTCTCCATTAAGAAGTCTGCAAGCATTGTGATGGGGTGTTCCATGACTCCATTTGTTGAATATGATTTGTTTGCTGTTTTGGAAAAACCTAAGGGTACACTAATGTCACATAGGGCTTCTGCATACAAGGTAGTCATATCGAACCTAGCAATTAAGATAGTCAGGTATTAAACAGTGATCCCTGCCATGTTTGTAGCCGAACCTGTGACAGAGGACAAACAGGTGCATGATTGCTCGAATTATGAGGTGTTTTATGACGAAATCCTGAGGGTAAAGGAGAATGCTCTAGCATGAGGGGAGGTTCTCTTTATTGACAGGTCTTCGAAAATTGATCAAACTGATGGAGAAAGGCATTCAGGTTCAGCTGTGGTAAGGCACAGAGCTAATGGGGAATTTGAAGTGGTACCAAGTGCAAGACTACCGTCTCATTCTTCAGCACAGGCTGCAGAATTTGTGGCACTTATTGTCATGCTCAAGAATCACGCAGGGCAGGAAGTGACGGTGTATAGTGACTCCGCCTATGTGACATCAACCGTGCATGCAGGGTTAGCATGCTGGAAAAGAAGGTGCTACCTCCAAGCGGATGGCACTCCAGTGCAACAGGCTGCATCATTGGATAGGCTTATTAAGGCACTACAACTCCCAATACCCATTGCAATAGTTAAGTGTGCAGCACATACTAAGAGATCTGACTTTATTTCACATGGAAACTAAGCCGCAGACGAAGAGGCCAAAAAGGTATTCATCTGATATTTTTAGTTTTGATACCCGTGATGTGAAAGAAAAACTGGTCCCAATTATTATTGTAAATGAGGGATTTAATCATCTGTCAAGAACGCAAATGATGGAAGTTCATGGTAGTGCTTCATAGGAAGAAAAAGAGCAGTGGACACGAGGGGGTGTTCTTTGTCCCCTTCTGAAGCATTGTGGCGACAGGACAGCAATGGTAAAGCAGTGATGGCTGTAGCCTTATTAAGGGTAGCGTTAGAACAGCTACACTACCCAGCACATGTAACTAGGGACAGTCTTGCTGCAGCTATTGCAGAAGACTGGTTTGTGCCGAACCTGTTAGAACACGTTGCATTTTATGTAGTAAATTGCATCGTATGTCAAAAGTTTACTGCTGGGCACACATTGCAAACAATTAGAGGAGTGATTCCTAGACCAAATGGTCCCCTTCAGCATTTACATATTGACTATGTTGACATGCTGCAAGTATGTAGTGGATATAGGTATATGATAGTGGTAGTGTGTACCTTTTTGAGATGGATTGAAGCTGGTCCATGCACACATCCTGATGCCACTTGCGCTGCAAAGTTTTTAGCCTGAGAAATATTTCCTAGATGGGGAGTATGTGAGGTGCTAAGATCTGACAATGGGCCCCATTTTGTCAATGAGCTAGACGAGCAAATTAGTTTATTACTTAGTATTAAACACAAGTTTTCCTCTGCTTATCACCCACAAGCAAACAGGATATGTGAGAGACTCAACAGCCTTCTCAAAGAGAGAATCGCCAAGTTGCAATGAACACTCAAGAAGTGGTGTCTGTATTATCTGCCCCTTGCATTATATGCATTGAGAAATCAGCCCGGTCGGACCACCACTTCACACCCCATGAATTAGTAACAGGGAGATGAATGAGGGCACCTCTGACTCCTCCATTGAGGACCTGGAGTGATGCCCAGACAACTGCAGAATTGTTAGGAAATGAGTTATGTGGGATGTTTTTACCCATGCATCCAAGCCCTACCATAAAACTGTGCAGTACTGGCATGGAAAACATCATAATGGCCAGAACTCCCCAGAGAGTGCACAGGGAAAACATGAAGAATAGGCTGCCACCCATTTTTGCCTATGTTGTGAGCACAGGAGGGCACTGCCTAAAACCACCATTGGGCTACACACAGAGTAGCTTGAAACCATTGGGAATGGCAATGCTGATTGCCAAAAAGCAACTCAGAACTGTGGGGAATTAATTTTCTTTATCCCAAAAATGGTTGCAATACCGGTACTCACCACTATCAGAAAGCGGGCGTTTTAAAACTACCAGACTTTTGTGTAAAACTGAACAAATGAAACAAAACCAGGCCAAGGAAAGACTTGCTAAGAGGTGGAAGAATGTAAAACTATATTCTGAAATGACTTGAAGGAAGTAATTATTTAATGTATAGGTAAAAATTGTAATTTTGATTTAAACTGGGAACTAAAGTGACATTTAGCTGAATTCTGCCTGACAACTACCCCCGACAGGAGAAACCTGCTCAGCCACTCTTCCCAGGCCTAGCTGCATCCTGCTTCCCCACCAAAAGGAGTTGACACCTCTCTGATTAGATTAGGGGTGGAGCACCTGGGAACTGGAAGGGACAGAACAATGCAACTTCCTTAACTCAGGCAAATGTTATATTGGGGGCGTCGTAAAATAGCTCCCTGTTGGGAGAAACTGGGGGGCAGCTGTGCCTCTGTGAACAAGCTGGCTTGGGGGAAGTGGATAAACTAGTTATTCCACCATGTGATGTGGGAAGCCACACCCCTTTTTGACCAGGGCATAATTTTAAAAAGATGGATAATTCATAGTACGGACTTGTCAGAATTATATAAGTAATATCATTATTCTTGTGATTTTTTCTGTGCACATTTTAAGAGGTGTTAGGACCCTGTGGTATGTTCCTGGGGATAGTATCGGAAAAAAGGTTGTTACTCCAAATGTATGCATGTTAAAAATCTGACACTTTATCATCTGTAACCCATATCCCTGGTGCACATTTGTGTAAAATCTGGAAAGGTTTAGAGGAGAATTCTGTCATCAGTGGACACGACATCGTACAAAGACAGGGATCGGATGGTTTGGTGCTACAGAAAATATGTAAACTGGACCTATAATATGAGAAAAATGGTACATAGATAAATATGTATTTGGATCAGAAATAGATTTGTGTGCAATTTGACAAGGGGAGGTTCCTCTAAACATAAAACCCACAGCATCACTCTGACACTCCATTTCTTCCCCCCAATCAAGGGAGAGGAAAGCTTGGCCAATGATAAGTGAGAGGGGCAGGCTTAGCTAGGCCCAGGCACACACCCATTTTTAAAACACATAAAAAGAGACTGCTGGGACAGGTAGAGACATTCAATTCCATTTGCTGCGGAGCATGCTGACCGACGACTTCACATCCAGAGATCCAGACTTCAAATCCATCAATCTCCAGAACCTGTAGCAGAAATTAACTCCAGAATTTGTAGCAGAGTGCCCTGAATCCACCAGCTGAATCCTCTTCAGCAGGCCTCAAAACCAACCAAACTATTCAACAGCCGGGCAAGCTGTTTGAATTTTTGCCAAGAACTTTTTGCAAGAACCTGTAGCAGTATCCAGAAAGCAGTGCTGTATCCGGAACCCGAGAGAACCACAAACCAGACCGTTGTGTGCAGATCCGGTGCTTGACAGACCCAGAGAGCAGAGCTGACCCAGATCGCTGTGAAGGGCCGAGACCAGAACCGGAGTCCAGTCCAAAACCTGACCAGATCCGTGACGAGGCCTATTTCAAATTGATATTGTGAGTACCTAGAAGAACTGTGCAGAACCAATCTCTTAGTTAAAATAATCTAATCCAAACTATTTTAACCTAAGTAGAACAGCCTCCTAGAAATCGTGTCATCTGTCATTTTTAAAGCTGGACACCTGTCACCTGTCAATTCTGCAGCTGCAAGCTGTCACCTGTCATTTTGAGTTTTACTTTAAATCCGAAAATCTACCTTTATTAAATCGTCCGTATCTCTGGAACCGTTTGGGCTAGGAACGGAATTTCGCGATTCTCGCACTCGCGAAATTTAACGCGATTTGCGATTTGGCCCGATTCTTCATCTGTAGAAATCAGCAGCTTGTTGCTTCTCTTTGTTAAAATCCATTTGCAGCTTGGTAATAACTCATAGAGCATTGCTAAAGTGAGCCTGAACTAATACCAACAAGCATCTCTCACTCACCCTGAACCTCTAGAGGGAATTAAAAGCAATTTTAGCACCTTTTCACTTCCCTGCAAACCACATTAAAGTAATGTGCCTGTGTTTAAAACTCATCCCTGTTTTCTCTAAGCTTGCTGGGGGAACTGGAACTGTGTATTGCATTATAAAGTGTGATTTGTTGGGATTCTTGAAGACTGTGTGCTCTCCTTCCATTTCTTGTATTGCATAAGGGGGAGTGAATTGTCAAAAGAAAAAGTGATCATGTTACCTTTTGCTAAAATCATAACAAGTTATTTCTGTACTGCATTTTATTCCACCTTGCATGTCCTTGAAACCATCAAGCATTTCAGCTACCTCATCCTCTACACTACTCCTAAATAACCAAATCAGTGTACCCCTGTAACATTATCCATTGCTGATCACGGTCGTATTCTGAAGTGTGATATCAGTTATCAATTTATTTATAAAGTGTGATAGATATATATTGTTGAATTGTCCAAATAAACCTTTTAATTTGCAAAACAAACCTACTTCTTGGCTCAGTGGGGTCAGGGGGATTCTAAGAGGGGGTGTTATACAAGGGTTGTCATCCAGAGTACTGAACTAGATATAAAAATACATCAATAAGTGTTTTCCTCAGCATCCCAGACTAGGAATTGACTTAGCTGTAGTGTTGATTGAATATCACTTACAAAAGTGGGGGCTCGGAGCCGGGATATTCTGGGTTAGATTTACCACTTGTGCAGATTAATACAGTGTGCCAACTGACCAGATACACATATCCGGTTAGATCACCACGCTGTTTTACACTGTGAAAGCATCCCTCAAAGGAACGCTCTAAGGAAACGGTCTGTTTTGCAAAATAAAATACAAACTTCTGTAAGTCAGGAAGGAACTCAAATTCCAGAATGACGACCTTGGTAGATATGAAAATAGCCAGAGAGCACTTCTTACATAAGCTATTTGTGAGAGGTGAGTGGACTCATCAGGACCAAACGGTCTGGTTGCAGGCAATCGCGCAACAGGTCACTGAAACAGGGTCAGATACATGGAGAGATCAGGGGCCATTACATGTGGCCCTGAGTGAATTATACATGGCTCCTAAAGTTAAAGATGAACACGACAAGATGGTTAGGATAGCGGCATATTTGTATCTATATATGGGAGCCATGCAGGACAAATGTGCTGAAGGCCAAGATCTGGCAAGTAGGCAATAGATGGCGTTAGAAAAGGCCCAATCTGACCTGGTCTCTTCTGAGCAGAGGCTGCAGAGGAGCAAGGAGTCAGAAAATGATAGTAGGCAGTATATCATTAAAATAAAAGAGGACAGGGATAGACTACAACAGGAAAACACGGACCAGGATACCAGAATTCTGGCTTTGCAGAAGGAGCACCAAGACAGTTTGGACTCCTTACTGCAGAGCCAGTAAAAGCTGGAACAACAGATCAATTTCAACAGGGCTTGCACAGAGCAGGTAGCCACCCTGCAAATCCAACTAGACAGAGAGAAAGAGGAAAGCAATAAATTGATTTTGAAAGACCTGGATACCCAGGCAGAGTTTGATGAAGAACGCCAGAAAGCTGGTGCCTTTCAAAGGCAGAGGGACGACCTGGCCTCACAAATGCCGGCTCTTGGTCAGGAAAGGGATACCTTAGGCCAGGAAGTCTGCCATTTAAAAAGAAAAATTGAAGAAAATCACTTGGCCCTCCAGGGGCTGGGTGACCTCCAAAAAGAGCATCAGGGCTTGCTAGATCACACCAGGAGGGTGGAGGAGGCGCTGGCAAGAAAGGAGCAGGTCAGTAGGGATGGGACTGAGGAGGTAATCCTCCTGCAGCAGAGACTGGCCCAGTACTCCAGGACCAATCAGGAGGCACAAAGAGAGAATGACGCTCTCTGCCAGCGCAATGATAGGCTCCAGCAACAGGTAGCGATGCAGGAGAGACTGATAGAGTCTAGTAAGGCCTTAACTGAGGAACTGAAAGCGCAGGCTCTTGTATTGCAACAGGAAGCAGGGGCGGATAGAGATGAGGTTCGCTGGGAAAGAGAAACTCCTGAGCACAACCTCAGGAGCCCTGGTACCAGAGGCCTTCATCTCTCCCAGTCCCTGGACTCTGCCACCCCCATGTCCCCTCGCGCACATGAGCCCAGGGCCACGGGGACGGCAGATTACTATCCAGCTAGAAATATGGGGCTCATATCCAGTACCTCCCAGGAATGGATGGGAGGGTATCCGGGTATGGGCACCCAAGCACAGTGCAATTTAGTGGGGAACCCCAGGAGAGTAAGCCCATTAAGGGCATCCTGAAAACCTCTGCCCAGTTAGGTCAGTGGGGGGGTACCCATCAAATCCTGGCAGCAAGGAGGGATCTGAAGACTCCTCTGAGCATTACAGGACACAGGAGACCAGGTCCCCACATTCTGCCAGCCATTCCCAGGCTCGCAACATCCGGGAAAACCTGGAAGATCAGACAGGCACCTCTGGGAGCAGTGCTTCTGAGTCAGAGGATGAATGGACCAGGGTTACCCGAACCAAAAAGGCCAATAAGTCAAAAAGGGCCTTGCTTAAGGACCCATTGAAACAAATAAAGGCAATAAGGAGTGTCATCACGCCTTATCATAACAACGCCAAGTATTCTGTTTGGGAACACTTGGAGCTCTATGAGCAAATGATGGAGACTTTCCATTTGAAGGACAGCCAAAGCTGTATTCAATATGTAAAGTGGACCTTCTCACCAGAATACTCCAGTTTCTTTGCGGGGCTGGAGGATCAAAACCATTCAAGGTGGTCCACATACAGGGCGGCCATCTTGAAACATTTTTCTGTGCACAGAAATCCTCAAGAGGCTCGCAAGGCAGCCTACAATTTGCAATGTGGGGAGGATCAGGCCCCACAAGAGTTTGTGCAAGAATTAAAGCGTGCTTTTGCGCAGACCACCAGAAGGGTGCGCACGGATAGCAGAGAATTTATCAATACGTTTTTCCATGCCTTACCCAAATACATAATGACCCAGCTCGTGAGAGATTTTCATGAGAAAAGATCTTTAGACTGGTTCATTGACCAGGCTACCCGGATCTATGAGGTGCAGAAGCCCATCGAAAATAAAAATAATGCGCCGAAAAACCCCAAAACCAACAGCACTCCTGCTGCTGCCAAGGTGGCAGAGGTAAAGGTTGCCCCTGTTTTAGATTGGGAGATGGGGGGGCCTAAAAATCTGCCTGCACCAAATAATTCACAGCCAAGAAGGCCCTCGGCCCAGTCACAGACAGGGAGTCGAGGAGGTAGTCCCACAAATGGGGTCCCCCGCTCCCCTGATTATGTAAGTCCCCGCTACAAGGGAAACCAACCCATCCTGGGTTATGTGTGGACTCCTCCAGCCCAAGGGGGGGGATCCAGCCAAGCACCTAACCCAGGGAACTTCCCTCCCAACTTCCCACAGGAGGGCAGGAATTCTCAAAATCCTGGGCAGAACTTTTTCCCCAGGTATCCGCCCAACTTCCAGCCCCAAAATCATCCACCCTTCTTTCCCCAATTCCTTGAGCCCAGACAACCTAATCCGGGAGAGGGGAGGCCAAGGGTGGAGGGGTACCCAAATCTTCCCAATCCGGGGTATTACCAGAGATGGGATAGCTACCCTTCCCGGGATCAGCTCAGGGGAGAAAATAGAGCCCCGTATCAGCCTGAGCGGGTTTCACAACTTGAGCGCCAGGTCCAAAATATGGCACGAGATCTGGGTCACATACTAAGGGCTCAACAGAACCCTCAGATGAGCATGCCACCGCAGAATGCCACAAACTCTGGACCTGGTGCTCCAGAACAATGACGGGGGCAGCACCCTGATAACCCACCGGTTCCCAGGGAGGAGGCACAAGGGGAAGGGGGGTGTAAAGCCTTGGAGGAAGCTTCCTTCCCAACTTGTAAACAGCCCCTGGAAAACCAGGAACCGGAAACAAAATCTCCTGCCCCTGAAAGTCTGCCACCGAAGGAGCAGAGGGGGGTAGGAGAAACAAAGGACCCAAACAGACCCACTTTGTGGAGGAGGTACAGGTCTTCCAATTTGAGGGAGAGGGATCCCAAGAGGATCCTGGGGAAAGGATCTTCTCCTTCAGAGATGGGGGAACTCCTCCCAAGGAAAAATGGGTCCCAAGGGATGCCAATTCAGACTGGGGAGATGTGGAGACTGAGCTACCGCCGCCCATAATCTCATCCCAGAACCGACAATACCAAAATCCCATGGGTCAAACCCATCCTGATGACTGCCTCCAAAAAGGGGGTGGCGGCCCAGAACCCGAAACCATTTCCAGTTGCCAACTTTTTCTTTCAGATTCCCCAGGCTCTCCACAGAATTCTGCCCAAATCTCTTCGCTAGCAATGTCCAAAACCAGAAAGTTAGCCCACCAGTTGTCCAAAAATGTGCATTATCTGTGCCCCCTTGAGGAGAAGGAGGGAAGATATTATGCCCCGGTACAAGGACAGGGGCAGGGTACAATTTTGGCACTGGTGGACACTGGATCCCAAGCTACCCTTCTGTCCAAAAGGGCCTTTGATGAACTAAATGCAGGAAGGGGGGATAATTACCATATTCCTCTCACCTCTCTTCCTGGACAACTGCAGAACTTTGACGGGAAGGAAATTCCTGTCGAGGGGACTGCAGATTTGGACATCAAAATTGTGCGACACAAGGTGAAACACCCGGTCATAGTAGTGACTCCAGAGGGCACCCCTTGTTTACTAGGGAATGACCTCCTGAGAAGGTTGCCACCCCTAATAGATTGCGTAAACAAGGTCCTCTGGACCCAGACTAGCCGACCAATAAAATTAAAACAGAGTGTCAACCATGTTAGTTTAAACGGCACCTGCCACATGGTTGAACAAAAATCTGACCAAGTAGAATTTCACTTCCAGAACAATCAAATTCCAGACGTGACAGTAATAGCAGTAGGACAACAGACTGGTGATGGGGGGTCCTCTCTATTTATGAAAATCAACCTTCCTTCCAGTTTAAGGTGGTATTCCACACTGGAAGTAAACACTCTGAAATTCTTTACTAATCCACAATCAGAAACTCCCACTCCTACAGTCCAGGAAGATGTGAAATCAGCTCAGAGCCTGGCTGATATTCAGAAAATTGGAGAGCAGTTGTTCATCCCTGTTCAGTTAAATGATGGGAAGGACTCTGTTCTCGCTCGAGTGTGTGTGAACAACGGTAAGAGCTTCATCAGCGAAGCCATGTTCCGCCAACTCCCAAAAGATCCAGTCATTCCCACATTCAAACGGATAGACAAATGGGAAATGGACCTGGAAGCACCTAATTCCAAACATCTCCTGCCAAGCAGGTGTATACTCAAAATCTCCATTGGCAACAAGAGCATAGTCCATAATTGTTGGGTCGTGCGAGACGTCACTGCCGCCTTTTACTTAGGCAGTGACATTCTCAATCGCTTCGCCATTAGTTTGGACCTAATAAACTTCAAAGCTTGGTCCCGATTAGCGGATAATCCCATGGGCTTTGATGATTCAGAAAAAGCATTTAGGTCAGCTCAATTGCTACCTTATGCAGTTGAAATTCAGATTAAAGAGGAAGTCACCACCCCAGAAAGGACCCGACAATTCTCCCTGGAAGTGAAAGTTAAAAGAGGACAAAAATTGAAAAACCCTGATGCTTATATTCATCTAAATGCTTCTCTCCAACAGCAAGGGTTGGGGGTAAACCCAACACCATTAGTCAACATAGAACATGACACCATTCCAATAGAGGTGGCTAACAGCGACTTAAAGAGTATTACTCTAGCCGCAGGTACCATTATTGGAATGGCGGTTGATGACCGACATTTCTCCATTGATTTAGGAAATGAACTGTTAGGATCGATCCCCAAGGACTGTTTTGACAGTGACAGTGAAGACAATACAACACCAGACAGGATTTTCACCCGGCATGGGGGGAACTTCCTGGTGTACACTTCTTGTCCTTATGGTAAGGAAGATATGACTTGTGACTTCAGAGGGGATGAGGTGATTTTCCAGGTCCATGAGGGCTGCCTTTCCCACCTGAAGCCTCCAGTCCAAATCAGCACTCTGACCAGGGACTTCTCCACCCAGCTGGTGGAGGCCGCTGAGATAGCCAAACAAGAAGTCTTTCCAGGCTTCAGGCAGATGGTGGAAGAGAGAGTCAACCTAGCTGATGCCTGTGCGACTCTGGAACAGAAGCAAAAGTTGAAACAAGTTTTCTTGGATTTCCAAGATCTCTTTGCGGTAGACTCATATGACTGTGGTCGCACAGACATCCACACCACAACAATTTACACGTACCCTGGAATGACTCCAGTGTTTGTGAAGCAATATCGTTTGCCTCTCGCATCCATGGAGTCCCTTACTGAAATAATTAAGAACCTTGAGTCCCGGGGAATAATCCGTCCAGTACACAGCACCTTCAATAATCCGTTGCTGGGAATATTGAAGCCAAACGGCCAGTGGAGACTCTGCGCCGACCTTAGGGAGCTCAACAAACGGGTCCATACTTCCCGATGGCCTCTGCCCTACATTGACCAAGGGCTGGCCCAGATTCAAGGGTCACAAGTATTCACTGCAATAGAGCTGACCAATGGATACTGGACCGTGTCTGTCAGTAGGGAGGACCAATACAAACTGGCTTTTACCTTTGGGGCCGGCAGTACACCTGGACCCGGACTCCCTTCGGATACCTCAACTCCGGCAATGAATTCAACATTTTCTTACATAAGGCCATGCCCGACCTGGGTGCGAGGGGTAACCTGGCTTATGTAGATGATGTCCTCATCAAAAGTTCATCAGTGGAGGAACACATAGCGGAGATCCGTTATGTTCTGACACAGTTGAGGGCCGCCGGAGCAAAACTTTCCTTTCAGAAAGCACAGTGGTGTAGAACCAGTGTTAATTTCTTGGGGCATGAGATTACTCCTCAGGGTCTCTGTCCCCAAGAAAAGAAAGTGGATGCACTTCAGAAACTGAAGGATCCCACAACTCTGCGGGAACTAAGGAGCCTCCTTGGACTGACTAATTACAGCAGAAAGTTCATTGAAGGCTATGCAGAGATCACTAGACCCCTGATTCATCTCTTGAAGGGGGGGTTGAGTGGGAATGGGGTCCAGAACAATCCGAGGCAGTAAGACAACTCAAAAGAAGCCTCTCACAAGCGCCTTGCCTAGCTTACCCTGTCAGAAACAAGGAGTTCTTCCTGGAGACAGGGTTCTCTAATACGTGCTTGACGGCAGTTTTATACCAAAAGCATGACAAGGTCAATAAAGTAATCTCCTATGCGAGCTAAACTTTATCCTCTGTGGAGGAAAAATTCAACGATTGTGAGAAGGCACTCCTGGCAACGGTGTGGGCATTGAAGAATTACCGCCCGTTCAACCAGGGGGAGCACATCATAGTGGAGACTCCACACCAGCCTCTGCAATACCTCCAAAGTGACAGAATCCGGGCCGGAAATGTGAGTAATTCCTGAATTACTTCCTGGATTCTGTCAATGCAAGGCTTTCCTGTAGAGGTCAGATATGGCCAAAACAAGAAGAGTCCCCTGGCGCAAGGTCTGGCTGACTTGCATGATTGTGCCAGAGAAAACTGTCTCGAGGATGAAAGTCTAAAAATCAAGGACAACATGGAGGCATACCTTAATTCCCCACACAAAGTCTTTGAAGAAGACAAGTGTGAGGGAATGCCCACTGTCTATGTGGATGGATGCTCGTACCATGTTGACAACAACGGGGAGAAGAACTGGTGGCCGGAGTAGGGAATGCATGGGTGACTGAGTCCCCAGAACCCTCCGCTGGATACAAAATTGGTCCCCGAAGTAGTCAGGTGGCAGAGTTGATGGCTGTGCATCAGGCCATCCTCACTGCTGTCCAACATCAACTCCACAAACTGGTCATAATCCCTGATTCGGATTATGTACGGAACGGGTTCGTGGAGCACCTGGTTAAGTGGAAAACCAGAGGCATGTTATGTGCTAATAACAAACCCCTGAAACATGGGAAGTTAATCCAAAACATTCATGATCTGGTCACCTCGAATGGGATGACCATCTACTGGAAGAAGATCAAGGGTCATTCCAAAGTAGAGGGACCAGACAAAACTGGAAATGACTTAGCTGATCAGCTGGCCAAAACCGGGGCCATCCAAGGGGATCTAATCGAAATAGAATCCCTGTTGGGAGAAATCCAGGTCACTGCTATCACTAGGTCCCAGACAAATGCTCACAATGATCTTTTAACTGCCCAATGGAGTAAGAAGACCCCTGATGCTGATTTAATTACAGCTCAGAAGGGGGATCCAATTATTGGTAAGTTTTACCAACACCTTGAGGACCCTGAGAACCTTCCCCTGACGGATACCGATTACATTGGGAAAGAGGACCTAAGAGTGTTGATGAAATGTCCAAAAATGTTCCCAATCCAAGACGGTTTGCTGGTAAGGAAATCCAAAGCTGGCCATGATCAGTGGGTGGTTCCTACCTCATTCCGAAGCCTGATTTTAAGTCACGCCCACGATGCGGCCACCGCCGGTCATAGGGTGTTTCACACAACACTGGAAATTTTAAGAGAGGTTGCATACTGGCCACACATGGGGCAGGACCTCGAACAATTCTTGAAGGGGTGTCTTGTGTGTGCACAATTTCAGCCATCATCCCTCACGCACCGTGCACCTCTCCAAAAGAGGGGGATGACACTGCCATGGTCAGATTTGCAAATCGACATTGTAGGCCTTGTAATCCGCTCGTCTAGAGGAAACAAGTACATGTTGACCGTTACATGCTTGTTTACCAAGTGGGTGGAATGTCTCCCAGCCCCAAATTGCAAGGCAGAAACAGCAGCTGCCCTGATGATTAACCACATCTTTTCCTGTTTTGGTCTACCTCAAAGAATTGAGTCAGACAGGGGTAGCCACTTCACCAGTGAAGTAATGACAAAGATGTGGGAGATACTGGGGGTCAAAAGAAGCTACATATTGCTTACAGGCCAGCTTCTTCTGGAGCAGTGGAGAGATACAACTGAACCATTGTGAGCATATTAAAAAAGTTTGTGGCAGATTCTGGGCCAAGTTGGGATATCCGATTACCTCTGGTCCTAATGGCCCTCAGATCTACCCCTTCATCTGCAACTAAAATGTCACCATTTGAGTTGATGACTGGACACAAGATGGTGCTTCCCCAGCATTTGCTCTACAGGACTCAAGAGCAGACACTGATAAATGCCTCCACAACTCATGAGTATGTGGAGAATTTAAGGAAACACCTTCAGCATGCTTTTGCCTATGCTCAGCGGAATCTAGAAAGATCCACCGAGAGCATGAAGACCCACTATGATTTAAAAACGACCCGAAAGGAATATAAGGTGGGTGATCGGGTCTATCTATACAATTTCCAAAGGAACCAGGCCAAACAGCGAAAATTCTTGCCTACATGGAAGGGACCGTTTGAAATTATAGACAAAATCTCCCCTGTGGCCTACAAGATCCGCATCCCCAAAGGCGGTTTGGCAGAGGGGGAAGACAAGTGGGCCCATATAAATCAGCTAAAGTGTTGCCATCCCAGACACACTCTGCAACAACTGGAGGAGTCCTCTGCAATACCAGAGGGGACCGCTCCAGAGTAATTCAATTCCAACCCTAAAATATCCCACATATAGTCTCTAAAATATTATGATTTGGAAAAAAAAATGTCTTATAATTGTATCTTGTTTTGGTTAAAACAAGAACTCAAATGTTTTGACTATAAAATGTATATGCCACCCCACCATATCAATGGTGGGGAAGAAATGTCTAGGAATGTGTATTGCCGCTTTGCTTTATCATCCTAGGAGAGATGAAACCATGGAGACTGACCAAGGAGGACGACTGGGGACTGGGAGCAGAGACCCGAGGGGCCCGGGGTACCGCCCAATCCTCCCATCAGGACCAGCAAGGAGAACTGATTGATCGACTGGAGGGAGGAAAAGATGCTGAACTGTGCCATCTATGGAATTGGAAGAAGAGGAGGCGAACATCCCAGATCTTGCGAGTTCCATCAGTGAAAGGACAGAATGGCCATCGCAAGAGGGGGGGGCTTGTGGGATGTTTTTACCCATGCATCCAAGCCCTACCATAAAACTGTGCAGTACTGGCATGGAAAACATCATGATGGCCAGAACTCCCCAGAGAGTGCACAGGGAAAACATGAAGAATAGGCTGCCACCCATTTTTGCCTATGTTGTGAGCACAGGAGGACACTGTCTAAAACCACCATTGGGCTACACACAGAGTAGCCTGAAACCATTGGGAATGGCAATGCTGATTGCCAAAAAGCAACTCAGAACTGTGGGGAATTCATTTTCTTTATCCCAAAAATGGTTGCAATACCGGTACTCACCACTATCAGAAAGCCGGCGTTTTAAAACCACCAGACTTTTGTGTAAAACTGAACAAATGAAACAAAACTAGGCCAAGGAAAGACTTGCTAAGAGGTGGAAGAATGTAAAACTATATTCTGAAATGACTTGAAGGAAGAACAATGCAACTTCCTTGACTCAGGCAAATGTTATATTGGGGGCGTCGTAAAATAACTTCCTCTTGGGAGAACCTGGGGGGCAGCTGTGCCTCTGTGAACAAGCTGGCTTGGGGGAAGTGGATAAACCAGTTATTCCACCATGTGATGTGGGAAGCCACACCCCTTTTTGACCAGGGCATAATTTTAAAAAGATGGATAATTCATAGTACGGACTTGTCAGAATTATTTAAGTAATATCATTATTCTTGTGATTTTTCTGTGCACATTTTAAGAGGTGTTAGGACCCTGTGGTATGTTCCTGGGGATAGTAGCGGGAAAAAGGTTGTTACTCCAAATGTATGCATGTTAAAAATCTGACACTTTATCATCTGTAACCCATATCCCTGGTGCACATTTGTGTAAAATCTGGAAAGGTTTAGAGGTTGTTATCTGGATGGAAAGGGGAGAATTCTGTCATCAGTGGACACGACATCGTACAAAGACAGGGATCGGATGGTTTGGTGCTACAGAAAATATGTAAACTGGACCTATAATATGAGAAAAATGATACATAGATAAATATATATTTGGATCAGAAATAGATTTGTGTGCAACTTGACAAGGGGAGGTTCCTCTGACCATAAAACCCCCAGCATCACTCTGACACTCCATTTCTTCCCCCCAATCAAGGGAGAGAGGAAAGCTTGGCCAATGATAAGTGAGAGGGGCAGGCTTAGCTAGGCCCAGGCACACACCCATTTTCAAAACACATAAAAAGAGACTGCTGGGACAGGTAGAGACATTCAATTCCATTTGCTGCGGAGCATGCTGACCGACGACTTCACATCCAGAGATCCAAACTTCAAATCCATCAATCTCCAGAACCTGTAGCAGACGTTAACTCCAGAATTTGTAGCAGAGAGGCCTGAATCCACCTGCTGAATCCTCTTCAGCAGGCCTCAAAACCAACCAAACTATTCAACAGCCGGGCGAGCTGTTTGAATTTTTGCCAAGAATTTTTGCAAGAACCTGTAGTAGTATCCAGAAAGCAGTGCTGTATCCGGAACCCGAGAGAACCACAAACCAGACCGTTGTGAGCAGATCCGGTGCTTGACAGACCCAGAGAGCAGAGCTGACCCAGATCGCTGTGAAGGGCCGAGACCAGAACCGGAGTCCAGTCCAAAACCTGACCAGATCCGTGACGAGGCCTATTTCAAATTGATATTGTGAGTACCTAGCAGAACTGTGCAGAACCAATCTCTTAGTTAAAATAATCTAATTCAAACTATTTTAACCTAAGTAGAACAGCCTCCTAGAAATCGTGTCATCTGTCATTTTTAAAGCTGCACAACTGTCACCTGTCAATTCGGCAGCTGCAAGCTGTCACCTGTCATTTGAGTTTTACTTTAAATCCGAAAATCTACCTTTATTAAATCGTCCGTATCTCTGGAACCATTTGGTCTAGGAACAAAATTTTGCGATTCTCGCACTCGCGAAATTTAACGCGATTTGCGATTTGGCCCGATTCTTCATCTGTAGAAATCAGCAGCTTGTTGCTTCTCTTTGTTAAAATCCGTTTGCAACTTGGTAATAACTCATAGAGCATTGCTAAAGTGAGCCTGAACTAATACCAACAAGCATCTCTCACTCACCCTGAACCTCTAGAGGGAATTAAAAGCAATTTTAGTACCTTTTCACTTCCCTGCAAACCACATTAAAGTAATGTGCCTGTGTTTAAAACTCATCCCTGTTTTCTCTAAGCTTGCTGGGGGAACTGGAACTGTGTATTGCATTATAAAGTGTGATTTGTTGGGATTCTTGAAGACTGTGTGCTCTCCTTCCATTTCTTGTATTGCATAGGGGGGAGTGAATTGTCAAAAGAAAAAGTGATCATATTACCTTTTGCTAAAATCATAACAAGTTATTTCTGTACTGCATTTTATTCCACCTTGCATGTCCTTGAAACCATCAAGCATTTCAGCTACCTCATCCTCTACACTACTCCTAAGTAACCAAATCAGTGTACCCCTGTAACATTATCCATTGCTGATCACGGTCGTATTCTGAAGTGTGATATCAGTTATCAATTTATTTATAAAGTGTGATAGATATATATTGTTGAATTGTCCAAATAAACCTTTTAATTTGCAAAACAAACCTACTTCTTGGCTCAGTGGGGTCAGGGGGATTCTAAGAGGGGGGTGTTATACAAGGGTTGTCATCCAGAGTACTGAACTGGATATAAAAATACATCAATAAGGGTTTTCCTCAGCATCCCAGACTAGGCATTGACTTAGCTGTAGTGTTGATTGAATATCACTTACAGTTACATGCATATTTAACATGTATCTCTGTCATTTCAGATCAACACTGGCATAAGGGGTGTCGGTCTCAGGACACAGATAAAACCATTCAACAACCGGATACCAAGAACTACCTGTTCCTAAACTATTTAGTGGAGATCGCATATGGATCTGAAATTTCACAAGGAAGTGGCATGATCCCCATTTAAGTGGTCCTTTTATAGTGGAGAACGTTACCCCATCTGCAGTAAAGGTTCAAGGAAGGCGTGCTCGGATACATCTTAACGACGTGAAGCCATATGATGGTAAAACCAGAACACCCCCACCTGATTCAGAAGCAAGCCAACAAGAAGCAGTTCAGCGGAAAAAGACTCGATCGATGACGAGGAAGAAGGACGCAAAGATTATGGAATAAATAAATGCAAGTGTGCATTTGGACTGTGGCTCCCCTGGACACATTGACAATTGGACCTTAGGAAGTGCTGAGATAAATGGAAAATGCCTGATCTGGAATTCCTTTTTGATGCTTGGAAAAGGGAGCAGTTCACAGATTTGTTTCTTACTGAGTTTCTCTTTGGACGCATACATGGTCCTGTCTGATTACGATGCCCGCAGGTTACTTGTTATGATCTTTTATTATATAATTCAAGTTAATCCTTATTTTGTTTGGTGCAACACCAATACTCATATTATTTTACAAGCTCCTATAAATCGTCCTTCAATTAGTTGGTTACTTTTGGAAATAATCGAGCAGATTCAGCAGCTACCTGAGCATTTAATGAGGCTGCCTGATTAAAAAGGTTTTTTCTTTTCTCAAAAAATAAGTACACAGACACAATGAGATTTATTGAGCATGATGCAGTCCCAGAAAGTAAGCAAACTCAACGATGTGTGGAGAGACAACAATGGTGGGGCTTCATGTATTGGTACATAATTTAAATATGCACAGCATCTGTTATTGTGTTTTTATTTTTGCTGATTCCTGCTGCATATCTTGTTGTTTCTAAAAAGATAGAAGTCCCTTTGATTCTCACCACTCCAGTGACCTTTGCAAAGTTAGAGGTTGCAAGGAAGCCAAGACCATATGTGATCATCCCGACACCAGTGACACATGTAAGATCACCTATTTCACTGACAAGTTTTCCTATTATTCCCTCTGTAGGAAGAATGTATACTGATGTGTTTAATGAGATGCTTATGAGAGCTCACCTGGCAAGATAAAGGCCCAAGAGAAGTACAAGCAAGGACGATTATGAGTTAAATGATTATTTAGACAGCACAGCACACTTGGGGAACAGCATGTGGTATCAACACATGAAAGAGGTAGGAAAGAGAGAACCTCTGAGGAGGATTGCTATGTTTGTGCTCTCCTACCTTATGCTACGGGAAAGTCTAAGATAGTTATAGCTATAGAAATAGATGTCCAAACAGCTCATTGCTTAACTCACCTTGTACTCTGCCATACAAGAGGTCAATTCCATGGTCGAACAGCATCTTTAGTTTGGGCAACTGAATGGACAGCACCCGAGGAAGACAATTATGTTCAAGATTTAAAGACAAAAGCAAGAGCACACACCAGAGATCACGTGATAAGATATGAACAGCCAGGCATAAAAGGAGCAGGAATCCGATGGGAGATAAATACAAAGCTCAATTGCCAGGGAAAGATTGATGAAGAAATACGAAGATACAAGGGAAGAGGACAGATGCAGATCTGGGCAGCAGTACTTTCTGATGATGGCTGGGAAGAAGGCATAGTCATATGCAGAGCTGTGGCAGTAACTGGACAGCATAAACCAGTCATAGATTGAGTAGAAAAAGGATGCAAACCTCTCTGGCCAAGGCTTACAAAACTGTTGACATGGGACTAAGACAATGGAGGCCCATTGCAGATAGGGTCTCTGGCTAGTGCAGAACTGCGCTTCAGAAATAATGGCACAAGGAAAGTTGGAGAAAACCAACAATGTGGATGAATTTTTGATGTACCAGGATTTAAGGATGGGACAGTAGTGATAATGGATCACTACTGGGCCTGTGGATCCAGAGCATATATGAAGCTGCCCAGGGATTGGGGAGTACTATGTTCTATGGTGATTATCCATGTTCCAGCGTTAGGGAGTCCAAAGAGTGACCTGAACATTGGTGAGTTTCCAAAAGCAGATGCTCACCTGAGAAAGAAAAGATCTGTTGAGCTCCTGGATCGAATGAAGAGGGAGAATTACTTCTCAGCTAAGTCTATAGCAAGACTAATTCAGTTTTTACAATAATCTTTATGCCTGGGATTTAGCCAGATGTTTACAAATACCCAGATGGGAGCTTTTGCAGACAATCAATACTATGATAAAGGGATCCAATGCTATCAAGGAAGAGCTGAGAGCCATACGACTTATGACTCTCCAGAATAGATATGCTCTGGACATGATTACAGCTATGGATGGAGGTGTTTGTGCCAAAATCGGAGAATCATGTTGCCTATTCATACCTTATCAGGATGACAAGAATGGCAATTTGACAGAGCCCATAACGAGGTTGACAAACTTGCACGTCAAGATGGAAGATGAAGTGGAAGATATTGCTGATGACAGCTGGTTTACGTCAATCTTCTCTTGGGTTCCACAAAGGATGGCGAACATTTTCAAGTTCCTTGGAGCCCTGTTAGTGATGATCATGTTTGGATTCTGTGTGGTTAGGATTATATTCGCACAGTGCAAAAAGACTGCAAAGAAAGCTACAGGAATGATAATCATGATTGATGTTGAAGCTGGATTTAAACCAAAAGAGTTGACAGATGAAGAAATCAGAGACTATGTAAAAGCCAGTATTCACCCACCTGAGGGAACAAAATTCCTGTATGCAAGAAACCACAAGAAGTATGTGGGAAGATTGATTTACCGCAGTCCCAATGGACAGTGCAGTCTTATGACCTGGAATGTTGATGAGCATGTGAAGTCATCAGGATGCCTGAACGGAGTAACAAAGATATGGACTCCAAAGAAATATTTCTTCAGACGAGGATGTCTAGATGCAAAGACTGATGGGAGAGTGGTTGATGAATCGCCCAGATGGGGGAGTGTAGAGGAGGAGCCAAGTAGCTCTACCGCAGGTTCCGCCCCTATTCTACCTATATGTTGGCAACCAGAATTGGGACATGTGCAATAACAGTAAGAATGCCAATATCGCGCAAAATCCTTCAAACTAGGTATCCATTGAGAAAACCATATATGTATCCACGTAGAAATGATGATCTTCTGAAGGATGTTCTGGAAGAAGTGTGAAATTGAATGAAGAAAGAACTGGTGACATCACATGAAGTTGCGGTGATGCACACAGAAGAGATATAAATGAAGTAAGAATATAAAACGTAAAGAACCTGATGGCGAAGTAAGGAAGAATGTAATATTTTGCCCCTGAAATGAAGATTGCATGTGCGAAGAAGCACAGAAGAAAATGCAAAACCATTTTACAATTGTACAGACACAGTAACTCAAGTAGACAAAATAATGATGAGGCTGGCTACGTAGTGAATAGATTGCGGAGATGCGCCAACGTATACACATAGGAATATATAGAATCTGGATGTTCCACAAATGCACTTTAGCAAACTTGGGCCCGGTGAATGGAAGAATTGGAAGTATGGCACTGCAGAATAATAGCTAACGGCGAAGGAAGATTCGAGAAAGGCTTGCCTAGCCCAGAGTCAAGAGTCAGGGGCGCGAGAGCCTTGCCATGTACTCGAGAAGATACAAAAACGTGAGAGGCGAGCTCAGCTCCTGTCTGATGCATAATGAAAACGATTGAGGGTGCCAATATTTCTTCTTTTAATGGTATTAAAATACAACAAAGAGCTTGAAAATGTGGTCTCTAGTCACATGATCAGATGAGAATAGACTTTGGGTCGAGCTACACCGAGACCAGAAGACAAGGCCATGCTTCACTCCCTTCTATTCCCAAGCGCTGTGAGCCTCTGCAAGGCCAAATTCAAAGGTATTAATTGAATGGCAGACCACAGGAGTGATTATGGATGTTGGGCTACTTGGGTGGGGATGCATGACCAGGCCAATCCCCCAGCACCTGGAGCCCCAGTTGCGTGCTGCTAGCGTGTGGAATCTTCTAGAAGGGTACAAGTGTGCCAACCAATTATAGAAGGCCATGTAGCAAAGAGCCCTATAGTTTGATATGCCAATAATATGTTGTATATTTTCTTGACATGGAAGATGACTTGGGATGGGCTTTGTTGCCCACCTGACCTCAGAGATCCAATCACATCCTTGCATCCCATAGAAAGTATATGTAGATGTTCCCCGTTGACCAACCACAATCCCTAGTAGGTTTTCTTATTTTGCCATGTATCCTGACGTCACTCATGATGAATATTTAGTATAAAGGCATTGTTTTTTTATGAATTATGTTGAGATAAGTCTGTGCGGCGTCCGTTGATGTCCATTGTACTCCCTGTTTTAAGGACTTGTTATTAAAACAGCTTTACTTTTGCCAACTTCTTGAGTCGGTCTGATTATTGATGTTTGAGTAAGATCTGAATCCCCATCAATTTCAGATACTGTTAGCTCGTCTTAAAGGACCCGTAGTCCGGGTTCAACTTGTATCCTGTGTAACCTGGAACCTACCAATGTTCTAACCAGAGAGCTATATAAGGTCTGGATTGATTTCTCTTTGTCAGTTGACAGGAGTGACAAGGGTGGCTCCGTATGTATAATAAATACCTCTTCTTCTGCAACTCACCTTGACTTCAGTGGATTCTTTGCATCAGTCTGCTTTGTATTTCTCTCCAGGAACTGGGGGGAGGGAGAAAGGGTTCCTCTGCTTTCGCCAATGGCCCGTTTGCTGTTTGTGATCCCTGCCACCGTTATGGTAACCCTGGTACCTTTTGTGGCATTACTGTCTTCCTTGGGTGTCTTCCAGGGTTGTGTGGGCTTGCTGTGGACTTCTGTGCACCTTCCAGCTTTCTCGGCATCTGCCGTTGTGCTTTCAGGTATAGTCTCCCTCGGCACATGACTCCTGCCTTGGTCATGTGTTCTGGCTCCCGGTTGCTCCCAGACCTCTAATTCACCAGCCAGGACAGCTCTGAACACCTCCTGTGTTCGTCCAGGCTCTGCCAGTGTCCCCTGCTCTTAGCGGTAAACTGTTAGTCAGATCCCTTTTCCTCCAGTAAGGATCTGCCTTCGTGAATAGTCCTTTGTCCCTTTTTATGATTGGGATTGAGTTGGATTGACTATACCGCTTATGTTGGTTCCGCTGTGGACCTTTTCCTCCTTGTCCAATCTTCTTCCTGCCAGTAGTAAGAGGGATTCCAATTGGGTCATTCTTACTCTTCCTCGTCACAGTATCTCAAAGTGATTGGGGAGTTCGATTTTACAGCAATAGATGAGCTTGTGGGATTCCCGCATGGGAGCAGTGACAATACCCTGGGATTCGTCACAGCGCGCAACACTGAGAGCTTACCACAAGCAAAGTTGGATTGACTTTAAAATAGGCACCACTGATATTTAGGCATCTGCCTCTAATTGTGTTTCTTTTAAAATACCTAATGGGGCTTTCTTTCTTACTGTCCATTGAAACTCAAGTCTTACAATAAAAGTTGTCCTTTATGATCTCTCTTTCAGTCATGTTAGAGGTTGATTTATTATTTTCCAAATGTTAATGCAGTACCACTATTTCCGGTTTCTCTAATAAGAAGCCAACACAGGCCTTCTCTACTCTCCATTTGGTAAACTTCACAGGTGTATTTGCCAGAGCCCCAGACCTCAATGTAAGTACTCAAGCATTTCAATGTGGTTTTTGGTCATGTCCTCTCAGGGGTTTGAAGGTTGTTTTAAGCAGGTTTTCTCCCATTGTGCAGCACTCCTAGACTTAGAATCAAGAATTAAAAATGTATTTAATTCACTTTCAGCTTGCTGAGCATTTCATGAAAAGCATATAAATCCTTGTATACAGCACCATGAATAACACAGACACAAATTTAAAACCACGACAATCAGTAAAATGTTTACAATATTACTAAAGAGCAACATAAATTGTTGCTCTTCTTGAGAGGGAGAGGCTAACTCTCAGAAGCTTTTACAGACATCAAACCAACCAAAATAAAATAACGTGTTCAAGCACACTTTCCCCTTGTCTCAACTTAGTCCATGCTTTACTGAAATATTACAGGATGCCTAAAATGTTATATGCATTGCTAATGGCTTTCTCTAGAGGGCAGGGCTAATGCACAATAGCACTTGCCACCCTCATAAATAACCCAAACCCATGCATACGCTTTCTCTTTGTCACAGCTTGGTCTATGTTCTGCTGCAGCTGAGCACAGCAAAACCTTCCACCCTCCTTATCCTTTCGTTAGAGGGCTCATCTTCCTTATTTGCACATCCAATTTTTGACCTATGCATCCAGACGGTGTCCAGTCAACTGGTCGACAACAAACTGGTCGACTGCAATTTGGTCGACACCATTTGGTCGAATGCCAAATGGTCGATTTTTTTTTTTTTTTATATGTATGTGTTTTGTGGGTTTTCGTGTGGGGAAAAAAAAAAAAAAAAAAAGGGGGTTGGTGGGGGGACTCCCCCAAAAAAAACCCAAAAATGGGTAAAAAAAAAAAAAAAAAAAAAAATTCGACCATTTGGCATTCGACCAAATGGTGTCGACCAATTGTCCTGTCGACCAAATGTTTTCGACCATTTGACTGGTAACCCATCCAGACAGCTTGCAAAAAAGATGCCACTATTCAAGTGATGATTTCATTGAAATGGACATGAGAAACATTATCGTTGTTCCTGCTGTCTCCACCAGGTGTGAAATGGTGTACAGCCAAACGTGTGTATGCGTTTTTGAGTTTTTTTAGGGTTTTACATTGTTCCTCTATGGCCAAATTCAGTCTTTTGACGTAGGTGAATCAGTACACTGCCTTTTTAGTTGTTGTAAAATCTCATTAGGGGTCGCCATCAGCAGCAGAAATGAAGTGGATAAACTTGCCTTTATTACTTACAGAAATGCAAAATTTAATGTTTTCGAATAGATCACCTGTAGCCTGATTTAATGTATTATTTTGCAATAGTTTCTTGTTACCACACAATTCTCCTCTTGCTTTCCAACCTGGTAAGAATCCCAAAAACTCTTGTTTTGCAATTTAATCTGTAATAATAACGATTTATATTACGCTGCATTGGACTGCTGGGAGGCTCCTCTCCGTCCTCACCCACAGGATGGGATTCTCTGTACTTAATTGGATTACATCATTCCTCTCAGGCAGAACCCCGGACATCTTACAAGGCTCAATCATCTCACTGATACTTTTTAACCTTTACATGGAGCTTCTCGGCACACTCCTCGAAGTTCGCGACATAGCCATCCACGAATACACAGACAATATTCAGTTGTACATGAGAGTAAAATGCCCAGAGGACAGCAGTCATCCCCGCGATTACCTAGTCATCATGCAGTCCTTGATGGCGACTGCCTACCTCAAACTTAACCTATCCAAGACCGAATTCGTCCTCATTGGTCAACTGCTAAACAACAACTTGTTCAACAATCGCTTAATGATATGCGCCTAGAAGGATTTGATTTGCAGCTCTCGGATTCAGCTAAATCCTTAGGCTTCAGAATTGACAGCAGTCTGTCCTTCCAGAAACACATATCCACGAAGGCACAATGGCCTGGCTCCAAATCTCTTCCCTTCACAAAATCAAACATTTAATCCCTCCGCAGTACATGTGGCATGTAGCGCATGTGCTTGTAGTATTGCAGATCGGTGGGGGAAATTCCCCCTGTTAAGGCGCCAAGCCACTCCCTTGGCTCTCCTAAAAGCAGTCCACCATGCTGTAGCACATCCTTGTTACAGATGTGCCAACATTTGACCGATTTACACCTATCCTACTCGAACTGCATTGCCTTTATCTCCAAGCCAGGATACTATTCAAGACTGCATGTTTCATCTCCCAAGCAGTCACGAGTTGCACACCATTGTACCTGGAGGATAAGCTCCACATATCTGGTAGCAAATGCTCCCCGTGCAACAAATTGACCAACCGGCTCAAATCGCAACTGGTCCATAAAGAGAGGACCTGCAAACAATCTTTCTCTTGTTATGCAGCAAATTGAATAACTGGCTTGAATCACAACTCGTCCATAAAGAGAGGACCTGCAAACAATCTTTCTCATGTTATGCAACTACCCTGTGGAGCTCGACCCCGGTATCAGCTCATAATGCCTCCACAATTCTCCAGTATTGCGAATCTCTCACAACTTGGCTTTTTGAACAACACCTGACAAAGGACTAATGCCAATGGACACACAGACTCCAACTCCAAGTACTGCGCTACTCTTAAAAGATGTCAGTCCAAACACTGGCTACTCACACCCTTCAGAGTGCTCTGCTGCTCTCGAGCTAGGTCCGCACTTTAAACAATAAAATAAAACAAAAAACATTGTCACAGCGCCTTTACACCACATCTATTTTTTGACAATTTCATCTCTACTTTTGAATGTGGGTCTGTGGTACAGCCATGCAGATCTGCAACTCCCTAGACTATCAGTTTCTTGTTATTTTGTCAATTTCTGACTTTGAGTGGGAATAATTGCATGGCCATAAACCAACCCGTAATTTCGGAATTTGGCAGATTTCCATCTCTGATTCATTCACTCTGTAGCCACACCAAGGGTTGGTTGGAATGCTTCAATTATTATCTTCTCCCCTTGTATAAAGATGTGAACATGTTGACTTGCACATGGAGTAGGTAAATGGGCTTTTTTCACCTGGGTTAAACATCTCTTCCAGTGGGGATAGAGTTTTATTTGCATACAATATTATCTTGTTAGTCTGATCATGGCTTTATGGATGTTAGACAGCTGTCTGAATGTACTGTTTCTATGAATTGTTCTCTGTTCCTTTCATAATAGGCCAGGTGAGGAGCTTCAGAGAGACTCCTTTTCAGAAGATTTACTGCCTGATGTTGGGCTTCTCCCCATTCCAACATAGCTCTTTTCCTCAATAATTTAACCAGCGGCTATTCTCAATTCATGTTCTACTTTAGTGGGTTCACCAGAAAGAACTCCCCAGTTCACTCAATGTGGTAGGATCCTGTAATTTGAACAGGGCTATTACTATTCTTAGGTATTATGACCTTCTGTTGGCATTTTATGTTGCAAAAAGTTAACTCTGGTCATACATCATTGAGCTTTCTGGAGAGATTATGTTGCCTCAACTCATGCAGCTTGGTGAGCACATGGAGGATTTCTATCAAAGGTTTTACAAATGAAAGAGACTTTATTTGAATATTGTCAACATACGTTAGGTGTACTCTCTCTGCAGCATGTGGCATTGCCTTGTGGAAGTAAATGCTGCCTTCAATGCCACTGTTAATGTACCTCAAGGGTCTCCTGACTATACCGTTTCTTCCCAAAGGAAAAGGCAAGCTTATATTGGCATGGCTGCTCAACAGGTACGCATCAGTACCCTGAGTGGAGGTCCAGACTGTTAAATTCTCACTGCCCTTGAATTTCAGGTAGACCTTGGTCAATTAAATGCAGCAGCAGTTGGGACATGGGTACTCTCTTATTCAACCTCTTCAGGTCTATATGAGGTCTCTGGTCCCAATTAGGCTGTAGGTTCCTGAAATGGAGTTGTGGTAGGTACTATTAATCAGGCAAATAATTTGACGATCTTACAAATTCTTGACAATCTCGGAAAAGAATTCTGAAGATGCCAAGAGTAGCTACCCGGTATCATTTAATGAAAAACTGGTGCTATATTTGAATTTATATGAATAGTGGTGGCTTGCAAGTTAGGCTTTCCCACAATCAAGGAAATATTTGGGAATATGTTTTGAAAATCTAAAAGTATTTGTCGCTGTCGAGTTTCCTCAGTGATGCAGGCAGCATCTAAATCCACCAGTTGAATCACTAAATCATTATTACATTTGGGAAACATCTCTGGTGTGTAGATTTATAATGTCCCCTTTGGAAAAAAAGATATATCCTCAATATGTTTATTTGTAGGGATTCTGATTAACCTACTTTTAAGGAGAGGGATCTTTTTTATGGGCTTACAATATCACCTAATTTCCCTTCACCTCACATGTAATTCTTCATCTCTGTATGAATATGTGATTTGTAATTTACACATCCCATCAAGACCATTACAGAATACGTCAATAGTGATTCCGTAACCCTCACACCAGATCTCAGGTATGGCACAAATAACTGTAGTTGTCAAGTACATTGTGAAATATTTATGGCTAATGGCAAATCTATGGTATTTCTCCCCAGAGAGATGGAACGAGGGTTGTTCGTGTGAATGAAAATCTTAAAACAACTAACCTTGGCCTCTTCCAAGGGACCGTAGGTGACATATATGCCTTTTTGATGTAGCTTATTGTTTATGGGGATGAGTGTGTCAGTTTCAGTTAGTGTCTATCCCCGCCTATCTAAAATGGGAGCAGAAAACGTTGAATATTGGGGGGGATATTTACGTCTCTTTTTAGTTGTATTTCCATAGTGTCGCAGCACAATTGTGAGGATTTGGAAAGCTATTTCATATCCAGGAAATTCAATCAGTTTTCCCCCAAAGGGGACTGTAAACTAGTAGACTGTAGTCGGAATGCAGAGTTCACAAGGTATGATTTATTGCTGAGTTATATTTTCACACAGCCTCTCGTTATAAACAACAAAACATGCTTAAATGTGATTCAGCAGGCTTGCTCGGGAAAAAAGGTGGAGCAATTCAGAGTTCGCATGAATGTCCTCTTAAACTTGGCTCCTCTTTGAAAGAAAATTAATCAGGTCACATAAATTCCTTTCCCCGGACACTAGCTTTCCATTCTTTCGCCAGCTGTCCCAATTGGGTTTTGAAAAAAGGAAAACCAACAGAGAGGGTAAACCTACGGAAACACTGTCCTTTGAAAATGGTTTACAGCCAGACTTTCCTTGTCAGTGAATCCGCTTCAGTACTGCCCCAGCGCTGCCGCTCTTCAAGCCTCTCCTGGCAGAGGCTCTGCCTCTTGATAAGGATTTCCGCGGTGCCGAGTCTTCAGCCTCCTAGTACGCCCAATGTACATCACCTGGGGATTCCTCCCACTCCTCTGTGGTCTTCGGCCAGGGCTGCTGCTGTAATGAGAGACAGCTGATGAGTTTCCCGGGGCTTCATTTAACTCATACTTTGCTCCTCCCCTTCTCTCAGCTTCCACCCTCCTTTCCTGCCCACTTCCCACACCTGCAGCCAATTTGCCTTCACTCCTCCACCCTGCTCCATGCACTGTTTGCCCATCCCAACCTGTACTGCTATTTGGGTATCTGTCACTGTACCGCATGACAGGGCTGTATCTATACCGCTTCCCTTTGTTCATTTTATCTTTTCCCCCACCTGGTCTCCATTTCCCGTGGTTGTTTATGGGACATGTAGTTTCGTTCTGTCCTGCTGATGTAACATTTTGGGTGCTGGGTCTGAAAGTTAGAATGGGGCTGTCTTTTATCTCTATTGCCTCTTTGACCTCCTCACAGGGACATAGGTTGTTATTGGTGTAGTCCAGTTTTCCAGCCAGATTTAGCACAATATAATTTTCAAGATGAATATGATAATGGCTTTCTTTATATATCAAGATATTCTGAGAGAGCAGTGTTAGGTAGTGTTAGGGAGATTTTTCATTTTAATGCTTCATCCCCTCTCCTAGTGAGGCCCCCCCCCCCGCACAGTTTGCTGGACTTCTGGACCTTTTTCTTTCTCTGCTTTCCCCCTCATTCCTTTTTATTTGCTCTGACTTTTGGAACTCTGTTCTCTGTGTTTTACCTATACTATGGATTCCGCTTTCCCCCATATCTCTTTAAAGGCATCTGTGTTTAACTTTTGCAGCACACAGCACCTTACGTGCAGTTTTGCTGGGAACCCTTTAGGTTCTCCTTTGAGATTCATGCCTTATCCTTACTAACTACAGTTCTTAAGGATAGAGGGATACTTTGTATCCTTCCTAAACCTTTATACTATGAGAGATTAGCACACACCACCATAAGTGGAGTGCTAAGGCGATACCTAGTATCCCCCTTCTCTCTTCTCGTGTGAAGTTTTAGTCACATAGACAACCCTATAGTTCTGGCTGATGGCAGTGGACGTGTTCTAACAACTATTATGCTCTTTTTTACTGCAGACCGTTTTCACAGTCTTGGATGTGCACAATTGGGTCATCTATGTTCTTACATGGTGGCTCCTTTTCTTTTCCCACCATTTCTATCGTGGTTGTTCTTTGTTAGCCTTTCTTCTACCATTCTGGGAGAGGGAACCCTGTGCGTGTGTTTTGCCTTTGGCTGGAAGCCTTGGGTGTCCCCACCTGGCTCCAGTGTGTCTGGGCAGGCAGGAAGTGGGGGAGGAGTTATTCACTCCCTGCCCTTTGTCTCCCTGTGAGCCCGAATGGAGCCAGTTACCACTTGGGGGGTGGAGGGGAGCTGGCTGTCCTGAATGGAAAGCCAGCTGCCCCTTTCTGTAAAATTCTCAGAGAGTTTGCAGAGGAGTGTGTGGGAAAAGTGAATAAAAGTTGAGGTTCCTGAGGTGAAAGGCAAGTTGACCACTCAAACAGAAGTAAACGAAGCTGAAGATGACCAGAGATGCCTGCAGACCCTTCCAATCACTGTGTAACTACCACTGCTGTCCTGACCCAGTTTTCTACTCGACAGAGGAGCCCCTTAAAGGATGACTCCTTCCCTTTGGCTGGTGGAACCAACCAGCCCCGAGACTAACTACACATTGAGCCATCTCCTGAGGTGCTGTGCCTTTCCAGAGCTGCAAATCATGAATAGAAGGAGACCTCTGACCCACTTGTAGTGCAACGTCTTGCTGAGGCTGGATCCATCCAGAACTTTGGTGAACTCTAGATGGACCTCCAAAGGCACGGTCCAACTCATCTAAGATGCCTCATCAGAGTGCAGGACTTCAGAAGCAAAGAAGATCAACCGGGAGAATACCGTCCTTTGTTGGTGCTGTGAAAAAAGGTACCAAAACCGCAGACCGACCAAGGAGACTGAAGAAATCCATGCCAAGGGCACTCTCTCGAAACTGCTGCTGAGACTTCCCATTCAGAGTCCTTCCTTTCATCACCAGACCGAGGAATCAGGAGAACGGGTTTGTCACTGCCGCACAGAAAAGAATCCAGCTATGAATATTTCTTCTAATGGAAGGTACTGTGGGGTGAAAGGTATAACTTACCTTGAACCAAGAAGTCGCTCCAGAGTGACTGGAGTGCGTGAAGAGGTCCCCAGGGTGTCTACCCTACCCCTGACTCACGGTGCCAGCTTGTGCCCCTTTAGGGAGTCCTTTTGCAGAGTCCCCCTCGTTGTGTTGAATTACCAAGTATCTTTTCCTAGAGACTAAGTATCCTGAGGAACTTTTTATGTTCTGCTACTTTTAAAGACTTTGGATCCACTCCTACACTGACCTTTTCATATAGTTAGGGATTGGCCTTTTAAAGCGTTTGTTTGTCCAAACAATTTCTCTAGAACATTAAGCTCTGCTGCTGTGTGATTAACCAACCTTTTTCCTTCCTAACAAAAGTTATCTTATATGGATTAGCTAACTAAATATGATTAGCGTATATCTGTGAAGTAACGCAAGTGCGCGGTAGTACCGATAATAAGGTAGAACTGTCATTAGTGTTAAACTCTGTAACAATTGTAACCGTGAACAACTACCATTGAAACAATGGCCTTTGAAAAGTATTATTAAGAATTCCTGTGTGTGTTGGTCAGTGAATTAAGTATTTATCTACCTTCTTTGTGTAAATATATTAAATGCATATTTTAATGTAACATTTTATGTGTACGTGTTTCTTTGGACTTGTGTATTTACTGAGTTCAGTGTACCTACCTACAGATCACATCTTCTTCTTATGGTAAGTCTGGCTGCTCTTCCACTCTATCCAGGTTCCTTGAGTAGTACAGACTTATACTAAGAGTTGCTGACCTGTATGCCAAGTGATAGTTTTATGAAGTCTTACCTCAAGTAGACTTTAGGAAAATTGCCCTAATGTGAAGATTTTCATTTTAATGTGAAACCCCCCTCTTATGTGAGCCCCCCAGGCACTTTTCTTTTTTTTTCTTTTTTTAAACATCTTTTTATTAGTATGTCAAAAGATATAATTCTTCATAGTATAATACAGAGGTGAATACAGAAAGAAGAAGAAAGAAAAAAAAGAAGAAAAAAGGAGGAGGGGGATGTTAATCCACTCCTCAATATTATTTACATACTAGATATTTAGTCATACAGGGCATTAAATGGCCCCATAACATAAGTTATTCCTCCTCTTTGTCCCTTGCCTTAAATGAGAGTTTTTCATAATTCGATAAAGTTTGCAATTCCACTAACCAGTCTTCCACTGAAGGCTTCTTCCTAGTTTTCCCAAACCCAGAGAATCAGTTTCATTGCCAATAACATAACCTTATCTATCCAATTATTGTATTTTATAGAACTTTCACACCTATCCCTAGGCAGAAGTAAGATTATATTCACTCCCCAGGCACTTTTCGATCTGTTCTCCTGAGTGAGTTGGAACCTTTTTCCACACTAACTAATTTACCCTATTTTTGGGATGCTTTTGTATTTCTTTTTATACCTTATTCTTGGAGTAATGCTCTCCCCCAAGTTTTGTGGCATTTGGAGCCCCATCATTTGTTGCAGACTCACCGACAATTGGCTAACAGTTGTCTTCAAGGAAGACAGTGTATCCTCACTTGGGGGATACCTAGCATCTTTTAACCATACAATTGGAGGCGAATAAGGATAATTATGGAAATCCCTCTGTGGCTAGTTTAAGTTTCTGTGTTCATCTTGGTTTTGAAGCTGTGGGTTTGGACTAGTATTTATTGTAGTCAGAGTCAAAAATCCTATGGAAAGGGGATAGTATTTATTGAACCCTTGACTCGGCCCATAGCTGTCATGATTCCTGCCCCTCATGTCCCCAGCCCTCCAAGATGTCAGGTTGGAGCCAGGCCACGATCACCTACATGGCCCTCAAGGGCCTCTCCATCCCTCCAAAGACCCACTTGGAGTCAGACTTGGCGCTTGTGGCACCAGACTCACTCACTCCCATAGGATAACATTGGGGATTGGACTTGTAGTGCATTGATGGGGACAAGATGGATGCCCCCACATATTTCGGTTCCCAGAACTGCATGTGCGGTCTAGTCCTTTGGGTGTGGTTCAGGCCAGAGGCACTTGAGATACCCAGAGACTATTTAAGCCACACCCAGGCTGAGAAACATGCTTTGCGTTTTCTGCACCTGCAGCGTGACACTCACCGTGTTCGGATTGGTCTCCAGTAGGCCTGCATCTTTCTTCTGCGCTCAGCTCCTGCAAGAACAAGAACACCGTCAGGAACAGCCTTACCTTGCGGTGCTTCTGCCCATCAGTCATCGCTCCTTCTGTTCTGCGGGCATCTTCGCTGTGTCATTCCCATCCCGGCACGCCGCTTCCTAAGGAAAAGGGAAAAGAACAGAAAAAAGGCATTAGTAAGCATTCTGCAAATCTTCGCTTATTTTTAAATACTGTACGAGCTTCAAACGCTTACCTGAATCCCAGCCGCTCTGGGGGAACTCTGTCTCTGGAACTTCTCATCCATCTGCAAGAGGGAAAAGACACTCCAGGTTAGCGTGGAAACATCTAGAGGCGTTGCATACCGCGATTACCCAACGCATTTGTTAATCATAACCGGCATCCACGCTGAAAATGTCGCTGCACCTAAAAGACACAGAAAAAGAACTCAGTTCAATGCAAATACAAAAGGGGTGCATCGCGCATCGCACTCTCACTCACCTTTTGCGCTACTCATCTCAGCAGCACGCCGCCATCCCCGGACGCCGGCCATCATCTAAGGAAGGAAAGGAACGAAGTTAGAGAACTGTTCAAAAGACTCATTATACTTACCTGTCGGACTCTTGCCAGTGAAGTAACTAGGCAGCAACGAGCTCGCATCAATCAATGCGCCCCTGCGCTGAACGCAGGACGGAGAGCACACTATCTAAGAAAACAAGGTGAGCTGTGAATCAAAGGGAAGGGTTGGACCCCGGGGAAGAAGGGGTTCAAGCACATAGAGACAATAGAGAGTTAAACTCTACCAATCCTGTGTTTCAGGCCCAATCTCCAGTCGAATAGCCTCCAGGTAAGGGTTCGAGGTCGTAAGAGGTCAGAACAGGCTGAGTGACGCCCCCGTGGATACCAGGTGAGCGTTACAATAACCCAGGGCTTACTGATTACCAAAAGCCTAAGCATTAATGTCCCTTCCTTGTGCTTAAGCACATGTATACTCCCTTTTTCTGGCTGATTTCCTGTGTACCTGGGACACACACAGAAATCAGTATTGGGGTGTCCTTTGATCTACACTTCATTAATTACTAGGTGATGTTTTCCCTCCCTTTCTAGGCTTTTAACAGACTCTGAAAAGATTTTGAGGTTTCCTGCCCCAGGTCTGATATTTGACTCACTTCTGCAATTTTTGTAGTGTTTTGGGGTGCTTTATTTGGTTTTGGGTTGTTATTGGACCTTGTTGCCTTTTGCACCTCAAATAATACCAACAGTAACCCGAGACACGTGTTTCGGCCTAGTCGGGCCTCATCATCCTACGTAACCCAGGGTAATCCAGACGTGGACCCCTTGCTCACTGTGCTTAGAGAGTCACAGCTTCACCTCACTGAGCCGGCCCGACTAGGCCGAAACACGTGTCTGGGTTTGCTGATGGTATTCTTGTTCAGAGGAGATTTGCCTAGCATTTCAGTTCTGGATTGCCCTTGTGTGTGGGTGGAACAAAGACTGGTATGCAAAGGAATATTTCTCCTTCGTGCAGTGAGCTAAAATGTGGTTGTAGACCCTCCTGAGTTGAAGAAATTCCATAGAACAGGGTATTTGACGCATGTTTGTTCTTAGTAGAGTGCTGAAAGTGTTTTTGCTGGGGCTGCATGTCACTATCTTGTTTCCTGCTGACTCTGGACCCATGCTGAGCCTCTCTTCCATTGCCTTTCTAAAGGCAGAACTTGCAGCTCTTGCGGTAGAAAGTCGCTATCTAAAGTGAAGCGCAGCGGAGTGCTGCAAGTGTATTTGCTGCGGCTGCGTGTCACTATCTTGATTCCTGCTGACTCTGGACCCATGCTGAGTCTCTCTTCCATTGCCTTTCTAAAGGTGGACGTTGCGGCTCTTGCAGTACAAAGTTGCTATCTAAAGCGAAGCGCAGCGGAGTGCTGCAAGTGTGTTTGCTGGAGAGCCAGAGGGCCCGCCACAAACGTGGCAAAACACATATATCCAGTTTCAATCTTCCAGGTAACTGCGGCATCTGCACAGCATGTGAGACTCACCTGATTTCATCAGAGCCTTACATGTTTAGAAGGAGTTTTGGATAACACACTTACGGGGTAAGTGGAAAATGTCCTTTAAGTTGTTTTGACCCCACTTAAAGAAAAATACAAGTGCAAGTCTTTAAATATTCTGTTGTCATACATCAAAAGTGACAAAGGAAGTACTTCTAAAACTCTGCGTTGATTCCACTTAGTACTTACGGATCAAGCGTCAATACCCCACAAAACTATGTACAATCTCAGAAGTGCATCGATGAAGAATGATTTGAGAGCACCTGAATTTGATCCATCTGGAGAGATGGAGAACATTCAATGCAGTATATCTAATCCGTGTGCTACACTGGCTAGCTTAGTAGTCCCAAATTTGACAAATTCCGTTGACTTGGATGATGATTATGTCTTAGTTGCTAACAGTTCCACCCTGCTGGAAGTTTCCCCTGTGTCTAGCTATCTGATTAAAAAATCTCACGATCAGAACCTCGAGTACACAATCTCAACTTCAACAATGAAATTTACAGTATGTGAGTTGGCAAGAAGCAAACATCTTTTGCGCAGTCTAGATGCACTGAACAATCTGGCAGATAGCAGTGGATTAATACCACAATGCACCATGGGTGTGAGTGAGGAACTTGATCTCCATTCTAATAGGAACGTACTCAGCGAGATGCCTCTGGAATCCCACAGAAATCCACTTATGGGGAAATACGAACATACTAAAGATGAACGAGCCCTCTACATGCTGACAACTCCGCGTAACATCCAGTACGCTCCATCCAGTTGAAGTACAAACATAAGAGGGAACCCGTCCATCTCACAGTGGAGTAAAACCCTTGGAGATAACAGACTACCAAGGGACCCCCCACAAGAAACCACCTTGAAAGCATTGAGCTCCGTTTTGAACTCCTTGGTCAATGTGTTTGACTCCCTGAAAAATGAGGTACACATTTATTCAGGCATTATCATGGAACTTTCGAATGAAGTAGGAAGCTGTGAATCTTCTTTGGTAGGTCTATCAACAGCCATCAATGGTCAAGTAAAAGATCCAATAGACCTATTGTTTGGAATTAGCAAAGAGCATTCACATGTACTCAATGAGCTAAAAAGGTATCTTCATAAACATAAAGAGAGGAATGAATACATGTGCAAGGACATCATATTCACATTAACAGATCTCAAGAAACCGACCTGTAGTACAAAGGAAACCGTTGCTGGACAGACAAACAAATCCTTTTATGGGGATGACACTCTGCTCTCAGCATCTGCAGTGGAGGAATTTATGATATTGCCACAAATGGTGGATGATCAAGAATTGGACCAAATTGCAACTGGCAGAGTTAAGAACAACAAGTCTGCTCATTCCTCCATACCCAAAAATGTTGAAATGGAGACAATGAACGATGAGCCAGCACCATTAAATCAAGATGTGCCTGAAGCACAGCCCCCTATAAAAAATCACCAACAGAGGATCAAAAAGAAAAAAAGTCAGGAGAAAGATATGAAGCCAATAGTTGAAGAAAAGGACATCATAGCAAAACCTGCTGAAAACCCAAAATTAAAGAAGCAGAGGAAATGAATTAAAAATAACTTCTTCGAAGCCCTTATTCAAATCTCTGAATCTGAAGGCCGTACAACTAAATATAACGCCTCACACAAAGATATCATTTCAGCTGTTCAAGCAAAGGAAAAGAAAAACAGCAATAGTTAATATTCATCGAAGTGAAATGAACTAGTCCTCAAAATGTAGACCCGAAGACAAAGATCAGTACCGGTTGCCAGACAGGAGAATGGCCACTGGTTCCGCAAAAGCCATTGCGCATGGCACCTATCGTTGTCAATAAAAAGAAAAAAGTCTGTGCAGACAATGCAAAAATGGTGCCCAGTGAACATAGTAAATCATATTCCCCTACAATCTCGGAAGTAGCTGCAGTCTCAGCTAAATCAGGACAATGCGAGTCAGCAAGGCCCTCAAACTTGTCTTTAGCTATGTCCATTGTTCCAATCAAACTTTACGCTGCCCCGAAGCCATGGTTAAAACAATCCCCACAAACAACGGGTCATAAAGCATTAAACTGTATTAACATATTGGCCTACACAAAAAAGTACCCGATCTATATTTGTTTGCTAGTAAAGAAATGGACTGGATTTCCTTCCCACATGAAAACTGCACTTTTATAGTGGAACTCAGCCTAGTCAAATGAGGGAAGGAATGCCATATTAATGAAAAGTGAACATAGAAGTATATGAGACACTGTGTCCCTTATCCCCAATTCCTTTGTAAATTCATTGTGATAGAACAGGCAATAATCAAGTTGATAAAAGCCTGACACATGAGAAGATTGTGAGTCCAATAGACATCACATCAAAAAATGGAATCAACAAGATTGTGCCAAATGAGAAATCCAAGTTGTGGACCCTTCTTCCTGATATTTTGCCTGAAATTCTGCCAAGGCAAAATGCAATCAAAGACCTGCTCAGACCCTCCAGCTTATAGCGATTTTGCGATCCCGCAAAATGCCGCGAAAACGGCCGTTTTGTGCAAAACGCCGCAAAAACGGCCGTTTTGTGCAACAATTGCATCTTAAATAAAAAAAAAAAAAAATTTTACTTTTTTTTTTAAGTAATCTGCAAAAATTACTGTTTTAAAAAAAATAATACTCAGGGTGACAGGTTCTCAACTTTTTTTTACACAAGTAATGAAATGCGCTAACACATCTCATCACTTGCGCACCAAAAAAGTGCAGCCCAATTCACAAGGGACACATGAATGGGCACATTCTATATGCGCGCCCATTCAGATGGCCTTTTTCACCTCCTTGATCAAATAAAGTGGTGTTTTTGTCAATTTAAAAGCGCATCCCTCATTTCCAAGCAAGATGCACTTTTAAATGTGCAGAAATTGTAGGCAACCCTACGCGCATGGGATGTGGGGCTGCCACTGCATGGCAGGGTCTTTCCTGACCCTGTCATGCATTTCTATTAAGGTATGAACCGCTGCTGTGCCGCTTGCATTTCTGTTCCTCAAACAGGATAAAAATGCATTTTTTGGGTCGCATTTTACAGCGGCAGGCACCTGGAGGGCCTGTCCCTGTGAAAGGCGCTAGGAGCTTGCAGACACTGTCGGGAGAGCGATTCTATTCAAAATACTGCCCATTTTGATGACAAAAATCTATCGAATGTTACAATTTGACCTATTTCGTCCAGTACTATTCGATCAATTTTTATAAATACTGAACATGTGTTGCGTGAGTGTCACCCTCTCCCCATGTTCCGCATTTTTGGTCCAGGGTGGTTGCATAAGTGTTTTCCCCTTTTTCCTCAAAATTGGAGCCGGGGACAAAAAAAAAAAGAAAATAACAAAAAATAACAATAAAGGGCCCCTGCGGAGTCGGATCCGACCCACGTTAGAGGGACGGATCTGGCAACGCAGGGTTGCAGGGGAAGTGGCAGCGACCAAGCAGTTAAGTAGGGGAGGGGATGGGGTGGTGGTGAAAGGTACATTTTGGGTTGTTTGGCTAAAGTGCAAATCAATTCGCAGCGAAATTGACTACAGTCAAATAATTACACTTCGGTCAAACAACCCAGAACACCATTCAAGGCAGCTGGCCAGCGCAAAATTTGCGCTACAGCTCAAGCCTGTGGAAATGCGCCGGTCACCTTTGAGAATAAGGTGACCTGCTCATTTCCAAAAATGGGTTGTCTAAAAATAGCATATCCTCCGTTCTTTTTTTAAATGCCCCACTATTTGAGGAACTGGGTCAAAATCTACATTTTAAAAAAAATAAAAAAATGGTTACACTATGAAAGAGGGAGAGTGATGGGTGAGATTTGAAGTGATAGGCAAGAAAGCAAAGGGAGAGCAGTGGGTCAGAGGAGGAAGCGCAGCACAAGAGAGCAGAGGAAGCAGTGATGCGGTGGGCCAGAAATCTAAGAGCGAGCAGAGTTACAGAAAGTAGAGGGAGCGTGTGGTCAATGAGCCAGAAAGCAGAGAGGAAGCGGTTGCCTCGCCTTTTATGCAACACAGCTTTAGTGAAGCACAGCTTCACCTCACTGATGATGCCCAACAAGGCTGAAACATGTCTATGGGGTTGCTGTTGGTACTCTTGTTCAGAGGAGAATTGCCTAGCATATTGGTGCTGGACTGCCCCTGGGCAGGACAAAGACTGATATTTGGGGACATTTCTTCTCTGTGAAAGGGACAGTGAGCTAAAGACTTGGTAGAGTCTCTCCCAGGGGTTATTCACCCAAAAACAGGTGATTGGGCTGTGTTTGTGCTGGTAGAGAGTTCCCAGACCCCCCTTTGTTTTGTTTGTAAATTAGTAAACTAATGGATCTGTGTAAAAAGTCAGAATATAACTAAAGGCACAACAACTAAATAAAATGCTTATTTATTGTTCATTTATAAGTGTCCCTTGTGAAACACAGTCACTTTGTGGTGCAAGCAATTTTGTGGAAAAGAGATTACGGTCATGAATGGCTTGTATTTGCTGAGCAGTGTTTGTGTCAAAAGTTCCCTTTTATTTGCAGGTACAATTTCTTTCTTATGCGACTCATCCCCAGTCCTTGGTGTCTGATGCCCCTGGATCCCAGCCTTTCCTTGATTCTCTCTTTTAAAGTGTTTCTTGAGGAGAAGAGTCTGTTCTATTTCCCCAAAACACTTCTATGCCCACTTTTATTGAAATGATGTCTATTTCAGCAATCCCTTTCCATTCCTCTGCTTCTAGAATTCCAACTGCTCATCCTTTTATCAGTATTTGGCTTTGCCTTTATTACCACATTTCCTGCTTGTAATAATGACTCTCTTTGCTTTATGACACATTCTTACACCTCTCTACTCTTCAATGTTTCCCCTGTCTCCTGTCCACTCCTTATAGGGAATCCCTTTCTTTACCTCCCCCAAAACAGATTTCTTTTTCAGGGGCATTCTTTTCTACTGATCAGCTGCTTGACATGCCCATATGGGAGAAAAAGTCTCTTAATAGACTGTTGGTTAAAATTGGGATAACAGTATGCACCTAAGTGACTCCGATTTTTGTCTTGTAGTAATCAGTCTCCCCTAGGATACAATTCACTTTGGCTTTTAGGAAAATGTTTAGGTGTGTGTCATCTCTTTATTCACTTTGAAGGCATTTTCCTTGCATTCAAATTTATTTAGAAGTCATATTTTGTTAGTCCTATTCCGGGCTCGAATCATTAATTTTTTAAGGGATTTAATTTCACCCATAAAATTATTTTTCTATGTATCATGGACTGTGTATCCTCCCGTGTCTGGCTTTGAATCTTTGGAACATCAAATTTCTCTTTCTGTGTTAGCTTATTCCATGCCTAGATTTCTTAGCCGGAATTGTGAGGCCCCTTATTTCTATCTGACCCAGGAAAATAGTACTCTTACACATTTAATTTTCATTGGTGATGCTATGCATATCCCTTGTTCCAATAAGAGATGTACCGAATAGTAGATTTAAGTATTTGTGCCGAATACTGAATAGTTGGACAAGTATTAGGCAAAAGTTCAATATCTAGCTGAATAGTTGCATTTCTAATAAATAAAGTTATGTAGACGAGAAAAACACTTTTTGGCCCTGATCCACAGAAGCATTTTATTATGGTAGAACCCCATTGAAAAAACCTCTGTGAATCAGGCCCTTTGTAAATTAAAAACACACTTCAAAATATGTATATCCATTCTTTATTGCATTTCTTTTCTTTGCTGTTCACAGAAGATGTTTGTATAAACCCTGAAAGGAAGACATTATCAGAAAGTAAACTGTTCAATAACAGCACAGTTTGTATTTTTGTGCATTAATAGGTATTGCTTGTTCAGCTGGGCCCAAGTAAGTAAGACTAGTCAAAAGGTATAGTATGCATGTATGCAATCACTGTGAGGGGAGACTGGGATGTGTGTACTTGTACTTTCACATTTTCCTTTTGGGCCAGCCCATCTTTATCCTTCTGGCTCTAGCAAGACACTGAAACACAAAAGGGGTCCTCACAACTCCAATTATTTAAACATTCACATATTAGAATAGGCCCTGCTAATAACAAAGAAACAGCTTTAAAAATGTATTCTCAGGTCTTTCCAAATCAATCCAAACTCCAGCAAGTAAAAGGTGAAGCCCACTTAGTGAAACACTGCATGTTTGTCTCTCCTTTTGTTCTGCAGGGTGGGCCCTGAAGGAGACATTGTGGGAGGTGTAGGTGGTGGAGAGAGGACAAGGGAGTAACTTTTGAGGTGGATGAAAGCATAAGGACGAGCGAGTTTTGCTTGTTTCATCGAAATAGCGATTATTTATATTGTAGGCATAGGCGCCAATGGATCTACTGTCCATACGTAAACAGGCAGGCAGCTTTCTTACGCGGTTCCTCTACCTCTAAATCCTTCCGCTATTCAAGGCGGGTGTTATGTTCCGCCCTGCGTACCGCTACGCGGTGACGCAGGGCGTGCCGAATAAAAGCCCCGCCCCCGTGCTCGGGAGGCAGTTCCGGGGCAGACCATCCTCTCATGTGCTCGTGAGTTATTGAAGCTCCCGCTGGAGCTGCGCCACAGGCCGTGCGGCCTTACCTAACTCCTCCAGACTTGGGCGCGCACGCCGAGGGCTGGAACTTAACAATGGCGACGAGGTGGACGAGGTGGAACGAGGACAAACACGCGCTCGGCGTTCACGGTGCCTAGATGGCCCGCAGCCATCGCGGCCAAATTTTTGGACACCCGGTGGGGGGGGGGATCGCTCACGTGACCCACCCCACCCCCAAAAAAAAAAAAAAAAAAAAAAAAAACATTTTCTCTGTCCTTCTATCTTCTCATCATCACTCGCCCTACAAGTGATGGCTGGGCAGTGTGGAGCATCGGAACCACATGGGAAAAACAGCACCTGAATTCTCCGCCACAGCGTTTGGACACCACAGCAACTCCAGGGAAGGCCCAAATTCACTGCGCTAGTGGTTGCCTGAAGAGCTCACGCCAGCGCTGAACAGGTACACGACGACATGGCGGCCGGCACGTCCACCCCTGGGCCCACCACGCCGTCCAGAATTGTGGCAAACCTATTGCTGTCGTCCCCACAGCCTCGCACACAAGGAGGCTCATCGACACTGGTCCAGCCTTTTGACCCCTTTACCGACCCATCTTCAAGTGGACCCAGATGGCAGCTGTGGATCCAGAAATTCGAGATGGCGATGGAGTGCAAAGATGTGACGTTGGCCAGGAAGATGAAGACGCACCTACTACTCAGTGTGGGTGACGAGGTACTGCGAATTTTCAACTCCTTGGATGTGACCGATGGCCAAGATGCGTACCAAAGCGCAAAAGATGCCCTCACGGCTCATTTTCTCCCCCAACTGAACCCGGACTATGAGACTTTCATTTTCTGCACCACCATACAGGCAGCAGACGAAACCCTGGATGCCTACCACACTCGGTTAAGAAAATTGGCCATGTCCTGCGAGTTCACTAATGTTGAGAGGGAGATCAGGAGGCAGATCATTAACGGCGTACAATCAGAAAAACTAAGGCGCGTAATACTCAGCGAGAGAGGCATCCCCCTGCAACGAATCCTTGAATTAGGACGACAAAGGGAACTAGCCCACACCAGAGCGGCCAACATGGAGGCCACACTGCACAGACTGCAACCTGCCCTCAACACAGCCATGGTGGCCCAGATTACCAACAAACAACCCTTGAGGGATGAAGACAGTGGGGGCTATGGCCAGAACAGGTGGCAACTGCGCATTCCTGGGCCCACAGAGTGTGGTTGGTGTGGTGGCCCACGACATGGCCACCGCAACTGTCCTGCGCAGGGCACCACCTGCGGCGCCTGCGGCAGGAAGGATCATTATGCAAAGGTGTGCCGATCGTCGGGCACCTCCACGCAGCCCCCACAGAACATTTCAGACAAAAACGCGACCAAGAAAAAGAAGCAAGCCAGTGCAAGGAGGGTTGCAGTGGCCAACTCTTCCACGGACGAAGAAGGGGATGATATCTCGACAGGGCAGCAGGATCCCGGCAAGGGCAACGAGAGGAAAGGAAGAATGATATACCTGGTGTCCGCATTAAGCCAAGGTCAAGAAACACAAAGAAAATCTGTCCGAAGGCGCAAGTGCATGGTCACCGTCCAAGACCAGCGCATTCTCATGACCATTGACACCGGCGCTTCGGTGAATGTTATGCCCACAAACATATTCCAGATTCTAAGGCCTCAACCAGTCCTGAAAAGCACAGACACGCGGTTGTACGCCTACGGCAGCCGGAAGCCCCTACCAGTCATGGGCAGGTTCCGCACCACGCTGGAGCACGGCGAAAACAGACTATGGTCGAAAGTCTATGTCGCGAAGGCAGGAATTGAAAGCCTCCTGAGTGGGGACGCCGCAGAAGATCTGGGAGTGGTCAAATTCATCTGCCACATTGATGAGGCCGAAGAGGTGGAGAAAATGCTAAGTCAATACCCTAAGCTGCAAGATGGAATAGGCTGCTTGAAGGGCAAAACCATCCGGCTGCACATTGACAAAACAGTGCAGCCGAAGGCCGTACGGCATCGGAGGACACCTTTCCACATGAGAGAACAAGTGGAACAGGAACTCAAGGCTCTGGAGGAAGCTAGCATCATAGAAGCGGTTACAGGGCCCACACCATGGGTCTCCCCGATGGTCGTCACGCGAAAGCCTAAACAGCCCGGAAAGGTCCGGATTTGCATTGATATGCGTCTACCTAACACTGCCATCAAACGAGAATGCCACATCACCCCAACGATCGACGAAATCGTGGCGGACCTCACAGGGTCTTGTGTTTTCTCAAAAGTTGACTTGAAAGCGGGGTATCATCAACTCAAACTCCACAGAGACTCGCGCTACATCACAACATTCTCTACGCATTTGGGGTTAAGGAGATACAAACGTCTGAGCTTCGGGATCTTGTCTGCTGCTGAAGTATTCCAGCAAACTATCCAGGAGGTCATCAGGGGCGTCTCTGGGGTCCTCAACGTGAGCGATGACATTCTGATTCACGCCCCCGACAAGAAGGAGCACCTCAAGAGGCTTCATACCCTACTGGCAGACTACAAGAGGCTGGACTGACCATACACAGGGAGAAGTGCGAGTTCCTCAGATCGGAAATCACTTTTTTTGGTTACAAGTTTGGCAGCACGGGCATCTCCCCTGATCCCCAGAAGGTCGCAGACATCCAGACGGCAAGCCCACCGATGAACCCCACAGAAGTACGCAGTTTCCTAGGGATGGCAACCTACTGCGGGAGGTTCATTCGAAACCTGACCACCCTATCTGAGCCACTACGGGAGCTGACGAAAGCAAACGTCAAGTGGGACTGGGGGCAGAAGTGCCAAGACTCGTTTGAAAGTATAAAATAATCCCTGTCCGTCGACACCAAGATGGCGTATTACAACACCAAACTGCCCACAGAACTGTTCGTGGATGCAAGCCCCATTGGGCTCGGTGCCATCCTAATGCAGGTGACGAGAGAAGGGGAGAAAAGACCGATAGCATACGCCTCGAGAGCCCTCACGGAAACCGAACAGAGGTACTCCCACATTGAGAAAGAGGCCATCGCAGTGCTGTGGGGGTGCAGGCACTTTCATCTGTACCTATATGGGCGGCGGTTCACAGCAGTCACCGACCACAAACCCCTACTACCCATCTTCAGGGGAACATCGTCACACCCTCCGGCACGGATCACCAAATGGCTACTACATCTCCAGCAATACGACTTTCATCTCATCTACCAATCAGGCAGTGGAAACCCCGCAGACTTCCTCTCGAGGCACCCGCGAGCGGCCACCCAACACGAGATCCAAGTGGCCGAAGAGACAGAGGAACATATATGCCAAGTGGTTCGCACAATGAGACCAAAAGCGGTGAGCATCGAAGACATCGAGGCAGAAACCAACAAGGATCCCTGCTGCAATCTAGTGAAAGATGCCATAATCTCGGGGGACTGGAAAAGCTTCATGAGACACACACATAACAGAACAGAGGAAGCAAAAGGATTTCTGTCCGGCATGTTTACCGTCCGGCAAGACTTGTCAATCACAGAAGGCGGAGTGATACTAAGGGGTAACCGCATCGTAATCCCTCTCAGAATGCAAGACAGGATAGTGGCCCTAGCGCATGAAGGACACCAAGGGCTGGCAAGGACGAAAGCCCGCATACGGCACAGGGTATGGTTTCCCCAGATCGAGGAACGGGTCGAGACACTCATCAGCACGTGCCTCGCCTGTCAGATAACAGGAGCCCCGCCAGAACCAGAACCAATTCTATCGGCGGCACGCGGCCGCTCTCGGTGGGAGGCCATCAGTATTGATTTCTACAAGCTACGGGAAGGCCTCCACCTCTTGGTAGCCGTTGATGACCACTCCCGATATCCGGAAGTTGAAATAGTCGAATGCACAGCAGCGGAAGTGGTCATTCCAGCCATAGAAAAAATGTTCGCAACTCACGGACTACCAACCTCCATCAAAAGTGACAATGGGCCACCGTTCATCGGGGAGGAATTCAAGAACTATCTGCAGGACCTTAATATAAAGTATCACCACATCATGCCGAGGTGGCCCCAGGCCAACGGGGAAGCTGAACGCTTCATGAGAACCATTAACAAGGTGCTAAGGGTATCCAAGGCGAACGCCAGCCCATGGAAGGTCGACCTCTACCGATTCCTCATACCGCCGGCGGATCTCATGTTCGGCACCGTCATCCGATCCTCGATTCCGCACCATCCAAGCAGGACCCCGGACGAGGTCAATGAAGGACGCACGGAAATGAGGAGAAGGAGTGCCAATGCCCACATGAGCGGCAAGAGGAGAGCTAGGCAGTCTGATCACCAAGTGGGGGACCAAGTCATCATGCTACGAAACCCCACCAAATCAAAACTCGACACCAGATACGAGGAACTGCCATGGACCGTCAGCGATCGGCACGGAACCATGGTGACTGTGACCCGAGGACACCGTCAAGTGACGAGGAACTCGTCGTGGTTCAAGGCGGTGCCTCGCAACCTGTGGACTGACAGTGAGTGCCATCTGGAAGAGGAGGACGCTCAGCCCAGCGAAGACGAGCCTAGGTCCATCCGGATGAGACAGGAGCGGCGGATGGAACCTGGGAACCGCTGGAGGCCCCCGGCCTCGAGGACATGACCAGTGAAGGTGAGCCAGATCAGGAGCCGGGGGGGGGTGCAGGCCCCGAGAAGGGCGGTACGATCATAGAGCAGCCACGAGACCGCCGGCCAAGCTAAGTGACTATGTGTGGTAGTGTGAGGTACCTGGACCACGGACACTATGGCCGGGCACTTATTGGTTAAGAGCGTGAGCAGATGTTTGCACTCACAGTTGATGCAAGTTAGTGTTATGTTTATTTGTTTTATAATAAAGGAGGAATGTTATGTTCCGTCCTGCGTCCCGCTACGCGGTGATGCAGGTCGTGCCGAATAAAAGCCCAGCCCCCGCGCTCGGGAGGCAGTTCCGGGGCAGACCATACACGTGTACGTAATCAACACCCATGCAGATATTTGTACCCCAATATATAGTTTGGGAAATGTATGTGTAGAATGTCGGTATTAAGCTATTATAGAAAGGAATTCCCTATGTAATATCATTTTGCATAGCAAATTATTCGGAAAACAATAAATGAACAGGCTCGGTCTTGACATCCAGAATGCCATGCCGCCAGCTCTGGCCGTCATGTCACAGGTTTCATTGCACATTTATTGCTGGTCACTTTGTCTCAGTGGGTTGGTTGTTCACAAGCCAGCTATCTTGTTTACCGCGGAAGGCGCAGCAGTGGGTGTTTTTTCCTGATTTGTTATCAATATGTTTCTTCTGTCATGGGAAAGGGGTTCCCTCGTCAGTTCCATTCAACCGTTCACTTTATTCAGTGCATGGCTTGCTGTTAATGGCTTCCTGTTAATGCTGTACAGCCACTGGCCACAATCAATGTCCTTATGACGATTACATCTGACAGGAAAAAATGTGCACATTTTTGAAAAAGGCGGCTGCTATATCTAAAATAAAAAATAAATCTCTATTTACTGTTCTACTATTGCATTCATCTAAGTACGATGCTGTCCTGCCCTTAAAAATAGAAAATAATATATTTACTGCATGGATATGAAAAGGAATATATTTGCGATTGATATAACAGTTTATAGATAGAAACAACGATTAACCCCGGGGAGTCCAGCAGGGCACACACGCTATACATGAGCTGACAGTATCAAACCGTGACGAGCCCCTCGCATGCATTTTCAGTCTGGCCACATGAGACACAGTGAGATTTGTATTTTCAACCAATCCATTTGTCCTCGTAAAGGGAGCCTCTTTACGAGCCTTGGTGCAATTGTTCTCTTTCAAGTTTAGTGCGCAAACTCTTTTCACGCAGGACAAAGGGCGATTCTTACTAATTAGTAGTGGTCTAACTTCAGCTTCGACTAACAATTCCAGTAAGTATTCGGCCGAAGCCGAATAGCTGGTATTCAACCAGAATTCAACTGAATACTTACTCGAAGCCGAAGTTTATTACACCCCTAATTCTAAATCATCTTTTTATCTTTATTTGTGTTAGAGTTGTGTCTCAATATCTTCTTAGTATGGTGTTTTCATTGGTTAACCGGTTGCTATTTGTAGAATGATGGTCCTACATTATTGGTCTCTATGGCAAGTCAACTTGGCTGCATCCCTTTCCTCTGTTACTGAGTAAAATGCAAATCATAATTCTAAAATTTTTCCTTTGACTGCCTTTCTTACCCTGATATTGATACTCCTCCATTTTATTCTGAACTATAACTTGCGTATGTTACCTAAGGTAGCATGTTCCTCAAATACATTCTAATATGAATTTCAAAATGTTGTGAATTCCCTTCATGCACTATCATAGTTAGTTTTGTATGTTTATTTATTTATTTGCATTTTTAAAGCGCTCACGCAGCCCGCGGGCATCGAGGTGCAGTTACAGGAATTGTTTGTTTTTTAGTTGCATAATTCTTTTTTTTGTCTTAGTTGCGTATTTATAACACGCTTAAATACCCAGAGGTTTCTAAGCACGGACCCAGGGATTGAACCTGTGTTGTTTCGTGTCGTCTTGCTTCCAAGGCGAGCACGTTGCCACTTAGCTATCCACCCGGGATGAATTGGAACGTGTATTGTGGATGTTAACCTTTCCAAATCAGCCTTTTTTTGGGAACTCTCATTATGTACACCAAGAAGGTGGCCACTCCAGGCCTTGAGGGCTGGAATCCTGACATGTTTTCAGGATATCCCTCATTAACATTGATGAGCAAAAATGTGCATACTTTTAGAATCATTGTATGCAAATTTATCTCATGAATATTAATGAGGGATATCCTGAAAATCCGTAAGGGTTCTGCCCTTGAGGCATGGATTTGGACAACCCTTAGCACATCATGTTCCATTGCTAGCGTTGATAGTCTGCATTTACTTAATCCACATTCTCTCTATTAGTAACCATTTATTGAAGAACAATTTGGAAGCAAGATTTGCAGTATGTTGTATTTTGTTTTGCCTTATTAACATGTATTTTATTTAAAGTGACATGAATGCACCCTTCTGGGGCCATAGTATCCTCTCCAGCCAGTTTCATTTATTAATTTCTTCTCCCCGTCAGCGTCAGCAGACCCAATCCAAATTACCTGTGGTGTCCCACAAGGTTCATGCGTCCCACCAACAATGTATAACATCTTTACTAAGCCACTCTTCGACAAACTTGACTGTCTGGGTGTCACATATGCGAATTATGCTGATGACACTGAGATCCTCATTCCCCTCTTGGGCAACTTTGTTGAAGACACGGCTCTGGTAAACAAGATATACCTCTTCATTCAGACATGGATAGCCTCACATGGACTCTGCCTGAATGACAACAAAACTGAGATTCTGATCCTGGGCTCTGACTCCAACCTAAAATAACTCAGCCCCAACTACCAATCATTCACCATCGATGTTGACACAATCAAAGTAGTTACTCAGGTAAACACATTTGGTTTTTACCTGGATTCCACACTATCACTAAAAAAAAACAAGTTAGCTCCTTGGCTTCATCTACAGCTTATACTTGTAAATTAATAAGGACCTGCAGACCCTTTCTATCTAAAGCTAGCTGTATCACACTTGCCAATGCATTAATAATGTCTAAACTAGACTATTGCAATGCTCTGTATGCTGGTGCCAACAAAATTAACATCAACAAAATGCAAATATTACAAAATAACACTTTGAGAGCTGCTCTAAATATTCCACGCAGAGAGCATATCTCCAAGTCCAGAAGAGACCAACACTGGCTAAAAATCAGTGATAGGATACTACTCAAAATGGCATCCCTCACTCACAAATGCCTTAACAACGCTGCTCCTCCCCACCTCTCTGCCAGACTTACCAGAAAAACCCCAACGCACCGCACTAGGGACTCCAACTACCTCTGTCTAGAAACTCCTAGATTCAGACTCTCTAAATCTGGCGGAACTAGCTTCCCTGTCAAAGCGGCTACTTCCTGGAATGCCCTGCCCACTTCCCTCAGAGTGGAACAACCATACTCAAGCTTTAGACAGAACTTTTTGAACTGGCTGCATACTAGCAATCACCTGGACCGGTGACCCCTGCATTAATATGAGAGATCTTAGGTGGCCATTGCCATCTTCGGTTCTATTCAATACAACCCTGATTGTGTGTATACCCCTCCAAACTGTATGTAATACATATGTTTATGTCTTGATGTACCTATATCTGTATTCATGTACCTGCACTCTGTAACTAAGCTTCAAGTATCCTTGTAACTGCTGCGCCCAGCTACCTAAGGGTTTGGTGCGCATTACCAAATAAATAAACAAACAAATAAACAAACAAACAATTAATCTTTGCATTCCATCCATTTAAATAGTCAGATTTCCAAATATTTGTTCAAACAGGAGAGCTAGTGCATTATTGGACAAGTGTTTCATTTAAGTTATTTCTAGCAAAAAGAAATGTACTCAATTGTATAGGGTTTTGTATTGGTTGTAACTGAACCGAGCACTGCGGTCCATGACAACGTTGCGGTTTTCTGTATGAATTAAAATACTACAATTTGTGAGTGTGATGTCACAGCTTTACTCCTTCGTTTCAATGGTAAATGTGAGCACAAAAGTGCACAGCACAAAAATCTCACTTTTAAAACAATTTCGTGGAATAAATATTGCTACTAATATGCACACAGATGCAATAACCTTGATTTGCTGTTTTTAGTAGCTGTTCGTTCGTTTAGTCCACACCTGAATGGTAAATGTTTAATGTTGATGCTATGATTTAAAAAAGGCAACCACACCTTAAATATCTTCATAGACTTCTTGAAAGATGTCCTCAATCTGCTGAATCGGGAAGGTGTATTTATTTTCTTTGGTTTATTTTTAAATGTTTATGGTTCATTGACATGCCTTATAACCGAAGAAATCAGGTGGAAACCACCTGATTAGCTCTGGTGCTCTCAAATTGCTCTGACTGAGCTGTATTCATTGATTCTATTACTTCAGTATTTCCCACTGTATGATCAATAAATATCCTTTTTCTTCAAAAAGTTACTCAAAGAAGACAATTCTCTTCTAGACAGTAAATCAAAAATAAAAATAGAAGCTATATCCAATTCAAATAAAAATTTCAAAAAAGCGTGTTTATTCACACGGTTGTTGAGGCAAAGAAATACGGTCTGTCAAAAAACACTATTATGCCAATGCATTTCAGTGCCTAGCACCATCTTCAGGGCTGTGTGTTCAATAATTCAATATATTCAATATTTACAGAACGTTCAGGATAAACCATATTCAATGTCCATAGTGTACAAAATTACCACAACATTCACCAAGGTACATATCAGTTTGTTTTCAATGTTCCAATTATTTACAGATAGTTACACGATCCATGTAAGAAATCAGAGAGACAGTGGGCCTCATTACGACTTTGGAGGTAGTCATGGCGCTACTAGCGCCATGGCTGCCTCCAAAATCGTGTCCAGTTCCGGTCTGGTGGAGTGGGGACTTACCGGGACATTCCGCCCTAGGCGGACTCGCTAAGTCCCCATTCCAAATGCCATTCCCCATTCCCATTTGAGCCCCGATAGGGCTCAAATGGGAATGGGGAATGCGCTAATTAGCAGGCCCGAATTAGCGCCCTGCTCCCCTAAAGGGAGTCGTAAAGAACGTGTGGTCCGACCAGATGTCTCTTGCGGTTCCCGCTAAGGGTCCTCGGAATTGGGCGGTAAGGGATTACTGGCACCGGTCTCCTTATCGGTGCCCGGTATCCCTTACCGCCCACCTCGTAATGACCCCCATTGTGTTCCAATAAGTATTTGCTCATGTTTTACAATAACTCAGTGTGCTGTATGTAAATCAAGTCTGACACATACCTTAGTGTCCAGCCGGGCGGCGTGACTGTGATCTCCCGTTGGAAATCTATTATCTGGCGTGCTGCCTGTAATAAAGGCACTAGTCAAAAATAATGCCTTATGTCTGTATTTATAACTAAAACCCAAGTTTCAGTAGGCTGCCACATTCACTCATTGAGGGGGAACACCGGGGACACAACTCGACGAGTAGTTAAAGCTACTGAGTATTGTGATCGCATTTCTAAGCGTTCACTGTGTTTAATATGAGCACGTAAACAGGTTGTCGTGGTTCCTCCCGTACGTCCCATCCTCCCGTTTCCATTGGAGGGCGGGACGCGAGGCCGTCCGGGTCGCCATGACGACTAAGAAAGCCAGCAGCCTCGCGCATTCCTGCGCAGTGGTTTGCAGAACTGGCGTATAAACGAAACGAGCAAGAGGTGAGTGTGGCAGCCTACTGAAACTTGGGTTTAGTTATAAATACAGACATGAGGCATTATTTTTGACTAGTGCCTTTATTACAGGCAGCTCGCCAGATAATAGATTTCCAACGGTAGATCACAGTTACGCCCCCCCACCTGGACACTAAGGTATTTGATTAACTACTATACAGCACACTTATTGTATATTATATATAGTTATTGTAAAACAAGAGCAAATACTTATTGGAACACACTGGGCCTAATTACGAGTTTGGCGGCAGCTATTAGCTCCATGGCTGCCGCCAAACCGGGCTCCTTTAGCGGGTTCCCAGAATGAGGAATTACCGGGCCATTCCGAGTTCAGAGGGCCCAGTAATTCCTCCCTCTGGGAACCCGGGCCCGGACCTTCCCCATTCCCCTCTGAGCCCGCATGGGGCTCAATGGGAATGGGAGAAGGAGCTAACAACGGGCCGATTACGACCGGCCCGTTGTTAGCTCCCTCTTCCCCTCGCGGGACCCGGTAAGGACGCCTGGTTTTACCAGGCGTCCTTACCGGGTCCCGCGAGGGGACCTCGTAATCGTGCGGAATGGTGTTAACGCGTCCGCATCCATTAGCAGAACCCGTTAACCCATTCCACCGATCTTATAATGAGGCCCACTCTCTCTCTGTTTCCTTACATGGATCGTGTAACTATCTGTAAATAATTGGAACATTGAAAACAACACTGATATGTACCTCAGTGAATGTTGTGGTAATTCTTTACACTATGGAAATTGAATATGGTTTATCCTGAACGTTCTGTAAATATTGAATATGTTGAATTATTGAACACACAGCCCTGAAGATGGTGCTAGGTACCGAAATGCATTGGCATAATACTGTTTTTTGACAGACCGTATTTCTGTGCCTCAACAACCGTGTGAATAAACACGCTTTTTTGAAAATTTTATTTGAATTGCATATCGCTTCTATTATTATTTTTGATTTACTGTCTAGAAGAGAATTGTCTTCTTTGAGTAACTTTTTGAAGAAAAAGGATATTTATTGATCATACAGTGGGAAATACTGAAGTAATAGAATCAATTAATACAGCTCAGTCTGAGCAATTTGTGAGCACCAGAGCTAATCAGGTGGTTCCAGCCTGTTTTCTTTGGATATAGTGTTGTTTACAGGCCCTGGTGTCATAGGGCTATTTTCCTCTGGTAGCTCCTTGTACATATGAAGAATGGAATGTGAAGAATAAATTAAGTTTTTGAACAGATACAAAAAGTAGTGCCCGCCTCTACCCCACTTTTTTCATTGACATGCCTTGACTGAAAGCTCTATAGGCTACACCCAAGCACGCAATAACACACACACTCTTTTCTAGTTTAAATACTTGATCTTAAAATATAGCTCGACAGTTCTTGTACCAAGGTTCATTTCGTAGGTACACTTAAATAAATGTATGGTTTCCTTGTACAGTTGGGTAACCTCGAACATAAGAATATATGTAACGCATCAGTCTCTGAGTTTGCCTTGACCAGCAATGTATATTTTATTTCCTTGTAGCATGTGAGAGTGGGCCTGAACTTTGGAGCCCCTTTTATTTGCTCTTACACAGCTTACAAGATGGCGGTGGTTTAACACTCGTGGACTGCAGCACTGGATTGGTGCTCCAGGTCACCTGACACTCTAATTCTCCTTGAAATATAATACAAACAGACCTTCACTGCAGACACATATAATGGTCAATTTGTATGCTCATTGAGGGTGAAGCAGAGAAAAACCCACCTGTACGGGTACGACCGATGCTCCCCACTACCACCAATGGGTGAAATGTACATATCGCTGCTGAAGGTAAGCCTTGCTACGCCTACCCAAGCTCTATCCTGATAGCACTCAGTCCCCTACCCATCCAAACGTCTTTGGTAAACTCTCTAAAATCTCACTTTCTTCACTAAACGTCCCTTGATCAAATACCTAACCTCCCTCGAGTACCAAATCAGACCACAATTAATACCTACCTCATAACTGCATGCCCTGCAGTGAACAATCAACTTGAACTAAAGAATCCAATGACAGGGTTTAATATAGACATCCTCTTTAGCAATGAAACAAGGCTAAGTGAAGAAAGCCTCAGTACACTAGGCAACATTTCACCACTGGCTTACAAAGCACTAGTCCAAAGCTACCCCTCAACACAGGACAGTGGGGGCAGCTATTATTTATAGACAACATCTGGATTGCAAAACACAAAGGTCCAGACCGTCTCATAAAGAAACTAACATCCTTATATCAAAGTTCATCCCAACACTATTATTTCAGCAGATCTAATCATTCTTTATAGCCCACAACCCTCATCTATGACACAATAATCCCATATTTCCTGGGTGCCCTTATATCATCTGTAATACACAGGCCCACTAATCTCACATTATGCTGAGTTTTGAGCTACTGGCTAGAATACCATGAGCTGGCTAGAACACACACTTTGCTAGACATACTAAGGCCCTCGTTATAAGTGAGCCAGCCCGGAATTAAAGGCGCCGGTAACAACGTTACTGGCACATTTTCCAGACTGGCTCACTTCGAGTCTGCTTGTAGGGTCTGTGAGCTAGTGGCAGGCCTGACGCATCGGCACCGTCAGGGTTAGCATTACCGCAGAGTCCTATGGGCATCCACAGTAAAGGGAAGTTACCGTTCCTCCGCAGTCTGTAATATCCTGGTAGCACCGGGATATCATGTGGCAGAAACGGTAAGGCAACCCCCACAGCTGCCTACTACACTTTGGTTTAATTCGCCTGGCCCTAGGGTGGCGAAACCATTTTCCCTCTAAGGGAATGCATGGTGCCACTTCGAGCTGTTAGAGACCAAGGCAACCATGTTTATTGCGTTGTGCCCCACGTTTTGGACCACTCCCCACTGCCAGAAGAAGTAAAAGAATCTGTGCCATCAGCGGGCGAGTGGATGAACAATAATGGCCTTATGTTTAATGCTAATAAAACAGAGATCATGGTATGTGGCCTCAACCCCCATCTCAGCTCCCTACATTCTCTAACACCAGCCAATCAAGTACACAATCTCAGCATCATCCTGAATTACTAATTGTGCCTTCTGCCACAGATAAACAAAGTCACTCACCCTTACTGTACGTGTCTTATATCAGAAGGTGCATTGCAATGTAGAAGCTGGACAGGACTTTAGGATAGGAGCTTGAACTGTCATGATGTATCGCCTATACTCTCCTGCCGAACTACTGAACTTACTACTGTAACGTAATAAAGCAGTTTCCTTTTCTACCTACTTGCATCCTGAGTGTTCCTGCTCCACGTGTCTCAATTACCTGGAGTCCCAGGATACATCTGTGAATATTCATCGCACTCAGTCCTGAGAACAGTTACAAGACACCTTCCCTTCGTTACCTTTTTTCATCAGTTGACCCGGGTATTTTATAAGCTCTAGGGTTGGCTAATGTAAATCAGTTTACCTGGGCGTCCAAAAATATGCTATCAAGATACTCCATGAATATTTAACACGGCTGCTAGAATTCTCCACTACATTACTTTTAAATCATTCTGCCGGGCCACCAGAATCGCCTGGAACTCTGCCATAGGCTTTTCTAGTGAAGCGCTCCTCCGCTTATAAACCAATGAGACAACTCTGATATGCCTCAATTTACCAGATCACCCTGAAATGTGGCAAGTAGGGCTTGTTCTAAGGCTTCTCGCCTATTGAATTGCCTACCCGATTCTACGGAAAAATAGCAAATCTGCTCTGCTTTAGACAACTTCTTGAAACATATTGTTCTCCTGTTAATCTTTACCAACTTGCAACCCACTAAAATGCAAAATAAGTGCCTAATTGACCTGCAGGCGCCAGTGCCCCACGCTACAAAAAGCAACTGAACATAACATTTACTGAACAAACATAGGAAGGATTCAACAGCACCCTTTATAAAGCTAATGGGCCCGGCTTTGCCAATATTAAGGTTAAGATTGTTTAGTAAAGCCCCCAGCACTTAATTTGTGAGGGTGCTTGCCGGGGCAGAGCTGCGGGACTTATTGACACTTATTCTCTGAGACTCTTGGGTGGCTTGCTTTGGCAGCTTGATTTGTATAACTGTCAGTATGCCTTAGTGACACAACAAGGAACAACAGTGTGAGCTGCGCCGGTGCTTCTGTGCTAGCTAACCAGTTCCATGAATAACAAACCCCATCAGAAGGTAACAGTTCTAGGCGCTAATGCTGGTCCTATAGCAAAACAAAAGATGTGATGGCTAGAAGGTGTAGAATTAATCTTAACCTCTGGCGCAGCACTGGGTAACACTCTAGACCATCGTTCTTTGCCTGCCAAGCTATAAAAAACGAGAAAGATCATATGCAAATCAGGCTTGGTATATGTCTGGGGATGCTCGTGGTTTCGTGCAGAAGCGATGTGACCTAGCAGTTTGGCTGGACTGGCTCTTTTGGGGTATTACCAACCCTCATCTGCATATGGTCTTTCCCTTCTGTAGTGGCTTTGCAGGTTGAAAAAAAGATGGCCTGGAGGGTTGCCCAGAGATGTGCCCGTGGTTAAGATTAATTCTAAACCTTCCAACCATCACCTTTTGGTTTTGCTAAGGCTGGTCCTCCCAGCACAATGCTCTAGTCAGCCTACATGACATTGCTGCTGCTCTGCGGTTGCAATAACTGGCACCACTACTACAGTCTAGTGGGTGGTGGGTGCTCAGGTGTGTGGTACAGGCAGCAGCCAGGGTACCCAGTGCACCTCTCTAGGGCTGTTGGCAAGTGGGCATTCACATGTATGTGTCCCAATGTGAGCATGCCCCTGGTTTTGTTCTTTCTTGGCAGGCAGCGGCACTCAGCGGGCACATGCAGGTCCTTGTTAAGCATGAACTTTGCACTAACTTTGCCCTGCAAAAATATACTTTGCACAGTTACATGAATCAGGGCTTGTGTCGGCAGTGCAAAGTCACTTTTCACCAATGCAAAGTCACTTTGAACCGTACAAAAAATTCCATGGATCGGGCCTAAGGTGTCTGACACATGACTGCGCTCAGACTGCACACTCGCCAGTGCCATAAGTGGGGCAGAGGGGTACATGACACAGAGAGGATAACAAAAGGACAGTCATCAGCCGACATCGCCACCACCATAGGGGCAAGGGATGGGAAAGGCCTCTGCTAAGGATTAGTGCCTATACTGAATGCCAACCTACAGAAGTAGATCTTGCTGAGGTGTTTGACGGGCAAGTTCATCCATTCAGTAGTGATTTGTTGCATTTGTCTAAACTTTACTATGAGAAGGAAACACGTTTACTCTATTTTCTATGGATCAACGGTCAACATGTTCAACGTGCCAACGATTGAATCAGGGAAAATGTATTACATGCAGCGCAAGAAATGGGCTCAAATGGTGCTCCTGCAAAACTTGTCTTGCCAGAGCGCTAGTTTGTCCCCAGACCTAGTGCAGGACACTCACAGATCACCACCAACAAGAAACGCGTCTTGTTGAAGTCTAGGTGATCTTTAGAGCAGATCTGTCCCCAGGCCCAGGAGCTAGCAGGGACACTCCCAGAAAGATCTGTAGTGAAGGTAAGCTTCTGCATGGACAAGCAACCCACGTTTCAATGAGCAGGCAGTTTTCAGTGGACTCGGCATGGGAGACTGAATACAGGAACTGCCAAAGCCTCACACACTGTGTGGTAGTTGCCCCAACTGGTATTCATATCATGCACTTTACAGACATTCTTTTGGTAGGGTTAGGACAGTAACCAATCAAAACTGCAGAGTTCAACTTCCATTATTCGCTCAAAGGAATCTTTTACTGATCACTATAAGACAGGTTTCAAATTTAAAATTGTGGTCATTCTTATGTTCCCATAATGCCCTTTACTTTTATGCAGATTGATAGGAATGGATTCTATGAAGAGACGCTGTGTACATGGCCTGGGGCCATGCCTCTCGGCCCGCCCCTCTAAGGAGGAGAGGGTTCCTCCAGTAAATATTTTCAATTTCCAGCACTGATTACACAGAAGTGGTTAGACACTTGGGGGCCGATTCATGGAATTATTTGCACGGGAAATAGGGAACTTGTGTGACGAACTGCGTGCAAGATCACATTCCTCGATTCATGGAATCGAATGCGCAGGACTTTTCCAGGACTTGCATGTAGTTCGCATAGGCGCGGCACGTCTCTGCGCACCGTCGAGCTCTTTGCGCGAGACTCCACACAAAGCATGGGCGTGGCTTGCATAGAGGGCTGGGAAGGGACAGAACTCAGATAATAGGGAAGAACATGTGAAAAAGTGAACGTTATAAGGGACGGCCCACAGGCAATCCCTTGCCCACCCACATTTGCACCAAACAACCTGTATTCATGGAACCACCGCGCAGCCTCTCGGCATAGAAATGGCCACCAAATCCCTCGATCACTATGCCACCAGAAGGTAGGCGTAAGAACACTTGCTCATAGGATTCGCAGTGTGAAGGTGGGTTTGCATGTCAGATTTAGGGGTGTCTGTATGCAGCCAGGGTTATGATCAAACTTAGGGGTGTGCGTATGCAGTGTAACATGATGCAGGAACGGTTTACAGGGTTCACACATGTTGTCAGGGTGCTGGCAACAGTTACGGGGGACCCTGCGCAGGATCCCCGAGATATAGGCCTGCTTGCTATGGACTCCACCCACTGTTTGATGGGTGCGTGTATTTGTGCCCCGGGGGAGCATGCAAAGGTAGCTGTTCTAACCATTTATGCTTTGCGTGGGAGTGTTTGGGGCCCGAAATGCGAATACGGTTACTTTGCACAGTAAATTCCATGAACACGGGGTGCACACATTTTTTATTCTGTGCGCAGGCTCGCGCAGTGTCCTTCTCGGCACGCATCCCTTGCATGATTTCTGCACACATTTCCATGAATCGGCCCCTTGAGGTCTCATTTCAAGATAACAACTACTATTTATGTTATGTTGTTGTTTTGATTGGTATTCGTATATCACATATAGGCAGTGCACACATTAGCCCCAATGAGCCTGTGCGAGTTTCAGCTGCAAACCCAAATGTGTTGACACTCTAAGGGGTTGCAGTGGTTGGGAGCAGCAGTGGGGGGCGGGATCTGCTTCCCTGATGTGTCACAGGTGTACTCGAAAATATGTGGGCCTTGGCACTTAATTATTTACAAATTAAGCACTGAAGCCCCATAGCACAAAACAGCCATATCAGCCACGTTAGCAAAGCCAAACATACAGTGGCGTAACACAAAATGTGGGGGCCATCCTGCGAGCCATGCTGAGGGGGCCCCCCCAGCTCGGCAAAGAATCATGGGTCGTGCCACACTTTGGGCCGGCCTATTTTATCACACTTGCACAATACGCATGAACGTGCTGGTGAAGGGGTATACCGCACACTGTACTAGGAGAAAGATATAAATATGTGTTTTAATGCAATATACAGCATAATTTCTGAGAAAAATTGGCTAAAAAGCCAGAGTGTTTGCCATTGTTTTGTAGGGTAAAACCAATCCAATACACGCAAATAACGTGTTGCTATTAAAAATGCCATGCCACATTGAAAACATGTCCCACTTGCTGCACAATGTAGACCAGTGTAGACACATTATAACATTACAGTAAAGCATGCCAGGCACATTTAGACATACCTAGACTGGTTGCACAAAAATGCCAGTCAAGCAATAACACTCATCAAGAAGAGAGCACACATTGAAGCCTGGGTCTCTGCTGCCTCTAACAACACGGCCAAACTCTTTAAAATCTGCATGGAACTGGTCGATCCTGTTGCGGTCTCCACCTCTCCTGTTCCCTCCCAGGTCCTCTGTATGGCTCTGGCCTCTCACTTCTCTGCTAAAACTCAGGACATCCTGTCCACTATCTCCTCTTCCTCTCCCTCTCTTGGCCCCCCTTTGGCCATCTCTACCTCTCCTCGTCCTTTCTCCTCTTTCTATCTGACAAAACCTGACAAGGTTTCTAGACAAGTCTGATCCATGAAAGTGCTGTCCGAACGGTGCTCCCAGGACCATCAAGGACCATATTGACACCCTCTCTGCACCTTGGCCGATTTCTGTAATCACTCTTTCACCACTGGAACGTTCCCTCTCCCCTTAAGCACTCTCTTGTGCACCCACTCCTCAACACGCCGTCTGTCGATCCTACCTGTCAGGAAAACTATCGCCCAATCTCCATCACCCAAATTCCTGGGCAAACTCTTGGAAAAAAGCTGGCCATCTCCCAGCTTACTCTCCACATTGGATCTGTTGGTTGTCTCCATGACCATCAGTCTGACTTCAGAGCTGCTAGAGGCACCAAAACCTCTCGCCTGAACACCTGTGAAGATCTGCTCTCTAACCTTGATTCCAGCATTCCTTCTGTCCTAATCCTCCTTGATCTTTCCTCTACTTTCGACACAGTCAATCATGCCATCCTGATAAATCGACTACATGAGAACCTGGGCATCACATATCAGGCCCTGGAGTGGTTGACCTCCTTCCTCTTGGACTGCCCCTCCCAGGTCCAACTTGGTCCCTTTCTCTCTGCCACCTCTCTACCTGTGTCATTCCCCAGGGCTCTATCCTCTCACCCTTGTTTTTCAACCTCTACTTGGCCTCTTTGGCCTACCTTCTCCTCTAACTTTCAGTGTTATGGGGATGGCACTCAGCTTTCCTTCAGGCTCCTCTCATCGCTTGCTCATTCCTGACTGTCTATCTGTGATTCAGGATTGGTGCACTGCCAATGATATCTACCTTAGTGCCATTAAGATGGAGATCCTTCTCATTGGGACCCCTGCCCCTGCTTTCCCTCTCTCACCCTGGCCACCCACCTAGGGCCCTCTTCCTTCACCTTCCAGCGAGGCAAAAAACCTTTGTGTCATCTTTGACTCCACTCTCTCTTTCTCTCCTCGCATCTCGGACGTTGCCAAGAAGTCCCACTACCTACCAGCTGCTCCTCCTCAAAGGGACTCTTCCCTTTCTCACTTTCCCCCAGAAGCTCACTGTCTCCAGAGCCCTGTTGCTCTCTAGGCTGGACTACTGCAACAGCCTCTATCTCAAGCTGCCTTCCTCTCTCCACCCTCTGCAACTAATCCAGAACAGGGCAGCAAGGCTTATCCTTGGCCACAAGCCCAGGGATCATATCTCTACAGCCCTGAAATCTCTCCACTGGCTCCCGGTGGTTGCAATAATCAAGTTCAAGAACCTTTGCATTGTCCACAAGGCTTTCTGGGGTCGGGCTCACACTAAATCCAATGCTCTCTTCCAAAATACCTTTTTTCTCGAGCCCTTCCCCCGGCTACCTCCAACTCTCTAAGGGCTAGACGCTTCTTCAGGCAGAGAGTGGGGGGTAGATCTCTTTCCTCTGCAGATGCATCCCTGCCCCTCCCAAACTTTAGCGGACCACCGGAAGCAGCTCAAAACTTTCCTCTTCACCTCTGCTTTCGCTCTCTCCCTCCCCTGCTGACCTACCTGACCTCCCCTGCTGACCTACCTGACCTACCTGTCCGCTGTACCGACTGGTTGCTTGGCTACCCTCAGAGTCTCACTGAGTCCAGGCTCTTTCTTGAGCAGTCACCCTTGCACTGCCTCCGGCATACCACACACTTAGGGACTGTAACTGTAACCCTACAGTCCCTTGTCCTCCTTGCACTACCTAGAGCCTCACTGTCCTGGCTGCACTTACTCAAAGCATTACAGCCCTGTTTTACCCTCCCTTCTTCCTTGCACTTCCCCCTCCCTTTCCCCTTGCATTTCTTATTCTCGCACTTGCACGATTTGAATGACACAAGGCCTAGTAAGATCATTTGTCTTGTCCACCCTCTATCTTCACACCATTGCTTGTCGCACCAAGAAACACTTGTGTATAGGCATGTTATAATAGACTTATATCATATCATTTTATCACAGATGCTCAAAAAAATATGCAATGCTGCAGTAAGAAATGGCTAGACTGGCAGCACCCAAATGACAATCTAGCCAGGTAATTACACTTAGCAGGACTGCTTTATCAGAAATGTGCAGTTAAAAAAAGGTCATAATAAACTGAGGAATAACTAGACTGGGTGCACCAAAATGCCTCTCTAGCCACTAATACCACATATCATGCCTGCTTAGCCTGGACATGGACAACCATTATGATGTATCGCACAATTCCACTGCCCACACATCCCCTCTCCCTCCCATGCCCTACCCCAACCTCCAAAATCAGCTCCTTGGCCCAGAATTACCTTAAAGGAGAGAGTTAACTGCTTGTAACATTGAAACTGCACTAGAATAGTCTCATTAAAATGCGTAAAGAAGTTAGATGCCCCCACACAAATAAGTTTGCTCCTCCCCACCACCCGTGAAGTTAGCGCCTCTTCCAACATTTGAAGAATCAGCCCCCTGAAATCTAGGTTTTGTTGTGCCCCTGAACACAAGCACAAACACCATTCACCATATACATGCATGCACGCCCAGCCATCCTTACATTTAAGTGTGCACTCTTTCACCATACAGGCATACCCAGGCAGCCATTCATACATTTAAGTGTGCACCCTTTCACCATACACGCACACACGCACACCCAGTCACCCATATATTTGTGTGCACCCTTTCACCATACACTCACACAGGTAGCCACCTCCACATTTAAGTTTACACCCTTTCACAATACACTCACACACCTCATTGGTTTGAGGGTCGCCCTATTACTAAAAAAGAAATTGGGCCTCAGTATAAGTTTGCTTGTCTGGTAACAACAGTACTGTTAAGCTTGCCGGTACCATTGTTACCAGACCAGCAAACTACGAGTTCTGCTCCCGGGTGCCTTCCCGCCCGCCAGGTCTGACCTGGCGGGCGTACCGGCACTCGCGAGCAGAGCATGTTTGATGCACCGGCACCATTCTGAATGGTGCTGGTGCATCCGAGCTCCCCATTCCCATTGAACCCTATGAGGATCACATGAGAATGGGGAGCATTTTTTCCAGCCGCCGCGAATGGCCAATTACCGGTAATTGCCCATTCGCAGGTGCCAGAAAAAATGGCAGGTTTGGCAGCAGCCTACCGGTTTTACCGGCAAGGCTACAGCCAAACTTTTAATGAGGCTGATTGTCTCTTTTTGAAATCACTCTGACTTCATAAAGAAATTATTTCTGTTAAGGACCGAACCATAACGGAAATCATTTCTTTATGAAGGCAGAGTGACTTAAAAAATAAACTATTTCTTTTTTAATTCATAGGACTCCCCCAACCCATGACATGGAGGCCTCCAGCCTGGTGTCTTCCATGTCATGGGGTAGGGGGAGCCCTCTGACTTCAAAAAGAAGGTTTCTTTTTGTAGTCACTCTGTCTTCACAAAGACATTATTTCTGTTAGACATCATTTCTTTATGAAGGCAAAGTGATTTAAAAAAGAAATTAAAAATGTTTTCATTTTTTTTTTCCAAGTGCGGCCCCTTCCCAGGCATGTGCTAGCAGGGCCCCCTCCCGCACCGCGGGGGTGCGGGGGCCCCTGTTACGCCAGTGCAAACATATTGGCTTTGCCAGTGCCGATTTATCTGCCTTTCATACCACGCCACTGTTTGGGGCATTTTCTGCTGGGATGCCATCACTTTAGTGCTTTCTCAAGAGGGCACACTGTTTAGAAGTATTGCTGGTGCTTTGATTGGATGGCTGTGATTATTTGATTTAAAATTCCCCAGCAGTTGTTGGGACCTGGTAACCCTGCCCTGCTCGCACAGTTGTTGGTTCTCATTATTTGTGTACACATTTCCTGAAATCTGTTGCCTTGAGATGCTGGCATAGCCCTTTGTTCCCTTATAAGACTATCGAGCGCAGGCTTCCTCCCTCTAATGAAATGAGGGCATTGTGCCGCAGAACAGATCACTGAAAGCCTCTTGTTCCGCCCTTGGAATTTACAGAGGCTTTCAAAGTCCGGGTCATGTGATTTATTTACCATTTCTGTTTCACTTGCCTTCTGAGGTCAATTCCTTCAAAACAAGTCTGCCCTAGACTTCACAGCTCATCCTAGGGGCGCACATCTGAAGGGTTTTTCTTATTTCCTGCATTTCATTTTAAATGTGCGTGGCATCACACGACAATGACACATAAATGCCAATGTAATCTTAGTATAGTAGCATTTGTTGTGTCATGTAGAGCACTCATCTCTGTTGTTTAATGTTAAATATGATGTAACCGTTGTTGACGGGTGCAAAGCAGATCACTTAAAAGGGGTCATTTTATTAAAAGTGGTAATTTCAAGCAGGGGACCGCCAACACGTGTGTCCCCTACATTCAATTTTCGTCACTCTCAAAGCAGAGTGGAAAACTGAAGTGTAAAACGAGACAAAATGACCTTTCCTCTTCAGCTTTAGGTGGTATTTTATAATGGAATCCAGTGGAATCTGCCTGCTGCTGAACCGTTGCAATTGAACACGACGTGTTGCTTTGGAATCCATCGGTTTTACACGGGCATGAGAAGCGTAAACTCGTGCGCTCCTTCAAGACGGAGCAAGAAAGCTAAGCGGAGATGCACACTCCGCTTTGCTGCCTTCCTATGCCTTGAATGAGCAGGAAAATGGTGCCCAGCATGAAATGGAGCCATACAAGGAATACGCCTTGATTTAATGTCACCAATGATCCTCACAGCCTAATTTTGATTGAGGTCTAAACTTCGATGGAAACTGCACGTTTGCTACTCTGGTCACGTGAGGAGGTTGCTACATTCTTGTTGCAGCACTGACTTAGTAGCGGCGCGCTCGATGTAACCAGATGTAAAGACTTTGTAAACAGAGAAATCGCTTGGTATTTTCGTTTTGGAAATCTGCATCGGAACACAATTAAGGTTCTTTAAAAAAAAATTCATTGCGTGCAGTGGAGCACCAATGTACTGCCGTGTGGACACCCTGCATGCAATTCGAAATGTCCACGAGCCAGTGTGGACAAGGAAAGAGTAAAAGCGAGGCGAGCTAGAGTTTACTCTGTCTCATGGAAATGTAAACATAGACTGCAAATGCACCTTGCGCTCAGCGTTTACTAATGGATTCCTATGGAATCCGTCTTGTCTTGACCAGGTGCAAAAGCGAGGGGGCCCCTTAGGAATCCATTTGTTGTACGCCTGCATGAAAATCACATGCAGGCGTACAATGAAGTGCAGCAATGAGGCGGAGGAAGAATGCACGGCAGAGTTGTTATCTACTCTCCGTGCCCCTCCTCCGTCTCCTCACTGCTGGAAAATTAGGCACAGGGTTAAATGGAGGCTTTAAAGCATTACGCCTCGCTTTAACGTGCCCATTTAACACTGCACCGCTTTCAAAATGAGGCTGATAACACTGCAAACCTTCGTGTCTGCCTGTGTTCGAGGTTCGGGAGCAATGTCTAGGCCTCAACACATGTACATATGTGTAAAGGGAGAGGACATGACCTCTACAGCAGTCAAGCCCCAATAGCTAGACCCTCTCCCCTGCAGAACGAGTCCCTAAACAGTGCCCCAGCTGATTTTAAGGCAGTACAACTATTTTTCCCACCTTGACTGCCATGTCAAGCTACTCCATCCCCTCCTATAACTTCTGGCAGAACCATTTTAATCCTGCTGCTGTCAACCTACCCTGTCTGCTCCTTACTGCCCCCACCCCATTCCTGTGCCCTCCTCTGCCACCTACAGACAACTCCGACAACACCAACTCCCTGATCCAGTGGCAGTTGCCTGCCCTTTTCACCCCCCCCCTCTACCCTCTCCAGACAATTTTCTTTCCACCAGGACCATGGTCAAATCCAAGAAGACCCAGGGCCTTGTTACGAATACAGCGGTAATTAAATCACTGTCAATATTACCGTTCTGCAAAATTACTGGTAACAGAAAGAAACGGGCGGTAATTGCTTGAGGCTAATTCCATGAGAAAAATTAATGCCGGTGGAATTAGGAGCAAAAAACAGCGGTAATTCCTCCAGAGCTAATTCCTCCACTGTAATTATCCACAAAACAATTCCACAGTATTACAAAGTGAAATACCACTGAAATACAGCCAAGAATCTGCTTTAACGCCTCACACAAATGGGTGCTGTTACCTCCACCAACCAGGAGGATGTAAAGACATTCCGGGTAAGAAAATGAACCAAAAGGAGCACTCAATAGCCTCTAACATGCTATGCAAGGGACACACCTTCCCCACACACACTTCAAAGCACTTCAGGAACTTCTAATCTGCAATGACCTGCAGAGGATAGAGCAGCAGCAACAAAGGAACCCACCACGGTCTAGGCAGAGGAGACTTGTGGGAAGCCGGCCGCCCATTCCCCGACTCAGACTTTCTCCCTGGACAGGAACAGAGCACAATTGATGCCACTTCCATCGCCTAAATCGGCTGAGACCATAGCAGACCTCCGGAACCTCATTCAGGCTGAAATTGAGAGTGTGACAAATATACAAACAGCTGTAGCATCGTTGCTCAAGCTGGTATCTGTCTTGCATTTTTGAGCCATGGGCACATATCAGCACACTGTTGGCATGCTGCATGGCATGTCACAACCAATATTTTCAAATTGCTGAGACAAGATCTCGATGCACTAATGAAGCACATGCCCCATCAAATCTCTACCTATCACTCCTGCAGACGGGCATGCCACAAAGGGTAGATTTTACCCACTGCCCCAATGCAATAGCGGCTTTAGACTGCACACATGTGGCATAGTTGGCACTCCTGGCATCAGAGCATGTTTTTCTCAATTGGAAACAGTATCATTTTATGAATGTACAATTTACATGGGATGCAGACATCACTGTGGCCCACTGCTGCACCCATGATGTCCTAGTACAATGGAACAGCACCCTGCAAGCATGCATGGACACCACGGTGGACTGCACACATTGATCCTGTGTATGTAACCACAAATGTGCACGTGGAAGTGAATGTGTTGGTGGGACGCTGTGCTAGAGTATAAAGCACACATACACCAGTGGAAAACTACGCAAATGATACAGAGTTGCAAGTCAAAAAACAACCCCCTTGCACAACATTTTGTACACACTTAGACTGTTTTCAATATAAACACATTCTTTAAAAAACGGGATGATCCGGAGTGAATCACTCCGCTCTCTAATTAATGGATATTGCATGTAAATATGACACTAGTACGGTTGATATTGTCTATTGCACAGCTCTCAGTGCTGTTGATCTATCCCAAAGTCATGGGTGGATACCGAATTGGCTGTGATAATCCATGCATCTTCTTCCCAATGATCAAATAGTGTAATTATGTTAATGTGAAAAAGGAGGCATATCAGTTATTTCTAAATGCCAGTATTTTAATGATTGTGTGTCTGTATATTTGTGTACCTTTTCATATGTGCAATCACTTTAGTAAACACTTGTTACAGTGAATATATTTGGTCTTTACCTTGTTACCTACTAGTATCATCCATTCAAAATAAATATATGTGCATATTGAACGCATTTTAAGTGTGTATAAAATGTTGAGCAGGATGGTTGTGACCGTATAATTTGGGTCTTTCTCCACTGGTTCATGCGCGCTTTATGGTAATTGTGATTTCCAGTTGTAACCAGGTGGAGTAATTTACTGGAAGCCCTTGCCTGTCCTTGGTAAGTGCACTAAAGATACACCCTGCAAATGCAGCAAGAACCTTCTTGGCACATGACAATGGGGCGCAAGCAGGGTAGGTTGCACCAAAAATACACCATGTACATGTACACAGAACCTTCATTGGGCTTGAGAATGCAGGGTGATGTTGCACCAAAGATACACCATGCACATGTAGCAAGAACCTTCCTGGGGCATGTCCCATCTACACTGATGCACTTCGGTTGAAGGGAGCAAGTGTCCCAGAATGCATTGGATTTAAAATGTGAAATTGCATTCTATTCCTAGAACCCTCCCTCCCCCACCATTCAGACATGATGAATGTCCCAGGTGGTTACCCAGGGAAGCAGAGCGGAAAGCACCCCACCCCTCCAAGGAGTACACAACTGCATGGAGATACACAATACACCAATCAAGCATACTGCCAAAGGCACATATCCAAAACACCACAGTGAAGAAGACAAAGCCATCACAGTCTGAAATATAAAGGGTAGCGTGTGGCATGTGCAGGGGGATTGGTGATGCAGAAAGTGGGGGAGGAACATATGCTGCAGAGCATGATGGACAGAACTTGTTGGGCATCTGCAACTGCAAGGAGAACCCACCCCGATGGCACTTGAGTGACCCACTTACATTTATGGAAGTAGAGGTCCATCGGTTGAGTATGACCATTATGTATTTGCAAGTGACCCAATGTCATCCGATTTGCAGTCGGCTCTAGCTTCCCACAACTTTCATGGCTCATGACCCCAAAAAGGAACCCTGAGACCACACGGGAGATTACCTACAGAAGGGCACATAGAAGGACCAGGGTGTGGATAGAGCACACATTTGCACTCTCGGAAGAAAGGTTCCAGTGTCTAAACTGGATCGGGGGTACTCATGTACAGTCCGGAGAAGGTTACTAATCGTCCTTGTGTGTGAGGACGAATGTTCCACTGGCTGCTGAGGAAACATGGCACAAGTTGACTCGGAGGAGGAGGATGAAGAAGCATGGGCTGGCAGGCCACCACAGGATGACCCTGCAGAAGGAAGGCACAGTCGCTTGAGGTGTCAGGAACTGATAGACATTTTCTTTTAAAACTGATATGCCCACTGCACAATGTAAATAGAAGAGGCACACTGGTAATTCTTTGACACGACCCAAAAGGCTACTAGATCTTCACTAGTTATGCAAACTCAATGTATTTATTGTTAAACACACATGCCAACCCTCCACCCACAATCTCTAACACTGAAGCCCTCCCTCCACCCCAATCCCTAACCTGTGCTCTCCATCCACCCTCATCCCCAAACACTCATGCCCTCCCTCTGCCCTCAATCCTCAATATCTAACGCCTCCATCCACCCTCGCCCCCAACACCCATGCTCTCCCTCCACCCTCACTGCCTAATACCCAGACCCACCCTAAATCTAAAACTTATGACATCCCTGTGGCCTCAATCCCCAACACCTATGCTCTCCATGTGCCCTGAATCCCCAACACCCATGCCCTCACTCCACCCTCCATCCTCAAGACCCTTGTCCACCTATTACCCTCAATCCCCATCTAATTGTCATCTAGGAGTCTAGCAAAATTTTAACCACCAATGGCGACTCCCTGCTTGTGACCTTTCAATAGGGTATCAGAGAAAGAGCTGACTACAAGCCACAGATGTGTTGCAATGTAAGGAGAAGCACCCTCAGCATATTCCCATGGCCAGCAGGCAGTGCCTCGGTAAGTCCCCACATCTTCTGACCCACCATGATAGTGAGGTGGTGGCACTGATGTGCCATTTCCCTGGCTATTCTCCTTGAGGCCCCTTGCACAGCATCCCACATTGCCTGTGCATGCAACAAGTGCAGCTCTGTGAGGTATTCCATCCTCTACTGCTGCTCCATTCTTGTGAGCATCTCCCAGATGGCATATAATGCATCACTGTGTAGGCCATAAGGTTGGCAAACAAGGGATGGGGGTGTATAACCTCTCTGTGCCGTCGCAGTCTGAATCATCATTGCCCTCATCTGCCCAATGGAATGCACGTTACTGCCCATGGTGGGGGTGTGCACACGCTGTCTTGTACTTTAGCACTAATTCCGCCGGATGCAATGGTGGTAACAGTATTTCTGACCACAGAGGGCACCTTGAACCTGTTGCAAATCGGCCTGAAAATGGAGATTCTTAGGGAATACTCCACTGACGATGGAAAAACCCTACTCAAGGTGACTGCTTTGAGAATCTCTAATCCCAAGATGTAGGTGGCCTGGAGAGAGGGAAGGTTGACCTCTGCCCACCCAATGATCTTGTGGGCTACTAACTGGAGAAAGGGGGAAATCATGCCAATCTGGCGATTAATATAGATCACGGCCATTTGTTTGTCGGTGCGTAACAGAACTGCCCTCCCTCTGGGCTGTGGTGCCAGAGCGTGCCAAGCCATCCAGATGACACGGTTCACTTCAGTTTGAGTATCTCTCCTCTCGTTGTTGGTCGACTTCCCCTGGATGAAAAAGGACCTCAGCAAGGCTCCCAACCCCAAGTGACTGGCATCCATCATGAGGATCAGGGTCTGGGAAAAATCTAAGGAGAACCCCCAAAAAAGATAACTTCCTGGAACTACCATGCCATAATCTCCCTGATATGGGTAGACATCTTGACCCACCTGGGTTGTAGTCCATTGAGGTCGCATTCCAGGAGGCTAGGAAATGCAATACCCATCCAGGGACTCATGTGGCATCTGACCAAGGGGACCACTAATCTGATGCTACTATGTCTCCTTGTACTTTTAGCTGTTGGTGGGAAGTTCCCACCAACCTCGCCAATAGGCCTAAAAGTCTGTTTCAAAGCCTAGTAACTCTGTGGGACAATAATATTTTCTGGGTGGGGGTGAGATTCACAGGTTCAGTACCCAACTTAATCTCTCCAAAAGGGATTGCACTCAAGATGTGTGCTCCTGGAAGGCAAGCGCTCACAAGGGCAGGTGGACCAATATGTCATTTAGGTAGGAGGGGCTAATATCTGGGTAATGGATCACAACTAGCATGGGAGCGAGGAATTGAGACTTAAGGGTAGGACCTGGAATTGGACATTATCCTCCACCACAGCACTATGAGAACCATCATGTGAGCCTCTAGGATGGGAATATAGGAGTAGGCATCCTTAAGGTTGGTGGAGGTGAGGAAGTTGCCATTCAACACCAGCGCGATTATTCCCTGAAATGTCTCCATCTTAAAGGGAATATCCCTGATGAAGCAATTGGCCATCTTCAAGCCTATGATCAGGTGTCTCGCTTCTGAGGGCTTTGCCACCCAAAAAAGGGTGGAGTACACTCTCCTCCTCTGCTGCTCTGGGTACAGATCAAATGTCCCTTTTGTACAGCAGGGCCAAAACCTTCTGCAGGTTCTTGGGCCAGGGGTTTATTACGACCTCTGAGTCTGGAAGAAGGCATCTGAACTTGGAGTATTTCTTGAGCATGATGTCCCGGGCTCTGGCGTCTCCAGCCTCTTCTTCCCGGAGTGAGCTGAATAGCTGGAGGTGGCCCCCACTAAAGATGATACGTGGGAGTCGGTATTGCATGAGTCAAGATGTAGCTTTGCTCAGGGGGTTTAGCCATTGGTTTGATTGGCTTAAAAACCCACAGGGAATGCGTTGAGCCCCTCTGTGCCTGAAAGGATGACCTGGACTGGCCTCTACAGTAGGCCTTAGGCTCAGTTGGCTTATTGTTGGATGGTCCAGAAAGGTAATTGTTTTCCTTAGCCTGCTTAACCAGGTGATTAATCTGTGATTCGAAGTGCATCTAGTCAAGGAAAGGCAGGAAAATCAGGATGGCCTTGTGGGATGCATCTCCACTCTGGGGTCTAAGCCAGTGCTGTCTTCTGACTGAGGGCACTGAAGCATCCCCAAAACCACAGCTCTTTTTGAGTCTGGGCAGCCTGCCAGATAAGGTGCGTACTAGGCCTTTTACGCATGAAAATCTTGTAAATACGACAGCTTTATTATTTTCCTGTGTACAGTTACACACAAGTTTAGAGCAGAGGGCAGTGAAAAGGTCAGGTTACTTGAAAAAACGAAAGGCTTCTTATGATTTGTATCTACCTGGATGTAAGTGTAAGCCATAGATACATGCCTCTGAAACAGAATGTAGTTCTCTGAAGCCTTTCAAAAAAAAAAACTGCACAATGTGATAAAAGGAATGGTTTATTTCCATTTAGCTTCTGCTGTGTTGATGCTCATGGAGCAAACAGAAGCACTGTGCATATTTATTTTCCTAGCATTTTAGGATTGTAAAATTAATTGGATGGAAAACTAAGTTGCAATTGAGAATTAATATTTTGTAACAAATTATGCTTTTTTTCCTGTGCTCTGTGCATAATCATGCAGAGGCAGATCATTTTTACATTGATAATTTGATTTAAACTCTAAGGGCCTCATTACACGGAAGGCGGTAAGGGTTAACGGTCACCGGTAATGGTACCGGTGACCGTTAACCCTTACCGCCTGTTTACGAGGTCCCTTTGCGGGTTGGTACTTTAACGCCTGCTTTTTAGCAGGCGTTAAAAACCAACCCGCAAAGGGACCAGGCTGCTAATTACGCTACCGCAATTTGCGGTACCGTAATTAGCACCTTCCCCATTCCCATTATGCCCTATGGGGCAAAAATGGGAATGGGGAAGGGCAATGGGGGAAGGGGGAATTACCGCCCCGCCAACCTTGGAATAGGGCGGTAATTCCCCTTTCCTCCAAGGCGGTGCCGGTATTTTACCGGCATGGACCAAGGGGCTAATAGCACCTTGGTCCACCGCCTACCGTGTAATGAGGCCCTAAGTGTAAAAACCGTGTGTAAAATGATGAGTATACACACTCTAGTTTACATCCATTCAACCCTCCACTCAATGGGGTACATTACTATAAATAGTCAGTGGCAGCACAGTCTTTGCTCAAGGGTGAGCGATTGTCATTACACCAATCACAGGTGTTATAGCCTCACAAATCTTCGAGACTACAATTAAAACACACAAAACCTGACTCTCCAGACAGTTCAAAAACAAACAAATTAAAGTTATATTGGTAATTGAAATAGAAGCTCAGCAAAACCTGTCTGATAATCCAGATATGTATTTAACTTTATGTAGCACTTCATACATGGTTCGTCCAAAATTCAGGCACTGTGATTATTATACCTCAGTTGATACTCAGTTAATCGACTTCTGAAGGATATTAGCCAATAAGATACCTCAGCCGGTTGAGCACTTGTTGCTGTGATCTGTGTGTGATCTGTAGGTTGCAGATTCGAATCCCAGCAAAGCCGACTCAGCCTTTCATCCTTTCGAGGTAGATAAAGGAGAACTGACTTAGGTTTGGTGATAATTGTGATAGATATGTTCTTTTACAGCGCTTTGCCAAAAGCGCTATATAAATAACCATTAGACCATGGGATTAGATGTAGAATTTAGCATGGAGTCCTTGCCTCTCTGCACTGTTTTATCATAACATTGGCATACCATTAGGTAGTAATAGCTCTGGGAAACGTGGACTTTCATTAAACATCAAAAGGCAATTCTGTTATCGAACCTCAAAATACACAATACAATTCATGCTTGCTTTACTATGTAATTGGCTAGCTTTTAGTATTTTCAACATTTAAATATATACAGGAGAGATCAAATGGCCAGACCGTAGAGAAATAATGAAAGGTGTATTCTGTCACAACGCAGAAAGCTGCCGCATAGTCATGATAGATAATACAGTTTTTGCACACGTCGGCTGGATGTCACATACATTTTACTCTCTTGCAAAGGAGAAAAGTAATTCTTACTCTCTTAAAATCACATTTACAGTCAAAATTTAAAAACAGGGAGTAAAATATTCCCACCTCAAAATCTTATCTGGAGCACTGACAGTAACTGATCATATGCGGCTATGCTGGCAGTGCCTTTGGGTTATGTTGGTTCTGGGTGTGCCCCTGTTTTATCACAAACCCTTGCATGGAATATAAATGCAGCACCCCATTTACAAGATGGTTTCCAAGTCCAGTAGTTTTCTGTTTTAGTAACTATTTTATCAATCGTAATTGTGTTTCAAGTTTGTGGTGTGTGTTTTCTACAACATAATTGCCTGTAATGTCCTATGGGCCACAGGCCACGTGATTTCATTTCCCAGTATATTTTTAGGGTTTGTGATGTTAGTTCCTCTATCCCTGGCATTATTATGAATTGACATCCCTTCTATACTTTTCTCTAACTTGATAAGGGCTGTTGAAGATATGCCTCCCCCTGACTACTGCTCCCGTCACCTGCCATAATCAGAGCCCATCAAGGCTTCCTGGTACAATTTGCCCATCCAGTTCTAAACAAAGTAGAAAAACTAAGCAAAACAAATTCGCCACAAAAGTTCCAGTTACAAATGCTATAATGGCAAACTTGATCCCCCACTAGTGAAAGGTAGGCAGGCGAGGAGAGTGAATGGCAGCTTTACATTTGAGTTTACCTAATGGAGCGGCCGCAGGGTATGCAGTGGAAGACTCTGTAGTTTCTATTAATGCTGCTCAATTGCGTTTCTCTTCGGAGATAAAACCGCTTAGCAAAAACCCAGGCAAACTCCACTAATTAGACTTGCTTCTGTGATAAATTAGCAACACTGTGAGGCTTCAACCGAAGCTCATCCTGCAAACCACCTCTTACCTGATGACTTTACATGAAATAACATTCACTTTACTTGAGAAACTGTATGCAGAACTGCATTAGAGGCAGGGAAAGACATTGGAATGGTGGGTTAAGTGTGTGGGAATGTTTGGTTGCTCTTATCATAGTAGGTGATTCAATATGGGTGGGTGGGGCTATTCTCAGTTTAATTTTAACTTGCTTCTGAGTGTTATGTCATCTTCCTCCGAAGTCTTATTTGGCATGAGGGGGTTATTGTGAATCCGATGAAGTCATCACTGTTTTTCCAGTGGTGAACTCCTTCCATGTAGCCTGGGGACGGCCACTACCTGGTCCTGACCCTCTGGCGGCTATACGAGGGAGGATCACATGGAGAGACGACCTCCGGGGAGATGTTATGGCTTCATTGGATGAGACATGGTATTCCCATCTTCCCTAGAGGATCACCCTTCCATACCTATTTCTATTTTCCAATCGCAACGGTCGCCCAGAGGCATCTTGACACTAAGCTAACATTTGAAGGGGGCTGCAGGGAAAGACTAAAACATGTAGGTCTTCAAAGCTCTCCTAAATGACATATTCATCCATCTTCTGAAGGGAGAAAGGGAGCGAATTCCACAGGATGCCACAGAAAAAGAATAAGCATTTGCCCTGGTAAACTTGAATCGAGACACCTAGTCCAGGAACACCTCAGCAGATTGCAGAGAGCGGCGAGGCACATATAATCCAAATTTACACTGGAGATATAGTGCCCCGGTCCTATGAAGGGCACAGAAAACCAGGCAGAGTGCCTTATACTGCACACTCTAATACCGTCCTGGCCTATTGTCCTACATCCACTCATCCTCCTATGAAGGGTAGTAAAACCTTTTCCCAAGACCCATAGGCCAACCTTCCAACTCTGCTCTGCCTTGTGAAACTTATGAAAATGCCTTCTCAAGTTCCACCTACCAATCATCTAGGACGGACTTGCCCTTGAAAACCATTGAGAATGTTTACCAACATTTATCGTGGGAATTGTCAACAGTGGACTAGCTTTCCCATAACTACCAAAGTACTGGGACAAGTAAGAGGAACCGAGCAATGCAGAGAAGGCCACAAGATTGGTTACACACACATACCTGTGACCGGGAAATTTAAAGTGCAGAAGAAGAGTGTTGGTGTGCTGCTGGCGGGAGAGAGCTGCTCCTCTCAGTGCGGATTGAGAGGCTGGGTCCTGTGTGGTGGAGACGTCGGGAACGAGAACTAAGAAGATGCCACGTGAAGAGGACACGCTCCAGGAACACCAGGAGCTGACAATAGACTGCTGGGCGTTTGCAAGTTTTAGAAAGCAGTATCAAATTCGCCAGAACCTGGAACACAAAGCAGGTGAGCCCAGCGGAAGCCATGAGCGACTGGAAAGCCAAGAGGAGGTTGTAGCGAGAAGGAAAGAACCGAAAGACTGTCACTGGCTGTCCGTGAGGGACACCAGAAACGCTAGCAAGAACTGGTGAGTCCAGCCAGAGACAGCAGAGACAGCAGGGACACCAGGGCATATCGGCGGCCACGCCGAATGCAAGTAATTGTAAATTAAGTAGCCAAGAGAGCGAGAGAGCTCATTGTCAAAAAGGGAATTAACTGTAAGTGAAAACCTTACAAGTATGTGAATGTATACAGTGTGTTATATGGGAAACACAGACAGGAATACATTATCAAACAAAGTAAATATATAAGTCTGGAAGATGGCACAGACACCGTATGAATAGAAGCCCTGGCAGAAGAGTATACCAGGAATTGCAAGTGTGTGTAAATACAAAATACCCTGGCAGGAGAGTAAGCAGTCAGTCACCACAAAAGTACCAAGGTTGGAAGTCCAGAGAAGTATCCAGACTTGAAAAAGGATTGTGTTAATCGGGAAAGGAGGCACAAAACCCTGTCAGGAAAGAATACCAGGTACCTGAAAGAGACCAAAGTAGAAAACCAGGCGGTTTTGTGTGTCAGTGTTGTTGCAGTTCAAGAAAGGCACAAAAACTGCTACTTGTGAAAATAAAGTAAAGAGGAATCCAGGGTAAGGGAGCCACCATCTCAAATAAGGATCTTTATCCTTTAAAAACATTTCTGTTGGAGTTATTTATTTTTCCTTTTGAACACTTTTCTAAACCACCCAAGGCCAAAGACATTACCATCTGCCCCTTAGAATTTAGTTTATAGTGTGAGGGTCATAATAGAACTTTGGACACTAGACATTTTGATTTGTACTTTCTGAGACAGAGAACCTTAGTTTTTAGGTTGGGTAGGGAAACTCCTCTTAGAGCAGGGTCAAGGAGGAATTTTCCCAACCCCTTTCATTTTGCCCCTGACAAGGTTCAGATGGTACTACAGATGCTCTGCTCTGCCCGTGAAAGAAACACACTGTGGGCCACAAGTCACTCAAGAAGGTGGAGTATAGGTCACGTCTTCCAGAGCTTGTGTCATTGATCAACTGCTGTTCAGTATGTTACCAAAGTATCTAGGTTGGTTACTTCATCACTTGAAAGACTAAAACCTACTAACTCTTTCAAATCCTCTGACCACTCTAGACAGTCAGGTAGACCAATCACGGATGTAATTTGGCATTGAGCTCTCGATAGAGCTAAGAAATTCTATAATGGGGCGTCATCGCAACAAAATGAGGGCAAATAAACTTGTAATTCTTCACAGGAATACACCTAAAATACTCATGCAGAACAATAAATTGATGCCAGGCTTTAATTTCCAGTATTGCCTCTGTGAAGACACGCCTATGATGGCTTTGCCCACATATCACATGCATTTGCCCCTGTCAGGAAATGCATGTGATAGTGTTGCCCCAATATGCCAGCATGTGACATTGAGCATGCATAGACAACATTGTGGCATCTCAAAATGTGTACTTAATATCCATATGGCCAATAATTACACTTATTCTTTTCTGTATTTTCTTAGACTGAGACATTTTTACATTAAACCTAGAGATGGTAAAGACTTGCGTGCACTGCATTGAACAAAAGTCCTATACTATGCTTGCTTAATATAATTGTGTAGAACATATTTATTTTACACACCTCATTGCCCTCCCAATGCTCCATGCCCCCAACTAAGCTCTACCCGCATATCCAATGTACACAGCTCCCCAGCAGGCACACTGACCCCTTGCAAACACAATGCCTCCACCCATATAGGATTCAATGGGAACTGTGATGTTCCCCTCCATTTAATCCAATGGCTGTGGGTCTTTCCACATCTGTGTGGGAGGGGAAGAGTGCAGATCGACACGTAAACCACAGCAGCAGAGCCCCAAAACTAACTTATACTGACCTTACAACTTTCAAAATAACTAAAGTGCAGGAGAATGAGTTCCTTCTCTTGTGGACTAGTCTCTGCAACAGTTCACTTTAATAAAGTTGTCAGAGTTACTTCTTAGTAGGGCTGGACAATATGGACCAAAAGTCATAGCTCGATATTTTTGGGTTGACTGCCGGTATACGATAAATATCTTGATATGGTTTATGTGGGTTAAATGCTCAGTTGTAAACCAACTACATGTGAGATGCCAACAGTAGTAATACTGAACAGTAAATGCAAAACACAACATGAATTGTCGGTTCACCTCATCCTAAAATTGCAATTGATTCAAAAGGGAACTATCTCAACAATAATGGAAATACTAACCAGAAAAATGCTAGTAAGATGCACATCTATATGCACTGAAGTAGGCATTATGTGATCTTTTTGTTACATTGATTTGTCATCCTCTAAATGTCATGGTTGACGGATGTAAATATATTTCTGAGGCTTGTGAATCTGCTTAGATCACATGCTGTGCATAGTCCGACATCTAGTGGTAGCCGCGGAGTATTACATTTTTTGTTTTCGAAACTTGAAAAGGGACATTGACAGTGCGTGCCAGTTATACTATACCAAGTGTGACGTCCACTGTACCCATGGTCCTTCACGTTGAGGTCCCTCAGATTGTTCTTTTTCCGCCATCGCAGTCTTACGCATATTGCAGAGTTCCTTCTGGCTGATGCCATTACTCATTAAAAGTTTAAAGTTAGACTTTCTTTCTGTCAAGGAAATGTCACAGGCCACCATGTTCTCCTTTTTGGTCATCTCCGGAAGATTCTCGCAGTCCTGCCTCCATCCTCCAGAGCAGGGGTAAAAGCCTGAAAGTTCTTAAGCATGGGCTGGGATTAAACCTCCCCTTCACAAAGACTCTAGAATGCATCAAGTCTCTTGGTAACTGAAAGGATGACCTGCACTAGTACCTATAGGGGCCAGAGGCTGAGCTGTTTTACCCTTAGCTGGTCCAGCAAGAGCTTTGTCTTCCATAACCTGGTTAACACTCTCATTCATTTGAGATCCGAAATTTTGCTGGCCAAGGAAAGGCAGGCACATCAGGATGGGCTTCTGGGATGCTTCCCCACTCTAGAGTCTAAGCCAGTGTTGTCTTCTGGCTGAGGGCACTGAAACATCCCCAAGACCAAGCTCTTTTAACCTCTGAGGAATTGTCAGAGGCCTGCATGTTCTCCTTTTCAGTGATCTCCAAATAGTAGGGATAAGAGCCTGAAAGTCCTTAAGCAGAGGTTGGGATTACACCTCCCCCTCCCAGAGAATCTGGAATGCATCAAGCCCCTGGTGACTGAAAGGGTGAGTCAGGGAGATACACGCAAGGCCAGTGGTGCCCTGTTTTTACACAAAAGACATTTTCTCTCCCATTTTTCAAAACTAAGCTTACCACCCTCCTGGAAGTGTTTTTTGGGTGCAGTTCGACCAATACATTCTACTAACACAATGTACTTATATTTTCCACCTTTAGAGACACAATCAGTGGTCCGGAAGAAGGCATATCCAGCTCAAAGCCGAAACGTCAAAGGACACAGCACATTAGTGCCAACAGTCCACTAAAGACCTAGAAACATATTCCCTGATGTAGACCCAAGTATTGGTCACTGGTTTGCCCAGCAGTTGACACCTATGAGGTCAAGATAAAGGACCCATATCCAGTACACTTTGCCAGTAACTCAGGAATTGAGCTAGGAGTTGACTTTCAAAAGTGTGCTTTGGTCTATATGTTTAGATACCGTCTCCAAATGAAAATGACGGCATTCTACACCGCACCATGTTTTGCACACATGCTTATCTGAAATAATTTTATTTGTGTCAATCACATTGCACATGTCTGTATGTTTTGAAAAAATTCTCTTTTCTGTATGTTTGAATTTAAAATTGAAAAAAAGAATGAAAAATAAGATACCAGCAAATTAATAAATGCTGGAAAAGTTTCTTTGGAACTGCTAATGTTGTTGGTATGATTGGATCAGCAACTGCAGTATCACCTCCGTTGTGGATGAGAAAGGGAGATTGTACTTGCTCTATAACCAAAACTTTCAGGAAGCCTACACGAACAAGAGTAAGGCAGAAAAATACAAGTGGCAGGACACCTAATGTTTCATAGGGAGATACAAGCCTGCAGTCCTAATTCACAACATGTAGGGAAATTAAAACATACAGGTGAATGAATGATCGTTGTATGTTTAGTTTTTTGGTGTTTTGATCAGATCGAGATTTAATCAAGAGAAGGGAGAAGAACTTCCCTTGCTATCGAAAAGCCCCTCTTAAGTGGAGCAGACAGCGAGGCGGGCTGTTTCTGCTGTTCCCGCCGTTTTAGTCTGCTTCAGTCTGCTTCAGTTTGTTTTCTGTTTTCTGCTGTAATGGCCCGCAAAGGCTGGAGGATGGAGGAGCTATTGGTGTGTTAGCCGTACTCTGTCACTGCAGGAGTTTGGAATTTGGAGTTGCAGTTGGGTCTGGCTCGGAACTAGCACAAGAGTTCACAGAGATAGTGAAAGGTTCCAGTGGGTGAAGTGCATAAGAGGAGAAGTTGGAGAATCAAGGGGGGGGGGAGCACAGTGCGCTATGATGCTGCTATTAAGCCGTGTAACCAACTACCTGCAATTGCTTGTTACTAACTGCAGTCCTGTAACCCTGTAATTGACTGTAGCCTTGCTCTACAAGGAGAAACACATTGGGCCTCATTTAGAGTATGGAGGTAGCCATGCCCTTAATAAGGGCGTGGCTGCATCCATACCGGGTTCCAGCTCCGGGTTCCTTCAATGAGAAATAACCGGGCCATTCCAACATTGGAGGACCCGGTAATTCCTCATTGAAAAACCCATCCCCATTCCCATTTGAGCCCCCATAGGGCTCAATGGGAATGGGGAAGGAGCTAATAACGGGCCCGTCAATAACGTCCTGAGCGGGTCTCACCAGGGGACCTCATAATAGGGCATCCCGTAGTGAATGGTGCTGGTCCCGTACCGGTCCCTTACCTGCGCCTTAGTGGAGGGTGAAAGTATGGAATTACTTTGAAATCCTTGCTTGCCATTTTTGCCTGTCATTTGCACTATTCAGAGTATGGAACTTGTTACACGAGTATTTTATACACTAGCATTTTCATCTTGCTGCTGGTGCTTACCTTTTAGGTCACTTAAGTTTTTTAAATTTAGTTTTAATTGTTTGTATAATTAATCTTCCGAACCTCATATTTTTTATTTGTGATATCAGATTAATCTGATTTTTTATGAATTGCAATTGGTTAATTTAGTTGTGCTATCCTTCACCCTTGTGGTATATTTTATTCTTAATTAGGCTGTGTTTTAAAAGTTGGGGTGCTGGGAGTAGGAGTGGTTTAAACTTTTACCTTTGAGACCTATGAGAAAACAAGCAAAAGAGAACTTAAAGCTGGACAAGGTTTCCCTCCCAACATTTGTAGATGTGGGTAAAATCATCCCTGGCTATACTTATGTAATGCAGCCATAAAAGGTATGATATTCCAGTGGAGATAAATGGCACCGCCAAATCGCCTGATAAGCAGAAACTGGCAAATTCCGTTAGTCCCTTAGAGGCTCCGGATCTCCTTATCTTTTCTGCAGATCCTCTTTTGAGCATTCCAAATGCAAACAGATTTAGCCCCCCTGATTGAGTTAGAGGTCATTGATAGAAGGGGGCATGTGGGGGCTAACATGGGCAGAGAGGACTGGTGCGGTGCAAAATCCCTAGCAGACAGTAAGCCCGCATTGTGCAGAGTGTAATCAATTACATTTCATTGTCATTGAGATGAACGGTGAATTGGATGGTTTAATGCATATTCTGAAGGAACTGAGAGGAGCCTTGCTGTGATAACTGGGAGGGTGGGAGGAAAACTATCAATCAAATAGTAGGTGGACCCAGCACTCCAGCAGCTAATTCAAATCCAGTAGAAGCCCAGCCAATCACTGGTACTGAACAGATATCTAAGGTAATCAAAGCCCACGAGTTTAAGAATCCCCCGCAATCCCGCACCGAATAGGTTGGGTGGGCAGGCTACTCTAAAGGTGCGGAACATGAGACCCAGCTTCTATAATTATAATTGGTTATTTATAGCACTCTTAATAGCCAGAGGTTTCTAATCGCAGACCCTGGCTTCAAACCTGTGTTGCTCCGTGTTGTCTTGCTTCTAAGGCAAGTGTGTTGCCCCTGAGCTAATCTCTATCTGTTGAACATCCCAAAGTTGACCCCTAGGCAGAGAGAGAGGCAAGGGAGAGCTTACAGACTAAAGTTATAGATTGGCTTAGAGCCAAAAGGGGATGTTCCTCCATTATTAGCAATGATATTATGATATGTGAACGCATCACAGGAAATAGGTTCTCGCATTTAAAGAATGCATTTTCTGCCATTTTTGTGGGTGATCTATGGTTTAGGCCGGAAGCAACGAAAAGCAGTTTCAAATTACTTATTAAGAAAGCGTATGCCTCAGAACGAGCAATGGATGATGTGGCAGACATTGGGCTTCATTGCGAGTTTGGAGGTAGCCATGGAGCTATTAGCACCATGGCTGCCTCCAAACGGGGCTCAATTATTGGGTTCCTTCAATGAGGAATAACCGGGTCATTCCAAAATTGGCGGACCCGGTAATTCCTCCTTGAAGGAACCATTCCCCATTCCCATTTGAGCCCCCATAGGGCTCAATGGGAATGGGGAGGGAGGTAATAACGGGCACATTACAAATGGCTCGTTATTACCTCCCTCTTCCCCTCGCGGGACCCGGAAAGGACGTCTGGTTTTACCAGACGTCTGTTCCGAGTCCCGCAAAGGGAACCTCGTAATCAGCGCTCCCGTAATGAAGGGTGCTGGTCCTGTACTGGCACCCTTCATTACGGGACCGCAAGGGCCGTAATGAGGCCCATTATCTCAGTCAAATTAATCTTCCAGGTATCGGGCCTTAAAACAATCATTTGGATATGAGGTCAATTTGGACCGTATGTGTCCTAAGCAAATGGGGTCGTTGTTTACGAAGCTGCGTTTTGGCATCTTACCTGCAGCTGCTACTAGAAACAACTGGATTAGTGCCATTGCCCCGTTCTACCCTTTCTGCCCTAATGTGAATGAAACCCTTGTATACTTCGTTTTGATCTGTCCATACTATGGCGATACTAGAAGAAGGCTTCTTAGGCCCCTTTTGAATGCTTGCTTGATTAGATATATACGGAAGAAGCCGTGGTCTCGTGTAGCGATGCCATACCCGAGTTCGGTTTCTAAGCGCTGATCCGGGATTCGAACCTCTGTTGCTCTGTTGCCCCTGTGCTATCCTCACTGGGGAAGGAGATCTAGTTGTTTATCTTGATGGCCCTTCCCCGTGATGGCTACTGTCTTCATGTGACTGTGGAGATATTAGTTGCTTGGCAAGTTGGGGAACAAGAAGTGTTCCAGGTTCCTGTGGTGGATATGCCCATGATCACTGATGCCATCCTTCCCCTTAGAAAGTGATACAGGCAGGTATTTATAGCCTGGTACACCGACTCATGTGAAATATAACCTATCCCTTTCTTATAAAACTGTACACATTTTGCATTAATATTGAAAAGGATGCTGGTCATGGGTTGCATGTTTTGGAATTTTATTATTCGAATCATTTGCCTATTTTGCACAGTATTCCAAAAATCACTTTTTTGCACTACTTGTACAAACTGTATATTGCTGTATCTTAATCATATACTGTTTTAAAGTCTTTTATTTGATGTGATTTTGTTTGTATTGTAAGGCTTTTATGACTTTTTGGTAGAAATAAAGCATGAACAAACAAACCAACCAGCAGAACTTTCATGGAGGCAATTAGTAGTGTGGTGGCGTTTTTATCTAAAATCAAGTTGTGGATGCGTGATGGTCCTGAGATGTGCTCAAGGTCAATGGAGCCCAGGGGTACTGGGGGCTGCTAACCAGATATATATATAATTCTGTCCTGCTGATAGTCACAGAGGGTTCTGATGAAGAAGAGAGACAGATTCTCTCTTCTCCACCTGAGGCCAATCTGGTATGACCCAGTAAGGGGAAGCTCTTTGTCAAACTCTCCTTTTGTGTCCCCAAGCACACACCACACAGCCCATTCCTGGCTCTGATAACTCCATCAGCGGACTCTGGGCCTCATTACGACCCTGCCGCTAATGGTTTAACGGCGCCGTAAAGAGCGTCGGCGCCGTTAAACCATTAGCGCCTGATTACAAGGTCCCTTAGCAGGTTGGAGGCTTTAACGCCTGCTTTTTACAGGCGTTAAAATCCAACCCGCTAAGGGACCTTGGAGCTAATTACGGCAACCGTAATTTACAGTGGCGTAATTAGCGCCTTCCCCATCCCCATTATGCCCTATGGGGAAGGGCAAATGGTGAATGGGGAATTACCGCCCCCGCCAACCTTGTGATGAGGGCGGTAATTCCGCCATCCACCATGCCGGAGACCGGCATGGACCATGGTGCTAACAGCATGGTGCTAACAGCACCATGGTCCAGCGCTTGGGTCGTAATGAGGCCCGAGGTTGGCGGTAAGGGATTACCGGCACCGTTAAGGGTGCTGATACCGGTAATCCCTTACCTCCGTATTCCGAGGTCCCTTTGCAGGTCCTCCCTTAATGCCTGGTTTTACCAGACGTTAAGTACGGGACCCGCAAAGGGACTTTGGAGGTAATAACGGTACCGTAATTTACGGTACCATTATTACCGCCTTCCCCTTTCCCATTGAGCCCTATGGGGGCTCAAATGGGAATGGGGAAGGGCCATGGTGAATGGGGAATTACCACCCCCTCCAACCTTGGAATGGGGTGGTAATACCTCCATTCACCATGGAGGAGTCGGAACGGGTTTGGAGGCAGCCATGCAGCTAATAGCTCCATGGTTACCGCCAAACTCGTAATGAGGCCCATTAATGACTGTCATCCTTGTATGCAGTGAATTGTTAAATAAGGCACTGGACTGCAGTATGAGATAATTTAGAGGTAAGCTTGCAAAGTAAGGCAAGGCAGGCTATCTAGGTCAGAGGAGACATTTACATTAAGCACAACACTCTAGGAGGGCAACAGTACATTCGAAGGCCTGCACATCGAGACAGTCTGGCACCTTAGGCACATGCTTTGAGGTTCCTACGTCTGCATAGGTGTCTTCAACTGAGGTCCAAGGCAATGGGAGAGCAGATACTCTTCTACTTACTTCTTAGGCCACGAGCATCCAGGTTCCATAGACAGGCAATCTCAGAGAAACTATGGCCACTCTTAAAGGAGCGTTGCCTTTGATCTGTGGTTCCTTCATTTGCAAGTCCCTGGACTGGGCTACTTGCAAGGTATTGAGGCCCGCTAGGAGCTTTATGGGGATGATAATGGCGGTGTGGAGGGTGGATTCCTCTTGGGCTGCGGCTGGGCTCTTCTGGGAGTTAACCTGCACAATCCATCTTTGTCCATCCTTCTCAGCCTGGGCTGCAGTTACTTGGTCCTGTTAACTGAGGGCAGCAGGGCAATCTTAGGTTGGGAAGGGTTAATTTAGCTGGTCTTCTTTGGTCGTTCCAACCCTTTTCCTGAACTGAGTGCTGTAAGCAATGCATATTTATGTATTAGGGTGTTTGCAGAGCTCTACATGTAGCCTTCCAGCTGCTTCGCAGCTCTTGTCAGCCATTAACAGTACAGCATGATATTGATGTGAACGACATAAAAGAACATGACAAATGGGCATCATTACAAGTTCGGAATTGCAGTGCATGTTCTTGCTGTGATGGAATTGCCGCCAATTTTACCATACTTCCGAATTCCAAGCTTGGAGGTGGGGGATTCCCCTCCTGCGTACCGATGGTCTTAAATCCTCCACTTCATCTTTGGAAGTCATTGCATTGACTGCATGGATCCACATGGAGTCCTATGGACCCCAAAGATGGGGATGGTAGACACACACGTGCGGGTGCATGCACATGGACACACACACACATTTTTTTACACCAATGGTCCATTCCATCCTCAATCAAATCGCTCTTGCTTTTCATGTAGGAGGTTTTAAGTTCGACCTACAGAAGACCATTTGAGGTTCTTTTCTGCTGGAAAAAAGAAAGCTTTTCATGCAGCCAGCGCCACCCCCTGATTATTGCATGGCCTCAGTTGTTGACTTTTTAATGGTATGTACTAGCGTGCTTCCATGATTAAACGTCATCTGTTTTAATATACTTGAATATATTTTATTGTTAATTTATAACGCACTTCCTAGGTTTCTAAGTGCGGGATCGGAATTAGAACCTGTGTTGCGCCCCGTTGTCTTGCTTCCAAGACAGACAGTTGCCCCTAAACTGGGCTTTCCCCACCCTTCATTTGCACCCGCTCTGAGTAGGTTCTAATTTCAGGTGCCTGTTTCAAGTGCTGATGTGTGAATCCTTTTTCTGTCAGGTGGATATTTCACCCAGATTATCTACGCGAGAAATAGAAGCAGGACAACAAGTCGCAAGGAAAGACTGTGCGGTTCCACTGCATTGTGGTCAGGGAGATTTCTCACACAGAGAATCAACTCAAAAGATTAGTCTGTATAGCCCATGTGTATACACACACTGGTCCATGTTTCTTAATAGGCGGACATTGTCTTTACGCCCACAAAGAATATTTCAAAATATGGCTCTATTCCGTTTTGCAAACAGTCAATGGGCCTCATTACGACCCAGGCGGTAAGTTACCGCCTGGGTCGAACCCTTACCACCATGGTGTAAACTATGTTTACACCATGGTGGATGGCGGATTTACCGCCCCATTCCAAGGTGAGTGGGGCGGTAAATCCCCATTTCCCATTTACCCTTCCCCATTCCCATTTTTGCCCCATAGGGCATAATGGGAGTGGGGAAGGCGCTAATTACGCCACCGTAAATTACGGTGGCGTAATTAGCACCATGGTCCCTTAGCGCCATGGATTTTAACGCCTGCAAAAAGCAGGCGTTAAACTCACCATAGCGCAAAGGGACCTCGGAATCAGGCGTTAAGGGTCGGCGCCATTTACGGCGCCGTTAACCCCTTAACGCCTGACTCGTAATGAGGCCCAATTTCTGCCATAAGACGTTCGATTATTTGTATTGACTCTTTTACAGGTAATCAGCAACAGTATGGGCCTCATTACGACTTTGAAGGCAGCCATGCCCTTAAAAAGGGCATGGCTGCCTCCGAAATCGGGTCCGGGTGCCTGAATGGGGAATTACCGGGACATTCCGAGTTTGGAGGGCCCGGTAATTCCTCCTTCAGAGAACCCGGGCCCGGACCTTCCCCATTCCCATTTGAGCCCCCATAGGGCTCAATGGGAATGGGTGAGGGAGCTAACAACAGGCCGATTAGGACCGGCCCGTTGTTAGCACCCTGGTTCCCTCGCGGGACCCACTATGGACGGCTGGTAAAACCAGATGTCCACATCGGGTCCCGCGAGGAAACCTCGTTATAGTGCGGAATGCATTTAACGGCACCGGTACCATTACCGGCACCGTTAAACGCATTCCGCACAGGCCGTAATGAGGCCCTATGACTGAGGGGTGCATTCTGAATAAGAACGTGGTGCCATTAAGCATTCTGTACGTCCGCGTAAGTCTCAAACCAGCTTAGCTGATGGTCCGCTTATCCTTCTCTTCAATTCCATAGATAAGGTGCCTTTCTTGTAATTGTTTATTTATACAGTGTTTATAAACAGGCGGAGTGCTTCAAAGCACTTCAAGGCGGGAAGGGAGCAAGGGGATACAGTAATCATTCTTTGAAGTTTCCAAATGAAAAAAACTAGCATACTAGGCCTGACGGCATTTCTCCTGATGCAAGTGCAAAAAATGGGGTGAGGAACGACGACAGGACAGATGAACTTTCTAGTACATTCAGGTCATGCATGCGTAAAGACGAAGGTTAGTGGAGTGTAGGGGGGGGGGACAAAAGTGTCCAGTCCAGCAGGGCTCTGGGTTTATTGCAGAGAGCGGTTGCCCCACTCATGGAGCCTAAGCTGAAAGTGCAGTAATGCTGAATATAGTGCAGCTGCTGGGAGGTAAGTGCAAAGATTGGCGGGGGAGCCTGGGTCCTGTAAGGCTCTGGAGATACAATAAGATGCAATCTGTAATTTAAAAAGCAGTATGCTACCATGCTTCATTTCTTTGGTGCCTCCAGTTCGCTTCACATGATCGTTGATTGTGACCCATTGCAATCTTATAGACGATAGAGCTACTTTGACAAAACTCATATGATGTGAGCATGCCTGGGTGATGGTGTTCAATGATGCTGTGGTTTACTCATTGCAGCTTTTCTTTTCAATTATTTGACAATTTCTACGTTGATCACCACCCATGATTATGTTTTGACAGAAAAATATTGGGCGCACAATGTCGAACTAATGAAACAATCTCTGGAGAGGTGAGGGGTGATGAGGATGGGATATGTCATTAAAAAGCCAAAAATAAATGGGTGTGTTTTTCATCTCCGAAGTCCGGGAAGAGTCTGGGTGTTCGGGGACATCTATGCCTATTTCTGCATTCCAGGGTTGGTGAAAAGCGGTTTTTGGATGGGTTATAACTTTGGCACCACTCAATGAAACTGCCCGAAATGTGTGAATTTTATTCTAGACCTGACTCCGAATGGTTATGCAAAGTTTTATCAAGAGGGAACAAAATTATAGGGGGGTAACAAAATATTTTAAAGCCTTATAAATGTGGTGCCATTTGATGAATCTGCACAAAAGTTTGCAAAAAGATTTTAGACCTAGATATGATAGTTTTTGCAATGTTTGGTGGGATTTTGTCAAGAGGGAGCAAAATTAGAGGGGGGTCTCAACAATTGTAGATGGCTTGTAACTTTGCTGCCATTTGATGAATGTGGACAAAGGTTTTCAGAAAGATTATGGACCCAACCCTGAATGTTTCGGAAAAGTCTGAAAGGATTTTGTCAAATGGGGGCTAAGTTATATGACTATTTTATGTACGTATATTTTGACACTTTAAAAAAAATAAAACATGGCGGATTTGCAGCAAAATCGTGTAAGGAGCATTGGGAAGGACCTGAAAGCATGGTTTTTCAAATGTGCGCGTGTTTTATTTTTTGAAAAGTGTCATAATGTAGTTACAAAAAATAGTGATATACCGAGGTATGTGGCCATGGACAGGGACCCCGACAATCTGGCTACTGGCGATGACCATGAGGGACTAGCAATGAGGTTAAAGTGGACATGGCCACCAGGGACCGGCCATTTGGTAAAGTTTTTCTAAATTGGGATAGGTTTGAATGGAAATACAATTCTGCTCATGGGTACAGGTTGAAGTGCTGGATGGGATTGCAGCAAATATGAACTTGTAAGCATGGTTTTGCAAATATGCCCTGTGTTTTATTTTATTGAAAGTGTGAAAATGTAAGTATACAACACAATGATATATACATTGATATCTGGGCAATTGGCCTGACCGTCAGCAAGGGGAAATACGTACTGTCATTTGCTTATTGGGGCATGTGGCATGGCCCTAGCGGTAGGTCTGAATGGGAAAACATATTCTGCTTTTGGTTACAGCCTAAAGTGGTGGACTAGATTACAACAAACTTGTGGGACGAGCATTAGCAAGGACCGGAAAGCATATTTTTGGAAAGATGTCTTGTGTTTTATTTTTCTAAAGTGTAAGAATGTAAGTAGAAAAACTAGTGATAGATATTTGGTGACTGGGTAGTGGGCCTGGCCTTCGGCAAATGCAAAGGTGTACTCTGATTTGCTTATTGGGGAATGCACAATTGGCCGAAGCCCATGCCCCATGTATGTGGAGACTGGCCATGGCTGCAAACCATGAGCACTGGCCATTACTTATATTATTAGAGTATAGTGGACACTGAGCTAGGATGCAGGGTAGGTGCAGTGAATAATAGGGGTAGTTTGGTTGTGCTGGGTCATGGTTGAGCCTTATGCCATAGGCAATTGAACAATGATTTCCATCCGCGCATGCACAGCTGATAACGACAAACATAAGTATGTGTTGCAAAAAAAATGTTTCTTAGAGGAGGTTTATAGTTCTTTATTATATATGAAAAGAGAAATTATTAATAACTTATATACAGTGATGTAACACCATGAAACATTTTCACTTATAAAAAACAATTAAATTAACAGAAAAATCTTGGTTAAAGGGATGTTACGGTTAAGATGCATCCCACCGTTCGGACTCCTCTGTTCCAGTAGTTAGCCAGTGCGTCCCACCATGGCATCTCTCAGCATTTCCCTCCTGGGTTCTTATGAACACATGCCCATCCGTACTGCACCTTCTATTTATGCACTTCACTCACTGCACAATGCATATGTGCATTTATAGGAGCACTGTGTACATTCTTTTTGTAGAAGTAAGGGAAAGGCAGATGCAAAAAATGTGTATAAGATTGCTAAGTGGCATTTGGTGTGTGGAAGCGTAATATGGTCATAGGGTTATATGTACAGTTTATGGAAGTGTTTGGTGGATGGATGCGTGCCTGTTTGAAGCAGGCATTGAGCGAGTGTTGGAAATATAAAATAAAAAAGGGTATAAGGGATGCCCTGTGCAATGGTGTGCACGTGCCATCCAGGTCTTTTAATGATCCATGGCCTGGAAAGGGGACTGTGGAGACTGCACATAGTTATAAAGGTCCATCGATTATGCTCCTTATTGTATGCTAGAGAAAAGTATTTGCAACAGAAAATGTATTCTGTCCTTCTATATTTTTCTCTATACAATTGTCCATTAGTACCCAGTGCACCGTAAAGATTGTGTATTCTATTCACTGATTGGTCCTTTTCTGAGCCTTACTGTATGGTATTCCCACTCATGTCGCACTCGCGCCTGTCCTCTTCATTCTTTCGCCTCCCCCACTAACGCGTTTGGTCCACCATTGAAAGGGAGAAGGGACTACAAGTAGTGCCTTCTCCCTGTATCATGGCTGCCATTTTTTTATTTACCTTTTCCCCATTACTTATAATGGCAAGCATGGAAAGGGAGAAGGGACTACGTGTAGTCTCTTCTGCTGTTCCATGGCAACCATTTTCTTTGTTTACTATGGCCAACACAGAAAAAGAAAATGGACTACGTTTTCCTGTCCACGGCTGCAATCATTATTCTTCAGCTACGAAACGCCACCTTTAGTGAAACGTCACCATTAGTACTAATTAGGCCAGAGTACTAATGGCAATAAGGCCCTCGACTGTGGGCCATTACTGCATAAGATAATGCACCCGGGGCCTTTGTTAACTATGGGCCTTGGGGGCATTACCTGATGCGGTAATGGCTGACAGTCTTGGGGCTTATTACTTTATTATTGCCGTTAACATAACACAAATTGCTAATGGAAATGTTGGAGAATCTTATTGAGTCTAACTACTTTACAGAGAAATGTAAAGTAGATGCAGTCTATAAGATTATTTTTTTTAGTTCTATTTATTTACTGTGAAAGGTGGTTCCTAAAGGAACCTTTTTTTGTGATTTTTAAAAAAAATATATATTTTTGCAGGAGAGGTGTGGAGGGGCAGGAGAGAAGAGGCACCAACCACAAATATGGAGGGGGAGGTGAACAGGTCAAGCTGTTGCGCATGTGTTACATCTAAGGTAAGGGGCAGTGTTTCTCATGCTCATTGATTACAGCTTCAAAAGCACTTCGAAATTGCTCCCCCTGCAGAGTATATATGGACTATTGTTGTTTTCGAAAGATATGGATCAACAGCCTCTTTTATCGCTTGCAAGATGGCTGGTGAGATTTTGTGTCCCACAGAAGTAGGCTGTGTGTGGGTGGAGGAAGCAGGCCTACTACTTCCTAAGAAAGGAGCAACCTTTCTGAGAGCATTGCAGTGGTTGGATTTGATGTGGTGGCGCATGGAGGTGGTCCCGTAGGAGTACTGTCCAGGGAGTCCGCGACTGAGTACAACTCAGTGCATTTCATTTTGGTAGCTGTAGCCTTTGGTACATTCCGAACTGTGGTAAAGAACTGCCACAGCCATGATTCTCTCTGGGTGCTAGAGGTAGGGACTTCCTCTTCCTCATCTTCTTGATCCTCTTCATTGTCTTTTGAAGTACTGCTCTTCTTGTGTTACGTAGGTCCTCCAGCTGGTGGTGTTGGCTCTTGGGGAGGAGGGATGGCAATAGCTGATGCCATTTTTAAGATAAATAGCAGTTTTGCAAATATTCTTCCAGGTATGTGCTCTGTGCTGCGTTGTTAATGGATAATGAGTGAGAGTAGGCGTAGGAGCTGTGCAAGGGTACATTTTGAGCTTCAAAGTTCCCAGATCAGCAGAAAATGAAGTACTGAACTGTTTGCGAAGCAAGGACCAGTTTGCGGACACGCTATCATGCCACGCGCAAGCGCATGGTCACGTGACGCTGTCTGAGAATTCTGCAATGACGTCAGACGTTCGCGAATGTCGACGCACACAACAACAGTGGAAAAAGTTGCAAAAATGGTATAGAAGTGTTAAACATGATTCTAGAAGCTGGGGAATGGCAGAGTTTTAATGTGTAACTTTGTAAATTGGACATAAATGTTGCTATATTGGGGTAAGTAGGATATTAGTAAGTTGTAGGAAATTAAGGGTGCACTGGTAAAAACCCATTAAATTCACTGAAAAAACTTTGTTAAAGGGATGTTATGGTTAAGTTGCACTAGTAAAAACCTATGAAATCCACTGAAAAAACTTTGTTAAAGGGACGTTATGGTTACAAGTAAAACCGAAAACCCCCAGAAATTCCCCAACTATGGTAAGCTGTCAACATGAAATAATAAATTAATTTTTAATAAACAGTCCCTACAAGGGGTTGAATTTATGATGTAGGAAACAAGATGTTAGGGGTGATTGTGAGACTTAGCATGAACTACTTAATGTATTAAAAATTGTCCTTATGTAAACAAATCATTACATTTGAGTGTTGTTGTTAATAGAGGAGCCTAATCATACATACATATAGGCAATGGTTGCGGCATGCACCATAGAAGTACCTTATTTTTTATCTGGTAATTTCCGATAGTAAAATAATAAATACTACCTTATGAGAGTGTTGAGTAATGTTAAACATGGAATAAATAGGTAACAATTGAAAACTTAGCACACACTTGTGTTAGTTGAAAAATACATATAAAAACACACAATGCACACAAATTAGAGGCACATACAGGGAAACTAAATTAAGGAAGAAAGAAAGAACAGCACCAATAAATGACAATAATATTAGAGTTAATTATCATGTACACACATTAATTGTGTGTTTGAGGTGTGTCTATTGCCCCATGTATGTGCACTCTGGGCTCAGATTAAACTCTAAGGAAAGTACTTTAAGAACATATAAAAACGTTAATGTGTGGATATATAGCACCTTTTAAAGTTTGGAAATTCTAATTGTCAGTAAAAACAAAAAACTAGCCTAATCATGTCAGTAAACAAAAACAAGTGGCCCTGATAAGTGATGTTTCATGAATCTGATGATGTGATGAATCTTTCATGTCCTGGGTGTTAGTCTTAGCAGTGCACAGTGGTGGCGCGAGTTATGGTTGCTTAGCTTACCATACTTACCATAACTGGCGAATTTCAAGTTTTTTTTTGGTTTTACTCGTAACCATAATGTCCCTTTAACAAAGTTATTTCATTGAAAATATTTTTTAAAAATGTAAAAAAAATAAATATATATACATATGTATAAATATATATATTTCTCTAAGGGTGTCGGTGCATTGGTGACTAGGCATTTATATGCACAGATATATTTACCCCGAGACCCAGACATCTTCTACAACTCTACCAGGCTCCTCTCATTTGAGAGAGACAACTTTATATCCAGAATTGAGTAGTAGGGCAGCCCTCATACCCCAATAGAGTGACATATGTCTCAAACATTTTATCCTCACATCCAAGTCCTGTGGAAGTTGAATGAGTACATATGGTTCATGGTTACAAACACTTTCATGTTAGAGTGAGCATTGTGAAAAAATTAAATGAGCGTCCACCGAATCATGCATTATATGCTTACTGATTTAAGCATGCAACTGTTTTGTCACAGACATATTGTCAAATATAAAAGTCTGTGGTCATTATTTGATCATCAAAATGCTCTCTGATTTTATGGTTAGCAGCCAAGGACCCACATTAAAGCTATTTGTTCCCCCACCATTTTTCATAGGGGTAAAGTGAAAGGGTGTAATGGAGGGTGCCAGGGCACCCACATTGGGATGAAAGCTCTCTATTAGAAAATCATATATACATTTAAATATATATATATGTTTAGGTTTTGAAAATGTGCTTTGCTCAGCTAGACAACAGTAACATTCTTATTATGATTACAGTATATTCTGGAAGTGGTCAGTAGAAATGAACATTGTAAACTTTTAAGACGAGCCAATATAATTAAACTATTTCTTTTTATAGCAGTTTTTTTCCGCCCGAGAATACATACCCTTTTGTCTCTAAAAATGACATTCTTTCAAGGAAGGATACACTTGGTTTAAAACCAATCATCTGTTTCTTCTGTGGGCACCAAGCCCATGTTTAATTTTGTGTGCTGGCCACTGATTGACTGATAGTGCTGCTGGACCCATGCATTTGTAAAGCATGCATACACAATGATTTCTTTTTAAAAATGTTTTTGAAGTATGAATAGTAAGCTTTTAACAACCTATAAATGCTTCATTTAATGATATTTATATGCTGGAAGGTAAACTAATATTTAATTGTGAAGTGCCTTCTGATTAAATCTTAAATTGGAATGTGCTATATTTACAGGCAGTGTGCTTCTGATGAAACTCAATGTTATGGGAACTGGCAACTCGAGTGTCGGAGAGCATGCATTAGAATGGTGCACAGCTCATGTTGTCCAATGCATTGTCGTAGAAGTTGCCATAGCCACAGGGAAATGGTGCAAAGACTAAAATGATCAAAACATAAACAATGAAGCGCCTATTCGAATTGAATACGAGAACACATGCAAATGCTGAATTATAACACGAGATTAGTGTGATTTCATCCGCAAATGCGAAGCGAGAGAGTAATTGCTATGCTGTTTAGGCAATTCGCCTTTAGAGTAATTGCTATGCTGTTTAGGCAATTCGCCTTTAGAGTAATTGCTATGCTGTTTAGGCAATTCGCCTTTATTTAGACTTGGACTTTAAGTCGTGCTATCACAGAAGCCTCGAAAGAAGAGCTGGATAGCTCGAAACATGTGTCAGTCTGACTACTCCTGAATAAATGCAAACTGGCATTTTAATTTGGACTCATTGTGCTGCAGTGTGTCTGGGATTTCTTTCATCCTCTTTTGAGTTAGGCTGTCGGAACAAAGGAGTATTGTAGCAGTAAAGGAGCTTTTCTTTGAGAATTTCCTTCACAATCTTTATTCTGCAAGGCTGAGGATTTTACAGTTTTATCAGTGATTATGTTGCCACACTTGAAGCACACTTTTTCGAATGTATGCAGAAAGAATAATGAGCTATGCAAACTGGTGTCTCTGAGGATACAAAAAGAAAGCCAAACAAGTATGGAAGCTGTGAGCTACCCTATGTGGGGTCATATCATCAAAGGTTTGGCCGTTTTATTAGCAGCCCTTCGGGCCCTTTGCCAACCCCCTACCTTTGGCTGTAGAGGGACAGTCCATTGTTTGAATGCTTGCTGGGGAGCAACAGAACACTTTATAAAGGGGACACACCCAGGGGGTTTCCCTAGGAGCTGAAATTGGTAAGGGGACACAGTGGAATGGGGGAATTTCCAGAGTGGGAGTGATTAGTGATTGGTGAGATGTTCTTTGAAGAAAGGGGTCTGCAGACGGGCTCTGCAGGTCCTTTTCGAAGGGCAGAATGGAGGGGACCAATCTTATCCGTGTTGGAACTTGTTCCAGAGACTGGGTAAGTATCAGGAAAAGACCTGTTCCATTTTATCTCTTGCAGTTGTTTGTTTACAGTGGCGCCCTGGCCTCCGGAGAGGATGAGTTTCTTTTGCCATGTGATTGCTAGTTGTAGTAGATGTCGGCATAACGTGTGCTTAAAGGGGTAGCTAATGCAGCTCCTTGAGGATGAGGATGAAGATGATGTCGTTGTTTCTTAATCCTCTGATGAGGCGTGCTGCAGCGTGCTGGATGGCTTTCAGAAGGGCCAGGGTAAGATCTGGGACTACCAACCATACAGCTGTGAGATCACCAGGGCTCGGACAACTGTTCCGATATTTAGGGAGGATATGACATGTTTGACTTTGGGGAGGAGCATGTTTTTATTACCCAAGTATAAAACACATATGGGTGATCAGACCGGGCCTGCTCTCTGTGATTTCACATACAGAGAGGTGGTGTACTCACAGGGTATATTTCCAGAGCATTGGCCTCACCTCTCAGAGTGCCCAGCACTGTTAAGGTGCACATTAGATGTTCACAAGTACGGTTTTTGTTTTTGTTATGGGGAGACAAGCTTGGTGTGAGCCCTGTGCAGCCTTTGTGTGCTTACGATGGCCGTACACCAAACGCTTACATTAATCCAGCCCCAGGTGACTCCAGGAAGAAGAAACTGGTAGACCCCTGTACATTCAATACTTTGATAAAGAAGAGCACCAATTTTACAGCTGCTTAATGAGGCCCGCCTATCCTTTTCCTTGTGATTTGGGGGGTCACAGAAAGACTATTCCTTGTGACTACATCATCAAGCTGGGCAGAGCAGATAAACAGGCTGAGGATCCAAGCAACAAGGATTGACATCAAAACAATGTGAAACCAAGTACAAGCTTTGGAAATGTCATTGGAGGACTGCTTGAAATAAAGCGAAAGTCGGGCAAGTAAATCACCAGGAAAGGTCTGCCAAAACTCATTCATGGCGTAGCAGTGTGCACCATAGACTATAATAATATCTAGTTTTATATAGCGCTACAAGCCCGCAGGCTTCTGAGCACTGAGATAACAGTTGATATTATTATCCCACAGCGTGGTATTCTGTGGTATTCAATTTATCGACCTCGGAAGGATGAAAGGTTGAGTTGGTCCTGCATCAGCAGGCTCCACAAAGAAGTCAGAAACGGGCGCTCAGCATGTTCTGCCATCTGACGGGCTTAACATTTCTGAACCAAATATCAAGCAACTGGGATGTATAAGTAACAGTTCCCAAACAGTGATGAGCATTTCTCTTCTACAAGCAGTTTATTTATTCAGAAAGCATTGAGCAAATCTTATAATATGTTCACTGACTGCCCATTACATGCCTAGGTAGGGATTAGTGAGCGCTTAAAATGGCCTTTGAAATAAATCAGTTTGCGTGCTTAGTCATTGCTAAAGGAATACCTTTCATCGTGGCTAAGGAGGGAACAATCACTTGAAGTTATATGCAGAGCAAATGTGAAAACATGACAAGGATCTGATTGCCTTGAGACCAGTTCTTCCTCCAGCAAGTTCGGGCCATGCAGACCTACGAGTGTTGTACACTCCGGCCCTGGTCAAGAGTCACCTGATAGCATGCCAGTGACAAGAACAATCACACAAGCAGGATATCACAAGATGGCTCAAAACCAGCGTTGCGCTACAGTGGCCCCCAGCTGGGCACTCAACAGCCAGAGGATGGCCTCCGGATCAGAGTGGCACTTTGGAATACAATCCACCATTGTGCCAGTGTATCCCACACAGAACATGCATGGAAAAGGAGAGTGACAACAGGTGGATGATAGCCAACCACGATAAGGACCACAGAAAGCATCTAGGAAAACAGCGTCTACGGGACGCACAAAAGCAACATCCCACAAATCACCATCCCTGGTGGTCACCCAGAAAACACAGGGATCACACGCCTTTCATACGGGTGCAAGAGCAAGTTACTCAAAGCCAGGTCCAAGACACCTCAATCCAAAAAAGCAAACAAAGCTCATAGCAGACACCCCAGAGCTATCGGAAGGTTGCTATCATTAAAAACACGGGGAGACCTTCCTCATGGAGCATGGACATTCCCCATGGAAATGTGGCTCTCATGTCCATGGGGTACCTGGAGGATTTGGTTCCAGTGCTGTCACAACTTTATGATGATAACATGGCTTGTGTTCCCACAGGCCCTAAAGGTCATTGTATGCCTAATTTTCCAGTTAGTACTGGAGTACTGCAAGGTCCCGTACTTGCGCCCATGTTATTTTCATTGGCCCTCATTACAATACTGGCGCTAAACCATGGCGCTATTAGCACCATGGTTGGTGCCGGTATCGTAACGAGTCCGCCAATGTTCAATGGGGAATTACCACCCCATTCCAAGGTTGGCGGGGCGGTAATTCCCCATTGAACATTGGCCCTTCCCCATTCCCATTTTTTCCCCATAGGGCTCAATGGGACTGGAGAAGGCGCTAAGTATGGTACCGCAAATTGCGGTACCGTACTTAGCACCAAGGTCCCTTTGCGGGTCCCTACTTTAACGGCTGGGCTAGACCAGCCATTCAGGTCGGGTCCCGCAAAGGGACCTCGTAGTAAGGCGCTAATAGGTTAACGGCGCCGCAGCCTTTTACGGCGCCGTTAATCCATTATCGCCAGGGTCATAATGAGGCCCATTATATATTAGTCATCTATACAAGATCATAGTGGAATCCAAGGCTGAGGTCCCAGTACTTGATGGAATGCCATTCCCTGTGTTGAGGTACGCGTATGACCTAGTTCTTTTTCTTGATAGAACTCCACGTTCTCGCCAGAAATAATATCCACCCATGTTCAGTTAATGAGCAATTTGGATCTCTCGATTAACAGCACAAAATTACCTATTATGGTATGTTAGTGGGGCCATAAACATCTACAATTAATGCCCTTTAGAGATGGTCAGGAATGAATCGGTGTCTGTGCTAATTATGACCACTTGGGGCTTACATGGACATCAAAGTTGATGCGCTGAAACATGTGTATGGGGTTGCTGTTGCTGTTGACACTCTTGTTCAGAAGAGAATTGCCTAGCATTTTGGTGGTGGACTGACTAAGTGGATGGGCCCAGACTGATATGCAAATCGATATTTCTCATCCGTGAAAAGTACAGTGAGCTAAAACGTTGCTGTAGACCCCCACACCCCAAGTGGGCACCTTCCCAAAAACAGATATTTTGGCTGTGTAAGTTCTCAGTTGAGGGGGTCCCAGAACATGTTTTTAATACAAAACATATAGAATATCAGAAACGCAAAATGGCCCAGGTCCTGGACGGTGTGCTTCGATTCGCTAAGGCTTTTAAACAACAGTCGGTGGAAATGTTGCTAAGAGATTATACAGTGGAGGCAAAAGCTATAGCAACGCATGGTTCTTGCCCATGGGTAACTGCAGATATAACTAGTATACAAACTGCAGAAAATCCTTTTGTTCAATTTCTACTTGGTGTTCCCAATTTGGCTCCCTCATTTGCCATCCATAGTGAGCTCGCCATGACATATTTTGCAGATGAGATAAGGCAGGAACTAGTGAAACTCTGGTTAAGGGTTTGGTCAAACGAGAAGCCGTCCCTTCACATCTGCGTTTGCCACACGTTTGTGCTTCAGAAGCAAATTGTTTATTGGTCCCATGGATTTTGTATGTGAAAGAGTATCTTTTTCTTGCCAAGGCTACTGTATGCTTTACTCACCAACTCATTATTTCTTCAGCCTTTAGAAAGGCAGCTGTTCAGAACTTGGACTTATTTCTCCTGGTCACGGATCTCGAGCATAAGAAAGTTGCTAAACTCCGTCATTGTGCACATATCATTATGACCTCTGGTAGATTGTCAGAATATCTGTTATTGTCCAATTATATACATGAAAGCTCCCTCATATTGAGGGAAACAGGAAATTTGTTACCGCTTCGAGCGGTTACTCGAAACTGGTCCTCTGATATTGTTGGCACCGCGTCTTGCCCGCTATATAACACGCCTCTTGAAGATATGATGCACTTCTTATTCTTTTGCCCTGCATATGGCCATATCAGGGAAAGTACTTTAAAAGTATTATTCCCTAAACTGCACTTCAGACATTGTCGACCAGCTGCGTATTTTATCATTTTAATTTTAATTTAAGTTTTTTTAATTTTACTTTTAGCTAACACTTTGCAGTGGCTTGGTGAAGTGTGAGCTAAAATACTCGACTTTCTTATCTTCGTGGTGCACTGAAAGAACGAGAGCCGCTAATAAAATTGTCCAAGGCTTGTCTTTTATTTATTTTCTGGTTGGCTGTTTAATTCTGCTGCAATCTGCACGTTTGTTGGATAGTTGTAATTCATGTATGTGTATTTACCATTGTTGATATACTGTACTTATATTATGGATACATTTTAGTCGAAATAAAGTTAAATGAGAGACTGACATTGAATATCGAAGAAAACATGTGATTATTGTATGCTCAAGAGCCCATGTGGGCACTGCATATTCTGAGTGCTCTAGAACCCATCTGCACACTGAATGCATCGGAACCCACTGGATGTTTAGGACACCCTGTGGCCAATTCCTGCACTGAATATTCTAGAAACCATTTCACCACTTAGAAAGCTTGTGACACATTAATGGCTAAGAACCAATTGAAGTTTTATAAATCTATGTAACCACTAAGGGCTGATTCATGGAATTATCTGTGCAGAAAAGAGGGCACTTGCATGCATGCGCAACTGTGCAAATCCGCCTTCGTCGATTCATGGAACCAAATGCGTGGTACTTCCCTGGACTTGCGTGGATTTCGTGCTGGCTCTGCACATCTGTGCGAGTTGTTGATGGCCTTGCGCGAGACTCCAAGTAGAGCGTGGGTGTGGCCTGCGAAGAGAGCTGGGAATGGGGGGAACACCAAAAATGGGGAAGAACTTGTGAAAAAGTGGGCATTCCGAAGGACGGCCTGCAGGCAGTCCCTCGCATGCCCACTATTGTGTGGCACGAGATGTATTCATGGATTCGATCGTGCAACATCTCGCTTGGAAATGGCCACACAAGTCCTCAATACGATCCGCCACCCGGAGGCAGTCGTAAGTGCACGTGTGCATTGGATTGTCAGTCCGCAGGTGTGGGTGCATGTCAGATTTCGGGGTGCATGTAATTAATCTGTATTCCAATGTAATTTAGGGGTGCGCGTAAGCAGTGTAGCAGGGTGCAGGAATGTTTTACTTCGGTTTACACTCAGATTTCCCAAGTTATTGCAGAGTTACGATTTTTTATACGCATGTTGTTGGTGTGCCAGTAATAGTTACGGGGGACCCCACGCAGAGTCCCAGAGTAAAAGGCATGCTTTCGGGGGAACCCATGCACTGTTTGAAGGGTGCGTGTATTCGTGCCCAGAGGAGAGCGCAAAGGTGGCTGTTCTGGCTGCTCATGCTTTGCGTGTGGGCGTGTAGGGGGTGTTCCGGACACGACTTGTGAACACAGCTACTTTGTGCTGTCAATTCCATGAATATGCGGTGCACACATTTTTCTTTTTGCGCACAGGTTCGCGCAGTGTCCTTCTCTGGGCGTGGCCCTTGCAGGATTTCTGCGCCCATTTCCATGAATCAGGCCCTAAATGATTAGGGATGCCTGCGATCATTCAGTGCTTACAGCCCATGTGACGGTTGAGAATGAGCGAGTCCACTGAATACCAAGAACTCATATGATCACTTAAAGCATAAGAATGTGTGTTACTGCTGCATGATTAGGAACTCATGGGATCACTGTATTAACTGAATGCTCTAGAACCTAGATGGCCATCGAATGCCTATATGCCCTTTGAAGACCTGCAGCCACTGCATGCTCTCATAGCTATACTGTCTTAACTTGGTACTCACTAAATGTGGAGCCAATGAGCCGACTGGGTTCTCTACAATCCAGCATTGGCTTTGTGCACACACCCTCCATGTCTGGCAGAACTGAAGACCTGACCTCTACTAGAACCAATGGAATAATTTGCTCCAGCAGAAATGCCCCACCATCTTTTCTGTACCCATTCTCCACGTCCTTAATGGCAATTAGGAATGGAAACCTCACAACCTCACAACCACTATGGACATTCAGAAGCTAATTAAGCTCCACCCCCTCCTCACTGTGTATCTCACCACTACCCTCCCAGAATCCGACCTTTCTGGAGCAGACACCATCATAGGAGGCCTTCTCAATGATAGGTCAGTAATGAAAAAACACCACCAAGAGAATCTTTCTCAAGAACCAGATGTCAGGCTGAGGCGGTGAAGTCGAACAATATCCTGCAGTGACCTTGAAGGTACTTCATTGAAATAAGTGGAGTACCTACTCATTAAATGTGATGAAGCCCATGCCACATTCATTTAGTAATGTTGGGTTATTTTGTCATATAAAGTAAGATTTCTTAATTCGATGTGTGTGCCTCTTTGACAGGGATCAAGTCCTAAAAGAAAAGTGGAGGGACATATGCGATGGAATCTGACGTCACCAGAAATTAGTATATCAAGGTTAAATATGCACAGTTCATTCAATTGGCTTTAAATAACCATACAAATTGCACAGGACAAATGGACACTTGCCTTTCATAAAATCAACATGTGCAAAAAACCAAGAGAGGATATTTTCTTCTAATAGGGTTTGAAAATGTTAAATGTGTGCACATTTTGAACACCAAATATTAATGCTAATGTTCTCCAAGGAGAGTGCATTCACAAAATGTGACATTTCACTGTTAGTTTGTTATTTTTTACCAGGTGTAGTGGTGAAGTGCCCGAACTGTGAACCTGGTGACCGCGGTTCGAATCCTCAGGTCGCGCTTAAAGTCACAATTTAAAAAATGACAGTCAAAGGGTCTCATCTCGAGTTCAGCGTTAAATTCCTAGTGATTCTGTGGTGGCAGTGGCACCATTTCTGGCAGCCGCAATAATGGAACCACCGGGAAATCATGACCTGTAGGTTGTGCGCATTCCCACATGCTGGAAACAGTGCCACCACCACCAGGGAATCACTGGTAAACAAGTCTGAAATCGACCGCACCACATACAACAATGCCGGTGGCACCGTTTCCGGCATGCGCATGCCAGAAACAGCAGTGACAGAAATAGCGGGACCGGAAACAATTTTACCGCTGGAACAGGAAACTGGTTGGCAGCCTTTTTGGAAAACACAATCCACTTAAAATCAGTCAATTCCACTAGCCATCTGGACCCGCAGACACCTGCAGTTCTCCAGAAGCAATGGCATCTCGCATTCCAGAGGGCAGGCGTTGATCATCCTCACGTACTGCATAGTAAACCATGCAGGAGAGTTGTTTGCTACAGACCATCGGCGCAGCACCCAAATATGGAACAAAGCTATATGAGAGGCAGTTGCTGAGAAGGTATCAGATGTGGGAAAAACACCCTGCACAGTACGTGACTGCCACAAGTGGTGAGATGACCTCTGCCTGAGGGTCAGAAACCTGGTGTCGGTCCCCTGCAAGCAATGCATGGCCACTGGTGGTGGAACCTTGTCCCCCATCCGATTGATGCCATGGGAGGACAAGTGCAGTAGCATGCTGCATCTAGATTGAATCAAGGGAGTTGGGGCAGCAGAGGCCGGAGCAAGGACACCTGGAAAGGGCGGTGAGTAGAACGTGCCACAACAGAACAAACACAGCTATACTGCAAATGCATTGCACCACACACATACTTCGAACCCACTGCATAGCACAAGACCACACCGAACCCATATAGGGAATGACGTCCCATGGATGTTGGCCAAGAACACCGAAACAGACACTCCAAATATCCAAGCTCCCATATACCCACAGGGCAACGCTATCTGCACTGCCATCAACGACATGGATCCAAACACATACACAAGCTCCCCCCCGCTTGGCATGCATCTACCAGCCGTCACCAGCTGTCATGACGGGCCCAGCACTGGCAAGTCTGACTGCCTAGCTGCCAGACCAACAGTCCCAAGTGCCCCACAAACAGTGAATTGCTGATGACACATACACTGCCCACCTACCATCACCCATCCAGTACAACCTCCCCATCCCCTCCCATACATGATTGATTGAGTGGTAATCTTGGAACGTGCCCTGCGGCCCATGCCTGCCCCGGTCCCAGTCAAACTAAGAGCCACCTCACTGTGGAACCTGCACACTCTAACCCGGCCACTCCCTGGACAGGCTCCATAAGCCCCTCCCCACACACCCCGCCGTCACCACTGAACCACCCCACAACTCGCACCTGCACATGACGGACCCTTGCAATAAGACAGACTCACAGCACCACCACCCCAGAGTCAGCCAACCCTACCACGCCTACACCCATATGACCGATGTCACCACTGCTCATGCCCCAACAACAGCAGCATCCCACCCTCACCCCTAATGCACATTCAGTACAATGTTGAGTCGAATAACCCAGGCCCTTGGCCTTGGGACTGCTATTGAAAAGCACAGGGATCACTGTACAGGCTCCCTGTGACGGTAATACCAATTACATGTCCCCCTGCCCGACACGCAAGGCTGTCTGCTGCCACGTCCACCATGTGTGATATCCGTGGTGGCACATCCACAAAAAGCCAACACCAGCACCTCCCACAGCCACCCTTCCCTTGAATGGCTGGGATGTGGACCATCTCCATCCTTGGCAATGTACTCCCAACTTGGACCTGCCCCTCTGCTCCATCAACATGTGCCTTGCCCCTTTGAGCCTCCAGCCACTGCGACACACCCCCTCACATCCCGGTACACCTGGACCAGCCTCACGTGCATGGCATAGTCTCCTGTAAACGCAATGTGACAACGACACAAGGACAAGTACAGCCGTGCCTCATAAATCAACCTCCACCTCCTTGCTGGTGGCACCCAGTGACACATGCAAAAATGTGGCCTGCAATGTTCCACAGTGGCCGGCAATGTTGTTTCCGTGGTTGCCTCTCATAGTGCAATGGTCTGGAATGTGTGCCGTTAATCGGAATAACCGGCACGTTGATTTTGGACCGCCACACTTGGAATGAGGCCCAACATGTTTTGTTTTACAACGCCACTAAAATACCCTGGGGCGATCGTCCACCCGCAAGTACCCTCGACTTGACCCCTGCTCTTTCATTACTTCAGTCATTTACCACTTACTGGGCCGTCTTAGATCTTGGACCTTGCTAAGCACATGGTGACCACATCTACGGGACTTGTTCTTCTGTACCTCATGTCATGTCATGTAATGTAAAGTGGTCTCAATTAGCGACCTGCTACCACTTGGATGGCCTCACATGACCCTGCAAGAGAGGAGGAAAGTAAATTGTTACTAGGATAGAGGTGAACATCTTTGGTATTGATGGCTGAAGGTCATAAATCCCTGGTATCTGAGAGCCACTCTGACTCTATGTGCTTGGGATTGTGTTTATCCAGAGAGGAATGTTCAAGATCCAATACATTAGACCGCTCTCAAACTGGTATGTCCACTGTTGTGGGTGTGAGGTGTGATAGAACTAAAGAGGTGAGCTTCGTGGTAGCAAAGTTTAAGCTAATGTTGAGGTGGAAACCAAAAGACCCCCGGTAGCACCTTGGAAGGTTTGTGTGTGTAGTATATGGTGAAAGAAAAGGTTAGAGAGGTGTGGGTTATTGATGGAGGAATGGAGAAGAAGAAGGATAGAGAAATGGAGGGTACATGAACAGAGCAGGGACGTTTAGGACAACATCTGGGGAGGAACAAATGGTGTCATCCATATTAGCCCAACATTGAGACCTATGCACAGCTCTGAATGGTAGGGGCTTTAGGAGAGCCACTAAGCCCCACGTCCGCTGTTCAGATCCCCACCTCTCAGTTTACAGCAGGGACAGCATCCTCTCAGGAAAAACGTACTGGAAGGCTACATGTCTGGTGCTCACAGGGCCTGTACGGGGGACGTGATGGTCTCCATAGGAGGCAGATGGAGATGTTCATGTGTTTGGATTAACTCAGACAGAGGTTCAATGCATAATGTTGTGTGCCCCTATTCAATTTCATTAGGAGCGAGAGACGGCCGGTAGTTCGGACTGCAACTACGTGGACTGTGTAAAGAAGTTTGACACACCTAATAAAACAAGGACTTATGCAGAATGCCCCTAACACGGCAAATAGATAGTTCCAGAAGACTGAAACGTAAGCCTTCTCCACATCCAGCATTTCAGAAACTGCCCTGGCTTGTGGATCACTTTGTGACAGTATACAGAAGACCCTCCGTAGGTTGTGTGTTGTGGATCGCAAGGGGATGAATCCCGACTGATCAGGGTGGACTCTCTTAGTCACGTGTGCAATAGCCTTGAGGCCAGAATGTTCATACATTTGTAATGGGTTATTTATAACGCGCTTGACACCCAGAGATTTCTAAGTGCGAACCCTGGGATCGAACTTGTGTTGCTCTGCGTCGTCTTGTTTCCAAGATGAGCGTGTTGCTCCTGAGCCATCCTCCCGAAAAAGATCTTTGCTTCTACGTTAGTGATTGATAATAGTCTGTACGAACATAGTTCTGCCGGTGGTTTGTTGGGTTTAAGTAGTACAATGATGTCCTTCTTAGCGTTGGTGACAGTAAAACCTTGTCTAGTGATTCTTCCGAAACCCTAAGCAGATGTGGGGCCAAGATTTGTTGAAAATTTGGTGACTAACCCATCCGTGCCCCGGACCTTACCTGATGGCAGATCACTGATAGGGTGCTCTGTGTTTAGGGATAGGGCTTCATCGCGTGTCAGGACTGGGAGATCTATTCCATGCAGCTGCTGGATTATCTTCTGACCCATGTGTGCATCTGCCTTAGCATAGAGGGTAATGTAATAGTGAGTGCCAATTGCATCAGTGACTTTGCCACTCGTATCTCCTGTATCTGTTATAATTTTCTTGTTACCTGCAGTCTTCATTACCCGAGCTAATGTACAGCCCGGTTGAACAGCCTCTCCATGTCTGTAAGCCAGCACTGGCCTACTGTTATAGTGAATCTCGCATCCCGCTAGTAACCGAGATTCAAGCAATTCATTTTTGATTTTTTCTAGGAGCTTGTTTTTTGGAAAGATGCAATGCTGATTTCTAACACCTGTATTACAGCTTGTGCGACTGCCAGCTCCTTCCTAATCTGCTTCAGGATCCCCCCACCGAAGACAGAGCGAGGTCCCATATGTAAACCTTGTACGATTCCCATAAGGTCGAGTAACTAGAAACCAAATCCGTGTTTGTTTCAAATTAGTACCCGGCGAGAGTCAAGCAGAATGCAACACGCATTCTGATTGGCTCTCGCCGAGTCTCGCCGAGAATCCCTCAATTCTCGGCCAAGATTCCAGCCACCTTGTCCACAGAGGGGGGCGTGGCAGCCCCTGAGCCAATGAGGAGGCTCAAAGCGGCACCATCCCCACTCCGATCCTCCCCACGGCTGAGAAACTGCCTTCGCCCCCCGCCGGGGACTCAGGTAAGGTATTATTTTTTTCCCCTTTTCTCCCACCTCCCTGCCCTGCCCTGCCCACCCCACCCCACTTACCTTCTGCCTCCTTTGTCCACAGCGGGCAGCGTGGCATCCTTCAGCCGTGTGGAGGCTCGAAGCGGGGCCATCCCCACTCTGCGATTCCATATGGCTGGAGGCTACCATCGTCCCCCGCCGGGGATTATGGTGCGTCGTTTTTTTTCTTTTCTTTTTCTTTTCCCTTTCCCTCCACCTCCCCTCAACCCCACTTACCTTCTTCTCTGTCGTCGTTCGGGAGCGGATGCCATGGAAAGGGAAAACGGACTCCGTTTTCACTATCCCGGTGGGCATTTTCTTGGTTGTTGTTTTTACTTTTTGCTGTCCCAAAATGCTGCAGATCTTGCGGGCCGGGGTACTGATAGCAATATGCCCCTCGCTCGGGCCTATAACTATGGGCCCAGGGGCATTATCTGATTGGGTAATGCTCCCGCCACTCGGGGCATATTGCTTAAGTATGTAATAATGTTACCTGTCAGGGTTGACAGAAATATGGGATTGAATAATGAGGCTGCAGGTAGTTTCCACTGCGGGCATGCGACATGTTCCACATCCAGTGGTCCAAGTAGGTACCGGGAAGGATGTCAGAACTATCTAGGGTTCCCATTAGGAGTGTCAATACCAGCCAGTAGTCTATCTGTGACATAGTGTCCTGGACCGAAGAGTAAAAGTTGTTTTCCCTCACTGTCAGGTGAATCTGTCTCCAGGCATAGGTTAGTTGAAGTGTGGACATGGTCTGTCTTATAACTCTCACTGGTGGCTGCATGTGTCCTACACCCTCATGCATGATGAGCATTTTATTACTCTCCATATTACCTTGACGCCATCCATAGAGCCAGAATTCTGTGCTAATTCTATGCAGAAGGATGGGTTGTTCACATTAGGGCCATATGTATTGACCAACTTGGTCTTTACTTCTGTAAATACTCCCCAAAGATGGACATATCTACCCATGGATTCGACTAAGTCCTTGCTAAGCCGCAAGTGAATAGAGTGATGTATTAAGGGTCATGAACCCACGCAATTGGGAGGAGTATGTGGTGAAGTATCTATTTTTCCCCCACCACTTAGAAAATGATTCACTAACCACTTGGAATGGATTCATTTCTTGTAGCATTATGACTTTGGAGTTGTATCTGCCAATGTAGGCAACCAGTTTCCTGTCTTTAATCGGGTTGTTGATGCCCCGTACGTTACAGATGAGGAACAAGAGCGGTTCTGCCTGGTGAATCGTGGTTATGGATCTATGTAACCTCCGAGTATTTGTTATGAGAAACGTTGTATCATTCTTGGCTATTTTATGGATTCAACACCCAAAACCCTTAGAACACCCTTCCCACCCTCCCTAATTTGACAGTGTAATCCCATTTTAAAATAACTAGAAAAATCATTGGGAGGGGCTACAAGCAGCACGCCTAAGCCTAACCTAACAGTAGGCAGCCTGATAGCAATTGGCTGCTTCTATCGGCACAATAATAAAAACATATGCCATCACAGTTAGTCACCTTTGCGTGCGCTCATTAAACTTCCATTCATTCAGTCAACAGCATCAGCACTTTCAGGTGTTCTCAGCCTTTGAGCCTTTGTTCAGGTAGAACCGCAAAAGGTTCCTGCCACCCCCAGGGATTGTAGTTTCTATGAATGTGACTGTGTTCATTGGTGATAGGAAAAAATGAGTGTGGCCTCCATATTGTATTCAGAGTTTAGCTGCAAACAGCATGGAATAGAGGATGATGCATTCTCGTAATAATTTCTTGGCTTGTCAAATGCCTTGCGGGCTGTTTGTACTCCAGGAGAGAAGTCAGACTATGTGAATACTCTCCTCGATTCATAGCGCAGCCCACGTCGTTCTCTTGCCACTCTCAAGGTCAAGTGTCTGTCCCTGTGCCTGCCTCTGTCACTGTAATTAAGCAGTCTCGTTATAATGGGATGGGGAGCTCCAGTGTTCTGTGCACTCTCTCAATTAGGAATTGTGGCAAAAACTGTGGGTCCCCTAGGATAGTCCACAGCATGTCTTCAATAAATGTCTTCATTGCCCCTTCTGTGTGCTATCAGGGACCCTGACTATTCTCATATTGTTTCACCTAGACCTTGATTCCAGATCATCACATTTGGCCTTGACCCTGCCAGGTCTTTGTTGATGTTCCTGACCATCGCATCTATTTCTGTTATCTTGTCTTTTGCCATGCAAAATCCTGTTCTCAGCCTGCATTATACGGCGACTCGCCTTCTCCAGTTTGGTTCAAATTGATCTAATATTGGCTGCAAGGTCATCAAGTGAGGGCAGGGAGGATAGCTCATGTTCAATGCTCACCTTGAAAGCAAGATGACAAGGAACAACAGAGGTTCGATCACCGGGTCCGGGCTTAGAAACTGCCCGGTACAAAGCATGTTATAAAGAACCAATTACAATTACATGTTTTACATTGATGGAGGTGAAGCCATTCTGCATTCCTTCCATGATTGGGGTCAGATCTTGTTTTTGTGGCTGGTGTGATGCTTCCCTATCCACAGTGTCCCCACCCAGGGCTTTTATTTCACTGTCCAGCCCCGGCCTGAGTGCTGTCCAGGTGTCCATTGGACCTTGCTTCTTACTCTCAGGCTGTCTCTCGCTTCAAGACACACCAGATAGGTCAACTGTCTGCTATAAGCCGTGGCTCACTGGCTGTCTCTGATTGTCCAATTCTGGCAGCCCTGCAGCCGGCATTGACAGCGGAGCTGTGGTGGCCTCAGGGGCTCAAAACAACCACTGTACCCTAACAGCGGTGCACTCAGGGTGGCGGCGCAGTCTAGGCTGGTGCCTCTACGATAGCCACCCTCCAGCTGGTTCAAATGGGGTGGGAGAACACCCGTTAGGTGTCAGAGGATTTCTACTGTGTAACACTGAGATAGGTCATGGAGGGGTCAGCGGAAATAGATATTGTGAAGGATTAATTCCAAGCCGCCACAGCTCCTCGATCAGGCAGCTATCTTGACAGCTGCTCAGCAGCCCCCTCTAAACTCTACATTCCCAATTCAAACTCGCAGAGGAAATTTTGAGCCTCACTTACAAGCATTACTGGTCAGATTTCCACCAATCTTACCTGTGAAGTTCAGATCTGGGACAAATTCGGATCTTCACTTCATTTGGTGAAAATATCTGCAATATATTTTAAAAAATGTGCCAAAAAAGTTCAGAGATATTTCTGGTCTGCAAACTAGTCCACTGACCCACATGGGGCAGAAGCAGAAAGTTTATTGGTTAGTGCAAGTCAGCTGACTATTTCGAGGACAACTTCAGATCTTCACTTCATTTAGTGAACATCTGTGCAACCTTCTGATAGAAAAACATGAAAAAGTGGGTCAAAATATGCCAACAACATCTAGAACAATTTTGGGCATGTCAATTAGTCAGACGATGAACCAAAATAAGGGGAACATAGTAGTTGTGGGTTTAACAAGTCATCCTAATACTAACTGGGTACTACAAATTCAATCAACAGGAAAGTAGAGACTGCACGTCAGAGTCTGTTATACCCAACAATCCACCTGTCATAAAGTGCAGGCACAATGATTAGAAGACCTAAAAACCAAATTTATTTTTTGCAATTATCATTATTTCTGAATCATTTTCATCTCTTTAAAACTTGATTTGCACCAATTTCCCATAAGCTGATTAATTGATGCATTTCCATAGTTTTGTTTGATCAATTTCCTACAATTTCCTACAAAAAAACAGCAAGGTTCAGTTGTTCAGTTGTTTTAAAACATTCTATCATTGTGGTTGTGTAATTATTGGTTGTGTTTCACTGCTTGTTATACTTACAATTTCAGGATATTTCTTTCTTTGCCATAATGTGATATTTCTTCTTCTAAATTAACTTCAAAATAAGCTGTGAATTTGTGCAAATTCTTTTTTTATGGAACTTCTTCCATTCCCCTCATTCAGGCATTCTTTTACTGTTTTGTTATTTTCTTCTGCACCCAAATATATCAATACTTATTTTGTGAGGTGCTGGTCAGTAATTTAATATTACAGTGTTATTGCCTTCACCTGCACCTGACCATATCAATACTGATTCTATAAAGTGTAGGTTAGTTACCTGGCAACATGTTTTTCTTTTTTCGTATCTTTCTTGAAGATGGATTGGGATTAATCTCACCCTTTTTAGCTGCTGTCCGAGTGTTTGCCGCCATCTTAATTGTTTAAATACATGGTGTGATGTCGTTGCAGAGCATGTGCCATGCACGTGATGACGTCACACGTATACTGTGTTGTTGTTTTCTTTACAATTTCATTGTTTAGGAAAAAAGGAAGAAGCGATCCGCATGTATTTACATCAAATCCCACTTATTTTTTGTGCGTTGATAAACATTAATTTTGTGTGCATATATTGTAGATAACCTACTTGTGTTTCCATTTTTTTATCATGTTGGGGCAAAATTCCACTGATTGTTAAATTGGATGTGGACACAAAGTGGAGCAGTCAATATTATAATTTATCATATTTTTTCTTTTATTACAAATCTCTGACTGAAGAATGATTTTAAGACACAAGTTAGGGCACACATTATTATGGATTACAATAATTGTTCTCTTATTTATTACAAATTGTGGGAACATCATGTTGGTATCCTTTTTAACTGGTAGCATTTAATCCGCTAGGGCCTTTCTTTTATTCATCTCAGTAAAATAGTCCATTCAGTCATCTTGTTTAGCCCATTTTGAGGAGAATTCAATTTCAGGATCCACATTTGTTCTTTTTTATTTAAAATGGTATCCGTGTTTTGATGGTACCTAGATTGAATAACTTCGCAAATGCTCCATTCTAGATCATCTGCAGGATATGACTGTTCATTATATTGATGAGCATTTTCACATTTTGTGCGGATTCAAGATCTATATTCTGAGATTCTCTTCTTCATGGTTCTGTTGGTTTCACCAATATATATCTTTTCAAATGGACATTTAATTATGTATATTTGGTAAAGCAGATTCCTGGCGACTTCTGGAAATAAACAGGTAAGTTCCTTTATACCTTCCTGACAAGTTACAGCAAGTTACCTTTTAGGAGCCTACTTGCACCCATCATGCAGGCTTGATCTCTCCAGCTTCCTGAGTATAGAACCGTAAACCATAAGCACTCTCTCACTCATTCAACAACATTCTCACTGCATTCTCTCTGACATCATAAGTTCCATGCATCCATCCAAGCACACTACAACAGTAAATATCATCAGTTGTTTTGCAGGTCGAAAGCTCTTGAGGATTGAAGTGGAAACCACCATGTGAGAAAGTCTCACTGTTCTTAGCATATGTGCATGCCGAACAATTTGCACACAGGAAATCATTTTCTAATTTTGGTAAGCCCCAGGTGTCAATAAGCGTGCCATCATTTACAGAATAATTTTTTCTTGATTAGTGTACTATTGTGTCTTTAATATTTGTACCTTTTTTTTAAGGGAAATCTAGAAGCACTGTGCTCGGGCACACCATCCCTCCAGCACTGGGTTACCTGGTTCACTGTAAAGGAGCCTGTCATCACAATATATTCTGTGCATCCTGGAGTATCATCTTTAGACTGGTATGGTGTCTGCTTCCAAAGATCCTCAAGAGTGAGCCACTGTCCCTGTCCTTTGAAGGGGTATCCCTGCCAGGAATCCCCCTTCAGCAAGTGCGCTTTACTTCTCAGGGAAAGTCTATGAAACGGTGAGGAATCTATTCAACGTACTCGTGAAATTGCACTATGCGTCATATGTCTTGGTTTTGGCACTTGGTATATGAGGTCGCATTGACCCGGGTAACAATGGAGTCCTTGATTCCTCTACTCCATTAGGAAGGGGCAATTTTAAAAAAAGTTACCCTTCGGGTGTACTCATGCGCCCAATGCTAAATATTTTTTAAATAATATTTTCTTTCACACGTTATCAATTTTTGCGAAATGTAATGCCCTATGTTGATGACACGTGTTTCGACGTCTACAACGTCTTTCTCAAATCAGGGCTTCAAAAATTAGTATGCAATTTATATTTATATGTGAACATTCCCAATAAACCAATTAGATGCAAATATAAATTAGAGAAAAATCAAATAAAATTAAAACATAGTTGGTTGCAATTAGCACAATCATTACCATGTTATTTGGTAAGTTTAACAACGGAAATATCGCAATGCCATGTTAGTTGTAAAACAAAACAAGTTTTAGTGCATACATTGTATGAGATTTGAAAAAACCGACATGGCCATGTTTAAAGGAGAGGGAGAGGGGTAGGAGGTTTGTGGGAAGTCACAGAAAACAGAAAAAAAAGTAAGAAAATATAATTACATTTCCATTGATAAGTAAAGTACATAAACTTAGAACCCCTTTGTCATCTTTATCATAATGGCTTGTTTCCTCTCCATTAAATCCTTACCTGATAGGTATTGTGGCATGAAAATATCCTCACAGTCTTTTCTTTCAGTCATGGGATAATCCCTGTCCTATTAATAAATACATCCACATTCTCTCAGTCATTGAGTCTGTATTTCAACATTAAAATAATTAACATTGTTGTCATAATTCCCTAAGTACACGTTTGTTTGTATTTGAAATGAACATTTTTACTTGGTTAACTCTTGCATAGTGTGCTTGTGTAAATAGCCCACATAATGCACATTATTGTGTGAGTTTCCTATTCTTCTCTTAACTATGGCTTCGCACGGGCAAGATTTTCATTTAACTATTACTGCCATGGTTTCCTACATTCCGTGGTTGACGGAAACCTTGTTTATATTTGTTGTTCGCCGCAAGGCTTAACTACGTGTCGCATGTCTGTTCTCTCTCAGTGCAGTGCTTTTGTTCGTTGTTCGCCGCGGGGCTTAACTACGTGTTCCATGTCTGTTCTCTCTCAATGTGGTGGCAAGTTCCATGAGGGTCCACGTGCCTAGTGTTCCTATTCTGTTTCTAGGTGTGCTGGTGGGCTTGTGATATTATAGAACGTACCTTCATCGTCTGCGTCTTGTGCCTTCCTGTCCTCGTACTACTCTGTCCGACGATTGCAGTTTGTTTAAGGGCTTACGTTGCTAGGTAACGTAAGTCCTTCTACTCTTTCTTTTTCGGCCGCCATGTTATGGGCTAATCTCCGTGTGTTAGAAAGTGGTTTATGTTTTCTTGTCCCAATTCACTTTGTTTATTTAACCACACCAATAAATAACATTTCTTTCTGCTTGTGATGTTTCTCATCACAATATTGTTAATTAAAATATTGATTATAGATGCTAAAAATCTTATTTAGAATATTGGAAAAAAAAATAAACCATTTTTGGGGTGTAAAAGTGCATATTTTCTTCCATTCTTATCTGAAAATTACGTATTCCTCCCTCTCATATTGTGTAAATATCTTCTTACGAAAAGTAGTTCCAATTCTCTGTAAATATTTCATGATCACCTAAGTGTATTAGGGGCACGTTCCCTTATGGATGTCTGCTTACTTTATTGAGCTCATTTTTTAGAGACCCATTGATCAATGCTCCCTGTCGGTACTGGAAGCTTAACCAAAATATTGAAAAATCACCATTTGTTGATGTGCTTTCAAAAACGATGTCTCATGCCATGAAAGTATTCGATCAGTATTAAAGCAAATGTGCAGATATAAACATCAAAGACAATCTACAGAAAAGAGTATATCTCATTATCCAAATTTAAACCTCTTTCTAATGTACGAAATCTGCAGATCATTTTAGCTTCTTCCTGTCTCAGTTTGAGTTCTTGATTTCCTCCCCTTGGTCCTAGGGTTACTCTCTTCAAACCTACAAATTTTAAAGTTGTTTTGTCCTTGCATTGGTGTTCCTTTTGCCAATGTTGTGCTAATGGCGAAGTTGAATTTTGATATCTTATGGATGATAAATGTTCTCTTATCCGCGTTGTAAATTCTCTTATGGTACTTCCTATGTAGATCTTCTGACATTCACAGATTATGACATATATGACATATTTTGTTCTACAAGTATGTTCGGAGATGGTATGCTTAATGCAATATTTGTCTTCAAAGGTTGGTGTACTGTTCATTGTATATTTGCACATTGTGCAAGTCCCACATTTCGTAAAGCCCTTTATTTGTCTTGGTAACCAAGTTGTTGTATTGTCTATTTTTAGATCTGGCAGCAAAGATGGACTTATAATGTTCTTAATAGTTCTTGCTCTTTTGAATATAATCTTTGGGCTGTCTTTGATGTAATTTCTGACACGTGGATCTAGTTGTAGAAGATGCCAGTTCTTCTTGAGAATGTTTGTCAAAATTCCGTTGTTTCTGCAATATGTCGTAATGAAGCTAACTTCTTCCGTTTGGTTGTTGGTTTGCATTTTTGAAGTTAAAGTCTCTGTTCTGTTCAAGCTTTTAGCTTTCTTTTGAGCCTTGCTGATGGTTTGGGTCCCATATCCTCTGTCTTTAAACCTCCTTGAGATGGCCTCTCCCAGCACCTACAGGCTGCTCATCTCCCCCTCTCGCATGAGCAGGACAGTCTGCAGGGCCTCTTTCGGGATGCTGAGTGGCACGAAAAATCTCGCTTTCTCTGCAAGGATGATCCTTTCAGGACTGTGACTGGTGTGGGTCTCCGGTGACTACACCCATGGATACCAATCCGGTTCCAAGCAAAACATTTGCAGGAACATTTTCCTAAACACCAATACAGAAAACTGTCCACCTTGTATTCAATTGGAATTGTCAATATATTACTTAAAAACGTTTCACATCGACCACTGGGTAGCCTAGTGGACTTCGGTGGAATCATTACGAGGTCCTCTGGGATTACCAGTGTCCGATCTACTAAAATAACACTAGGTTTAGAGTCTCATAATACAGAGGTTCTCTGCCCATTAATGAAGACACTTCTCACATAACTGAGTGTTCTCAGACCCATGGAAACACTGGGCTCATTCTGAAGTAATGGGTTCCACTTCAGTATGAAGGTCAAGCTGGCCCCTTGCACCCCTATGGCTATAACCTGTGAACAGGAACCCATACTCCCGACACCATTTGGAACTGTATTGGGCAGAATTCTTACTTCCTCCCACTATTTGAGCTATTTTACTGTTCTCAAGCCCACCCACCAGTGATGTATAGGGGTGAATGAACATTCCGCCTCCAAAGTGCAAAAAAAAGTGCAGAATTCGCACTGGAATCCGCTTCTGCCTGTTCTGCGAAATCATCATAACGGTACCATTGCCACTGAAATTTCACCCTTTTTTGTGCACGGAGCGTGGTGTTTCGTTTCCATGTTGGTTTAGTGTAGCTAGACGAGAAACCTTTTGTGGGTTTTTCTGAACCGTGCTGGTTTCGCACAGTGGGTTAGGGTTTCAATTTGTGCTAGGTGCCACGAAAATCTTTATCCGGGTCTTTTGAGATCAATGCTAGTTTCACACACGAGAAACGTTATGCAAATCTTATTTGATCCGTGCTAATTTCACGCAGCGGCATGAGAAACTTTGCCTGTTTTTTCCTGATCCATGCTAGTTTTGCACAGTGACGTGAGAAAGTTCACATAAGCCTTTTTTTGACCCGTACTAGTTTCACGCCTTGGCCTGAGAAACCTTGAAGAGATTTTCCGATCTGCGCTAGGTTCATGCAGTGGCATGAGAAACTTTGCACAGTTTTATTTGGATTCGTGATAGTTTGACGCAATGGCACGCTAAACTTCAGACAGCTCTTCGTGATTGATGGCACATGCTCCTTGTGCAGCAAATTGACCAACCAGCACGAATCTCAACTAGTCCGCCGAGAGAGAAATCACAAACAACCCTTCTCTTGCCACCCACCCATGCTCTGGTACTTGATACCAGTATCAGATCGGAATCTAAATCAATTTGGATCGGTATCTAATTCTCTAATGTTACAAATCTCTCAAAATGTGGCTTTTTCAACATCAGCTGACCATGTATTAATACCAATGGATGCACAGAATGCAACTCACAGTACTGCGCTACTGTAAAAATATGCCTGCCTAAATGTTGGCTACTCAAACTTTGTTTAGCGCTTGCTGTTCTCGAGCTAGGTCCGCACTTTAAACAATAAAATAAAAAATAAATTATGAATTCCCTCCAAAAATCACACAATATTATAATGTGCCTCATTACGAGTTTGCTGGTTCCTGGTGGTAAATCTGCTGGAATACCACCAAACGGAACTACTGTTACTGCCACTTGGTCTGTGGGTTTACCACAGGATTACAAGTGGTGGTAGGTGGTGTAAATCCCCATTTTCTGGAGTCCGTAGGACTATATTGGGGATTATTGGCAGAATTACCATCGGCAGAATTACTGAGTGGTAATTCCACAGCGTGTTGGAGGAAAAGTGGAGGGTTCACCTCAAGCATGGTGCACGAGGTGAATCCTCCACTTTTTCTCCATTAATTGGCGGAATTACTACTTGGTAATTCCGTCAGTGGTAATTCTGCCAAACCATGTATTTTGGCAGTGTGGGTAAACAGGTGATAATGGAATTACCTCCACTTTTTTCCCGCACTGCCAAACTTGTAATGAGGCCATGTGCAAACTGCTCAGGAATCAGAGATACCATTCATGCATCCCTCCAGATCTGATCTTCTCCTATTCTTGTCTTTCAGGGCAGGCAGAGGTCATGACCATATAATGGTTTCATCTGTTTCCTTTCACACAAAGCAACACAATCACAATGGGCTATAACACAAGCAGCTCTCTAGTGCATACCGTGGATTCAGCAAGGTGATGCCTACTTTTCAGAATTAAAGTACAACCTGCTACGAGCCAGTTAAGGACAGCACTAGCAATGAAAGGAGACTTGCACAGGGCATAAGGTGTCTTTAGGACCTCCTAACCCTGAGAGATATGTGTCTCTCATGGGCATATAACAGATATGGCCCTGACAATGCCGCCGATTAGGAATCAAAGCAAAATAATTGGTAAATTAGTCAGGGTGTCTCGCCAAGAGTACAGTCTAGGACTTTTTCCCCATACAAATTGCATTCAATGCCACCCGGACTGTATATGTGCATTATGCTTCTGGAGGTATTGACCTTCAATCTCACCAGGCCATCTTCCAACATGGAACGGATGCTGCCCAAACGAGCCCATATGTTCACCTCATCCTCCCATGGAAGCTCCTGTCAGCCGGGATGATGTTATTGACAGCTCTCTTGCCTTTGTTCGACAGGAAACCTGTCTGTCACAGCTGGCGTGTTGTCATGTGGAGCCGGCATTGAGGTGAGATAGGTAACATGATCAAGATGACACCTGTTAAAGAGGTCTTCTGAAGAGGAATGGGTCCCGGAGATTTGTGGCCATGTGGTTCTATAGCCACAAGTTTGGCATGGCGGAACGAAGAGCTGCCTTGGTCTCTTCTTCCTGGATATTATATATTAGTTCATATTATACTTCCGTAGGGCCATCTTCTACTTCCAGTGGAATACTCCAAGGGATATAGCGGGAGAATGCTATCAGCAAGGGATACTCGACTTGTGTGAATAAAGTGAATGCATTATCCAGGAAAGTGTGCTTTTCAAGCACACCCACAGTCCACATGCGATGTGTAATTAACACATGGTTAGAAAGTTGTGAACTGCCTGGTGTGGTTTCTGGCTCATGGTGTGACTAACTAAATCACTGATATCCATATGTTTAACATAATGCAGATGTCTATAGGCACTCCTGACCTTATCTGTACTAAAAGATATCGATAAACTCTCTGACTCCTACAAATCTTTTACTATCGACAGAAACATCATCACTGTGGCCAAAGAGGTAAAAACCCTAGGAGTATAACTACACTCTCCCTAAAGAGAAAAGTAAATGCAATCGCATCAGCTGCAGCATACATCGCTAAACTGATCCAACACCTGCCGGCCTTTTTTGAGCACTGACAACTGCATCACAATTGCCAGAGCCCTAACACTATCCAGGATTGACTATTGTAACTCCCTCTTTGCAGGCTCCAATTTCCGTAACATAAACAAACTACAAATCATCCAGAACAATGACGTAAGAGCCACACTCAACATTCCTAAAACAGACCACAACTAGACAAAATATCCACTGGCTCCTGGTCTGAGAACGCACCATGTTCAAAACACTATCCCTGATCCACGAATGCTTATCGAACAGTGCCCCGACTTATCTATGCAGGCAAATTTCCAAGGCCCAATCTAACAGACCTACGCGGTTTGCCTCGCACCTTCTCACCATCCCCAGATGCAAGTGTCAGAAAGCCAGAGAGAGCAGTTTACCTGTGATTGCGGCCAAACAATGGAAGGCCCTGACCTAGCGTTAAGATCAGATCCATCCTTCTGGTCCTTCCACAAAAACCTGACTCTTTTACCGAGACATCCAGAGGAATTGAAATCGTACAATTATCTTTGCACCTGGCAAAGTGTCTAAACCAAGTACCTTGTAAAGTACCACCTCGGTTTGAAACCAACTGTGGTCTTTATGCTCCTGTATACTACTAGCTCTAGTACCAATTATGTCTGTAACCAACTGCACTCTCTTCTCCTACGTAATCCACCTACTGTAACCACCAATCTAATTTATGTAAACTAGCGGCCAATTGTTTCTGGGTTCGGTGCACTTTATAAATGTCAAAACAAATAAATAAAACCGAAAGACTACTAGGTCCAAAATATCACCTAACAGCAGTAAGATTTAATTACAAACAATAAGGCCTCATGAAAAAACGACATTAGGTCTTTTCAATATTTTGTCAATATTTTGTCATACCAGATGTCAATCCACTGCAAACTTACTACTTTGGTGGCAGGTGCAGGCACAATATGTTGTGATATAAACAGAAAGTAATTCGTGGCCATATTAGTTTTGACATAAAGAAATGTGCGAAACTTTCCACTCACGACCCTGGTGCTAATGGGTTAACGGCGCCGTAAAAGGCACCGTACTTAGCGCCTTCCCCATTCCCATTGAGCCCTATGGGTCAAAAATGGGAATGGGGAAGGGCCATGGAGGAAGGGGGAATTACCGCCCCGCCAACCTTGTAATGGGGTGGTAATTCCCCCTTTCTCCATGGCGGAGTCGGTAAGTTACCGGCATGTACCATGGTGCCTGGGTCGTAATGAGGCCCACTGATTGGTCCTGAGATGTAGTACAAAGGCTGGGGAGGGAGCCCCCCTGCCATAATTAAAAACAACTGACTTGAAGCAATTTCAGGAACATACTTACACTTCATCTTTGTCAGAAAGAGGGATTTCCAGAGGTTGGGTGGCACCCAAAGCAGAACGTTGGAGCCTGTTCAACAGGGGATGAATATGGCAAGCAATTAGCAATTGAAGGCAGGCCCCTTTGTTCTTGAGGGGGCAGGAAATTGACAGAGCCAAGGCAGACCGTGAGCCCTGCGACAGTTAGGATCACTTTCACCACTTTGGATCTCCCAGCATGCTCACCCTCTTCCACCCAGCAATCCCACCAGAAGAAAGGCACCCGGGGAGTTGCTGCAAATGAGAGAGGGCACTCGATGAGGGAGATGTTCGCACTCGACCCTATAGGTGGGCTTGGACATCCCCAATCCACTACTGAATAGGGTGGGAACGACACACTCTGTTGGTTAAAGTATCCTCCCATAGGCGTGAAGACAGGAGACTCAAAAGTGGGGAAAGACCATTGCCTCAACATTCCTCTGGAGCACCATGGAGGTTTCCTTCTGATAAAGACAACCACAAACTCAGCAGAGGACAGTGTGCCCGGAAGTGCTTTAGAAGACTTCTGCCTGAGGGAGGACAGCAGAAGAGACCTCAAGTGTGAGAGATTGTTAGAGAAAGAATCACCCACACCCAAGACCAAGAATTGCTACATCTGGCTGCTGCGGATCAGCAGGCCCAAAAGAATGTTTGTGCCAGTACCGAGTCAACAAGTGAGACTGAACAGACACTAGAACCAGTGCACTGCATGATAAGGACGGCCAACTGAGCCGTCGAGCAATGCTTCACACCATTGAACTGTAGATTTTGCCAGCCACACCAGCTGCCTCGAAGACATTGTCGACCAACCTGATCAAATCCTGTTTCACACTATTGAGATGATGTTACAACTGTCCTGTGGAATCGCACTGCTGCACACTTTCAGGAATCGATACCCGTGACAGCCACGGTTAAACCCGGAATCGGGACTCTCAATGTGGAGGATCTAGAGACTGTAAACCGCGCTCTAGTTGTTCCCGCTCCTCAGACCGCGGAATTAGCTCCGCCCCCAACTTCCGGAATGGTATTTCCGGCAACAGGAATCTCAGCACTACGCGTTGCTTCTCTAATCAGAGTCGCGCTGCGCATCGTAAGTTTGCTACCTTCTTATCTTAAGTAATTCCTCTGCTGCTTTTCAGTGGATCGTTTCCTTGTAGCTTCAATCCCTTTTCTCCTTACCTTTCCGTTTCCTGAAACTCAGAGATCTCGATTTCCTTCGGAGCCCTGCGGATCAACAGGAAGTCACCTCCCTGTGTTCCCGACTGTTCTCTCTGGTAGTGTTTTGTTCTGTCTAGCTAATTGTGTTCCGTGTCTCTCACAGGGTTTCTCCCTCTAATCTTGCTTATCTATTACGTTAACTTTAGATTTCAACTTCAGCCCTATTCAGTCTTCAGTTCCCTCGAGCTCAAGCCCTCCATCCTGCTCTTTACAATTCCTCCCTTGGGCTATCACCTGTTGGTAAGACTCCAATTCCTAAAACATTCTTTGCATCTTCGTGTCTTTACTTTTTGACATATCCTAACCTCTTTAACATCTTATAGGCACTTTGCCAACTTTTCACATCCGATTGAAAAAGAAAAGCTTAGAAGGGAATAGGCTTGTCAGGGTAAGCTTCCTTTCTTATCCCTACCACTCTACTATATTAGATTCGGTATCTTTACATATCTGAAATTCTATTCTGTTTCTATCAGAATCCACCCTGACAAGATTCCGGTTAACAGCCCAACCAGTGTGACCCTCCACCAGCCGCTGCAGGAATCTACGCTCCCCAGCAGCACCTCACGGGGTTTTTTCCCTTCGGGGTTTCCCCTGGAGACTTCACTTCAATCTAGCCTTGGGCTGGGTTTGAGAGGAGTTTTCAGGTAATTCCCTCCTGCTTCTAGTTCAAAGAGAGCAGACCATCACGGAGGTAGGTGTCATTCTCATTTGCCGGGAGATAATTTGCTTCAAGAACTTTGTTAGTATAAAGTTATAACAGTAAGCAACGCCAGGTTGACCTAGAGAATTCTCTTATCTTTGGCATTTGTGAAGGACGACTTCTGTGATGGATCAACAAATTCATCAGCTCATAGCTGCGGTACAATCTCTGACTTCAGAGGTGCAGAGTCTGAAACAAGAAAATGCTAATCTTCGACAGGCTCAGCATCAGTCTCAGCAACAAACTGCCCAGTTGGCTTCCCAACAGGCAGCAGCTAGCAGGGTTCCGCATTGCTCAGAAGTTCCTCCTGGTCCCTTACCAAGGGGTCAGTTCGATGGTAATCCACATAAGATAAAGGAATTCCTTGATGCTTGCTCAGTACAATTCGCCTTTAAGGCAGCCTTCTTCCACACTGATCGTGACAAAGTAGGGTATATGATTTCACAGATGGTGGGACCTGCTCTAGCTTGGGCTACTCCCTTGGTCACAACCAATAATGCTATATTAGATTCCCATTCTGCCTTCTGCAATAGCGTTAGATCAATGTTCGGTAGGCAGGAGATTCGGATAGCGGCCCAGGAACAACTACTAGACCTTAGACAGGGCAATCAAGACATCCTGACCTATATTACTAGATTCAAACAGATTGCCAGTGAATCTACTTGGTTAGATGATGCACAGGTTACTCTATTCCGGAGAGGCCTGTCTGATGATCTTAAGGTTGAAGTATCTAGGGTCCCACATCCCACGTCATTGACAGAATTCATCGCTTTAGTCATGCAAGTTGACTATAGGATAAAAGAAAGGAACAGTGAAAGGCATAAAGGGAAACTCAATACTCGTACATATTCCACTACTCCTGTAACACACAGAGGTAACTCAAATGAGGAACCTATGCAGTTAGGATCAGCTAGTCGAGGGCCTTTATCCCCCGAGGAGAGATCACGCAAAAGGACTCAGGGATTGTGCATGTATTGTGGCTCAAATACTCACACTGTCCAGGAGTGCCCCATCACTCCCCCGAGACGATCGGGAAACGCCAGCTCCCGGACGTAGGAGGAACCGCGTTCCGGGATTCTAAAGTGTCTTTAGGTTCCTCTTTAAATATGCCGGCCTCACAAGGAAACGAGCATTCTCACACTCTAATGTTTGTATTACATATCACCCTCACATCTGATAATCAGAAGATGACCGAGATTCCGGCACTAGTGGACAGTGGCGCCGCCGGAAATTTCATTGATGAAATTTGGGCTAAACAACATCATCTACATTTGTTTTCTAAAGGTGAAGCCATCCCTGTTGAGAGTGTAGATGGTAGCCCTTTAACATCAGGGCCTATAATTAACCAAACCTGTCCATTAATCATGTCAATTCTTACACACGAGGAAGTCATTACCTTGGATGTAATACGAACTGCTCATTACCCTGTCATTTTAGGACTACCTTGGCTACGAATGCATAATCCCTACATAAATTGTGCGGCAGGTTCACTCTTCCTGGGATCAGAGTTTTGCCTCAATAATTGTTTGGGGAAAACTAGCAGGGTTTTTCATCCAAGACCAGAGGAGAACAGACAAGTCACTATTGTTGCGTCTGTCATCGGCCTTCCTGCTGAGTACCGTGAGTTTGCTGATGTTTTTTCCTCCTCGGAATACTCTCTGCTCCCCCCTCATCGCAGAGATGATTGTGTAATCGATCTTATTCCAGGCCAGCGGTTACCCTTCGGAAGGATGTACATCCTCTCTTCATCTGAGAAAGTAGCCCTAAGGGAATACCTAGATCTCAATCTAAGGAATGGACTTATTACCGAATCTACATCTCCAGCGGCAGCCTCACTATTCTTCGTACCCAAGAAGAATTCTTCGGAACTTCGACCCTGCATAGACTTCAGAGGGTTGAACAAGATCACCATTCCAGACCGATACCCGATGACTTTGATTCCAGATATTTTAGAGGCCGTCAAGGGAGCCCTCATTTATACAAAACTGGACTTAAAGGCTGCTTACCACCTTATCAGGATCAAAAAGGGAGATGAATGGAAAACGGCCTTCCGCACACCTTTTGGCCATTTTCAATACAAAGTCATGCCATTTGGGTTGTCCAATGCCCCGGCCATTTTCCAGCGATTCATGGATCATCTATTTGCGGATTTACTATTACATTCTGTTATCGTTTATCTAGACGATATTCTGATCTTTTCAAAGGACATTTCTGAACATCAATCCCATGTCAGAGAGGTATTACATAGACTCCAGAACAATCATTTGTTTTGCAATCTGGAGAAATGTTTCTTTCATCTGCCCCAGGTGACCTACCTGGGTTATATTCTTTCGGCACAAGGTATCGCAATGGATCCAGACAAGGTTATGGCGGTTCAGAACTGGGCTAACCCTCGATCAATCAAAGTAATTCAACGTTTTGTTGGATTCTCTAATTTTTATCGTCGGTTTATCCCCAACTTCTCGTCTCTTACTCAGCCTTTAACCAACCTTTTAAAAAAAGGAGTTCCATATGTCTGGAATGAGGAGACGCAAAAAGCTTTCGATACTTTGAAGAAGAGATTCACTTCCGCGCCCATTCTCATGACTCCAGATCAATCTCGCCGTTTCATTCTCGAAACAGATGCCTCCCAATATGCCTTGGGTGCTGTTCTCCTTCAAGAGGATGACCAAGGGTTGGAACGCCCCATCGCATATTTATCCAAAACTCTCTCTCCGGCAGAATTAAACTACACCGTTCTTGAGAAAGAACTATTGGCGATTAAGAGGGCTTTTGAGGAGTGGAGACGCTTGCTATTGGGAGCTCAGTTTCCTGTGGAGGTCCGTACTGACCATCAAAACTTAAGGACCCTTCAATACGCTCAGACATGCAACAGCCGACAGGCTAGATGGGCTCATTTTTTCTCCCCTTTCAGGATCATATTTTCATTCATACCTGGGAGATATAATTTACAAGCTGATGCATTATCACGTAAAGAAATCACTCATCAATTATCGGTCAAACCTGAACCGATTTTTCCCCGTTGTGTTCTGAACATCAAGAAGAATTACAAATCTACGGATTTTCTCAAACGTCTGGAACAAAGCTGTCGGGGGCAAATTATGCCGGGGTCGGCCGGGCTGTCCGTTGACCTCCGGGCAGGGAGGCCCCAACTCCTCCCGTATATCCCAAAAGAGATAGAGTATGAGACACACGCAAGAAGCAAGGTGACTCTGCTGTTTATTAGACAAAACGGCAGGGATGGGTCAAGGATCGTACGCGTCCGTCCTGACACACACACAATCGTGGGGCTCGCAGGCCCTTTTTACCTTAGTATGACGCGCTACTTGCGTCACCTTAGAAAGTTTAGCAAAAAACCTGTTTCCACTCTGGATTGGTTACTCGAGTGGTAGGGTTAGTATAGCATACATATAGAGAACGGTGTTAGTGGTTGAGGGTTAGTCAGGTGATATACTTGGGCTGTCCCTTCAATTTGATACATGAAAATTGTTACATGAAGACCTCTGAGGATTGGTCAATGTTAATGGCGTCAGTGATAAGAGCCCCATGTTCTGATTGGTCCGCTCGCGAGCCTCCCAATCTGGGACTATCGCTGTTCCCAGCTCGCGGTGCACCTGTCATTTGCAACAATGTTTTACTATGGGTAGGTGTAAACAATGTGAGGCTTTATTCATATGTTGGGAGGTCGACTACTCCCACTGCTACAGATGTCCAATGAGCCTTTTAATTGTATCTGCCTGTGTCTTGAAACGTGGGATTCAGGCGTCTCCTTCCTCCTGGGCTTGGCATCCTGTCAGGTTTGGCTTTGTCACGTGAGGTGGGACCGTGTTTGAGGCAAAATTCAGCACAATTAATATTGTTTTTCCCACTGTGTGCCTGGTTTATCTTGCAGGTGCGACCTTGGCGTCGGCTTGCGGTGTGCGAGATTGCAACATCGTGCCCTTGGCGGTGTGCTATCGCCGGGCTCATTCTGCAAGGTCAGCAACCGAGCTCTTGCTCATTCAATGTTCATGGAAGCTTTTGCTTGCGGCCTACTTGGGCCTGGTGCATAGGTGGAACCGTTTGATGCAGAGCGCTTTAGGTTACGGTATCATATTGCTCTATCTTCAGTATCGTGTCTCCGTTATATTCTTCATTATGGTACATGGTTCTTAGAAGAAGCGTGAGCAAGCCTTTTTAGATAAATTCATTATGCGTCTTGCGTTTCTGCATTTTGAGAGCCTATGTGGAAAAATAATAAAGATGCACGTCCGTGGGTATGTCTGTCGCCTACGTCATAGCACTGAGTATGTTCTTCGTGTGGATTGGTGTGAGAGTGTCCGGTGTGCATGTTTGCACAGGTGTGCTGATCGTTGGCTAGGTGTTCATGGCATCTCTAACGACGTGTAGGTTTAGTCGAGTTGATCCATGCCGCAGGTGTCGGCATGGGCTGGGCGGGCTGCTGGGCAGGTAGGTGGGCACATCCGTATGTTCCTGTACCAGGGTATTTGGTCGTCTGGTAGATAGGCAAACTCCTCTCGTGGCGGGTGTCTAGGCCGTGATCCTCTAGGCCAAGCGCGAGAGGGGAAGGGCGGGAGCCTGTTCTTCCATTCTCCCACTTCAAAGCTCTGTGCCCTCCATTTTGAAGAGGTTAACTAGGAAAGAGTTGAGCCTCTTGTCCAAAAAGGAAGGGTGTTATTTCCATGGGAAACAGGTTTTTGTACCCACCAAATCCTTACAGAAGGAAGTTCTAAATATGTGCCACGACTCTAAATCTGCAGGACATAGAGGTAATGTCAACACCCGGGAATTGGCCTCCCGATATTTTTGGTGGCCTTTAATGCGAAATTACATTTTAACATACGTCAAGTCTTGCCCTATCTGCCTGCAAAATAAGAGTCCTAGACATTCTCCCTTCGGAACTCTGGTCAGAATGCCAATACCCACTCGACCTTGGGAGATTATTTCAACAGACTTTATTGTGGATCTTCCAATTTCCGAAGGACGTTCGACTATAATGGTTGTAATTGATTCATTTACCAAACTGGCTCACTTTCTCCCCTTCTCTGGTCTTCCTTCGGCGGCTCAAATGGCACGAATTTTCATTTCCCGAATTTTTTCTCTTCATGGTCTACCTGAGACTATCATCTCCGATAGAGGATCTCAATACACATCAAAATATTGGAAACAGGTCTGTCAAACTTTGGGTATCACCCGGGCTTTGAGCTCCGGGTATCACCCACAAACCAACGGCCAGACTGAAAGATTAAATCAGACCCTGGAAGGATACCTACGGAGCTACATCTCAGCAGCTCAAGATAACTGGCTAAGTTTACTACCAATCGCTGAATACGCTTATAACAATGCGTATCATTCAGCGATTATGACCTCTCCTTTCTTTTGTTCTTATGGATTCCATCCTGCTTCTTTCCCTGACAAGAGATCTTTGGATGACAAATGTCCGGACGTGAAGTCTCTCCTGGAAAAGATACATCGGGGCCAACACGTAGCCTCTCAGGCTCTTAAATCTACCCAGGAAAGAACAAAGAAATGGCAGATCGCCTCCGATCTAAAGCTCCCGTAATACGACCTGGAGATCTGGTTTGGTTATCTTCCCGTTTCCTACCTAGACACCTTAGGCCTTCCAAATTTTCTCCTAAATTCATGGGCCCTTTTCGGGTGATTTCGGCCATAGGGGCAGCAGCCTTCAAACTGAAGTTACCCAAGACATGGGCTCGGATACATCCGGTTTTTCATGTTTCTCAGCTGAAACAAGACATTCGAAGTACTTTCCATCCTATGGTTTCTTCTCGTCCACCACCTATTCTACATCATACTGATGCGGAGTACGAAGTCTCAGAGTTATGTGACTCATGTATTCACTGTGGAAGACTTCAGTATTTGGTAGACTGGAAGGGCTACGCCCCTTCTGATCGGACTTGGGAATCAGAATCCAGTATCCATGCTCCGCGGCTAATTAAAAGGTTTCACAAGAGACACCCCGGTAAACCAGGGGGTAACGACTTTAAGAGGGGGCATACTGTTACAACTGTCCTGTGGAATCGCACTGCTGCACACTTTCAGGAATCGATACCCGTGACAGCCACGGTTAAACCCGGAATCGTGACTCTCAATGTGGAGGATCTAGAGACTGTAAGCCGCGCTCTAGTTGTTCCCGCTCCTCGGACCGTGGGATTAGCTCCGCCCCCAACTTCCGGAATGGTATTTCCGGCAACAGGAACCTCAGCACTACGCGTTGCTTCTCTATTCAGAGTCGCGCTGCGCATGGTAAGTTCGCTACCTTCTTATCTGAAGTAATTCCTCTGCTGCTTTTCAGTGGATCGTTTCCTTGTAGCTTCAATCCCTTTTCTCCTTACCTTTCCGTTTCCTGAAACTCAGAGATCTCGATTTCCTTCCGAGCCCTGTGGATCAACAGGAAGTCACCTCCCTGTGTTCCGACTGTTCTCTCTGGTAGTGTTTTGTTCTGTCTGGCTAATTGTGTTCCGTGTCTCTCACAGGGTTTCTCCCTCTAATCTTGCTTATCTATTACGTCAACTTTAGATTTCAACTTCAGCCCTATGCAGTCTTCAGTTCCCTCGAGCTCAAGCCCTCCATCCTGCTCTTTACAATTCCTCCCTTGGGCTATCACCTGTTGGTAAGACTCCAATTCCTACAACATTCTTTGCATCTTCGTGTCTTTACTTTTTGACATATCCTAACCTCTTTAACATCTTATAGGCACTTTGCCAACTTTTCACATCCGATTGAAAAAGAAAAGCTTAGAAGGGAATAGGCTTGTCAGGGTAAGCTTCCTTTCTTATCCCTACCACTCTACTATATTAGATTCGGTATCTTTACATATCTGAAATTCTATTCTGTTTCTATCAGAATCCACCCTGACAAGATTCCGGTTAACAGCCCAACCAGTGTGACCCTCCACCAGCCGCTGCAGGAATCTACGCTCCCCAGCAGCACCTCACGGGGTTTTTTCCCTTCGGGGTTTCCCCTGGAGACTTCACTTCAATCTAGCCTTGGGCTGGGTTTGAGAGGAGTTTTCAGGTAATTCCCTCCTGCTTCTAGTTCAAAGAGAGCAGACCATCACGGAGGTAGGTGTCATTCTCATTTGCCGAGAGATAATTTGCTTCAAGCACTTTGTTAGTATAAAGTTATAACAGATGATGATCGAACCTGTCCAGCCATCTGTCTTGAAGACGCTACTGCTGTGATTGTGCACCATCAAGCCTTTCATGCCCCGTCTATAAACACCCCCTACGATAGTCAATTTCCATTGATCCAATCCAAGAGCATTGAACTAAAGCTTGAACCAGTGTGAAGCACCAAGAAGACTTGCTGGATGCTGTCAAGCCACCAAAGACTAAGGTAGTGATCTACTGAACTGGGTGTCAGCCCCGGGCACTCTAGGTACCCCGGCCACTATCCCTGGGCTATTTAACCTGGTTAAGTGCCCCATCATTACCCTAACACAAAAAAAGCTTCTGAAATTCTACTTTTGTGTTTCATTCTTATTTTCTAATCAATGGCCTAATTTTACAATCTTTCCAAGACTGCACTTGCAAGCTACGAAGTCAGCCTCTTGTAGAGTTTCAGTGCCTCATTACAAGTGAGGCGGTAAGGGGTTAACGGCGCCGTTAAAGGTGCCAGTGGTGTTAACCCTGTATCGCCTCATTACGAGGTGCCTCCGCGGGACCCGCTCTGGACGTCTGGTCAGACCAGACGTCCTTTAGGGGTCCAGCGAGGGGACCAGGGAGCTAACAACAGGCCCGTCATTAACGGGCCCGTTGTTAGCTCCCTCCCCATTCCCATTGAGCCCTATGGGGGCTCAAATGGGAATGGGGATTGTCCGGGTCCGTGGTCCCTGAATGGGGAAATACCGGTCCCTCCAAAGTCTGAATGGCTCACTATTTCCCCAATCAGGGACCACGGACCCGGACCCGGACCCGAGTTTGGAGGCAGCCATGCCCTTTTTAAGGACATGGCTGCCTCCAAACTCGTAATGAGGCCCCCAGTCTTTCTGTACTGTGCTTTTTCCTTGCAGGCGTGAGTTGGTAGTGCTTTTAGCACGTTCTGTGCTTAGTAAAGGGCACTATTGTCATGTATGGGCCTGCTTGAACCTTCCTTCTATTTCAGTGTGGGCTGCACTGAGATTGTTTGCTCAATCCCGCTGATGACCTACCTCTCGGCAGGGACATGTTCTCTCTTTGGCCAACATTGAGGTATTATGACTTTTCTGAATGCCAAGTTTACTGCATTTTATTTTGCCGCATTGTTGCAGCTTTTATGTCCCACAAACGTACAGATGGTAAGTTTGGTTAAGCTACATAGAAAGGGGGAGCTGAACGGGGGCTTCAACCCCACCCCCTGCTGTTGTTGGTAAAAAAAAGCATGAAAATCGGTCAAAATAATTTTGGAAAATTGCCATGTATCAAAATAAAGGGAAAAATCTACATAGTTCCGACATTGACCCAGGCAATGCAGGTATACTATCCACCGTTGTCTCTTTAACCTTTATGACTGAAACACCTATGAGCCACGTTCTGCTACAGGTTTGTGCAAAGTCTGGAGTAGCCACCGCCTAGCCTCCTGAGGCTGGACAGGCCTTTGTCACAGCCACCTTCTCCTTAGTGCGCCACTGTATGTTTGCACGACACTTCTACTTGCTATGCATCTACCGCATGGGTGGAATACTTGACCCTCGTTCTCCTTCCTGGCCAGTGCTTAAAGTAGGCCGGGGCCTGCCGGGGCCAGGCCCCGGCAGTCTCTAAAAAGTGGGACTGAGCCGGGGCCCCGTCCTACAGCAACATTGGCGGGAATCGCGGGATGCATTATCCCGTTGCGGCTGCGTGGCTTGTGGGAGGGGCGTGGCTTGTGGGAGGGGCGTGGCCTAAAAAGTACACAAACCATAGTAAGGTATGCACACAAATATATAACATTTATATATATTTGTGTGCATAACCTACGGTTTGCCTAGTTTTCAGGGCATCTTTTTTAAACATTTCAGGTTTATAAAAGATGGCCGTCGGCAAAGCTTTATAAAAGATGGCTTGAAATGTGTACTTTCAAAGCCATCTTTTATAAATCTCGAAATATGTCGAGGAATCCCCAGGTTCGCCGAGGGTTAAAGACGTCTCGGCGACCTGGGGAAACAAAGGGACAGTAACTGCCTCTGCTGACCTCTCGCGCGAGGGGTCACCAGATGCATTTACTATGACTGACGGAAGTGGCAGCCAGTCACAGCGTCGCTGTGGCTGGCTGCTGTGGTGTCACGTGTCCCGGGACGCAGGGTCACGTGACACACGACGGAGGAGTGTGGAAATAAAGGTATCACCGGAACTGGCGTCTTAACGCCAGTCCGGGTTTATGCATCTGAGAGTGTGGTCCTGTCCTGATTTACTGCGCCGCCCCCGCGCACTGCGACATCAGCGCGAACACCGCGCGAGGCCTTCACCTCGCATCTATCCCGTCTGCCGTGCCCGGCAGGCAAACATCACACTATTCCTCCCCAACTTGGAGGCAAAACTCCCACGGCTTAACAACAACATTTATATTGAGTCTTACTTCTGGATAGGTGAATGTCTCTGTCTCTGCTGCCGTCTTCTTTGGCATATTTCGTCTACTACATACCCTTGAAGGCGGGAAGATGGTCTGGGCTTTTCTCTCAGACTATATCGGGTGCTTCTTTCTTGTGGCGCGTTTTCCGTGGCGGCCTCCACTTCGGCATTTGTTTCTTCAGGCGCTTCTGTGGCCTGCTGTGGCGTGGGTTTTTGGGGTGAGTGCGCTACTTCTCCCCTCTGGGGTGACCGTTGTTCTTCCCACATTTCTTGGGGCACTTTTCTGAAATGGGAGACGTTTCTGGTTACAGTCTCCTTTCCGCGGGTTGCCGTAATCATGCTGTGATTGGTGGTCGTGACGGTCCACGGGCGTGCTTCGAAATTGAGGGACATTTTCTTTGGTGGTGCCCGGTTCCTGACGAGGACAGTGTCACCCGGGTTTATTTCTCTGTGATGTGCTCGTCGAGCAATGCTTTCTCGCTCGTTGTGTCTTCCCCGTCTTGCTTCCATCTCGATGATGTCCGGGTCTGGCGCTGTCCAGTCGGGGTGTATAGGTAGTTCTGCCTGGATGGGAACTCCAAACATGAGGGCTGCTGGACTGACTCCTGTGGCTGAGTGTGGGGTTTGTCGGTGTGTCCTCAGAAATCGATATACAGCCTTCAACCAGGGGTGCCCTTGTTCTTTGGCAATCCTGATGATCTTGTTCAGTGATCCCATGAAGCGCTCTGCGTCACCATTCGCTTGAGGCCACCTTGGGGTGATGCGTTGATGTTTAACGTTGACCTCTTTGAAGAATTCTCGTAGTTCTTGACTGGTAAACGATGGGCCATTGTCACTTTTCATTTTCCTGGGAATGCCATGTGTGGCGAATATTTTCTCCAGTGTGAGGATGGTGGTTTCTGCGTTTGTCGAGGCAACATGTTCTACTTCAGGGTATCTGCTAAACTCATCTATTACCACTAGCAGGTATCCTTCTCCTGCGATGGTGCAGTGGTCCATACTGACGGCATCCCATCGTTTTTGGCTTCGGGGGGCGCAGCTGATTGGTTCGGGGTTTGCTGGTCTCCGTGAGGCTTGGCATGCTGTGCAAGATTCTACGAGTTCAGTTATTCTCTGGTGCATGTTTGGCATCCACATTCGGGATTTGAGGTAGGCGGTCGACTTGACGATCCCTTGGTGTCCGCTGTGGGCCAGCTTGAGCGCCCTGTCTTCGAGGGATTCTGGCAATATGATCCGGTGCCCTTTCAGTATTACTCCTTCAGGGGCTACAGAGAGTTCATGTCGGATGCCGAACAGGGCCCTGAGTTTGGCTTGGGCTGTGGTTGTTCGGTGAGACATTGACATGAGGTAAGTCTTCCAGTTTCCTGACTGCATGGCTGCAGCTGTATGTTTTAGGACTGTGTCATCTGCTGTTTCTTGTACCACTTCCTGCAGTGTCATGGCTCGTGGTCGGGCGCACGCTATCACGTGACAGACGTGTTCGTCCGTTTCTGTTGCATGGTGCTGTTCTTTGTCCGTGGCTGGCCGCGGATGGCGGGACAGGTAATCTGCCGGGTTGTCCGATCCTGGGCGGTATTCTACTTCAATGTTGTAAGGTTGCAGCTGCAACATCCACTTTTCAATGCGGGCTGGAGGATGTGGGGCGGAGCCTCGGAATATCGGGACTAGGGGCTTGTGGTCGGTGAAAACTTTTGCCTGTTTCCCTAGCAGGTATACCTTAAAATGGCGACATCCCCACAGAATAGCCAGGGCTTCCTTTTCGATATGTGCGTAGTTCAGTTCGGGTTTGGTGAGGGCTCTGCTGGCAAACGCGATTGGGAATATCGTGCCATCTTTATCTGTTTGGGTCAGCACGGCTCCTAGGCCAACCGGGCTGGCGTCGACGAGAAGTTCGGTCTGTCGGTCTACGTTGAAGAACGCCATGGTGGTGGAGGCGGACAGGGAGTCTTTTATTTGTTGAAAAGCCTGTTGGTGAACCTCCGTCCACTCCCATTTTTGGTCTTTCTTGGTTAGCTCTCTGAGTGGGCTTGCGATGCTTACAAGATCGGGGATGAACCATGCACAGTAAGTGGCCATTCCCATGAAACTTCTCACTTCCGAGGCCGATTGTGGTGGTTCAAATTCTTTTATGTCTTGTACCTTGGCTGGGTCTGGGGATACTCCTGCTGCACTGAATATGTATCCGAAGAAACAGAGTTCCTTTTTGTTGAATTCGCACTTTTCTGTGTTGAGGGTCAGTCCGGCATCTTCGAGTCTCTTTAGGACTGCTGCTAGGCGTTGGTGGTGGTCGTCTTCGTTCGATGCATATACGAGGATGTCGTCACTGATGTTGGTGGTCCCCTCGAGTCCTGTGATGACTTTCCGGATCTCATGCTGGAATACTTCCGCCGCAGATGATATCCCGAAGTTGAGTCTCTTGTATCTCATCAGGCCAAGATGGGACGAAAATGTTGTGATGTATCTGGAATCTTTTGATAATTTCAGCTGTGATAGCCGGACCGGAGGTCGAGCTTGCTGAAGATCGTCGCTCCTGTGAGGTCCACGATGAGCTCGTCGATGGTGGGAGTGACATGGCGTTCACGGCCGATGGCTATGTTGGGGAGCCGCATGTCGATACATATCCTTACCGCGCCTGGTTGTTTTGGTTTCTGGGCTACTACCATCGGCGAAACCCACAGGGTTGGTCCAGATGTTTTTTCGATGATTCCTGCGTTTTCGAGCTTAAGTAGTTCCTTTTCTACGGCCTCTCTCAGATGGAAGGGGATTCGCCTGTGCCGTACCGCTTTGGGTTCGATAGTGGGGTCTATGTGTAGCTTGACCGTTCTCCCTTTTAGGCGCCCGATGCCTTGGAACAGTTTTTTGTGTCGCCCTAAGAGGTCGTGTAGTACATCGTGTTGCGCACTGAATGCGAAGTGTATCAGCTCCAGCTTTTCTGCTGTTTTGCAGCTTAGGAGGGTTTCGCACCCAGCATCTACTACATATATTCGTGCCCGGCAGCTGGCGTTACTGTGAGCAAAGGTGGATTTGAACGATCCTCGCACAGGCAGGGGTTTCTTTGATCCATAGGTGTATAGCCTGACTTTCTTCCTGAGGAGCTCGGGTCTGGGGTTGAGTCTGTTGAACGCTGTCACAGGCATGACATTTACTGTGGCACCGGTGTCAATGATTACTTTCAGTGGGTCTCCATTGGAGAGGATGGTGCATGATGGTCTCCTCTTCCGTCGTGATTTCCGTGGGTCCACTGCTGATATTAGGTGCACTCGGTGTACTCGCCTCTGCCCTTTCTTTCTCCTTTCTTTGCCTTGCCTTTCAGGAGATGAGTCACTGTCAGTCTCATCGCTGTCGCTCGTGGCTGGGGATCTTTGTGATTCGTCGACTGCCCTGGCTTTCCCTCTCCGCGTTGGTTGGCGGGATTCCTTGGGCGCGAATCTCCTTCGTGGTTCTTGTGATGGCCGCAAGTCTGCGTCTCTGTCATTTTTGCTTGGTGGATTTAGGCAGACTGCGGCGTAGTGGTTCAGGCAGTTGCATTTTCTGCATGTGGACCCCCACGCCGGACAGGATTCCCCTTTGTGCCATGGACCTCCGCACCATTTGCACAATTGGTCGCGTCTTTGTGGTGGTTGCATTCTCGGGTTCTGTTTTGGGCGGGTGCCTTGGTGTTGGGAGATAGCTGCTACGTCTTCTGTTGGTCCCGGGTCATCTAGCGGTAGCCTCTGAATGGCTGCTTCCATTACTGCTACCTGGTCCTCTGTTTGTTCGCGGAGTCGCGCCATCTCGAGGATGCGTGATAGCCGTACATTCTTCTCCGAGAGTATCGCCCTCCTCAGCTTCTCAGAGGAGATGCCATTGATGATTTGGAGGCGGATGGCGAATTCCTCGTCTGGAAATTCGCAGCCTACGGCCATTTCGTGAAGGCGAGCGTGAAACTTGTCCACTGTCTCTTTTTCTCGTTGTCTTGCCATGCAGAAGTGGAACCGCTCGTAGTCGGGGTTGAGGTCTGGTTTAAACATGTTGGAAAGAGCGGCTTTTGCTGCGGCGTAGTTGGCATCGCTTCCTCTGTTTGGCGTGGCGTTGAATAGGCGCAGGGCGGCTGATCCTATGTTGAGGAGGAGAAAGGTGCGCATTTTTTTGGGCATAGTTATGTCTCTCGCATCAAGGTGCATCTCAAACTGTTGTAGCCATATTTCCCATCTGATGGCTGCTCCGTTGGCCAACGGGTCGAAAGATGGCATGAACGTGGTTTGCGAGGGGTCAGTGCGTTCATCGGTGAGGCTCCTCCTCGACGTGGACCTGGCGCTGGTCTCTGATGGGCTAGACGTCGGGTCGGACATGTTGTGCTTTGCGGTGTTGCAGCGCTGTGTTGCAGCTTACCGTGTTGTGGCAGTTGGGCCTGGTGAGCGTGCAGCGCGTGGTCCCACGTGCGGCGTCTTAGCAGGGTAGGCCGCGTGTTGTCTACGTGGTTTTCCTCACACCCGTCGTGTGGGTGATGATTGCTGCTGGATGCGGCTGCCAGGGTTAATGAGGCTGCTGCCCGGGGTGTATTTCTTTTTCCTGTTGGGGCCCTGGGGTACTGGGGGCCACTCTCCACCGCTGCGGGTGGATACTGCTGATGGTGGGCGGGGCCGGCGTCAATGCTTGCCGGCTCCGCGATGTTGTAGGCGCGGGTCCGTGGGTGCGACGGCTCCCGTCGTCGTCGGGGCTCGCAACCCACTTACCGCCTCGTCGCCAGTGTGATGTTTGCCTGCCGGGCACGGCAGACGGGATAGATGCGAGGTGAAGGCCTCGCGCGGTGTTCGCGCTGATGTCGCAGTGTGCGGGGGCGGCGCAGTAAATCAGGACAGGACCACACTCTCAGATGCATAAACCCGGACTGGCGTTAAGACGCCAGTTCCGGTGATACCTTTATTTCCACACTCCTCCGTCGTGTGTCACGTGACCCTGCGTCCCGGGACACGTGACACCACAGCTGCTACTTCTGTCAGCTTGGCTGACTTCATTGCAGGCGCATCTCTCGACGGGATAATGCATCCCGCCAATGTTGCGGTAGGACGGGGCCCCGGCAGGGCCCCGGCTCAGTCCCACTTTTTGGAGACTGCCGGGGCCCGGCACCGGCAGGCCCCGGCCCACTTTAAGCACTGAACATAGTAAATAAAACAGTCTGCTACATTTTTCCCTAATGAAAACGTCAGATAAAGGGGATTAGGGGCAAACCCTTTTTCTCCAGTCGGTGTCATCGAAGCAGCACAACTGATCCTAAATTCATTTGCTCCTGTTTTCTGCAGGAAGGCACACTTAGTTGATAGCAGTTGCCTCATTTTCCTGCAGACAATGCAGAAACAACTTCGTTTGCAAGAATACTGCCTTCTCACAGACACGTCCATATTTTGTGTGTGAATCTGGCCCTTTATTTTCACTTGCCTATTTTCAACTCTTTCATTAAATAAACACCACCCCCTACTGGCCTTTTACAGATATTCTCATGGCCTTGATGCTCGTCTTATACAGGGGTGAAACGTAATAACAAGACAAGGGGCCGAGACACAAAGCCCCTTCCCCTCAAGTAATGTTACCCTTCACTTGCGCAGAAAACTGCTGAGGTCATCAGAATGTGGAGAGCTGCCATGGCCACATTCTGCGGCCACATTCTGAGGCCACATAATGCAAACGTCCTTGTGAAAGAAATGGAGGACACGAATTGTGCTCCAAATTTGAAGCTTCTATAACATGGAATGGAGCAAACTGGTTTTGGCTCAATTTGAATTATCTAAAAAAAAATAACTGGGGCAAAACTGAAGCAGCTTTTTATGTTTTGCTATGTTTGCCACGTAACATAACATGATATGAAGTAAAGATTTTTCTTTTATCGTACATATCAGAAATAGTACAGAAAACAGCCTGATTCATGCTCGCCCCAATGCGAAGGTTTTTAGAGAGTACGGACTGTGAGAAAACCTGTTTGCTCCACTTTGTGTTCTCTAAGCATTTTCGAAGCTTTAAGCAGTGGTGCAAATGTTAGATAATCTGGTCCCTGATCAGGATTCTGAATTCAAATGTGTATTAGTGCAGTGTGTTTCCTCTCCTGTAAAATCACATTCGATTTTCATAAATGAAATGCACCTTTTCGTGCAATTTCACACTTTTTTTGTGCCCGTTGTAAACAAGTGCAAAGGCATGTGCAATGTATAGAAGGACACTTTCTGGTCTTCCTGTGCATTATTTAAGAGTCGGGAGCAGAGTTATGTACCGTTCTGAATGCATTTTCACAGAGATAGAAATGCATTTTTCTCATGTATGAGATTTCCTCCCGGTGTGCGTATGACCATAATCTGTACAGGAGTAGGTGATGGCAAGGGCATCACTTACATTGCACAAGGCCACTGCTATAAGAAGTGTCTAGTGAGACTTCATAATATCAAGTAGATAAGGAACCTTGAAAACCGTGTCATTAAAGTAGTGGCCTAACAGATGCAGTAGACCTGTCATACCTCGCATAAAAGGGAGTACAATTTATTTTAATAAATACATTGACTAAAAAAGAATGTATTAATAGATTTATAGTTTACATTTCATAGATGTATAATATGTTAATAAAACATCAACCGAAAGAAATGTATTCAAATATAAAATAGAACTAAAGTAGGTCAATGACTGTTCCAATCCCTCAATTCTTTGGAAGGAACTACATCATTCTTATGTATTAATTGCATTAAATCATTATCAAACAAGACTTCAATATATGCTGCAAAAATCTAACAATGCATTCTCTATGTTATACATTCCCTTTCCATCTTTGTAAGAAAACAAATCCAATTCCAAATGCATGTAACTGATGATATGATCTTAATCATGCCTCATAGAGAAATTCAGTATTGTCACTCATCGGCCCTCATTACGACCCTGGCGGAAAGTGACTGACCGGACCGCCACAGCGTAAATAGCGTTTCCGCCATTGCAAGAAGGAGCAAAGTGTGGCCCATTCCGACCCATCGGGCACGAGCACCACGGCATGGCGGAAGTGCAAAGTCCGCGATGGCGGAAATGACCCCAAAACGGCCCACACCGCCGCCGTACGGCGCCCTAGGTGCAATACCGCCACCCATCACAGCGGACACCGCAGTGTGCGCCTACCGTAAAGTACGGTGACCGGAAATATACGGAAACGGAAGTTAAAACACGGGCCCGGAACGGGAAACAACCCGCCGTACACCTATAAAACCACTAAAACCACACAACCACTAAAATCACCACCCTGAGACACAACCCAACCCGTCATCCACCCTAGCGAAACCAAGAAAAATGGGAAAAGTAGCGAAGAAAGCGTGCGACCGCAAGCGGCAGGTCCACTTCTCCCGTGAGGAACTCACCGTGCTAACAGAGACCCTCCAGGAGAATGCTGCCGTCGTCTTCTCCACGCAAATGACCAGGACGGCACTCGCAAACAAGAAGGCCATATGGGCTCTGGTGGCACAGCGGGTAAGTGCGGTGGGGACCGCACCCCGCACCCCACAGCAATGCCGTAAGCGATGGGACGACCTGCGGATACGCGTCCGCAGCATACTCTCTGCCAACCGCAACATTGCCACAGCCACCGGGGGAGGGTCGGAATCACCAATCAAGCTGACCCCCTGGGAAGAAATCTGTGCCGCCACCATCGGAATGGAGAGCATAGAGGGAGTCGGAGGGATGGAGAAAGGAGTGCAGACATCCGAAGATTCAGGTAGGTGGGCCTAATGAAACAATGCCAAAACCACAAAGTCCATCCATGTGAAGCACCATGTGTCCCCATAGTGCAACAGAAACACATGTCCAGGAGAACGTCCACACACATTGGCCTGATAGCGCACGTTAAAACCCACAATAAATACATAAATAATTAAAAACCCCTAAAACACGCACTACACGTGCAGCAGGCACACCCTAACTGCAGGCTGCCAAACAACTGCACCCTCACTCCACACACAAATGGAAGCACCTCCAAGGCCCCGACCCAAATCACCCTCAGGTACCACCCCAATGCATGTGATACAATGCCATTCCAATTCCCACAGACCCACCAATAACCCTCGCCCTCCTTTACTCCACCACAGGGTCCGATCCAAACGACGAGCTGCAGGACACCCCTACCAGCACACCTGCAAAGAGGGCCAAGACCGACGGCCAAAGACCCTCCACCTCAGCTGCACGCATCAAGATACGGCAGCAGCACAAATCAGGTGGCAGCACACAGGAGGGAACATCAACAGGCACCCCAGCAGCCAGCATGCCCACAACACCACCACCACAGGTCCCCCCAACGGATGCCACAGAAGGCACTGCCTCCGGTGGCAGCAGCACCATAGGTGACACCCCATTGATGGCAGCATGCTCCGACACAGAAGACGGGGATGTCGAAGTCAGATCCATCCATGACCTGTCCCAATCCCCCTGTCTGTTCCATCCCGTACTACATGAGGATACCACGCAGGGGCACCCACAAGACGACGACTGGCCATCCCCCACAAGCCCTGTGGCAGGGCAACATGAGGACAACAGCCCCTCTGTGACACCCCCGCAAATGGCCATGGCCCAGCAGAGGCAACAGTCCCTCGACCAGTTAATCGTGCAACAGCAGCAACTGGCCACGCTCCTCAAGGACCATGCCGATGAATGTGGGGGCACTATGGCAGACATAGAAACATCAACTGAGACACTTAGGGCACAAATGGAGAGAGGCACAGAGACACTAAGGGCACAAATGGAGAGTAGCACCGAGAGCCTGAGAGTCCAAATGGAGAGAAGCACCGAGAGCCTGAGGGGGGAACTGCATGCGACGTCCAAAGACGTATGTGCCGAACTTGCCGCAGTGCGCCGTGTGCTCACTGAGCTCTCGCAAACCCTTAGGGACATGCATGGACGTGAGCAGGCAGAGACATCATCCGTTGCAAGTTCCGTCCAGGGCAGCCCCCAACGTAGATCTGGGAGGAACCTGCGCTCCACAGGCAGGGGTGCCCCTGATACCCGCAGAGGGGGCTTGCAATAGCGACTGCCCACGGACGATGAGCATCTTTGGACACTGGTGTTCGGGGGGGAGGTGGGAGGGTGGAGGGGGTGTGTTGGGCTCACTTGGGTGGCGGGTCGATAGGGTGTACAACATGATATCACATATGCCATAAAAAGTGCACGATCAACCAATGAGATGTGTGGACATTGATCTTTGTGTACTAGGCCATCATAGGCGTACAGTCCATATTGTGCATGTCCCAGACACACACAGTGCCACGAGTCCCGTGTCCATGTATCAGCCACCAGGCGTGAGTGCTAGAAGCATACATCAATGAGATGCTGACGAATGTCACGGGCCTCCGGTGCCTCGCAGACTCCTTGAGGTGCTGCCACATCCCCACCCTCATCATGACCATCTTCAGGTGCTTGCAGTTCTGCGTCAGGGGGCATGGGCACATTTCTACGTACGCACATGTTGTGGAGCATGACACATGCCATCACCATCTTTGCAACCTTCTCATGGCGGTACAGGAGTGCCCCGCCAGACCTGCTGAGGCAGCGGAAACGACCCTTCAGTAGGCCGAATGCCTGTTCAATGACTACACGGGTACGTGAGTGGGCATGGTTGTAGTCCTCCTCATGCTGGTCCCGTGGGTTCCGGACTGGTGTGAGGAGCCATCTCTTCAGTGGATATCCAGCATCACCTGTATGTGGACGATAAACGTATGATGTGGAATGCCATTGCTACGTACGCACACCCCCCCTGCCCCCTTCCTGCCAGGTCATTGCCGAATCACATACCCCACATCATCATGCATGAAATGAGACTCACCGAGTAGCCAGGATCTGTTCCCTGCGTGTCGCTCCATGTAGCGTGGTATTGTTGAGTTCCTCAAGACCATAGAATCATGGGTTGATCCAGGGAATCTGGCACAACAATGTGTAATGATCCTGTTGGAGTCACACACCATTTGTACATTCAGGGAATGAAATTGTTTTCGGTTGCGGTACTGGGCCTCCATGGCATGTGGGACGACCAATTCCACATGGGTGCAGTCGATGGCACCAATGCAACCCGGTATGCCGCCAAGTGCATGGAATCCCACTTTTGTGTTGGTAATTTCCTGCTCCGAGCGTGGTAGAGAGATGTAGTCGTCTGCGTGCTGCAGGAGGGCATCGAGCACTTGCAATAGTGTCCGTGAGAACAGTGGCTGTGATATGCCATGCAACTGTCCGACTGTGTGCTGGTAGGTGCCTGTGGCCAGGAAGTGGAGTACAGACACCACCTTCAGTAGGGGTGGGATGGCGGTTGGGCTATCTATCATGCTGACAAGGTCAGCCTGTGTCATGTCCACAATGGCGGTTATGGTGTCCCGGTCCAGACGGTAGAGGGTGTGGATCTGCTCATCAGTGAGGTTGAACGGATGTGCTCGGAGGCGTGGGATTGCGGGCTGCCTGCGTGGTGGTAGTGGCTGTGCTGGCGGCCCTTGCTGGCCCTGCCTTGGCCTCCTCCTCCTCCTGCGTCTCCTCCGTGCGGCCGGTTGTAGTTGGTGTTCGTCTTCTTCTTGGAGTTGGAGTACTTGCAGTGCTATCAGGTCCCCCAGGGCCAACATCGCGAGTCCTGCCGGTAGCATTTCGGTGTGGTTGTGGGAGGAGACTGGCTGTGCAATTTATGTGTTTCCAGGCTGAATGGCCTCCACCTGTGGTGATTCATTCCACCTGTGCAAACTGCTCTCCCCTTTGGCCGAGCACGTCCCGCGCACAACGCTGCAATTCGTGGAATGGCATCTTGCTATTGCAATCTTGTATTTGTACCCGATGGCCGTGTAACATTGGTTGATATGTTCATTCTGTTGTGGTCCCATTGTTTCACATACTATCTGTGCAGTCGCGAACAGAGTTGTGAAGGGTCAGTGGAACGTAGTACTCGAGTAACGGTGGGCCCTCATTCATCACTGTACCGAGTTGCAACGACGGGCGGGGCGTCCCATTCGTGGGTGAAGGCAGTTGCCATTTTCACACACAGCCGCACTCGATGGATTAATTAGTGTTTTCAAACGGCCACAGATGCCTCTTCGACGTGATGTTGCAAATGAGGAATTCGAAGGGCGGCGCTTTCAGTATTCAGCTAGCGGCGAGGAGATGCCCACAGGTCTGACTGCAAATATAACGTTCTATTGTTCAATGTCCTTGGGACAGGGGCCATGGCGAGAATGCTATGATTGATATGAATAGTATGGGATGCGCAATTGCGTAGTGGACGATAAGGCAGGACGTTCCCAAATACATGTTACTTCACTAGACTGGAATTACGTGCTGGGGCACTGTGGATTTTGCAGGCTGCATAACGCACAGACTCAATGGATATTTCTAATGTTATGTGAGTAAATATTCAGGCGTTTTCATTACGGGATGAGGGAATGATGAATGGATGCATGGGCAGGTGATTTGATACAGTGTTTGCCATGTACAGGGCTTCTTGGGATCTGTCCGCCCCCCCTGCGCTATGTGATGCAGGGCTGCCATAGTGGGACCATCGTCTATCTGGCCTTGTTGAGCCCTCCCTGTCTCGACGCGCCTTCAGACACTTGTGTCCATGCACGTTACCAATCCCATCTGAAGGATTCTGTTTTCACAGGCGCATGCACAGGTACACTCGTTTGTGATGGTGTTTTCACCTCGATATAGATAGTTATGATTCGCAAGTGGTTTTGGGGTGGTGATGATCCTTTGGAGTGGGCTTGCATGCATATGGCTGTGGATCTAGTGTGATAATTGAAGTGAGTTGTTCGAATGTAGTTCTGATGGCCATTCTATTCTGTTTCTTTTCTTTTGGTTGACAGGTATCTCCTCCCCTTTTGCCACTGCCATCTGTATGCCACTCCTGCAGATGGATTTTACTCCCGACACCTGCTGCTTCGTGTTAATCAGTGGAGCAGCATTACGATCTTATGGGACGATCGCCAATGGGCCACATGCCCTTACGCAGTACTGGTGGCTCGGAGCAACATTTCGGCCTTTCAGCTGGACTAGTGCCTCCCCATTGGGACGGCCCTGCGGTTCTGTGCGCTTCCATGTTGCCTTTTAGTACGTGTATGTGGCTCTGTGTACCATGAGGGAACAGGGCGTCACACGAGTAGTGGCTGGTCATTTCTTGCGGATGCAGCCCACAATGGTGAAATGTGTTTTGGAGTTCATGGCCTGATGGCTGTATGGGCTTGGTGATATTGATGTGCATTAAAATTCTATTCTGATATGGGCCGTGTAGCGTTCTTCTTTGCAAGTGATGTGGCATATTCCTATTTGGGGAGCGATGTATTGTGAGGGGATCTGCATTGGGTTCCAGCTTCGGAGTTTTGTTGCGTGGTCCTGTACTGGGCGCGTTTGCCTACGAAGCCCGTGAGGTCAGGGATGGGGGCTGCCAATATGACAGTTTGAATGTTGTCATGCTCAGGGGCGGGGGATTGGGTTTTGTGTGACAGATGCCGGTCAGCCAGGTGGACTGGTGGAATGTTGTGATTTTCTGAATATTGCTGGTCACAGGTGCCTGTGTTTGCGTGCGTTTCTTGGTGGGGGACTGTGGTCATGTCCATTGGGATGGCTTCTGTATTCGTGCCATCTGTGCCCTGCAGCTCCCATTGGCCCCTCTTGAGGTTCATTTGTTCGTTGGCATGCATGGGTGACTTGTGCATTTCACTGGTTGCATTGTGGCTTCGTTGCACCTACGGGGAGTTGTACTTTGTGGGCAGGGAGCGGTGTACGGGCAGTCAGTGGGGCCGTTTACGGTTGATTCGCGATGCCGTACTTCTCACCATGGCGGAATGGTGCATTCCGCCATGCTTGATGGCGTTAGGTACATGTCCGCTGGGGTCGGAATTGGCGTACCGTTGCGCCATGGTGGTGTTTACGGTTTGGCATGGCGCGCGCGCGCGTGCTTGGTGCAGTTAGCGTTGGCGTTCACTACGGTGTCGCTAATGGCATCGTACTTTGCGGTGACGGGTCATAGTCGCACCGAGCGCTATTCGATGGCGGTATTGCATTTCCGCCATCGTTTTCCGAATTCCGCCAGGGTCGTAATGAGGGCCATCGTGTTTTCTTTTACTGCAGGACTCTAGGAAACCAGGTCCTCAAAATCAGCTTGGGAAGCCCATCCAGAGCCTACGGATTAAATCAATTTTTGGAGCTGACTGGGGCTGAGCTCCCACTAGCCCTGCCCCACTCAAAGCACTATATACAACCATAGAGAACTGCACAGTTTTAGTTTGTTCTGAATCGAACTGTTGCCATTTTTAGAGTTTCCTAATTCCTTGTGAAACGATAAATAGGCACCTCTTGATTGAATCCACTAGGACGTGTGTTGCTCAAAGCCAGTATATATTTACTCTCGAAAAGTCTCAGAGGGTAATCCATAGAATTTCGCAGAAAAGTGTCGCAAGCGGCTGGCGCAGAGTGTCCGCGTGCGATTGACTGCGCCAGGCACGTGCGCTAAAACCGATTTCCGCGCACAGCGTATTCATGGATTTTAGGCTTCCAAACCAGCCGTGGCGCAGAGAATCGCAGCGACCCTGCAGCAGCGCCAGTAACGCCCCCAAGAACGCCCTCGCGCAAGGAAAAGCCATCAAAATCGCTAAATCATCGCAAAGGGCTGCGCTAACCCTGGACCAGTTCAGCGGGCTGGCAAACAGCAAACGCCAAGCGGGGAACGTGTATTGCAGGGGTGCGCGGGAAGTTCCACACGCGACTGGCCCCGTGCAAGCAGGGTACGTGTATTTCAGGGGTGCGCAGGAACTTCCACACGCGATTTCAGCAGGGTACGTGTATTTCAGGGGTGCGCGGCAAGTTCCACACGCGATTCCAGCAGGGTACGTGTATTTCAGGGGTGCGCGGGAAGTTCCACACGCGATTCCAGCAGGGTACGTGTATTTCAGGGGTGCGCGGGAAGTTCCACATGCGATTCCAGCAGGGTACGTGTATTTCAGGGGTGCGCGGGAAGTTCCACACGCGATTTCAGCAGGGTACGTGTTTTTCAGGGGTGCGCGGGAAGTTCCACACGCGATTCCAGCAGGGTATGTGTATTTCAGGGGTGCGCGGGAAGTTCCACATGCGATTCCAGCAGGGTACGTGTATTTCAGGGGTGCGCGGGAAGTTCCACACGCGATTTCAGCAGGGTACGTGTATTTCAGGGGTGCGCGGGTGCCACCCGCGATTTCAGCAGGATACGTGCATTTCAGGGGTGCGCGGGAAGTTCCACACGCGATTCCATCAGGGTACGTGTATTTCAGGGGTGCGCGGGAAGTACCACACCCGATTGTCCCAGTGCGAGCAGGGTACGTGTATTTCAGGGGTGCGCGGGAAGTTCCACACGCGATTGTCCCAGTGCGAGCAGGGTACGTGTATTTCAGGGGTGCGCGGGAAGTTGCACACGCGATTACAGCAGGGAATGTGTATTTCAGGTGTTCTGGGGAGTACTACACGTGAATTGGCCGTGTGGGTCCTCCCAGGTGTACGCTCCACAACCTCCACGGCCCCTGCAGGCTGCCCACACCACGGGGGAGTACCCTGCACCCCTGCTCATGTCCCGCAGGCAGCCCATCCACCATGGGCATGCCCCCCAGCCAACCCACATGTCACCTTGCACTACTGATCAACAATCCATGTCTGCCACCACCCCCACCCCCCAGCACTGTGGGGCACCTGCCAGCAGGCCCCCACTCATGTCCAACTCATGTTTCCCACCACCCCCACCCCCCTGCCACCATGGGCAGCACCCACCAGGCCCCCACCCATGTCTCCCACCACCCCCACCCCCCAGCAGTGCAAGGGCAGCCTCCACCAGGCCCCCACTCATGTCTCCCACCACCCCCACCCCCCAGCAGTGCAGGGGCACCCTCCACCAGGCCCCCACTCATGTCTCCCACCACCCCTACCCCCCTGCCACCATGGGCAGGCCCCACCAGGCCCCCACCCATGTCTCAATCCACCCCCACCCCCCAGCATCCAGGGGCACCCTCCACCAGGCCCCCACCCATGTCTCCCACCACCCCCACCCCCCAGCAGTGCAGGGGCAGCCTCCACCAGGCCCCCACTCATGTCTCCCACCACCCCCACCCCCCTGCCACCATGGGCAGGCCCCACCAGGCCCCCACCCATGTCTCCCACCACCCCCACCCCCCAGCAGTGCAGGGGCAGCCTCCACCAGGCCCCCACCCATGTCTCCCACCCCCCACCCCCCAGCAGTGCAGGGGCACCCTCCACCAGGCCCCCACTCATGTCTCCCACCACCCCCACCCCCCTGCCACCATGGGAAGCACCCACCAGGCCCCCACTCATGTCTCCCACCCCCCCCCACCCCCCAGCAGTGCAGGGGCAGCCTCCACCAGGCCCCCACTCATGTCTCCCACCACCCCCACCCCCCAGCAGTGCAGGGGCAGCCTCCACCAGGCCCCCACTCATGTCTCCCACCACCCCCACCCCCCAGCAGTGCAGGGGCACCCTCCACCAGGCCCCCACTCATGTCTCCCACCACCCCCACCCCCCAGCATCCAGGGGCACCCTCCACCAGGCCCCCACCCATGTCTCCCACCACCCCCACCCCCCAGCAGTGCAGGGGCAGCCTCCACCAGGCCCCCACTCATGTCTCCCACCACCCCCACCCCCCTGCCACCATGGGCAGGCCCCACCAGGCCCCCACCCATGTCTCCCACCACCCCCACCCCCCAGCAGTGCAGGGGCAGCCTCCACCAGGCCCCCACTCATGTCTCCCACCACCCCCACCCCCCAGCATCCAGGGTCACCCTCCACCAGGCCCCCACCCATGTCTCCCACCACCCCCAACCCCAGCAGTGCAGGGGCAGCCTCCACCAGGCCCCCACTCATGTCTCCCACCACCCCCACCCCCCAGCATCCAGGGGCACCCTCCACCAGGCCCCCACCCATGTCTCCCACCACCCCCACCCCCCAGCAGTGCAGGGGCAGCCTCCACCAGGCCCCCACTCATGTCTCCCACCACCCCCACCCCCCAGCAGTGCAGGGGCACCCTCCACCAGGCCCCCACTCATGTCTCCCACCACCCCCACCCCCCAGCAGTGCAGGGGCACCCACCACCAGGCCCCCACTCATGTCTCCCACCACCCCCACCCCCCTGCCACCATGGGCAGCCCCCACCAGGCCCCGACTCATGTCTCCCACCACCCCCACCCCCCAGCATCCAGGGGCACCCTCCACCAGACCCCCACCCATGTCTCCCACCACCCCCACCCCCCAGCAGTGCAGGGGCACACTCCACCAGGCCCCCACTCATGTCTCCCACCACCCCCACCCCCCTGCCACCATGGGCAGCACCCACCAGGCCCCCACTCATGTCTCCCACCACCCCCACCCCCCAGCAGTGCAGGGGCAGCCTCCACCAGGCCCCCACTCATGTCTCCCACAACCCCCACCCCCCAGCAGTGCAGGGGCACCCTCCACCAGGCCCCCACTCATGTCTCCCACCACCCCCACCCCCCAGCATCCAGGGGCACCCTCCACCAGGCCCCCACCCATGTCTCCCACCACCCCCACCCCCCAGCAGTGCAGGGGCAGCCTCCACCAGGCCCCCACTCATGTCTCCCACCACCCCCACCCCCCTGCCACCATGGGCAGGCCCCACCAGGCCCCCACCCATGTCTCCCACCACCCCCACCAGTGCAGAGGCAGCCTCCACCAGGCCCCCACTCATGTCTCCCACCACCCCCACCCCCCAGCATCCAGGGGCACCCTCCACCAGGCCCCCACTCATGTCTCCCACCACCCCCACCCCCCAGCATCCAGGGGCACCCTCCACCAGGCCCCCACCCATGTCTCCCACCCCCCCCACCCCCCAGCAGTGCAGGGGCAGCCTCCACCAGGCCCCCACTCATGTCTCCCACCACCCCCACCCCCCAGCATCCAGGGGCACCCTCCACCAGGCCCCCACCCCCCAGCAGTGCAGGGGCAGCCTCCACCAGGCCCCAACTCATGTCTCCCACCACCCCCACCCCCCAGCAGTGCAGGGGCACCCTCCACCAGGCCCCCACTCATGTCTCCCACCACCCCCACCCCCCAGCAGTGCAGGGGCACCCACCACCAGGCCCCCACTCATGTCTCCCACCACCCTCACCCCCCTCCCACCATGGGCAGCCCCCACCAGGCCCCCACTCATGTCTCCCACCACCCCCACCCCCCAGCATCCATGGGCACCTTCCACCAGGCCCCCACCCATGTCTCCAACCACCCCCACCCCCCAGCAGTGCAGGGGCACCCTCCACCAGGCCCCCACTCATGTCTCCCACCACCCCCACCCCCTGCCACCATGGGCAGCACCCACCAGGCCCCCACTCATGTCTCCCACCACCCCCACCCCCCAGCAGTACAGGGGCAGCCTCCACCAGGCCCCCACTCATGTCTCCCACCACCCCCACCCCCCAGCAGTGCAGGGGCAGCCTCCACCAGGCCCCCACTCATGTCTCCCACCACCCCCACCCCCCAGCAGTGCAGGGGCACCCTCCACCAGGCCCCCACTCATGTCTCCCACCCCCCACCCCCCAGCAGTGCAGGGGCAGCCTCCACCAGGCCCCCACTCATGTCTCCCACCACCCCCACCCCCCTGCCACCATGGGCAGCCCCCACCAGGCCCCCACTCATGTCTCCCACCACCCCCACCCCCCAGCAGTGCAGGGGCAGCCTCCACCAGGCCCCCACTCATGTCTCCCACCACCCCCACCCCCCAGCATCCAGGGGCACCCTCCACCAGGCCCCCACTCATGTCTCCCACCACCCCCACCCCCCAGCATCCAGGGGCACCCTCCACCAGGCCCCCACCCATGTCTCCCACCACCCCCACCCCCAGCAGTGCAGGGGCAGCCTCCACCAGGCCCCCACTCATGTCTCCCACCACCCCCACCCCCCTGCCACCTCGGGCAGCACCCACCAGGCCCCCACCCATGTGTCCCACCACCCCCACCCCCCAGCATCCAGGGGCACCCTCCACCAGGCCCCCACCCATGTCTCCCACCACCCCCACCCCCCAGCAGTGCAGGGGCAGCCTCCACCAGGGCCCCACTCATGTCTCCCACCACCCCCACCCCCCTGCCACCATGGGCAGCACCCACCAGGCCCCCACCCATGTCTCCCACCACCCCCACCCCCCAGCAGTGCAGGGGCAGCCTCCACCAGGCCCCCACTCATGTCTCCCACCACCCCACCCCCCAGCAGTGCAGGGGCACCCTCCACCAGGCCCCCACTCATGTCTCCCACCACCCCCACCCCCCTGCCACCATGGGCAGGCCCCACCAGGCCCCCACCCATGTCTCCCACCACCCCCACCCCCCAGTAGTGCAGGGGCAGCCTCCACCAGGCCCCCACTCATGTCTCCCACCACCCCCACCCCCCAGCATCCAGGGGCACCCTCCACCAGGCCCCCACTCATGTCTCCCACCACCCCCACCCCCCAGCATCCAGGGGCACCCTCCACCAGGCCCCCACCCATGTCTCCCACCACCCCCACCCCCCAGCAGTGCAGGGGCAGCCTCCACCAGGCTCCCACTCATGTCTCCCACCACCCCCACCCCCCTGCCACCATGGGCAGGCCCCACCAGGCCCCCACCCATGTCTCCCACCACCCCCACCCCCCAGCAGTGCAGGGGCAGCCTCCACCAGGCCCCCACTCATGTCTCCCACCACCCCCACCCCCCAGCCACCAGGGGCACCCTCCACCAGGTCCTCACAATCCCCAATCATGTGCGTAATGGTCAGCCTCCACAGCCAAAAAGCCCTACCAAGTAACCCATTCACCCACATGGAAATGTAAATTACATGTTACACCCCCAATGTTCATGAAGCTAATGAACCCATGTCCGTCACACACAATGGTTGCAATTGAATGGGAAAACACCCAACATGACATGCATGAAACCAATGAGATGATACCACACAGTGAAGTATGAAAACAAAATTGTATTGAAAAAAATAAAGAATGCTAAAGAAAGGAAACAAACTACAATGGGAATGAGAAAAAATAAGGTGCATGTCCGTATAAAAAAAATAAACACTGCAAATCAGAATCCAAAAAAAAGTCGTCCAAAGTCAAATGTAAAAAAATATCTATGCAATAAAGAACTATGTTAAAAACTAACAAGGGTCCATGAGCCCAACTGAACAAAGGAAACCTACTAAAAAACCTAACTAAAAATCAACTATATACAAAAAGTGGAGCAGTGTCCGTCGACTCCAAATCATAATAAGAAAGAAAGGAAACCTAAAACTAAAGAACTATATACAAAGGCGGCGGGCAAGTCCAGCGGCTCACTCCGTGGTCTCCCGGGCCAGGGTATCATCGAACTCCTGTTCGATGTCCCGGAGGCGGTCCAGTTCCATGGCCCCGAGGGTCCGCAGGGACGACGCCGTGTCCTCCTCCAACCCCCTGCGGATTGCCTCGAGGCACTCGGCCCGCCTCAGGGCTCTCCGCATGGAGTTCTCCGCCCTGACCATTGTGAGCCGCGCCTCTTCCGCCCGCCGCCGCTACGCACCTATGGTGTGGCCCAACCGCTGCCACACGGAAGACACTCTCTGTCCTGGGTCCATGTCTCCCACCATGTTGCTGCTGCTGCACTGCCTCTGCCCGTGCACTGCCTCCTGCTGCCTGCACATCCTCCGCCGGCTGGGGTGCAGTTGTTGATGTGGCCACCCCTGCTGGACCTCCGACTCCCGACTGTGGCAGGGATGCCTCCTCCACCAGCCTGGCCGCACCGTCAGAGGCAGCTCCCCAGGGCACCCAGGTGCCTGATGGGTGGGAAGATGGCACAGAGGACGACTGGCGCGTAGGGGTTCCAGTTGAGGAGCGGAGGAATCTGGCCTGGGTGACCTGTCCCAACAGGCTGACGTGGTCAACGAGCCATTCGAGATGACGTGCAGTCTCTCCGTGAAAAGACTGCAGGTCACCTCGCATGGCCCATTGACGCAACGCCACACCAGCCAGGACAGGCTCAACCCGGACCTGGATGGCCACGTCTGCAGGCAGAGGAAGGCCAGTTGACGTCAGCTCATCCCCTGCCTGAAAACGGGTCTGGACGTAGGCATCCCTGCTGGTGCAAGATGATGCAGGGACAGGATCGGGGACAGGATTGCACACAGGCACCTCCGCGGCGGCCTGTGCTGCCTCCTGTCCCTGGTCCTGCACTGCACCACTAGCACCAGTGGGATCCCCACCTCCAGACCCCGTCTCTGGTGCTTGCACGGCCTCCTCCTCCACCAAACCCCCCACCAACCTGGATGACTCCGTGCCATCTTCCCCTGTTGGGCCCTGTGGGGTCCCAGCTGCCCCTTCTGCTGCCGAGGAGTCCAACTGCAACCTCTGCCTCTTGGACCTCCCCCCGGCAGCTGCGGCCTGGGACGCGGCACCGGACTCCTCACTCCCCGACGAGATGACAACACGGGAGGGGAGCCGGGCCTTGCGTCTCCGGCTGGCGGTCGGATCCCCGCCGCTGTGCTCCACAGCACCTTCTCCGCCCTCTTCATCAGTTGACACTGCAGACAGGGAGAAACAAAACACAGGCATCAGGGCACTGTACAATGGACACATACACACATGACAGTTGCACATGAGTGGCATTGGCAAACCTCAGACATGTCATCACAATCCCCAACACACATGTCATTGCAACTCGCACACATGAGCCATACCACAGCCATATCGCAACTGCCAGCACCATCCATACACATACAACAGCATCAGCAGCCAAAGGTGAGCCAGACATCACATGCAACACAGGAAGTGCACCACACATGTACACACACCACCACACTTGCATGCATGTGTACACCTCTGCCAAGTGTTGCACTGTTCAGACGGCCATCCATGTCACATCTGCCAATCAGGCTTCCACATACCGCTGTCACATGCATCCATGTTGCATCACTGTTGCACCCTTGCCAAATACACACACATGCACATGTACACAGTGCTCATACATGCAGCCGAAAACAACATACATGCGTGACATCACGGACATGTCTACTTACATACACATTCATACAAACATGTGTGCACGCACAACTGCATTTGCCATGCAAGCCTACACACACAAGCACCATCCATGTCTCACACATTACAGCCCTCGCATGTGTCAGCCCCACGGCCCTGTACACCCCCACCCATACTCGACCCCATACAAACAGATGTGCAACCTGCACAATACCGAATAATCACCACACGCACTGCTCACAATCAGGATGCATGTACACTCACCGCTCGACTCCAGACGGGTCTGCTTCTCTAGGACCTGGACGTGGAGCGCTGGGGATATGCATTCCAGGACCCCCATCTGTTCTTCCGACAAGTTGCCCTGGCGCCCCTTGGCATCCGCTGCCTTCAAGAGCCGCCGGGCCTTGTTCAGGGTCCTGGACCTGTAGTCCTCCCAGCGCTTCCTGACATGTTGTAAGTCCCGGACTGCCACCCCCTCCGCGTTGATGGCAGTCACGATGTCAGTCCAGATCCGAGTACGTCCTTCCTTGTCGGCGCGGGAACTTCCGAAGAGGGCATCATACTGCCCCAGGACTTGCTCCACCAGGACACCAACTTCGGTGGCACTGAAGCTGGTGCCCCTCTGCCTCTCTGGCCGGGGGTTGTCAGTGGTCACAGATGGTGTTTGCCCCGACATGACAACCCCAGAGGCAGGAGTGGGTGGGCAACTGCATCCTGGGGCTGGGCTGTGGAGCGATGTAATTCCAGTCGGGAGTCTTCGGTTCCAGCAGGGGTGGTCACAGCAACAGCACCCCTGGCTGATGTGCAGGCAGCAAATGGCAGTGCACGTGGGCAGCAGGCAGTCAGGCAGCAGCAGATGGCAGGTGGGAGTGTGCTCGGGGCTCTGGGGGGCAGTAGTTCGGCCTTCTGGGCAGGAGCGTGGTCTTCCGTGTGCTTACGCGTGGCCAGCTTGGTACGGAGTGATTTGGCACGTGAAAATCCTGCACGTCAGCGTGAAAATCGAGGAAAGGCCCTTAGCGTGTAAGCGCGTCAGCACGCATACGCGTTTCTATTGGACCAAAGGCCCTCAGCGCGTAAGCGCGTCTGTGACGTGACCCGCATGGGTGTTTCCCACACAGCACGTGATGACAGAGCACACGTGGAAAGACTGCACGTCAGAGTGTCATCGCGTGTGATTGGACAGCACGTCAGAGTCTCATCGCGTGTGATTGGTGGAAATGGCCCTACACGCAGAAGTGACAAAGCGTGTAATTGGTGGAAATGGCCCTAGCGCGTACACGCCGCGTAAGTGACGCTGGACGTGTGGGCCTGTATAAAAGGTACGTGTAGAACACCATTTCCTTGTACGTGCTTTTCGTGGAGAGCGAGTGGGTGAATTCTGTACTTCTTGTCGTTTCACACGCGATTTACTTCACGGCGTTTCAAGTTCGTATTCCCTGTTACCTCTGACAGCTTTTTCTCTTTTTTCTCTTCTACTGGTTTACCTGGGCCTGTTCCCTCAAACAGTGTTCCCTTCTACTGTTGTCCTGTCTCCTCAGACAGCGTACAAATCTTCTTTTGGCGGGGGTGTTGCCAACCAAACGCGATCCTTTTTCACGCTCTTTTACCTGGCAGACGGTGAGTCACGCACGTATCTAACATCTGTGCTTGCCCCGTGTGTAGCCTACCCCTTCAGAGGTCATTCTAGGCTGCGTGTGACACGCATACGTTCATTCTTGTGTTACTGGGTGCCACAGCGTAGTGCAGGTTTTTCTTTCTGCACACGTGGTCTAGGAGGGGTTGCGTGCACGTCATCTCCCTTTTTTGGGGCTCCTGTGCGTAGCGTGACCCGTCATCTTTCCCCAGGGGTTACAATCAGCCTTGCAAGAGCACTAGGGTACAATTACCATCTGGTACCCAACCCCTTTGACCCCCAATTGCCCAGGACAATACTTTACAGCCACTCCCATACGCACATCTACATCAGTGCCATGGCTGGGAGGTGAGGATTCCGTAAGGGTGGCAAAGGTGGAAGAGCCACAAGTGGTGGCCGTGGTGGATCCGGTAGGGGACGTGGTCGTTACTTGCAGGGTGAGCCTGTCCCCCCATGTGTGGAGGACCAGTCAAGGGCATCCATAATCCCCCCCCACCCGTTGAGGCTGATGTGGCTGACACCATCCATGCTCAGCCCTTGTTGGACCAGCCCATTGTGGCACCAGACCTGGCTGACTCCATGGCTGACTTCCAGGTCAGCAGGCCTATGACACGTGCGCTGGTGCACGTTGATGTCACCATGCCACGTGCATCTGGGGCAGCAAGGTCATCTGCTGCACCAAGTAGGCAGGGCGGAGAGGCTGCAGGGGCAGCTGCGGCTCCATCCACCCCAGCCCTCACACACCCAGCCAGGACAGTGTCGTTCCTAGTCCATGCTGCTGACATTCCCCCTGACACCATCACACTAGAGCCAATGCCTGCACCAACTCCCATGCTGAGTGTGCAATCCCACACTCCTGATACAGAGTCCACCAGGGCTCCTGCCCCTAGTGTCCAGAGCGGCGCAGGACACTCAGGATCACCACCACCTTCCAAGCGGAAGAGGAAGAGTGCTCGTCCGGCACAGGCTGATGCCCCAGACACGGCTACACAGTCTGCCCCGTCCAGGAAGCCCAGCTTCACGGATGACGAACTGAATGCACTTGTCGAGTATGTGTCCGCACATGACAACGAGATGGTCATTGTTGCAGGATCCAAGACCACACCTGCACAACGCCAGGCACACTGGCAGACCGTTGCGGACATCGTAAGTGCCCTTGGAATCGTGAGGCGCACAGCCAATGATTGCTATAAGCGCTGGAATGACCTAAAGCGCAGGGCAAAGAGTAAGCTGGCCTCAAGTCATGCCGCAACTCTAGTGACTGGAGGTGGGTCTCCAGTAGTAGACATGGAACTCACTCCACATGAGTCAGTTGCTGGGACCTACATCACGGAGGAACAGATCCAAGGCGTCGGAGATCTGGCTGATTACGAGGCATTGTCCGGTGAGTGCACATGCATGTGTGTGTCATCCATGTGCATGGTGTGTGTGTGAGGGCTTCTGTTTGTGTGCCAGGTGAGAGTGTGTGCGCCTGAGTCGTATGGGTCAGCCATGTGCTTCATGCAATACATCCTGCGCAGCTGCATTTGGCCATAGCAGTATCCCTTCTGCCAACAGTAGACATCTAGCCCAACTGCACGCCAGTTGCCCTTGAAGTGTCACCTTGCCACAACATTGTTGCTTATTTTTCACTGTTAATTCAGGCAGATTGTTTGCATTCCACCACCTTTACTAGGCATGTCCCAGTCCACTAGTCACATGTCTGACATGGCTATGGTAAAGTGGAGTGACTTTGTTACCTGGATATCATTTGTTCACACATGTCCCTGTGCAATTGGACCATTTCAGACTGGCAGCTCCAGGTGAAAAATCTGACCTGTTAGAATTAGAAAAGCTATTACATGCGGGAACTGGACTTAATGAATAGGTGCTGCCCTCCTCTCCATCTTCACTCAATAGCAATGGTACATGCCATCTGTGTGATGGCATGTGTGTTTCACCTGGCAATCACAGGCCAATGTGTGATGCCACTGCCAGGCAGCATGCAGAAAATGTGTTCATCTTCCATCTTGGTGTCATCAGTGTGTGCCATTTGCCTGCCCTTCATATGCAGTGAGGGTGCATGCATGGGAGGGTTTTAGTCATGTGGGACATGTGTCAATCAAGTACTGGTTCTCTTGCTTCTCAGCCCTCATTGTGTGCCATGGTGCTAATGCCTGTTTCCATTTCTCTGTTTTTATGTCTTTGCAGGGGAAGACGCACCTGATACTGCTGGGGTTGTGGAGATGGTGCAGACCCAGGAGGGGTCCGAGGGCCGACCACCCACCAGTGAGGGACGTGGTGTGGTGGTGGGTGAGAACCCACAAGTGCTGCAGGTCGCGCTCTCAAGGGGTGTCTCTGGCTGCACCTCCCCCGAGCTGTACTCAGGTGTTGATTCGGATGAGACCTACGTGCCGTCGCAGGTGAGTGTTCCAGGGAGGGATTCTGTTCTGTCCCACCCACCTGCACCAGGGTCAGAACCCTCAATGGGGATGTCAGTGTTGGCAGCTACGCCTTTGGTGGTTACGGATGCAGGGTCACACTCCGCGACATCTGATCCTGTTCCTGGGCCAGCAGATCAGAGGGGGAATGCAGTCCTGCAGCCTCAGGCAGTGCCGGCACAGCAAGGGGCAGTTCGCCTTGCCCCAGGCAGGTGTGGTGCCCGCCGACGTGGTGGCCTTACGCCACCTGGCAATACCGCATGGGAGCAATCCATTTACGGTATGGCAACACAACAGGCAGCATCATCCGAGATGATGGCTCAGGCCATGGATAGGGTGGCCACTTCCATTGTCCCCCCTGAAAGGCTGATGGAGCGACTAGAGCAGGCAACCGACTCCATCTGCCAGTCACACAGGGAGGACATGTTGGCGTCCAACAGGGACAGGCGGGCGGCACTGGCGACTCTGCAGGAGGCCATCTCCATTGAGTCCCAGGGCCACAGGGAAGCCCTGAGGCAGGAGCTCCTTCACCTCAGGACGACTCTTGTTGAGCTTGAGGCTTCAACACACCAAAGGACAGAACAGCAGCTGGAGCGTCTCACCCGTACGCTCTCAGCTGAGATGCAGGCAACGAGGGCGGAGGTCCGGGCATCCCGTGAGTTGTTGCATGGGGACCTCCGCACACTCATCCTCCAGAACCAGACCTACCACACCCGCATGCTTGCAGCCATGGAGGAGCAGACTAGGGCCTTGCGTGGGCTGCCTCCCATAGTGCAACCACCTCCGGATGCAGCTGCAGAGGGTGATAATAGCGACAGCAGTGATACTCCCACAATAGGGTAGCCGTGTGGGCCATGAGCCCATGGAGGTGTTTTTTTTTCCCAGGATCCACGCAGGTGGGTTCTGGTGTGCATCCTGTCCTCGGACCTCCTGGGTGGCCTCCCCAACCCCCCCGGGCCCATCAATGGCCATTTTTGATTTTTATTTTTATTTTTGATTTTTATTTTTGATTTTTATTTTTATTTTTATTTTTAATTTCTAAATAATTTTTCCCATTTATTTTGGGACAATTTGTTGGCTTCCGTGGTTCCTGTGGGCATACGCAGCATTGTGGCTGGGCACATGCAGGCTTGTCATGTATTTGGTTCAGATGCTTGGGTTTGAGTCACACACACCCCTCCTGCTTCCCGTTTCCATGGGCTTGCAAAGGGTGTGCCCAAGTGACAGTGAATTACACAGTGACGTTGGACTCCCATGAGCTGTGTGGGCAGTCTGTAGTCAATACTGTGTATACATTCCTAGTGCATATTGCTGTTGTGTTGTACACTGCATGTTGCATTGATGTGTAACTCATCATCTGTGTCTACCTCCCAATTTGCAGGTCCCTTCCTCATGTCTACACAAGGCCCTCTAGTCTGGAGATGGGGTCCATGTTGGCAGCAGTGCACGTACAACTCTACATGGCGCCAACACTGCACAGTTGGTAGTGGTGGGAGTGCAGGCATTTCCAGGTGGTGAGACTACTAATATATAAAATTTGTGATGTCATGTTAATGGTAGTACCTGCTCAAGTTTGTTGTTGGTCCTGCATTACTGTGAGCATTTCCGGTGTTGCAAGTTTCAATTAGGGACACTCTACATTGTGACACTAGTGTCATGTTGTGGGGATTAGTTTATTTACCTGCAAATAGCATGACATGGCACGGTGTGTGGTGTGGCGGTGCTGGGGATGGGTTGGCTGACATGGCACTGTCCTCTTGTTGCATTTTGCAAGTGGGTATTCATTTTAGCTGCTTGAATGTGTTACTTCACAAAACTGCATTGGTGGTGTCTGTGTGGGTAGGGATGCACACATTGTGACACTTCCAGGTGAACAATCTCAGGCTGATATGGTTTTCACGGTTCATTCTCCAGACATTCAGGATCAGTGTCAGGTTGGGTCATCATTGATTGTCAGATGGAATGTGCCAGGGCAGTGTGCACTCCACAGGGGTGTGATTTCTATGTGAAGTAATTAGCCACTAGCTGTGTACGGGCTGCCTCCCCCCGTGCCCTTTCCCCTCCCATGCGCAGCGGCTGTGCATGTGGTTGGGAATGTGGGGCCACCACCATGTCCACGGCCAGGCCCCGGCGTGTTGCAACGTTGTGCAGGACACATGCTGCCACTATGATCCTACACACTACTGGGAGAGCGTACAACAGCTGCCCGCCAGAACGGTCAAGGGAGCGAAAGCGTGACTTTAGCACTCCGAATGTGCGCTCCACTATGCCCCGGGTTGTAATGTGGGCTGTGTTATATCTTACCTGGGGTGGCGTGGTGGGGTTCCGAATTGGCGTCATCATGTGGGGGCTGAGAGGGTAGGCACTGTCCCCTGTGGAGGTGGTGATTGGTATCATTGGTGGGGTTGTGACCTTGCTCAGTATCTGACATGCATGCATGTGCAGTGGCATTCATACTCACCAAGCAGCCATGTATCGCCATGCCGCCCAGCTTCTAGGTCCCGGCTTAGGGTGGACATTCGGTAAATGAAGCTGTCGTGGGTTGACCCGGGATAGTTGGCATATACTGAGGTGATGATTCCCTTGGCATTACATACTACCTGCACGTTGATGGAATGCCAGTGCTTGCGGTTCCTATAGATGTGCTCAGATGCCCTGGGGGGACGTAGAGCCACATGGGTGCAGTCGATGGCACCTAGCACTTTGGGGAATCGTGCCACAGCGTAAAAATCCAGGGCGGCAGCATGCCTTTCTGCAGGTGTTCTGGGCAGGTATATGTGCCTGCGGACTGATGGGCGTGCAGTGATGATGTTCAAGACCTGGTGTAGGCAGCGTGACTGGGTGGCCTGTGATACACCACCCACAATGGCACTTGTCCGCTGAAATGATCCAGTGGCTAAGAAGTGCAGTACATTGAGGACCTTATCCAGGGGGCTGAGTGCTTGGGAGCACAGGGTGGGTGATGTGAGGTCATCCTCCCACTCACTCACCAGGTCCAGTATGATGTGTGGTGGAAACCTGTACCTCCCATGCACCTGGTCATCAGGCATCCCGAAAAGGCTGGTTCTGGGTGTGAATATTCTGGCCCTGGCTATCCTCCTCCTCCTCCTTTGGTTGGCCACGCCCACTGCTGCTAGGAACGGTATGTTCATCCTGGGTCTGAGCTTGTTATTTTGTTAGCGCGCAAATTAATGCGTTGCGCGTGTTGTAGGCGAGCGTGTGACCCGCGCACCCCTGAAATCCAGTACCCAGTCCAATAGCGTGTTGAAATTCCCGCGCACCCCGGGATACAGGTGCGCTGACGTACTTGCGTGTGTAAGTGTCCGCGCACCCCTCATATACACATACATAGGCCAATCGCGTGTACGCGCACTTTTGTCCAATTACACGCGATGAGACTCTGACGTGCTGTCCAATCACACGCGATGACATTCTGACGTGCAGTCTTTCCACGTGTGCTCTGTCATCACGTGCTGTGTGGGAAACACCCGTGCGGGTCACGTCACAGACGCGCTTACGCACTGAGGGCCTTTGGTCGAATAGAATCACGTATGCGTGCTGACGCGCTTACGCGCTAAGGGCCTTTCCGCGATTTTCACGCTGATGTGCAGGATTTTCACGTGCCAAATCACTCCGTACCAAGCTGGCCATGCGTAAGCACACGGAAGACCACGCTCCTGCCCAGAAGGCCGAACTACTGCCCCCCGCTCCCACCTGCCACCTGCTGCTGCCTGACTGCTTGCTGCCCACGTGCACTGCCATTTGCTGCCTGCACATCAGCCAGGGGTGCTGTTGCTGTGACCACCCCTGCTGGAACCGAAGACTCCTGACTGGAATTCCATCGCTCCACAGCCCAGCCCCAGGACCCAGTTGCCCACCCACTCCTGCCTCTGGGGTTGTCATGTCGGGGCAAACACCATCTGTGACCACTGACAACCCCCGGCCAGAGAGGCAGAGGGGCACCAACTTCAGTGCCACCGAAGTTGGTGTCCTGGTGGAGCAAGTCCTGGGGCAGTATGATGCCCTCTTCGGAAGTTCCCACGCCGACAAGGAAGGACGGACTCGGATCTGGACTGACATCGTGACTGCCATCAACGCGGAGGGGGTGGCAGTCCGGGACTTACAACATGTCAGGAAGCGCTGGGAGGACTACAGGTCCAGGACCCTGAACAAGGCCCGGCGCCTCTTGAAGGCAGTGGATGCCAAGGGGCGCCGGGGCCACTTGTCGGAAGAACAGATGGGGGTCCTGGAATGCATTTCCCCAGCGCTCCACGTCCAGGTCCTAGAGAAGCAGACCCGTCTGGAGTCGAGCGGTGAGTGTACATGCATCCTGATTGTTAGCAGTGCGTGTGGTGATTATTCGGTATTGTGCAGGTTGCACATCTGTTTGTATGGGTGGGGGTGTACAGGGCCGTGGGGCTGACACATGCGAGGGCTGTAATGTGTGAGACATGGATGGTGCTTCTGTGTATAACTTGCATGGCAAATGCAGTTGTGCGTGCACACATGTTTGTATGAATGTGTATGTAAGTAGACATGTCCGTGATGTCACGCATGTATGTTGTTTTCAGCTGCATGTATGAGCACTGTGTACATGTGCATGTGTGTGTATTTGGCAAGGGTGCAACAGTGATGCAACATGGATGCATGTGACAGTATGTGGAAGCCTGATTGGCAGATGTGACATGGATGGCCGTCTGAACAGTGCGACACTTGGCAGAGGTGTACACATGCATGCAAGTGTGGTGGTGTGTGTACATGTGTGGTGCACTTCCTGTGTTGCATGTGATGTCTGGCTCACCTTTGGCTGCTGATGCTGTTGTATGTGTATGGATGGTGCTGGCAGTTGCGATATGGCTGTGGTATGGCTCATGTGTGCGAGTTGCAATGACATGTGTGTTGGGGATTGTGATGACATGTCTGAGGTTTGCCAATGCCACTCATGTGCAACTGTCATGTGTGTATGTGTCCATTGTACAGTGCCCTGATGCCTGTGTTTTGTTTCTCCCTGTCTGCAGCGTCAACTGATGAAGAGGGCGGAGAAGGTGCTGTGGAGCACAGCGGCGGGGATCCGACCGCCAGCCGGAGACGCAAGGCCCGGCTCCCCTCCCGTGTTGTCATCTCGTCGGGGAGTGAGGAGTCCGGTGCCGCGTCCCAGGCCGCAGCTGCCGGGGGGAGGTCCAAGAGGCGGAGGTTGCAGTTGGACTCCTCAGCAGCAGAAGGGGCAGCTGGGACCCCACAGGGCCCAACAGGGGAAGATGGCACGGAGTCATCCAGGTTGGTGGGGGGTTTGGTGGAGGAGGAGGCCGTGCAAGCACCAGAGACGGGGTCTGGAGGTGGGGATCCCACTGGTGCTAGTGGTGCAGTGCAGGACCAGGGACAGGAGGCAGCACAGGCCGCCGCGGAGGTGCCTGTGTGCAATCCTGTCCCCGGTCCTGTCCCTGCATCATCTTGCAAAAAATGGTACCAGGAGAACAAGAGAGACTGAAGAAGGTGGGCAGACAAATATGAGCTCAAATCAAATAATTTAAATAATATATTGACATGCTAAGAAATCACAGAAGCTGATCATTTCATTAAACCAATAAGATATTATATTAGGAATGAACTGTGATTAATAACATTGTGAATGATTTACAACACAATGAAAAGAAGTGGTTTAATGAAATGATCAGCTTCTGTGATTTCTTAGCATGTCAATATATTATTTAAATATTGCATTAGAGATTGTATGTATGGATGTATGATTAGTAAAATGCTTTTTAGAATTAATAAAATTAATATGCGTCTATGTGTTTTTTTAGATAAATCTTAATAAAATGAATATATTGATTTGAGCTCATATTTGTCTGCCCACCTTCTTCAGTCTCTCTTGTTCTCCTGGTACCATTTTTTGTTCATATTACTTGGTGTTACCTCTAGGTATCAGTGAAAGTTGAGGTTCCCACTTTGGGTTTGTTGTTCCTGCATCATCTTGCACCAGCAGGGATGCCTACGTCCAGACCCGTTTTCAGGCAGGGGATGAGCTGACGTCAACTGGCCTTCCTCTGCCTGCGGACGTGGCCATCCAGGTCCGGGTTGAGCCTGTCCTGGCTGGTGTGGCGTTGCGTCAACGGGCCATGCGAGGTGACCTGCAGTCTTTTCATGGAGAGACTGCACGTCATCTCGAATGGCTCGTTGACCACGTCAGCCTGCTGGGACAGGTCACCCAGGCCGGATTCCTCCGTCTGATGGGGCTTGCTCCGACCCCCTCCTCAACTGGACCCCCTACGCGCCAGTCGTCCTCTGTGCCATCTTCCCACCCATCAGTCACCTGGGTGCCCTGTGGAGCTGCCTCTGACGGTGCAGCCAGGCTGGTGGGGGAGGCATCCCTGCCACAGTCGGGAGTTGGAGGTCCAGCAGGGGTGGCCACATCAACAACTGCACCCCAGCCGGCGGAGGATGTGCAGGCAGCAGGAGGCAGTGCACGGGCAGAGGCAGTGCAGCAGCAGCAACATGGTGGGAGACATGAAGGCTCGGGGCTTTCCACATCGGAGGGGCAGGCATCGGCCGGAGGGCAGGGGGACCCAGGACAGAGAGTGTCTTCCGTGTGGCAGAGGTTGGGCCACGCCATAGGTGCGGAGCGGCGGCGGGCGGAAGAGGCGCGGCTCACAATGGTCAGGGCGGAGAACTCCATGCGGAGGGCCCTGAGGCAGGCCGAGTGCCTCGAGGCAATCCGCAGGGGGTTGGAGGAGGACACGGCGTCGTCCCTGCGGACCCTCGGGGCCATGGAACTGGACCGCCTCCGGGACATCGAACAGGAGTTCGATGATGCCCTGGCCCAGGACACCACGGAGTGAGCCGCTGGACTTGCCCGCCGCCTTTGTATATAGTTCTTTAGTTTTAGGTTTCCTTTCTTTCTTATTATGATTTGGAGTCGACGGACACTGCCCCACTTTTTGTATATAGTTGATTTTTAGTTAGGTTTTTTAGTAGGTTTCCTTTGTTCAGTTGGGCTCATGGACCCTTGTTAGTTTTTAACATAGTTCTTTATTGCATAGATATTTTTTTACATTTGACTTTGGACGACTTTTTTTTGGATTCTGATTTGCAGTGTTTATTTTTTTTATACGGACATGCACCTTATTTTTTCTCATTCCCATTGTAGTTTGTTTCCTTTCTTTAGCATTCTTTATTTTTTTCAATACAATTTTGTTTTCATACTTCACTGTGTGGTATCATCTCATTGGTTTCATGCATGTCATGTTGGGTGTTTTCCCATTCAATTGCAACCATTGTGTGTGACGGACATGGGTTCATTAGCTTCATGAACATTGGGGGTGTAACATGTAATTTACATTTCCATGTGGGTGAATGGGTTACTTGGTAGGGCTTTTTGGCTGTGGAGGCTGACCATTAAGCACATGATTGGGGATTGTGAGGACCTGGTGTAGGGTGCCCCTGGTGGCTGGGGGGTGGGGGTGGTGGGAGACATGAGTGGGGGCCTGGTGGAGGCTGCCCCTGCACTGCTGGGGGGTGGGGGTGGTGGGAGACATGGGTGGGGGCCTGGTGGGGCCTGCCCATGGTGGCAGGGGGGTGGGGGTGGTGGGAGACATGAGTGGGGGCCTGGTGGAGGGTGCCCCTGGTGGCTGGGGGGTGGGGGTGGTGGGAGACATGGGTGGGGGCCTGGTGGAGGGTGCCCCTGCACTGCTGGGGGGTGGGGGTGGTGGGAGACATGGGTGGGGGCCTGGTGGAGGGTGCCCCTGGTGGCTGGGGGGTGGGGGTGGTGGGAGACATGGGTGGGGGCCTGGTGGGGGCTGCCCATGGTGGCAGGGGGGTGGGGGTGGTGGGAGACATGAGTGGGGGCTTGGTGGATGCTGCCCCTGCACTGCTGGGGGGTGGGGGTGGGTGGGAGACATGGGTGGGGGCCTGGTGGGGGCTGCCCATGGTGGCAGGTGGGTGGGGGTGGTGGGAGACATGAGTGGGGGCCTGGTGGAGGCTGCCCCTGCACTGCTGGGGGGTGGGGGTGGTGGGAGACATGAGTGGGGGCCTGGTGGAGGCTGCCCCTGCACTGCTGGGGGGGTGGGGGTGGTGGGAGACATGAGTGGGGGCCTGGTGGGGGCTGCCCATGGTGGCAGGGGGGTGGGGGTGGTGGGAGACATGAGTGGGGGCCTGGTGGAGGGTGCCCCTGCACTGCTGGGGGGTGGGGGTGGTGGGAGACATGAGTGGGGGCCTGGTGGAGGCTGCCCCTGCACTGCTGGGGGGTGGGGGTGGTGGGAGACATGAGTGGGGGCCTGGTGGAGGCTGCCCCTGCACTGCTGGGGGGTGGGGGTGGTGGGAGACATGGGTGGGGGCCTGGTGGAGGGTGCCCCTGGTGGCTGGGGGGTGGGGGTGGTGGGAGACATGGGTGGGGGCCTGGTGGGGGCTGCCCATGGTGGCAGGGGGGTGGGGGTGGTGGGAGACATGAGTGGGGGCCTGGTGGAGGCTGCCCCTGCACTGCTGGGGGGTGGGGGGGGGTGGGAGACATGAGTGGGGGCCTGGTGGGGGCTGCCCATGGTGGCAGGGGGGTGGGGGTGGTGGGAGACATGAGTGGGGGCCTGGTGGAGGCTGCCCCTGCACTGCTGGGGGGTGGGGGTGGTGGGAGACATGAGTGGGGGCCTGGTGGAGGCTGCCCCTGCACTGCTGGGGGGTGGGGGTGGTGGCTGACATGAGTGGGGGTCTGGTGGGGGCTGCCCATGGTGGCAGGGGGGTGGGGGTGGTGGGAGACATGAGTGGGGGCCTGGTGGAGGGTGCCCCTGCACTGCTGGGGGGTGGGGGTGGTGGAAGACATGAGTGGGGGCCTGGTGGAGGCTGCCCCTGCACTGCTGGGGGGTGGGGGTGGTGGGAGACATGAGTGGGGGCCTGGTGGAGGCTGCCCCTGCACTGCTGGGGGGTGGGGGTGGTGGGGGACATGGGTGGGGGCCTGGTGGAGGGTGCCCCTGGTGGCTAAGGGGGTGGGGGTGGTGGGAGACATGGGTGGGGGCCTGGTGGGGGCTGCCCATGGTGGCAGGGGGGTGGGGGTGGTGGGAGACATGAGTGGGGGCCTGGTGGAGGCTGCCCCTGCACTGCTGAGGGGTGGGGGGGGGTGGGAGACATGAGTGGGGGCCTGGTGGGGGCTGCCCATGGTGGCAGGGGGGTGGGGGTGGTGGGAGACATGAGTGGGGGCCTGGTGGAGGCTGCCCCTGCACTGCTGGGGGGTGGGGGTGGTGGGAGACATGAGTGGGGGCCTGGTGGAGGCTGCCCCTGCACTGCTGGGGGGTGGGGGTGGTGGGAGACATGAGTGGGGGCCTGGTGGGGGCTGCCCATGGTGGCAGGGGGTGGGGGTGGTGGGAGACATGAGTGGGGGCCTGGTGGAGGGTGCCCCTGCACTGCTGGGGGGTGGGGGTGGTGGGAGACATGAGTGGGGGCCTGGTGGAGGCTGCCCCTGCACTGCTGGGGGGTGGGGGTGGTGGGAGACATGAGTGGGGGTCTGGTGGGGGCTGCCCATGGTGGCAGGGGGGTGGGGGTGGTGGGAGACATGAGTGGGGGCCTGGTGGAGGGTGCCCCTGCACTGCTGGGGGGTGGGGGTGGTGGGAGACATGAGTGGGGGCCTGGTGGAGGCTGCCCCTGCACTGCTGGGGGGTGGGGGTGGTGGGAGACATGAGTGGGGGCCTGGTGGAGGCTGCCCCTGCACTGCTGGGGGGTGGGGGTGGTGGGAGACATGGGTGGGGGCCTGGTGGAGGGTGCCCCTGGTGGCTGGGGGTGGGGGTGGTGGGAGACATGGGTGGGGGTCTGGTGGGGGCTGCCCATGGTGGCAGGGGGGTGGGGGTGGTGGGAGACATGAGTGGGGGCCTGGTGGAGGCTGCCCCTGCACTGCTGGGGGGTGGGGGGGGAAGGAGACATGAGTGGGGGCCTGGTGGGGGCTGCCCATGGTGGCAGGGGGGTGGGGGTGGTGGGAGACATGAGTGGGGGCCTGGTGGAGGCTGCCCCTGCACTGCTGGGGGGTGGGGGTGGTGGGAGACATGAGTGGGGGCCTGGTGGAGGCTGCCCCTGCACTGCTGGGGGGTGGGGGTGGTGGGAGACATGAGTGGGGGCCTGGTGGGGGCTGCCCATGGTGGCAGGGGGGTGGGGGTGGTGGGAGACATGAGTGGGGGCCTGGTGGAGGGTGCCCCTGCACTGCTGGGGGGTGGGGGAGGTGGGAGACATGAGTGGGGGCCTGGTGGAGGCTGCCCCTGCACTGCTGGGGGGTGGGGGTGGTGGGAGACATGAGTGGGGGCCTGGTGGAGGCTGCCCCTGCACTGCTGGGGGGTGGGGGTGGTGGGAGACATGAGTGGGGGCCTGGTGGAGGCTGCCCCTGCACTGCTGGGGGGTGGGGGTGGTGGGAGACATGGGTGGGGGCCTGGTGGAGGGTGCCCCTGGTGGCTGGGGTGTGGAGGTGGTGGGAGACATGGGTGGGGGCCTGGTGGGGGCTGCCCATGGTGGCAGGGGGGTGGGGGTGGTGGGAGACATGAGTGGGGGCCTGGTGGAGGGTGCCCCTGGTGGCTGGGGGGTGGGGGTGGTGGGAGACATGGGTGGGGGCCCGATGGGGGCTGCCCATGGTGGCAGGGGGGTGGGGGTGGTGGGAGACATGAGTGGGGGCCTGGTGGAGGCTGCCCCTGCACTGCTGGGGGGTGGGGGTGGTGGGAGACCTGAGTGGGGGCCTGGTGGAGGCTGCCCCTGCACTGCTGGGGGGTGGGGGTGGTGGGAGACATGAGTGGGGGCCTGGTGGGGGCTGCCCATGGTGGCAGGGGGGTGGGGGTGGTGGGAGACATGAGTGGGGGCCTGGTGGAGGGTGCCCCTGCACTGCAGGGGGGTGGGGGTGGTGGGAGACATGAGTGGGGGCCTGGTGGAGGGTGCCCCTGCACTGCTGGGGGGTGGGGGTGGTGGGAGACATGAGTGGGGGCCTGGTGGAGGCTGCCCCTGCACTGCTGGGGGGTGGGGGTGGTGGGAGACATGGGTGGGGGCCTGGTGGAGGGTGCCCCTGGTGGCTGGGGGGTGGGGTGGTGGGAGACATGGGTGGGGGCCCGGTGGATGCTGCCCCTGCACTGCTGGGGGATGGGGGTGGTGGGAGACATGGGTGGGGGCCTGGTGGAGGGTGCCCCTGGTGGCTGGGGGGTGGGGGTGGTGGGAGACATGGGTGGGGGCCTGGTGGGGGCTGCCCATGGTGGCAGGGGGGTGGGGGTGGTGGGAGACATGAGTGGGGGCCTGGTGGAGGCTGCCCCTGCACTGCTGGGGAGTGGGGGTGGTGGGAGACATGAGTGGGGGCCTGGTGGAGGCTGCCCCTGCACTGCTGGGTGGTGGGGGTGGTGGGAGACATGGGTGGGGGCCTGGTGGAGGGTGCCCCTGGTGGCTGGGGGGTGGGGGTGGTGGGAGACATGGGTGGGGGCCTGGTGGGGGCTGCCCATGGTGGCAGGGGGGTGGGGGTGGTGGGAGACATGAGTGGGGGCCTGGTGGAGGCTGCCCCTGCACTGCTGGGGGGTGGAGGGGTGGGAGATATGAGTGGGGGCCTGGTGGGGGCTGCCCATGGTGGCGGGGGGGTGGGGGTGGTGGGAGACATGAGTGGGGGCCTGGTGGAGGCTGCCCCTGCACTGCTGGGGGGTGGGGGTGGTGGGAGACATGAGTGGGGGCCTGGTGGAGGCTGCCCCTGCACTGCTGGGGGGTGGGGGTGGTGGGAGACATGAGTGGGGGCCTGGTGGGGGCTGCCCATGGTGGCAGGGGGGTGGGGGTGGTGGGAGACATGAGTGGGGGCCTGGTGGAGGGTGCCCCTGCACTGCTGGGGGGTGGGGGTAGTGGGAGACATGAGTGGGGGCCTGGTGGAGGCTGCCCCTGCACTGCTGGGGGGTGGGGGTGGTGGGAGACATGAGTGGGGGCCTGGTGGAGGCTGCCCCTGCACTGCTGGGGGGTGAGGGTGGTGGGAGACATGAGTGGGGGCCTGGTGGAGGCTGCCCCTGCACTGCTGGGGGTGGGGGTGGTGGGAGACATGGGTGGGGGCCTGGTGGAGGGTGCCCCTGGTGGCTGGATGGTGGGGCTGGTGGCCGACATGGGTGGGGGCCTGGTGGGGGCTGCCCATGGTGGCAGGGGGGTGGGGGTGGTGGGAGACATGAGTGGGGGCCTGGTGGAGGGTGCCCCTGGTGGCTGGGGGGTGGGGGTGGTGGGAGACATGGGTGGGGGCCTGGTGGGGGCTGCCCATGGTGGCAGGGGGGTGGGGGTGGTGGGAGACATGAGTGGGGGCCTGGTGGAGGCTGCCCCTGCACTGCTGGGGGGTGGGGGTGGTGGGAGACATGAGTGGAGGCCTGGTGGAGGCTGCCCCTGCACTGCTGGGGGGTGGGGGTGGTGGGAGACATGAGTGGGGGCCTGGTGGGGGCTGCCCATGGTGGCAGGGGGGTGGGGGTGGTGGAGACATGAGTGGGGGCCTGGTGGAGGGTGCCCCTGCACTGCTGGGGGGTGGGGGTGGTGGGAGACATGAGTGGGGGCCTGGTGGAGGCTGCCCCTGCACTGCTGGGGGGTGGGGGTGGTGGGAGACATGGGTGGGGGCCTGGTGGAGGGTGCCCCTGGTGGCTGGGGGGTGGGGGTGGTGGGAGACATGGGTGGGGGCCTGGTGGAGGCTGCCCCTGCACTGCTGGGGGGTGGGGGTGGTGGGAGACATGGGTGGGGGCCTGGTGGAGGGTGCCCCTGGTGGCTGGGGGGTGGGGGTGGTGGGAGACATGGGTGGGGGCCTGGTGGGGGCTGCCCATGGTGGCAGGGGGGTGGGGGTGGTGGGAGACATGAGTGGGGGCCTGGTGGAGGCTGCCCCTGCACTGCTGGGGGTGGGGGGGTGGGAGACATGAGTGGGGGCCTGGTGGGGGCTGCCCATGGTGGCAGGGGGGTGGGGGTGGTGAGAGACATGAGTGGGGGCCTGGTGGAGGCTGCCCCTGCACTGCTGGGGGGTGGGGGTGGTGGGAGGCATGAGTGGGGGCCTGGTGGAGGCTGCCCCTGCACTGCTGGGGGGTGGGGGTGGTGGGAGACATGAGTGGGGGCCTGGTGGGGGCTGCCCATGGTGGCAGGGGGGTGGGGGTGGTGGGAGACATGAGTGGGGGCCTGGTGGAGGGTGCCCCTGCACTGCTGGGGGGTGGGGGTGGTGGGAGACATGAGTGGGGGCCTGGTGGAGGCTGCCCCTGCACTGCTGGGGGGTGGGGGTGGTGGGAGACATGAGTGGGGGCCTGGTGGAGGCTGCCCCTGCACTGCTGGGGGGTGGGGGTGGTGGGAGACATGAGTGGGGGCCTGGTGGAGGCTGCCCCTGCACTGCTGGGGGGTGGGGGTGGTGGGAGACATGGGTGGGGGCCTGGTGGAGGGTGCCCCTGGTGGCTGGGGGGTGGGGGTGGTGGGAGACATGGGTGGGGGCCTGGTGGGGGCTGCCCATGGTGGCAGGGGGGTGGGGGTGGTGGGAGACATGAGTGGGGGCCTGGTGGAGGCTGCCCCTGCACTGCTGGGGGGTGGGGGGGTGGGAGACATGAGTGGGGGCCTGGTGGGGGCTGCCTATGGTGGCAGGGGGGTGGGGGTGGTGGGAGACATGAGTGGGGGCCTGGTGGAGGCTGCCCCTGCACTGCTGGGGGGTGGGGGTGGTGGGAGACATGAGTGGGGCCCTGGTGGAGGCTGCCCCTGCACTGCTGGGGGGTGGGGGTGGTGGGAGACATGAGTGGGGGCCTGGTGGAGGCTGCCCCTGCACTGCTGGGGGGTGGGGGTGGTGGGAGACATGAGTGGGGGCCTGGTGGGGGCTGCCCATGGTGGCAGGGGGGTGGGGGTGGTGGGAGACATGAGTGGGGGCCTGGTGTTGGGTGCCCCTGGTGGCTGGGGGTGGTAGGAGACATGCATTGTTGATCAGTAGTGCAAGGTGACATGTGAGTTGGCTGGGGGGCATGCCCATGGTGGATGGGCTGCCTGCGGGACATGAGCAGGGGTGCAGGGTAGTCCCCCGTGGTGTGGGCTGCCTGCAGGGGCCGTGGAGGTTGTGGTGCGTACACCTGGGAGGACCCACATGGCCAATTCACGTGTGGTACTCCCCAGAACCCCTGAAATACACATACCCTGCTGAAATCGCATGTGGAACTTCCCGCGCAGCCCTGAAATACACGTACCCTGCTCACACTGGGCCAATCGCGTGTGGAATTTCCCGCGCACCCCTGCAATCCACGTACCCTGATGAAATCGCGTGTGGAACTTCCCGCGCACCCCGGAAATACACATACCATGCTGAAATCGCGTGTGGAAATTCCCGCGCACCCCTGAAATACACGTACCCTGATGAAATTGCGTGTGGGACTTCCCGCGCACCCCTGAAATACTCATACCCTGCTGAAATCGCATGTGGAAATTCCCCCGCACCCCTGAAATACACATACCCTGCTGGAATCGCGTGTGGAAATTCCAGCGCACCCCTGAAATACACGCACCCTGCTCGCACTGGGCCAATCGCGTGTGGAACTTCCCGCGCACCCCTGAAATACACGTACCCTGCTTGCACGGGGCCATTCACGTGTGGAACTTCCCGCGCACCCCTGAAATACATGTACCCTGCTTGCACGGGGCCATTCGCGTGTGGAACTTCCCGCGCACCCCTGTAATCCACGTACCCGGCCAAATCGCGTGTGAGACTTCCCGTGCACCCCGGTATACACGCACACGTATTTTCTGTCAGCGGGTGTCCGTGTTTGTGGGTACCCCTTTGCACGTCATTTGTCCTGGAGGGCCACAGTATAGGACATTCATCATGGCAGTATATGGGTGCTATTTGTTGGCGCACCTTTTGGCGCACATTTCTTACAGCCGCAGAGACGCTACCGCCTGCTTTCTTGTGGCGGTCGTGTTTGTGCCTGTGCGCTGGTTTGAGCGTGCGCTTTTTTGCCCTATTCTATTCCATGAATACGTGTTGTAGGCGAGCGTGTGGGCGTTCCGCGCACTTGTGCCCTGTACTTCCCCCGTGACGCCCACGTTTTGGCAAGTTGTTCCCCATTCCGAGTGTTACGCCCGTGTTCCGCCTACTTTTGTTGCGTGCGCCGCGCTATGTGCGATTTTCGCTGTGGCCTGTGCCAGTTTCGCTGTGACCTGGCGCACGCAGTTACATGGCCTGTGCGCCAACGTGCGCCGCGCACTTTTTTATCGCACATCCGCTGGTTTTCTCGCGCACGGCCTTCCATGAATCGATGTGCGCTGCTTTTCGTGCGATTTTCGCACTTGCACTGCGAATTTCGCTATTCCACTGCGATTCGCACGTTTTTGCCCACTTGCGCCGCGCTAATTATTCCATGAATCGGCCTGTCAATTTCTTTCTATCAAACCGTTCCAGGGAGGGGGCACCTGAGACCGACAGTGGCATCATCTCTCTCTCAATCTCAAATGTCACAGCCCACTGGACCTGAGTGGAAATAGTTAAGCAATATGACCCGAGCGGCGGGGGCATTACCGGCTCAGGTAATGCCCCCCTCGCTCAGGTCATATTTCTTTTAGTACCCGGGCCTGCAAGATCTGCATGACTGGGGCACTAAAAGCATTTTTTTCTGTCCTGAAAAGTTTCGGACTGAAAAAAAAAACGACCAAGAAAATGGCCACCTGGAAAGGGAAAACAGAGCCCGTTTTCCCTTTCCATGGCGGCCATCGGGAGTGGACGCACAGCGCGTCCGCTCCCGAAAAAAAAGACAAGAAGGTAAGTGGGGTTGAGGTTGGGAGGAAGGTGGAAGGGAGGGGAAAAAAAAACATACCTAGGTCCCCGGCGGGTGACGATGGAAGCCTCCAGCCGTGTGGAGGCTCGGAGCGGGGATGGCCCCGCTTCGAGACTCCACACAGTTGGAGGCTGCCATCGTCCCATGCCGGGGACAAAGCAAGCATTAGGTAAGTGGGGTGGGTGGGGTGGGGAGAGCGGAGAGGTGGGAGGGAAGGGAGGAATACAAAAAAACAACATACCTGACTCCCTGCTTTGAGCCTCCTCATTGGCTGAGGGGCTGCCACGCCCCCCACCGGGGAAAAGGCGTGTGGAATCCTGGCCGAGAATCGAGGGATTTTTGGCCGGGTAAAGCCCCGGCAAGGGCCAATCAGAATGCTTCTTTCATTCTTATTGCGCTCTCGCTGGGTACTAAATATAGTAAATGTATGCAGTGTCCTGTCAATCTTTGATGGCCTGTGGCATCGCCTTGTGCATATCCAGCTCCCTATTCGCTATCTATCCTGGGAAAGCGCTCTGTTAAGGCCTGCTCCACTCACAGTTGCCATTGCTTCTGCACAGTGTGTTCGGATAAAAACACTCGCCTTTCTCTTCAATAAACACAAATACATTCTGTGAAAAGGAACAGCCACAGGGCCTTTGAAATCATTACTTTTCATGACATGCAGGTGCTTGGTTACGCGAGTCTTAACGTTCCTGCTTTTTTGTGTCTATATTATACTTGATATGGAGGGACATTTCAACAGTATACAACATCAGCCAAGGGTGGACAGGGAACCAAAAGAGGCCCTTGAAATAATTTCCAAAGTGGCCCCATATTACACTTTTTGAGCATTTTCCTATGAGAAAATGTGAAAATAAAATTGGTAACCACACAAAAGAGGACCATGGTTCAGAGGCCCACTGGGAAATCTCCAGAGTTCCCCGTAGGCCAGTCCTGCCCTGTACCAGCATTAGAATTGTAAACATACTTTTAGTTGCCGTGGATGTATCCACAATCCAGAGGCGGTGCTGGTGGGGGGGGGCTAAGGGGCCTATAGCCCCTGGTCTTTTGGTTGGAGCCCCAGGAGCTACATCCAAAAGGCTGGCTAGCCCCGAGTCCCGACAGTTCCGACATTAGCAGAGCCCCGGGTCTTTTCCAGACCTAGCAACACCCCTGCCACAATATATTGGGAAACTAATTTCTGTTTCCTTCCTATCTGTCAGGCTGTAAATTGCTCACATTTAATTAACTTGTAGGTCTCTAGCTAATGGTTTACATGAAAAACGAATAGATGTCAACATATTTTCCAAACTGGGCAATTGGCGATATCTTAAATGTGGTGATTCACCGGATTTCATTGCAGGAAATTCATTCATGATCAGTACTGTTTCCTTAGTTTCGTTTTGTACGCTTTGTGACTGACGGCTGCAATTTGTAAAATAACCAGTTGTCTATTGAGTTGTGTTGTTAATGCTGTTGTACCGATCTACGCACTCCTTTGTTGATTGCTTTACTCTGTGTGGTTGGATCTTAGAATATTAATTTTGGGCACGTTTGCAAAGTTGCAGTTCAATAATCCGCTCACTGGCCAAGATCACAAGGCTGCGCTGCAATGAATCCCTCTGGCTGGAGTCCTGCCTTGTGCTGATTGCCTTCTTCCCCGTTGTTGAGGCCAGAGATCACACGGCTGCGCTGCAATGAATCCCTCTGGCTGGAGTCCTGCCTTGTGTTGATTGCCTTCTTCCCCGTTGTTGAGGCCAAGATCACAACACTGCGCTGCAATGAATCCCTCTGGCTGGAGTCCTGCCTTGTGCTGATTGCCTTCTTCCCCATTGTTGAGGCCAAGATCACAAGGCTGCGCTGCAATGAATCCCTCTGGCTGGAGTCCTGCCTTGTGCTGATTGCCTTCTTCCCCGTTGTTGAGGCCAGAGATCACACGGCTGCGCTGCAATGAATCCCTCTGGCTGGAGTCCTGCCTTGTGCTGATTGCCTTCTTCCCCGTTGTTGAGGCCAAGATCACAACACTGCGCTGCAATGAATCCCTCTGGCTGGAGTCCTGCCTTGTGCTGATTGCCTTCTTCCCCATTGTTGAGGCCAAGATCACAAGGCTTTGCTGCAATGAATCCCTCTGGCTGGAGTCCTGCCTTGTGCTGAATGCCTTCTTCCCCATTGTTGAGGCCAAGATCACAAGGCTTCGCTGCAATGAATCCCTCTGGCTGGAGTCCTGCCTTGTGCTGATTGCCTTCTTCCCCGTTGTTGAGGCCAGAGGTCACATGGCTGCACTGCACTGAATCCAGTCACCTTTGCTGATTCCTTTATTTCCCCCACTTGGATCTGAATTCCACATAATGTACTACTCATCCTCGGTCCCAAGGCTGCACTGTAATAAATCCCTTGATGCCCTTTGTGCCAATTGCTTCTCTTTCCTCCCCACCAAACACAATGGCCCAGCGCATACTGCTTGCCCAAGATTACTTGTACACAGCAATGTGGTGTCTGCCCACAAAGAACTTCGTCGACGTTGTGCCAGTTGTAGCCTTTTGTATATTTGAACACCTTAGCCCAACCAAGTACACTTATACTTTGTTTTAAACATAACATTGTATCCTCAAAGAATGAGATGTTCTAAACGTCCTAATGACCCGCTCATTGGGCTGTTACCAGCTACAGATATCCCTTGGCTCTCGATAGAGGATCAGAAATAAAGACTTGTCAAGGGGCTGTTGCCACCTGGTGGCACCTCTACAAATGCAGCATTATTGCTTCAACTGTTGCCCCACTGTATTATGCTCATTAGCACTGTATGAATTATTTTTGCTGGATTCTAATATTTTTAATTTAGTTTAATTGGTGCCCCCACTGTATTTAGCTCTTTTGCATCCTATATCCATGGTTTGCCCGCTGTATACATTGTCTTTCCTAAATCTCATGCTCCCTTCTTCATTCCCACACTATTTGCAGACCAACTATAACACTCACACAAGTCAATTTAAAATGTATCCCAACAGACATTAAACAACAGAACTCTACAACTCTACAACCAACTTATATAACACCAGCCCAGCCAATGCACCCCAGTGCCAGGCGCATAGATGACTCCCGTTTGGAGTCAAATGCCTCTATGCCCGCTATGCAGACCACTTGAAACAAACCCACACACAGTACCCGAGTACTTCTGACCTGCCCCCATCAACACAGCAGCAAAGCTATCTTGCATTTTCCCTCTCTCCAACTTACTTAACAACCCACTCGCTTTCAGATCCATCGGAGATCCTGGAGACCCAGCAAACGGCAGGAGTGGGCAGTATAATTCCCAGAAACCTAACATAACATATCATGCTTTGTCAAAGCCTTCCATGCTCTGGGAAACCCTCCAGACCATCACTTTCCAGCGTGCCAAGCCATTACATAAGGGGAAAACCATATGCATGCCCCACAAGGCCGAAGACTGTCCGTGGATGCGTGTGGTCTCGTGCACAAGGGATGTGACCAAGCAGTTCGGGCTGGACATCCCTTTTTGGGGTGGGACCAAGCTTGGTTTGCATACGGTCTTTCCCCTTCTGTAATGGCTTGGCAGGAGAAGAACGATGGTCTGGAGGGCTGCCCAGAGCAATGACGAAGAATGTGATTAATTCTAAAACTTCCAATCATCACTGTTTGGTTTTGCTTGAGTTCCTCCACCTACCTGCAGCCTACTGTATTATTTGATATTTGAGCAAAATGTACCACCAATCCTAAAACTCATCTTCCTCAAGGCTTTCCACCAGACTCAACGAAACATTCTAATGGTGCCAACCCTTGGACCGGCTAGCCAAGAGTTCATGGTTCATTATGATATGATATTATATAATTTGGCATTTATAACACGCCTATACACAAGTTGCTTCCTTTAATGTTGATAATCAGAATTGCAAATGCAGTGTCTCGAGAGGCTATAATGCGCCTTCTTTGACAGAGTTTTTAATGTAACAGCAGGCACATTTGTTTGGGGGTTTGTATTGTGCACGGGAGGGGGCTTGGCGATGGGGTTTGTGGGGAGCAGGGGGGCAGGCCAGCAGGGAACATAGTTTCACTACTTCTTTTCATACATTTCGACAACTGCTCTTACCCTTTCCCTTACTTTCCACCTTAGCACTCTGAAACATTTTCTTTGCATGCAGTGTGGTCTGAAAAACGAAATAAATAAAATGGGGATCATTAATGGAAACATCAGCAGAGGGCGGCTGCTCGGGGACCTGTGTTCAGTAGGCATGTCAGGACTTCCAGCCTCATTCTGCTACCAGAGGTGAATCTGACAGGAGGAGCCTAACTGCTTCCGCATTTGCGCACCCGAGAGCAGCACTACAGCAGGAAAGTCCCAGAGACCTCTTCAATACATTGTGTATTGTTGAGTATTGTTGGTGAATTCCATAACTCAGTTCTTCTTCATCTAAAAGTCTGCATGGCTTCTTTGGAATGTAACAGTACACAATTGAGCCTTAAATACTGAGTGAGAGGTCATTAGCAAAAAATAATGGCCCATCCAAAGCTCTACAAGGCTAGTAACACAAGGAAGTGAGTTTATTGTAGATTGTAAAAAAAGCACACACACGTGCTCTAATTAACATGGAACTAGTAACAATAAACATTACACATTGTGTGTTTTATTACAGTTAGTTAGTTTGAGGAATTGACCCGTCTCTGTCTTTACACAGCTGATGTCCTCTTCTTTCTGCTGCATGCCAGGTTGCTGCTCAGGTCAGAATGTTTGGAATGTGTTCTACACCAGACACTATAGACTGAGCATTCTGATTGGCTGAGTGAAGGTCTTTAATGGAATCCATCTGCTAGGTTGGCTTTATAGAGTTTATAGACTTAGCCAAGGGCTGTGCGGGGAGTTACAGGCCCTGAAGTTAGGTCTGAGGGCAAGGTCTATAGCTATTATAATCCACATCGCTCTCCAAAATAAACGCTATACTTACAAGTATTTAGAAGTTTTCAGTGAAAACATCCCTCTGGGTTGTCATAGGGAGTTGGTTGCAGGTACAAATAATAATTTGGGTACATTGTAAAACTAAGAATTGAAAAATAATCCCCCCTTCCCACACACAAAAGGAATCGTGCATGCTGTCCTCCAATGGGTTTAATGGATTCAACATTATCAATGTATTTATTTATTTTATTTATTTATTTGTAGTTTAATAGTTTTAAGAAATGGACACATTCCTTTAACTATTGAGAGTAAGGCATCCAATCAGATCTCTCAGAATGCAGAGGGCCACTACTCTTACTGCCCCACTCTGATTCAAAGCACTGGCAATGACCAGTGCAGTCACTGCTAAAGTGGGAAAGAGAGATGGTGGAATAAGGTGGCAGGGTGAATAAGAGGTAGGCAATTGGCTGAGGCAGTCAGGTGTCTCTGTCCTTTGTTTTTGTAGCTCTTTGTTACTGCTCTCCCCTGCAGTCCTGATAGTAATCTATAGCCATCCCATAGAGCAAGCACTTAGTAACGAGTTTCGTAGCCTGTTTGGCGTCTTTTTGGAGGGATCAATCTGTGTTTTTAGTGCAATTTCCAATCCAGTTTTTGTGCTAGATTACTGCCTTTGTTGTGTAGTCGTTTGTTTCTGTCCTTCTTCCGCCCCCCTTCCATCTTCATAGCAATTGGCTGATGCAGTTAGGTGTCTCTGTCCTTTGTTTTTTGAGCCTTTTTTCTTACTGTTTTCCCCTGTCTGTCTGATAGTAATATATAGTCATCCTGTACAGTATGCATTTGTATTTGTATTTGTTTATTTATAACGCGCAGACCATCAGGCCCGGAGGCATCAGGGCGCAATTTAAGCAAGGTTACATACAGAGCATAGATACATACATAAAGATTTACGAGTTTGTGCAGGGTTGCATACAGAGCAAATATACATATGAAAGAATGGCACATAAGATAATAAAGAAGCAATTCAATGTACATGAGTTACAATGTGAGTAGAGGCAGAAGACATAACAAGAATCTATGAATAAAAGTGGAGTATGGAGGCAACTGTGCACGACGTGTCTTGGTGCTCTTTGAAGAGCCAAGATTTGGTTTTGGCCTTGAATGTGTTGAAGGAGTCTTCGGATCTGATTGTCACGGGAGGGCGTTCCAAACCTTGGACGCTAAGACAGGGAAGCTTGTGCCCCCCGCTCTCTGGAGTTTGAACCTCGGGATCGAAAGGCAGTGGGTCTGGGCGGTTCTTAGAGGTCGGGATGTTGAGTGGCGGGACAGCCGACTGCAGAGGTAGGGGGGGCCTTATTAGCCAGACATTTGTGTGTGAGGGCAAGTGCTTTCAGTGAGATTCTCTGTTTCACAGGTAACCACATTAGATTGGTTCTGGATTCAGAGATGTGATGGTTGCGAGGGATGTTTAGGGCGGCTCTAATAGCGTTGTTTTGGGTTGTTTGAAGTTTATTCAGGTTCTCTTGGCTGGTACCTAAGTAGAGGGCGCTGCAATAGTCAATTCTGGCCATGATCAGGGTTCTAGAAAGTGTGACAGAGTTGGGAGTGGTAAGAAACGGTCTGCAGGCTGCGATGAGTTTACATGTGTATGCAGAGGCTGATCTGACTGCATTTATTTGTCGAGCTAAGGATAGGGTGGCATCAAGGTAGAAACTAAAAGATTTGGTGTCCTTCGAGACTTGGATGGTGTTGCCGTCAATGGCAAAGGACTTGTAGGCAGGCTCAAGTTTGCAAGGGGGGGCGACGTGCCCAGGATGAGGAGCTCAGTCTTGTTGTCATTTAGGCATAACTGGTGTTGGGCCATCCAGGCTTGGATGACCAGGTAGACATCGTTGAGTGCCTTGGAGTCAGCTAGATAGTCACCTGTGATGGGAATGAGTATCTGGGTGTCGTTTGCATAGTTTGTGTAGGAGACACCCAGATAGTCAAGCACATCGAAGAGTGGTTTCGTGAAAATTTTATAAAGTGTGGGAGACACGCAGGATCCCTGAGGAACGCCACAGTGAATAGGAGAAGGATCTGCGGATGCGGACGGAGCAAAGACCCTCATGGATCTGTGTAGGTGCCTTTCCCCGGCTTACTACGTCTGAGAGAAAATAAAATAACCAACACAACACCTGTCGGGGAAGGAGGCACTGAGACCCGGCTGCAAGAGTTCAAAGGATGGTTTATTTCTCCAGCTAGGAAATAACCCAAAAAACCCTCCAAAAACATTTACATCATCACTCCTATATATATCAATTAAAGTAACTCTAACAAAAAATACTAAATGGACCCGATTGGCCAGGCAGTGTGGTGCTGTAGGTGTGGGTGGCATCTCTTCCTTCTGATTGGCTGAGTGGCTGACGAGATGATGGACGTCAAATATCTTGTGCTCCACGCAGTTCAGGGTCCGGTCACTGTGGTCACTACCTAAGCTAATATGTTGCATTCGTAAAACACTAAATAACAAATTATCTAAACATTTTATGCTACTTTTCATATTTCTTACACAAATCACACATAGTAATTATTGTCAGTACAATTGGGTCATTTGTGGCTTTAATTGGAGGCCTTGACCTTTATTATGCATGTAAAAAGAGTCATGCTGTGTTTCACATATCTCCTAAGCTTTAGACCTATTAGTGTAAGTAAAAACATGTATTGTGGCAAGATGCTTAAGGTTAGTAGTGGGTGTGTTGGGTGGGTTTCGCAGCGCAGGCGAGGGTCTGGCACTTGAAAGAAATACCTTACATGGAGCGCAGGGTCAGGATGGCAATAAATTGCTCTAAATGGGGGTGGGTGGCTTGCACGTTTATGGGGACGAACGAACAGAAAGTGCTTAGCTCATCCTGGTTCACATGCTGGTTCTCATGGTAACAGTGATCTCAGAGGAAAAAAACTGTATCATATTGATTGTTGCAACTTTCTCCAGCTTCAGCGTGAGAATGGGAGTGCGGAGCTTTCCTTCGCAGGGGGAGTGCAAGGGTGGGGGCCACCCAGCTGCCTGCGCGCCTTGTGTGTGTGTCTCTGTCCTTGGCTATTGCAGTGGAAGGGGAGCTGAGCCTTGCTGTACTATCGCAGTGAGGCCTGTTTACCCAAGATGGAGTCGAAAGGGGGCACAAAAGATGGATGCCCCGTGTCCTGCTCAGTAGCCCCATCTATGTAGCGGTCAACCATGGTTAACTTTACATAAGGGCAAGGGGCAAACCCACTACCGGAGGCACATGGTCCAAGCTTTGTACTGAGGAGTGTATGGCGCGAAAGAGCCTGGGGGCCCCTCGCTCCCATACACTCCCCCCTTTCGTTACATGTAAAGTAACAAACTACTTATCTCGTTCTTTCGTTCTCCCTTCGGTAGCGCTCAGCTTCAGCCACAGCCTCATCCCAAGCGGGTGTACCCTTTATTGGCATCCATGCTTTGCACACACTTCTCAAGTTGTTACCCCTTCTTGCATATTCTTTTGGGGTGACCATTAAGTATATCCCACCATCCCCATCCAAATCTATCCAAACCTCGTTATACCACAGCAAGTCCTTTGGTTCTTTAATGGTAGTGTGATGTAGATTATCGACCACGTCCCCATACTGCCTATAGATGGCAGTCATTCTATACTGCGGTGTGGTGTATTCTCCAGTTTGTACTTGGGCATCTATCAGAGTAGCCACAGTTGTCTGTCAGCCCACTGTTACCATCATCATCGCTGAATTAGGCATATTATTTTCACAGCATCTTAGTCCCAGTTGGCACACACAGAATATTATGTTACGCTCACCTGACTCCCACGGAGGCGCTGGCCTGGTTCGCGCTGCTGTGACCTCTTCTAAGGTGATGCGCAGGGTTCGGAAGACGGACTGGACCGGGCACCCAAATCTGGCTTGTCTGTCTCGCAGAAGTATCCTTCTGTAGGCGAAAATAGGGGATTAACTGTCTGCGGGGTAATGCAATCGGCCTCCCACTTTCCCCTCTCACCCTCCTTGAAACCCTTCTGTGATTTCTCGTAGCGTCTCACCTTAGGGTCTGGAAGGACGAGCTCTCCATCCTGCTTCTGATGCAGGGGCGCGTTGGTGTCCAGTTACTTCACTGGATTTTCGGATTGGTGAGAACCAAACTTGCTTGGCTTACAGGTAAGTTTTTTGATAAGAGGTTCCCCTTGTGTCCATGCATGAATGTACTAATGCTAGTGTCTTTTTCCCCATAGGGGCCGGGGTGCGGAATGCCGGGGAACAGGCACCGACCCGAGATGAGAGATGAAATCCTTGTAGAAATCAGGTAAGTCTTTAATGAGCGTTTTTTGGTAATGTCTTTTCATTCGCTCATTAACGCCGATGTCTCTTTTTCCCCTTAGGGGCCGGGGTCCGGAAATGCCAGGATGCGGCGCGGACCCGAAATGAAGAGGGAATGAATCAACAGGTAAGTCTTAACATGGAGATTTAGCTTTCCTTATTCCCTTCCCTCTCTCACCTTTTGTTATGGTCTTTTTCTCCCTAGGCGCTGGGGCGTGACTGCGAATCCGGATGATCGCTGCTGAACATGGAGGCGCTCTGTAAAGGTGAGTGGAATGCGGCGCTACAGCGATCGACGCGATGAGCTTTTAAATTAAAGTCTTCCTTTTCAGGATTGTCGGCGAGATGTCTCCGGGATGCGGATTTAGCAGGTAAGGACTTTTCCTTCTTCTGTTCTCTTCTTCTCTTCCTTTGCAGGTGATCCAGGATGCTGGCAGGCGTGGCAGAAGTCAGGATGTAGGAGCAGACACGGTGAGTGTCCAGCTGCTAGATGCAGAACAACGCGAAGCACGTGTGGCTGTTCGGGTGGGGTTTAAATAGCCTTGGAAGAAGTTCCAGGTATGTATCCTTCCTCCAATCAGGTATGTATCCTTCCCCGACCACGCCCGGATGGTAAATTAGTCCCACAGGTAAAGTAGTTCCTTTCAGGCCTCAAGGAGGCCGGGATCCTGCAGCATGGTCTGCATCAGGTAAGTGCACCCAAGCATTCCCATGATGAGCCTGGCGCCTATGGCGCCAGGACTGATGTCTTTTATGAGCCTGACGCCATAGGCGCCAGGACACTGTCCAAAGGGCCCCTATATGGGGTTGCTGGGTCCTTCCTTTTGGACTGGATGTCCGCTTTCGGGGACGCTGGGCTTGAACCGGCTCCCCGGGAGCGGGCATCATGACAGCACTCCCCTCCAAGGCCCCTCCCAAGGTTGTTCCCTCCGGGGGTTTTGGTTTGTCTGGGAAGAGTCAGTGGAATTTCCTGACTAATCGAGGTGCATGCACATGGTCGCTGGGTTCCCACGACCTCTCCTGAGGTCCGTACCCCTTCCAATCAATTAGGTAGAACAGTTTTGAGCTAAACATTTTTGAGTCTAAAATGTTCTTCACTTCGAATTCGGGCTCCCCATCTATTAGAATAGGTTATGGAGGTTTGAGTAGTCGGGTTCCGGGTACCACTGGTTTCAGAAGTGACACATGAAAAACAGGGTGAATTCGCATACTAGCTGGTAAATCAAGTTTAACAGCCACTGGGTTAATTATTGCCGTAATAGAATAAGGTCCCAGATATTTTGGGTTAAAAGTTCGAGGCCCTTTGAGTGGTAAATGTCTGGTAGCTAACCACACTTGATCCCCAATCTGATACGGAGGTGCTTCACTCCGATGTAGATCAGCATTCTCCTTGTACTTTCTCTTGGCTTGTTGTAAATGCCTAGATGCCTCTTTGAAGGCTTGGGTAATTGTAGAATGCAGATGTTCTACTGCAGGCATTCCGAGGTTCTGAGGTGAGTCAAGGTTTGAGGTTCGAGGGTGATGCCCAAACAAAGTATAAAAAGGACTGTGGCCAGTTCCAGAGTGTATAGAATTATTATATGCGAATTCGGCTATCCAAAGAATGTCTTTCCAGTTGCTTTCCGATTGCTGTAACATACACCGTAAGTACTTTTCAAGGGTCTGATTTGTCCTCTCGGTCTGACCATCGGTCTGAGGGTGGTGACTGGTCGATAATCTTACGTCGATCTGCGCCATTTGACAACATTTGCGCCAGAAGTGGGAAATGAATTGGCTTCCCCGGTCAGAGATTAGTATAGATGGGAATCCATGTAGCCGAACAATATTTTCGAGGAATTCTTTGGCTAGGACAGAAGCTGAAGGTAAACCTTTCAAAGGAATAAAGTGGGCCATTTTGGAAAACAAATCCACAATTACCAGAATAGTATTGTACCCCGAACAAGGAGGCAGGTCCGTAATAAAATCCATTGATAGGGTGTGCCAGGGTGCTGGTGGTATGTCTAGAGGTTGAAGGAGACCGGCTGGTCTTTTCTTTGGACTTTTATTTTGGGCGCAAACACCACAGGACATCACAAAAGATTTAACATCTTTTCGCCAAGAGGGCCACCAAAATTGTCGTTTCACCTTTTCCTCTGTCTTGGCAATACCGGGGTGTCCCTCTATTAATGTATCATGATAACCGGAAATAACTAGTTTGTGTAATTCCTTATGTGGCAGGAATAAGCGTCCTTGGAAATAAGGTAAACCTTTATCTATGGTAAAGTCTGATCCCTTTTGTATCCATTCCTGTAAGGTTGCAGGGTCCAGGAGTTGTTTCACTCTGGCTTGAATGTCTTCAAGCGTCTGTAACGAAGTCATGCCTAGAATCCTCTGTTTGGGAATTATTGATACTGGTTCTGAGCTTGTATCAGATTCTCCCATTCCAATTCGGGATAAGGCGTCTGCTTTGCCATTCTTGCAGCCAGGTCGATAGGTAATCACGAAATCAAATTCAGCGAAAAACAAAGCCCATCGGAGCTGCCGTGATGACTGAGCCTTGGCGGTTTTCAAATACTGTAAATTCCGGTGATCAGTGATCACTGTGATGGTATGTCGAGCGCCAAGCTGATAATGCCGCCAGGCTTTAAAAGAGGACTTAATGGCTAACAGTTCTTTGTCCGTGATTGCATAATTAACCTCGGGTGCCGACAATTTTCTGGACCAAAATGCTACGGGATGCAGTTGGTTGGTTGCGGGATCTCTATGGGACAGGACAGCTCCCATGGCTAGGCTGGATGCGTCAGTCTCGATGACATAAGGGAGATCTGGACGCGGGTGTTTCAATATAGGTGCGGAGGTAAACTTAGCTTTTAAATCCTGAAAGGCCTGCTCGGCTTCTTCAGACCATTCAAAACGTTTATTTTTCCTCAAGAGTGCAGTAATGGGGTGTACCACGCGTGATAAACCTGCGATAGAAATTGGCAAAGCCGAGCATGCTTTGAACCCCTTTTACAGAGCTAGGTGATGGCCATTTGAGGATGGCATCCACTTTTCTTGAGTCCATTCGGACTCCTTTGGGTGTCAGGATGAAACCTAGAAACTCGACTTCTGTGGTATGGAAAACACATTTCTCCAATTTAGCAAATAGTTTGTGTTGGCGCAGTTTTTCAAGTACTGCCCTGACGTGTTTTCTGTGATCAGATTCCGAAGAGGAGTACACCAGAATGTCATCGATATATACGACAACACAAACATCGATGAGTTCCCGAAGGACATCATTCATGAAGTATTGGAAGGCAGCCGGCGCGTTACACAATCCGAAAGGCATCACATGGTACTCGAATAATCCGTATTTAGTACGGAAGGCAGTTTTCCATTCGTCGCCTTCTTTAACTCGTACCAGATGATAAGCCCCCCGGAGATCTAACTTGGTGTATATGCAAGCGTCCTTCACCTGGTCAAGGAGTTCAGGGATCAGAGGCAGAGGATAACGGTTTTTAACCGTTATCTGGTTCAATGCGCGGTAATCGATACAAGTTCTAAGGTCGCCTTCTTTTTTGGGCACGAAGAACAAAGCCAAGGATGCCGGGGACTTTGACGGGCAAATAAAACCATTAGCTAGGTATTGATCCAAATATTGTCTCAAATGCAGATTCTCAGGTTCGGTAAGGGCATAAATCCTGCTACAAGGGGGTTGTGCACCGGGCACCAGATCGATTTGGCAATCGTATGATCTGTGAGGAGGTAACGTGTTGGCCTGTTCCTTTTGGAAGACGTCCTGAAAGTCTTGGTATTCTGGAGGTAGTTGCATGGAGCCAGAGGTTACAGATGCTAGATTAATCTTCAGGTTTTCTGGGTAGCAGGTTTGTGTACAATCCGGGAAGGTTATTCTCTTAGCTCGCCAATCAATTCGAGGATTATGTGTCTCTAACCAGGGGATTCCAAGAATAACCTGAAACTGTGGAGCCTTGATTACATCAAATGCAACACCCTCCCGATGGCTGTCGGGACCAATAAGAGTCACCTCAGTAGTGGAATGTGTTACCGGTCCAGAGGCAATTTCAGTTCCATCGACTGTGGTGATGACATCTTTGCTGGTTTTAGGACGGAGAGGGAGGTTAATCCTAGAGACCAATTCACGATCCACATAGTTTCCAATAGCCCCACTATCGATGTATGCCTTTATTGCATGCAACCGCTTAGGCTGTTCTGGATCTACGAGAACCATTGGCACAATGAAATGCGAGGTCTGAGAGTTAGTTTTCAAGCTCGGCAAGTGGACCCCTACACTTGTCGGGCAGAGTCGTTTCCTGAAACAGAGTCTTCATGGTTTTTATCAGCGGCTCCTACCGCCTTTCGGGGCGGTTTTGCCGGGCAATCTCGTAGAAAGTGTCCAGAATTCCCACAATAAAGACATAATTTTAACTGCTGCCTCCTTTCACGTTCCTTTTGAGTTAAGGGTCCTTTAACCCCTCCAATTTGCATAGGCTCAGAGACATCAACTCCCTTGGGATTAGCATGGGTCTTGACCAACACCCGGGTCTCAAACCTGGACCGATCTGCTTTTCTGCTTTGAAGTCTGTGATCCAATTGGACCACTAAGTCTATATACTCTGTGCATTCTTGGGGCGGATTTACAACTTGGGCCAAGACATCTTTAAGTTCTCCGCGAAGGCTTCGATAAAACAACGTGACTCTTTTATCCATCCCGTTTCCACAATTAGTCTATTAAAGGTTGCAATATAGGATAGGAGGTCCTGATTGCCCTGTCGCAGGGATAGAAGTTCGTCATCCACAGCCTGCCCCTGAGAGTGTCGAGCAAATAACCTTTCCATGCTTGCTTGAAACCTTTGAAAATCACGGAGAATCGGGTTATCTTGAGTAACCAGTGGAACTGACCAATCGGCAGCGCAGCCGCTGTGATATGACAATACAAAGGCTACCTTGGTCTGATCATTAGGGAAGGCCTCAGGTCTGCATAGGAAGTGCAAACGACACTGATTCATGAATACAGCGAATCGTTTGGAGTCCCCAGAAAAGCGTTCGGTGGGGCCAGCCGCAAGTTTCCAGGTAGATTAATCTGCACATGGCTACTGGAAACCACAGGAGCGGGGTTCCCTCCGGAAACGGGTAGAGGAGTTTGCCCAGCTTGACCTTGCAAAAGCTGTCTGGCCAGGTCATCAGTTCTCTCCTTTGATATTATTAATTCCCTCCTGAGGGCATTAGTCTCTTGACGAGCGGCATGTACTTCGGCCCGTAATTCCCCCAGTAATTGGGCCAACTGATCAGTCTCAGAACTTTCCATAGCGCCTGGGTGGGAATTTGTAGGAAGGCTTCGCGTTCTGTTACGCTCACCTGACTCCCATGGAGGCGCTGGCCTGGTTCGCGCTGCTGTGACCTCTTCTAAGGTGATGCGCAGGGTTTGGAAGACGGACTGGACCAGGCACCCAAATCTGGCTTGTCTGGCTCGCAGAAGTATCCTTCTGTAGGCGAAAATAGGGGATTAACTGTCTGCGGGGTAATGCAATCGGCCTCCCCCTTTCCCCTCTCACCCTCCTTGAAACCCTTCTGTGATTTCTCGTAGCGTCTCACCTTAGGGTCTGGAAGGACGAGCTCTCCATCCTGCTTCTAATGCAGGGGCGCGTTGGTGTCCAGTTACTTAACTGGATTTTCGGATTGGTGAGAACCAAACTTGCTTGGCTTCCAGGTAAGTTTTTTGATAAGAGGTTCCCCTTGTGTCCATGCATTAATGTACTAATGCTAGTGTCTTTTTCCCCTTAGGGGCCGGGGTACCGAATGCCGGGGAACAGGCACCGACCCGAGATGAGAGGTGAAATCCTTGTAGAAATCAGGTAAGTCTTTAATGAGCGTTTTTTGGTAATGTCTTTTCATTCGCTCATTAACGCTGATGTCTCTTTTTCCCCTTAGGGGCCGGGGTCCGGAAATGCCAGAATGCGGCGCGGACCCGAAATGAAGAGGGAATGAATCAACAGGTAAGTCTTAACATGGAGATTTAGCTTTCCTTATTCCCTTCCCTCTCTCACCTTTTGCTATGGTCTTTTTCTCCCTAGGCGCTGGGGCGTGACTGCGAATCCGGATGATCGCTGCTGAACACGGAGGCGCTCTGTAAAGGTGAGTGGAATGCGTCGCTGCAGCGATCGACGCGATGAGCTTTTAAATTAAAGTCTTCCTTTTCAGGATTGTCAGCGAGATGTCTCCGGGATGCGGATTTAGCAGGTAAGGACTTTTCCTTCTTCTGTTCTCTTCTTCTCTTCCTTTGCAGGTGATCCAGGATGCTGGCAGGCGTGGCAGAAGTCAGGATGCAGGAGCAGACACGGTGAGCGTCCAGCTGCTAGATGCAGAACAACGCGAAGCACGTGTGGCTGTTCGGGTGGGGTTTAAATAGCCTTGGAAGAAGTTCCAGGTATGTATCCTTCCTCCAATCAGGTATGTATCCTTCCCCGACCACGCCCGGATGGTAAATTAGTCCCACAGGTAAAGTAGTTCCTTTCAGGCCTCAAGGAGGCCGGGATCCTGCAGCATGGTCTGCATCAGGTAAGTGCACCCAAGCATTCCCATAATGAGCCTGGCGCCTATGGCACCAGGACTGATGTCTTTTATGAGCCTGACGCCATAGGCGCCAGGACACTGTCCAAAGGGCCCCTATATGGGGTTGCTGAGTCCTTCCTTGGGGACTGGATGCCCGCTTTCGGGGACGCCGGGCTTGAACCGGCTCCCCGGGAGCTGGCATCATGACATATTAGGAGAAGAAAAACAATAATGGGAATGAGTATCTTCGCTGCTATGTTCACCCATGATGGTATCCAGCTGAACAGATTGTCGAACCACATGCTGTTGTCCGCTCCACCTTCCGTTCTCATTCTTTCTCCTATGTTATGCACTGCTGTTATCACGTGTGACAGTGTCCCGTTATCAGCATCTGAAGTTGGTACAAATGTGCAGCACGCCCCCCCAATTTTTTTGCAAACACCGCCGTCCATCACTATGATAAGATCTAAGACATATCTGTTTTGCATCGTCATCAGGTGCAGTGCACAGAGCTCTATTTTTATGTTGAATCCTTCTTCAGTGTCGTTAGCCAGCTGGATGAGCTCCCAGCGTGTTATCTGCAGCCATTTCGCGTTTGTCCTTGTTTGAACGCCTGGTGCTAGAAATGATGCAAAAAAATGTCTCTGCAGATGAGAAAAGCTTGTACTGCTGTGGGATTTCAGCAAGGAGTTCTGACGATTTGGACGAAATATAATTGGATCTTTTGCTGCGTGACAACTTGGTTGTCAATGTTTCTTCTGACAATAGTTTGTATGATAGGGGCTCTGTGATTGTCTCATCGGGTGCTGTCGATGGTTCAGCCGATTGCCCTGCTGCCGATATGTCAGCCGATTGGCCTGCTGTCGACTGTCAGCCGAAGGCCTTGCTGTAAACTGAACGTGGCTCTCTGGTATCACCATTAGGGCTGAGTGAAGTGTGGCTAGGGCACAAGTGCCCCTCCAGGATGCTGGGAGATGCAGGTAAGCTTGTTTGCCACAGATCCAGTATATGTCCATTAATGCGGCAGTGCCTTTTTTCATATCTGGTATTATTAAAGTCTTATTGCACTGCTGTGCGTTTCCCATATACACCTTCCCTTCTCCATGGAAGCAAAGTTCGTGCGGTATTTCCCTTTGAATCTTTATGGGTCTCTCTAGTGGTCTGACCCATGTCAGCTTGGTGATATGCTGTGACCAGATGGGGATGCACGTTTCTTTTGCCCACTCGTATGTTTCGTCTGGCAGCCCTCGAAGCCCCTCAGCTTTGCATTTAATCGTTTCATCATGCCACTTGTCGTCTGCATACATTGTCCCTTTTATGATGAAAAATGGCTCTTGGAGGCAGATTACACCTTGTCGCCTGCTGGTGCATGTTTGTTCGTTTTCCAATTTTTCCATGGTGACTGTGTGTGCCTGAAATGTCTTTTTTATTCTACACAGCATCAGATGAATCAAACATTGGGCCTCAGACAAGGGTACTTTCTGTGGAATTAACATTTTTGGGGTTCCAGTTGCATGAGGAATAAGTGAGCACACGTAGCAACTTTCATTACTTGCTTGCTTTGCTGCACTGCTCATGTCTGAATACCATTTATTTGATTGGTCAGGGTGTCGGGGGTCCTCTATTTCATCTAACCCCAGGTTGTGATAAATATCATATCTGTTTTTTCCCGCCCCCCTTTTTCTCCTTGCTCTTTTGTTTTTTAATTGGGTACCAACTCGTTGATATTGCAGCGGGAATATTCTGGACCATGCATCATCAATGTTGTTCATGGTGACATGTGTGTATTCAGTAGTGGTTTCTGGTGCCGTGTGTGTGTGCATGCTTGTATTTCTGGAGTTAGTCAACCAATAGTAATCGTCATTTACATTCCATCCAAGCTCTATTTCCTTGGCCATAGTATTACTCAACAATGGAATAGCAGTTTTGTTTACATGCAATTGGTTATAGGGTGGCGTTGCATTTATACTATTCGATTCAATGTTATAAGTGTCCTTCAAAATGGTTGTTACTCCAGTCCATATTAGTTTAGACCCTGGTTTTATCATGTTAGCCCCGCTCCCCCCTTTGTTCATTTCATTTGCCACAAATAAAACGACGTTATACCAAATAAAATAAAACATCATTATTGCAAATAGTATGGCAGCACATTTTATAACGCATTCCACATTACTTAATCTACTGGCCCTAGTGGCATCCCTATTTCTATCTAACATTTCTGCCTGCTCAGCCGTTTCATCGCATTGGCTCATGTTGAACCTATGTGGGCGAGACAAATTCGTTAAGTCATCATGAAAAGAAACATATTTGAAATTTTTCATTCTTTTTCATCTTTTTGCTCAATTAGGCATTTAACAATTTCTTTCCATTTATCATAAAAACAATGAAGAAAAATAGGAGAAATAACACGATTCATATGAGAATAAGAGAGAGAAAAAAAAGAAAGAGAGAGAGAGAGATAGAGAGAGAAAGACAGAATATTTAAAAAACATTTTGCTTTTTCACTATACTTTCCCTGTCTTAGTTGCAGTTTTCATCATGTCAGACTGTGTTAGCGATGCCATCCACACAGTCTGTTTCATTTTGGGGGAGTGCGACACCGCGCGCCCTTCTCACGTCCGAGAGGTGCACCCAGTATTTCAGTCCCTTCACTTTAACTGCAGTTGGGGTGCTGTACACCACTGTGTATGGACCATGAAATCTTGGTGAATTCCACCTTCTTACAAAACATCTAACATAGATGTGTTCCCCTGGCATTAATGGCCCCTCCGGGCTATCTGCTGCTGGCATGGAGGTGTCTGTCGCTACATCTTCAGTAAATGGCAGAGCAGTTTGTTTTGCTATGCTGCGTACTGCACGCGATAGCTGTGCTAGGTATTCCTTAAACTCTTCCCCCGGCACTGTGGCAGCCCTGTGTGCATCAGACGCCCTCCTAACAGGAGAGAGCGGCGTGTGCATTCTTCTCCCCATCACGATTTCGTGCGGGCTCAAATGGTGATCCTTGCATGGTTGATTTCTGAGTTGGAACAGTGCTAGGGGCAGACAATACACCCAATTCTTTTCAACGTGCTGCATAATTTTGATAAATTGCTTTTCAGCAGCCCGTTGATCTTCTCCACAACTCCATTGGCCATTGGATGATAAATCGAACATAATTTATGTTTCACCCCCAGAAGGGAGGTTACTTCTTTGAAAAGATCATTCACAAAGTGCGTGCCGTTGTCTGAACGGATCACGTCACATATTCCCCACCGCGAGAATACTTCTTGCACAAGGAACTTGGCAGCACTTTTTGCATCCGGATGGGGAAAGGGGCCCGCTTCCACCCACCGTGAAAAAAGGCATACCACCACAATCAAGTATCTTGCTCCATTACATCTTTCTCCCATATCGGCGTAGTCGATATGTAGTTCTCTGAATGGACCTGTAGGGCGTGGCAAAGTGCCACGCAGAGTTCGTAATGTCATTCCTGAATTGTAAGTTTGGCATATAGTACATTCAATCACAAATTTAGACAAGTATTCGTGCAGATTGGGAACAAACCAATCCTCCTGAATGTCTGAGGCGATGTGTTGTTTTGCAACATGAGCTGGGAAGTGCAGTTGTTGGAACGCTACTTCTAATAATTCTACAGGCATCACTACCTTGCCTGTCGTTTCCTGTCTCCAAATGAGATCTGTGGCTGATTGTTTACACCCTCGTTTGCCCCACAACTCGTGATCTTCCGGTGGGGCCCTTCTCTGGAGTTCTATCAATTGTGCTATGGGCGTGTTACTGCATGCTTCTGCTGGTTGTTCTGCTGTGGCTGTTTTTACAACAAACTCTGATGTTGGTGTCTTATTGAAGTACGAGGCCTCCTTCGCTGCTGTGTCGGCTGCTGTGTTCCCCAATGAGACAGCGTCTGTGTTATTGGTATGGGCTTGGCATTTAACCACTGCCACTACCGATGGCTCTGCTAAAGCTTCTATTAGTTCATTTAGCAACGTGGCATGTTGTACGGGGGACCCGTCTACTCTTCTGAACCCTCTCCTTCGTCAACGTGATAGCCCTGAGTGAACTTTGGTGGTGGCGTAAACTGAGTCTGAATATATTGTTACTGCACAATCTTTGGCTGTGTGTAACGCACTGGTTAGTGCAGTCAGTTTGGCTGCTTGTGCAGAGTAGTGTGAGGGGAGACGCTTTTGAACAATCACTTCGTATGTGTCTTCTTCCATGCGCACTACTGCCATCCCCACATGTTTTTCTCCTATCTCTGAGTTTATGGATGCTGACCCGTCTATGAAATAGATTTCTCCTTCTGTAAGGGCAGTTTCTCTTGCTTTGGGAATGTCATTGCCCTCTCCCTCATACGTGCTACAATCGTGTTCCTGTAAATCTTCAGATGTGCATGGCTGTGTAATGAATGTGGCTGGGTTCACTGTCTTGCATCTGACCACGTGTACATTTGGACTGGATATTATTATTTCATAAGCAGATGCTCTCTGTGTTGTGAGAGTAGATTTTGATCTTTCCAGGATAGCAAATAATGAGTGTTCCGCATATAGTGTCACTGAACATCCCATTACGATCGTGGCACTTTTCTCAATGGCGAAGGCCGCTGCAGCGAGGACCTGTTCGCAAGCGAAATGTCCCTGCATTACTGGTTCTAATATTCCACTATAGTACGCTAATGGTTTGTGGCCTAGCGATGTCTTTTGTGTCAATACTGCTGTCATCAATGTTCCATTGCTGTGTGAAAACAGAAAAAATTCCCTTTCATAATCTGGATTTGCAAGGACTGGGGCGTCTGCAATAAGGTCTTTTAATCAGGAGAATTGGGCAATTGTCTCATGTGTCCATTTTATTGAGGCCCTGTTCTTCTGTGCTTCCTTCAGTGTTTGTAGCATTGGCCGTGTGTATGCTGCATAATCGAGGATCCATGCTCGGCAATAGTTACATATGCCAAGAAATGTTTGCATGTCCTTCACTGTTTTTGGTATGATAATGTTTCGAATGGCAGCTGCTCTGTCTGGTAGTATTCTTTTTCCATCTTTAGATATTTGCTGGCCGAGATATACAATGTCTGCAAGGCAGTATTGTAACTTTCCTTTGTCCACCTTGTATCCCTTGGCAGCCAATACGTGAAGCATTGTTATCGAGTCTTCTCTACACTCTTCTTCTGTTTTGCTGCAGACGAGTAAATCGTCTACGTACTGTATAATGGTGCTCCCTACATCTATGTTGCTGACGTCTTCTCGTAGTACTCTGTTAAAAATGCTTGGGCTCTCGCAATATCCCTGTGGGAGTCTGCGGTGTTCATATCTGTTGTTTCCTAATGTAAAGGCTGTAAGGTACTGCGACTCTGGTGGGAGTGGCACAGAGAAAAAAGCATTTTTCAAATCAATGACAGTGAAGCAAGTTGCCTCTTTTGGTATACTGCACAATATTGATGTCGGGTTAGGCACTAATGGGAACTCTTTTTGGTGACGTCATTGAGTGGGCGGAGATCCTGGACCATTCTCCACGCCCTCCTTTTGCTTTTTTTAATCGGAAAAATCGCTGTGTTGCATGGGGAAGTTGATGGCACTAAGATACCTTGGCTTAGGACTGCATTCACTGTTTCTCTAATACCTTCCTCTGCTTCTTTGGATATTGGTTATTATTTCACTCTGGCTGGGAGGGCACCTGGTTTCAGTTTTATCTTTATGGGAGTCACCTTATGCAACAATCCCACATCGAGTGGCCCTGTAGTCCAAATTTCAGGTGCTACCCTGGCCATGTCTTCCTCAAATATTGTCAGTGGGGCCTTTATGTTAGCCATGAGTGGGTTGTGTATTTCTCTGTATTGGATCATAATGTCACATGGTATGCTTATTTCCATTATTATTTCTCCATCCCCCTCGTAATCGGTAAACAATTCTTCATCAGTAATATCTTTTAGCATTATGTTCAGCTCTATGCATAGCACATTTCTCCACTCACGTCCCTGCACGTCCAGGCCTATGACTACAATGCGTTTGTTGGAAACTTGAACTGCCTCAATGTCTATATATATAATTGTGCCTGGCACTACATCTGTTGGTGTGATTGGGCGGAATATGAAGTCTGATGGTATTCTCCACTCTTTTTGTGTTATTTCAGGCACTACTCGGGCTAATACCTGCATTCCATAGACAAACATGTCCATGTCAATGGGGATCCCTCTTACTGCAACTTCCTTTGTAATCGTGCTTATTATCAGGAGTGCTCGTACTGGGCATACCCCTGGCGTCAAGCACACTATCCCTCTTTCAGTAAAAGCTATGGTCATGTTTAACTTACTGAGCAAGTCTCGTTCCATCAAATTGATTGGCGCGTCTTCGTAATACAATAAGGGTGCGCGCACTGTTTTTCCCCCTACTGTTACATCAAGATCTTTTGTATAAGGAACTTTTAAAATAGCCCTAGAGAACCCCTGCGTCTCCAAATTTCTTCCCGAGAGCTGAAACCGCCCTTCTGTGAGACATGATTTTTGTGCTCCAGAGTCTACCATAAAGATAAACTGCTTGTTTCCTATCTCTGCCGCCACTACTGGTTCCTCATTTGCACTTTGTGTGGTGGATAGGACTGGACACGCAAGTACTCCCTGTGGGCTGTCCTAGTCTTGGTGTCTTTGCTGACCTGGCACTGAAAAAACGTTGTCACCTACGACCGTTACGCCACGGAATGGTGCAAGGGCACCATTTGCAGCCGCTGCAAAAGGGTTATTGTTTATGTTCCCTACTGAGTTTTGTCTTGCCATGTGCTGTAGTGCGTTTTGCTGTTGTGGCTGCTGCTGTTGCTGCTGTTGTGAGGCTGGCTGTCGTTGTTGCATTTGAGGGTCATAGCAGTACTGATCTTGTTGTCCCCCTCTCCCCATTGGAGCTCCACAAGGGCTACCTGGATGTGGGCAGCCCCATCCCTGTTCATTGTTCATGGGCTGCTGCTGCCCCTGAAAATACCCTGATGGTCGCATTCTACAATCTCGTGAATAATGTCCCCACCTTCCACAATTCCAACATGACCCCTGTTGTCCTCCTCTTGGTCCTTGCCCACCATACCCTCTGTTTCCCATTCCTCCGTATCCTCCCCTCTGCCCACGGTACCCACCTCTACCTTGGGCCGGCCTGTTCTGCCACTGTGATCCTTGGCATGGCTGTTCCTCTCCGTTCCACTGTCCTTGGTCCTCTCCAACCCACTGCGCTGCTATCCCAGCGGGCCTTCCTCCCGCGTTTCCCTCTCCTTCGTTTTCTCTATCTGCGGTTACACTGGCAGTAATGGCGGCGACCTTCACTAATTTTGTCTGTACTAGTTTTGCTTCGTCGGCCAACCTCTTTTGTGTGACCTCCTTTTCCTTCTCTTTGATCCTCCTCCAATGGTGTACAATTATGCTCTGAATTTCAGGCCACCCTTTGGCTTCGATCCCAGCTATTTTGTCCAAGGCCTTCTGCACCTCTTTCGGCAACCCCTTTTTGATGATAAAATAAAATAAGGCTGTTGATTGATTCCATGCTGTGCCAGTTTCACTTCTCCATAAGTCTTGCACTCGCAAAATGAATTGCGCAGGATCCTCGCTCTCCTCCATCGTGCACTGCATCACTGCATGTAAATCTGGAACGTCTGGAAATGCACGCCGCAATGCATCCCACACTTGTGCTCGAACATTGTTGAATGGTGATTCATCGTGGCGATCACAGCTCATTGTTACTCCCCGGAATCCTGCCCTTTCCCAGATTGTGTCTGCTTGGTCCCCGATTGCTGATACTAATAAGCTTTTCACATCACCTATAGCTAACGGCACGCCTGCCGTGTTCTTCTCAAATACATGTATCCACTTACCTGCTCCTCCCGTCAGCGGGGGGAGGAGCTTTAACAGGTTGTTTTTGTCCATTTGGGCCCATGGGATATAGTTTGGCCTACCTGCTCCTTTATGTATTAGTGGCATTTGTAGTTTCTGTTTCTTTCCTGTTTTGCTCATTCTCCCTTTTTTTGTTTTACTTACCAGAATGTTCCCTGTCCTCCCTGTTGTATCTGGGCGTATAATTCTCTCTGGCTTGTTATTCAATTGGAACAGGAACTGTCCTGACTGCCACTCTTGTTCTTGTCTTTGCTGTGATGATGTCCCTTGTGATGCTATAGGTTGTCCTGATACTGAGATTGCTGGGGTTACATTGCTTGCTGCTCATATCGGAGGTGTGAGATCTGCCAGTGACAGCGGGGGTACCTCCTCTCCCCCTGGCAGCATTTGCCCTTTGTCGCATAGAGCTCTTAACCGTGTTATTTCCATTTGTGCGTGTGCTAGCTGGAGATTTAAATCGCCTGTTAAACGTGCTATGTTCACAGGAAGCGCACTTGTGGGGCCGTACAGGCCTTCTTTGTCATATGGTGGGGGTTCAGGGGCTGTTGCCCTGCATGGAGCAGTGGGGGCGGGTGGTATATACATGGGCTCACTAAACCCTACTGCTGGCCTGGCCATTAAGGGATAGATTTTTGTTACTTTGTTCTCGGTTGTAGTTGTTGAGCACTCCCCTTTTGGTGTCCCGCTTACTTCTTCAGGTATTTTCTGCTTTTCTATCATTCGGCTTGTACCTACCTCTGCCGTGGGGGTAACTTCCTCGAACATTCGCCATAAATATAACACTTCTCTTTCCGGTTCTGTAACTGTTTCCCTTTGTATCGTGCTAGCAAATGTGTTGATACTAGGTCCAACACTCTTTTGTCGAATGGCCCTCCTTCTGGCCAAATTGGTACAACCCCATCTCCTTTTATCTCAGTGATCCACTGATCGTGATACTTCTGTATCCTGTCGCTATATAGTGGAAGGTGCTGGCAAATATGTGCTAGTGGCGTTACTCCCCCCATGGCAATGCTTCTTTTCCTTTCTTGTGTGTTCTGGTACCCTTGAGTCCCTTCCCACCTCTCACTTGGTATGTCAGTTACAATATGTGAAAATGCGTTCTTTATCAATGCTCGCAATTATGGTATGTCGCATTAGCTGTTCTTCTTGAGAGGTGTTACCTGGTCACCTCTCACAATTTATTTCTTTGCCTATTATTCATTAATCACAAGTTACTTGTACTGAAATACTTTGGCATGTTCAACAGGACATATACACAAAGCAGACCAACAAACATATAATCATGCAACATATACATGCACTGCCTGTGCGCGTTTGTTCTTTCCCTATTCCCGTTACTGTCCCTGGTTTTTCTTCTTCCCTATTCTACCTACTATTTCGCATTCACTCCCCACCTCTTTCACCTTTATTATGTCTCATGATTTCTTACCTCCACAGAAAAAGAATATTCTAAAACTACTCCGAGTCTACTCAATATACGAGACCCCTACTATTTTCTCTTTATCTCTATTCTGCACTTGGTCGGGACAAATGCTACGCGGCGCCGCCTTCTACCCCGTACGGGCTAGGATACCACTTCTCTTCTTCTCACTTCTTACAACACCTAATGGCCATATAAAGGATAGATCAGAAAAGTCTCACCGTCACTCACACAGACCCTATTCTTAACTACCTTCCCTTTGTTTGCTAATTCCCTTCTTCCCGTATTTCCCCTTACCTTCCTTTGGGGTCTTTGCAACCGGGACTCCATGTGTTTAGTCAGGTACTCCGAGGGTCACCGCTCACGGCCGGACCTCGCTCAGGTCCGTCCCCCAACCAAGCCGTGGCCTGCTTTGGCGAGCAGCCTTTTTGATCGGGTATTCGTCAACCGGGAACCCTTGACCCTTGGTGTGCACAGTCTGGTCAACCGCGGAGGAGATGGTCTTGCTGGGGGCGTCCTGGATCTCGCTGCCGGGCGGTGCAGGCCTCGAGGCACCTCTCTACATCATGTTGCGGGGGTCACTAAAAATGTAGGTGCCTTTCCCCGGCTTACTATGTGTGAGAGAAAATAAAATAACCAACACAACCCCTGTCAGGGAAGGAGGCACTGAGACCCAGCTGCAAGAGTTCAAAGGATGGTTTATTTCTCCAGCTAGGAAATAACCCAAAAAACCCTCCAAAAACATTTACATCATCCTCCTATATATATCAATTAAAGTAACTCTAACAAAAAATACTAAATGGACCCGATTGGCCAGGCGGTGTGGTGCTGTAGGTGTGGGTGGCATCTCTTCCTTCTGATTGGCTGAGTGGCTGACGAGATGATGGACGTCAAATATCTTGTGCTCCACGCAGGTCAGGGTCCGGTCACTGTGGTCACTACCTAAGCTAATATGTTGCATTCGTAAAACACTAAATAACAAATTATCTAAACATGTTATGCTACTTTTCATATTTCTTACACAAATCACACATAGGGCCTCATTACGACCCAGGCGGTAAGTTACCGCCTGGGTCGTACCTTTACCACCATGGCGTAAACTATGTTTACGCCATGGTGGTTGGCGGATTTACCGCCCCATTCCGAGGTTGGCGGGGCGGTAAGTCCCCAATCCCCATTTACCCTTCCCCATTCCCATTTTTTCCCCATAGGGCATAATGGGAGTGGGGAAGGCGTTAATTACGCCACCGTAAATTACGGTGGCGTAATTAACATCAAGGTCCCTTAGCGCCATGGATTTTAACACCTGCTAAAAGCAGGTGTTAAAACCTCCATGGCGCTAAGGGACCTCGGAATCAGGCGGTAAGGGTCGGCGCTGTTTACGCCGCCGTAAACCCCTTACCGCCTGAGTCGTAATGAGGCCCAAAGTATTTATTGTCAGTACAATTGGGTCATGGAGGCCTTGACCTTTATTGTGCATGTAAAAAGAGTCAAGCTGTGTTTCACATATCTCCTAAGCTTTAGACCTATTAGTATAAGTAAAAACATATATTGTGGCAAGATGCTTAAGGTTAGTAGTGGGTGTGTTGGGTGGGTTTTGCAGCGCAGGCGAGGGTCTGGCACTTGAAAGAAATACCTTACATGGAGCGCAGGTTCAGGATGGCAATAAATTGCTCTAAATGGGGGTGGATGGCTTGCACGTTTATGGGGACGAACGAGCAGAAAGTGCTTAGCTCATCCTGGTTCACATGCTGGTTCTCATGTTAGCAGTGATCTCAGAGGAAGAAAACTGTATCATATTGATTGTTGCAACTTTCTCCAGCTTCAGCGTGAGAATGGGAGCGCAGAGCTTTCCTTCGCAGGGGGAGTGCAAGGGTGGGGGCCAGCCAGCTGCCTGCGCGCCTTGTGTGTGTGTCTCTATCCTTGGCTATTGCAGTGGAAGGGGAGCTGAGCCTTGCTGTACTATCGCAGTGAGGCCTGTTTACCCAAGATGGAGTCGAAAGGGGGCACAAAAGATGGATGCCCCGTGTCCTGCTCAGTAGTCCCATCTATGTAGCGGTCAACCGTGGTTAACTTTACATAAGGGCAAGGGGCAAACCCACTACCGGAGGCACGTGGTCCAAGCTTTGTACTGAGGAGTGTACGGCGCGAGGGGGCCTGGGGGCCCCTCGCTCCCATACATCTGTTACTCAGAAAGGATTTGATCCAGGCTGTGGCTGAGGTGGAGAAGTGGGCAGCGGAGTAGAGGTGACTTCATAGGATCTGGTGGTTGAACAGATCGAATGCTGCAGAGAGGTCAAGAAGAAGTAACAATGCTAGTTTACCCTTGTCCTTCCGTACCTCAATTTGGGTTTTTAAGTCGATCAAAGCCGTTTCGGTCCCATGTCTGGGTCAAAATCCAGATTGTTGTAGACCTAGTAGGTTGTTAGATTCCAGGTAGTCTTGGATCTGAAAGTATGCTGCGCGGTCTAGAATATTGAGCAAAAACGGGACAGTAGTAATAGGTCTGAAGTTGGTGGATATGTTGGGGTCTAAGGATGGTTTTTTAAGCAATGGGATCACCCAGGTGTCCTTAAGGTTATCAGGGACAATACCTGATTTAAAGGAAGAGTTTATGAAGGCCATGATGAATGGGGCTAGATCATGTGCAGAGTCCTTAATGATCGGGGCTGGGCAAGGGTCACCTTGGCAGTTAGATGGTTTTCATTCTCAGAATGATGTTTTCTACCTCAGTGGTAGTGAGTGGTGAGAAGGCAAATGGTTTAATGTTAGCCGAGTCTAGAGGGGGGGAACCTTGCGAGGGAAGGTGGTTGGTTGTCAAGTTTCAGACTGTCTTGCTTGTTTTTAATTTTGGATTGTAGCATAGAGATTTTATTCAATAAGGCAGCTTGTATATTGGCACACCATTTACTGTCTTTGGTGCAGGTGTCAGGGGGGGTGGCTGGCGTTACTAGCTCTTTTATGATCTTGAAGAGTTCCTTTGTGTTCGAGTCAGCTTGTAGGATACGACTATTAAGGGACTTTTTTTGCAGTGAATATGGCATCTTTGTAGGTAAGTGAGGCAAAGAGGAAGCCATCTTTATGTTCATCAGAGGGGTGGCTTTTCCAGTGATTTTCAGCAGCGCGTTTAGCTTTGCGGAGCACTCTTAACTGTGGGGTGAACCATGAGTTGAGATGTGCTCATGGTTTGGACTTCCTGAGTTTGATGGGTGCAATGGAATCTATAGCTGTAAGCATAGTGCGGTTGTAGGTGTCTGCTAAGGAGGTGGGATCGGAGCAGGAGTCAGTGGCAGCGTTGAGAGATGGGAGTAGCAGAGGCAGGAGTTTCTCCTTGGTTATGTCCTTTTTTCTTCTGGTAGGGAGGGCTGGGGCTATCAGGGTCGGGGTCCGCGGGGTGGCTTCAATGTTAAAAGTTATGATATGATGGTCAGACCATACGCAAGGGGTATTGGCGAGGATATTAATATTGCAGTTAATGCCGGCTAGCCAGTCAAGGGTACTACCTTTGTTATGAGTAGGTTCTTGAATGTACATGGTAAAGCCATGGTCAGTTAGGACATTCTCCAAGTCTAGTGCGGCAGGATCTTTCGGGTCGCCAAGACCCAGATTAAGGTCTCCTAGTATGATAGTTTGGGAATTAGTTTTAGTTTTGTCAAGGAGGTAAGGAGCTTTTTAGCCTGTGAAAGGAAGCGCCCCCAATTTCAGCACGATCCTCCCCGCAATGAGAGACAATAAGGGACTCTCCCGTAGTGGGAATAAGGCCAAGACAGAGTGCGGGTGAGCGTAAGTGGGAGTTTATCCAAAGAATAGGGCATGCAAAGAACTCTGCAACCTCCGAGAGCGCTCTGTCTGACAATAGCAAAGACAGGCGTATTTCTAATACAAAAAACGTCATCAGAACCTACACACTATAGGGGGCACAAGTTAATTGGGATTGGGTGGCGTCGACTAACTATAGGTGTTGCTGCAGCGTGGTTGGTCTTGGCGTGAGGACGTCACTGGTCAGCCTCGTGGGTTGGGTTGGGCCTGGCAGGCCAGCTTGAGGTCATCCGAGCGGTGTTGGTATGCTGGGGCAGCCTGTGACAAAGATGAATACCTCTCCTGACTCGTTTGCCCTAGGCCATGCACACTGCAGTTATTCAAGAAACGACATCTAAGTTCATCAATAAATCGCTCGGCAGTTTGTCTTATACAATAAACGCAACGCATGAGGAATGCACCTCTTGAGAGGTCCGGTGATTGTCGGTTAGGGTGAGATTTACCTGTGTCCTATTGACCGGTATTTTAGGTCGAGGGGCTGAGTTTTGGGGCCTGAGCCGACTGGTACATGCCTGTCTGTCGCGTTAGAAGTTATTATATAAATGGGTCTCTGTGTCTTGTCCCAGTGATGGGGGTCGTTCTTGGGGTGGTCTAGGGGGGAGGGTTGTGGACTTTACGAGAGGGTGCTGGTAGATCAGTGGATTCAAAACGTGGGTTTATTACCGTGCTGTAAATAACGCAGGTGGTGGGCTGTGGCCTTGGGTGCGGTGCCGGGGCCTCTGACTCTCTGAAGCGGCTCCAGCTTGGTTGGGGGAGGTGAGGGAGTGCGGCACAGGCCTTAGCTTCCTTATCTGGCAGGCTTGGCAGGGTGGGAGGAAGAATGGCCTTGCATATACTCACAAAGGTTTTTTCCTCGTGCGTTGCTAACTTTTAAATGCAGAACTTTTATAACGTTCCGCCTTATTTTGATGTTATTTAAACACACATATATATTTCCATTTCGTTACACATTTCTTTAATACAGTCGGTCCGAGTACCTTTTCGTTACCTAACATTATATTTACTACATGATGTGATTATTTTATGTACATTAAACGTTACACGAGGTCGTTCTAGGTTATGGCCTACAGAAATTGATGCTCGCTGCTTTAGGTAATTAAGAAAACATATATGAGTAAGTAAAGGCTATACATTTGGTCGACATCTTTCTCTGTGGTTGTAGCAGCACTAGTCCAGACCTAGGGTGGTATCATGTAACGTTACATCTTTATGGTTAATTCACAGTTTACATGATCTGTTTAAACTGAGGTAGTTCGTTAATACCAATACTTGAATTATTTTCTACTTTCTTCAGATAGTGATGCTTCAGCTTTTTTCCCGTCACCCCGGCCTCGCGGACCAGGTCATGCAGGGTGCGATATTACATTGTGGATGAGAATAATGTTACAGTGTTAGCATCTCGGGTTAGCTCATATCCGACTTTCTCATGGGAACGCGCTCGCAGCGGATCTACCAGGGCTACTGCGGCGGCAGAGATGCATGAAAGGTCCTCCAAAGGTGGGGGCCTCGTTACAGTGTGCTGAACTCACGCCATGTTTGCTAAACAAGATGGCTTCTAGGCCTAACTGAATTTGGGTATATGCAGGGAACGGATATGTGTGGGCAATGTCGTCGGCGGGTGACCCCTCCTCCACCTGGGCCCGGGTGGCATGAGGGGACGGCCACCGAGTCATGGTCCTCACCTGGGGAGAAGGCTGCAGGTGAGGAGGGCCTCGCGGCCAGTCCTCCCCTACATTTCCCCCCTTTCGTTACTAAAGTAACGAATTCTTTAGCTCTTCTAATCTTCTACATTCTTGCTCCTCTATCACTGCGTCATCCCATGCAGGTGTTCCTTTTCTAGGCATCCAGGCTCTGCATACCCCCCTCAAGCTCTCACCTCTTCTAGCATACTCATCTGGGGTACATGTTAAATATATACAGTCACCCGTCTCTTCCAAGTCTACCCAGACCTCCTCATACCATTCCAGTTCCACATCTCTGGGTTCTTTGATAGTGGTGTGCCATAGTTTGTCTACTATGTACTTATCACGGCACATAGGCACTAACTGGTATCTGGGAGTGTTATCCGGTCCTGTCTGTACATGTACTTCTTGTGTCGCCTTAATTGTACCACCAGAGTTGCCCATTGTCACCATCATCATCGCACCGTTAGGGACTGCGTTAGCACAACATCGAAGGCCCACCTGGCACAGGCAGAACACCACGAGGAGGACCACCGCCACCGGTATCAATAATTTCATCGTCATTCCAAGCCAGGAGGGAACCCAGGAGAAGATATTGTCGAACCATGAGCTGTCTTTAGCCCCACCTTCCAGCTTCATTTTCTCTCCCAGGTTATGGACTGCTTCAATGACGTGTGACAGGGACCCATTTTCTGCGTCTTCAGAAGGTACGAACGTGCAGCACGCACTTCCTATTTTTCGGCAAACACCTCCATCGATTGCTGTTAGCAGGTCCAGAACATACCTGTTCTGCATGGTCATTAGTCGCAGAGCTCGTAATTCCACCTTTATTATGTTGAAACCTTCTTCAGTGTCATTGGCCAGCTGAATCAATTCCCACCGTGTGATCTGAAGCCATTTTGCATTTGCTCTTGCTTGGACACTTGAAACCAGTGAGGCAAAAAATGTTTCCACGGAGCTGAACAGGCGATACCTGTCTGGGATCTGTGCCAATAAATCGGATGACGCTTGTGATATATAGTTTGATGCTCGCTTGTTCCGTGATAGCTCCTCTTCTTTCCCTCCGGAGGACAGGACATAGAGGTGTGCTTCTGCAGTGGGAGACGTCTCGTCCTTGTTCATGTTTCCTTGCGTCTTTTTATTTTTGTCGACGTGGCTTTCTGGAATCACCATTAGGGCCGAATGCAAAGTGGCCATCGAGCAGCTGCCACTCCATGCCTGGGGAAGGTGCAAGTAAGCCTGATTCCCGCACACCCAGTATGTGTCCATTAGTGCTGCTGTTCCTTTTTTCATGTCTGGGATGGTGAGAGTTTTGTTACAGTTTTTGTTCGTTCCCATTGCCACTTTTCCTTCTCCCTTGAAACATAGTTCGTTTTGTATTTCACTTTGTAGCTTGAAGGGTTTCTCCATCGCTGTTACCCATGTTAGTTTAGAGATGTGTTCTTTCCATATTGGTAAGCACGTTTTTTCCATCCATCGCAGCTTGTCTGGTTGGACACCTCTCAGTGCTTCCGCTTTGCACAGTACTTCTTCATCTTTCCATTTGTTTTCTGAAAACAGCGTCCCTTGTATTGCAAAGAAAGGTTCTTTAGGACAGACCACTCCAGACGCTTTTGAATAGCACGTTTTGTTGTCCTGTATTATTTTGAAAGAGACATCGTGTGCTTGAAAGGTGTTCTTTATTCTACACAGTGTGAGATGAAGGAGACATTGGGCATCCACAATGGGCAATTCTCTTGGCAACAACACTTTGGGTGTACCTGATGCATGGGGGATGAGTGAACAGACATAGCAGCTTTCATTAGTTGTCTGTTTAGCTGTTGTACTCATATCTGCATACCATTTATTTGCTTGGTGGGGGTGTCGTGGGTCTTCCATCTTGTCTAATCCTAACCCATAATACTCATCATACCCCCTCCTGCTTGTCTCTCTTCTTCGCCTACTTCTCTCCCCCCTCCTGTACCTTATAGTTTCGATAGGTGTAAGAATAGGCCCCCCTTTCTCATTCCCTCCCCCCTTTTCCAATTCTTCATGTAGGGACTTGTGTTCTGTCATTGTAATTACTTTTCCATTTTCCTCAATAAACAACAAGTCGCTGTTTTGTATCGGGGCGGGAAGGGTAGTGGGGCTGTTATATATTTCAGGTAGGGACATTGTGTCATTTTCCATACCTTTATCTTTTGATCGTGACGGGGCAGCAGTGGGTGGTGCAGTGTAGTAACCCCATACAAGGCGGGATCCATCCCAGATCAAAAAATCACCTTCTTTAATATTCATGTTTGTAATTGAATTCGTGCCAGGGGCAAGGGTGGTGTTACTCCCCCCTCCCCCCTCGTTCATCTCAGTAGAGATGAACGCTATGACCCAATGTGTCATTAGGCAGAATATTGAGATGAAGAACACAATAACACACATTGAGAAACCGCATTCGTATGAATATGTCAATCTATCTACTAACATTTCTCTAAATCTAACAAATCTATTAGTTGCAGGCTGCCCATCCGATGCCATAGTGAATCCTGTTTGAGACATAAAAGTGCATTAAGTACACGCATGTAAACATTTAGAACGTTGTGAAAAAATTTTTCGGCAAAGTATGGGAGTGGGTGAAGGAGGGGGTATGTCCACAGACAAGGTAACTTTACAAATATTACTATCAGTACATTATTTCATACATAAAGAGAAAAGTCGAGAGAGAGAGAGAGAGAGAAAGAGAGAGAGAGAGAGAGAGAGAGAGAGAGAGAGAGAGAGAGAGAGAGAGAGAGAGAGAGAGAGAGAAGAAAACTTCTCCAAAACCCAAAAAGGACCAAAAAAAAAAAACCTTAAAAAGTTGTAAAAAATTATATATATATATATATATGTATATACACATGTTCATTTCAGTACGCATGTCATGCGCCATTCGTGTTCAGTGTTCAGCACTTAATGCACACAAAATTCCCATCATCCATTCTGCACAATTTCATTGTCCGCAGCTGTCTGTGCCTCGTCCTGTACCTCACCTTCCGCGGCGCTATAAGCTCTGCGTACGTCTGTCAAATGCACCCAGTATCGTAGGCCCTTTACCTTTACTGCTGTCGGTGTGCAAAACACTACCTCATAAGGGCCATGGAAACGTGGTGCATTCCACCTTCGCACAAAACTTCGGACATATATAAGGTCACCAGGCATTAGTTGTAATGGTTTTTCAGGCATTGTCTCTGTTTCTGTTGTGTTCCCCTCCTCTCTTGTAGAGGGGGGGGCTAGTTGCTTTGCAATTACGCGCGCTGCCCGTGTCAGTTTTCTCAAGTACTCTGTGAACTCCTCTCCTAATATCGCTGCGCTTCTGTGTGCATCAGAACGTTCACGGAGAGGTGAATGCACTGTGTGCATCCTCCTTCCCGTGACGATCTCATGCGGGGACAAGTGGTGGTCTTTACTTGGCTGATTTCGTAACTCGAACAAGGCCAAAGGCAGGCAGTACATCCAGGTCTTTTTAAGGGAAAAACACAGTTTTGACAATCTGCTTTTTAACAGACCGTTCATTTTTTCCACTACGCCATTACTTTGAGGATGATAAATTGAACATAATTTGTGCTTTATTCCCAATAGGGTAGTCACTTCCTTGAATAGTTCATTAACAAAATGCGTGCCGTTATCTGAGCGAATAACTTCGCAAATCCCCCAGCGCGGGAACACTTCCCGCACTAGGAACTTCGCGGCGCCCTTCGCATCAGGGCGCGCACAGGGGCCTGCCTCCACCCATCTCGAAAATGGACATACAACCACAATCATGTAGCGAGCCCCGTTACATCTTTCTCCCATGTCTACATAATCAATGTGGAGCTCTCTGAATGGGCCATTTGGTTTGGGTATCGTTCCTCTCAGTGTGCGCAATGTCATACCTGAGTTGTAAATCTGACATGTCGTGCATTCTAAAGCCATTCTTGTGACATGTTCATGGAGGCAAGGTGCAAACCAATCTTCTTGTATCTCTGCCATTATGTGTTGCTTTGCGTTATGTGCGGGAAAGTGTAGTTGTTGAAATGCTATTTCTAACAATGTTACTGGCATTACCGCTTTTCCTGAACTTTTTTGTCGCCATAACAAATCAGTCGGCGATTTGCTGCATCCCCTTTTAGTCCATAGCAATTTTTCTTCTGCACTAGCTCCCTCTTGCAGCTCTATTATTTCCTGTGTGGGCATCATGTTGTATCCTGTGGGGACCTCTTGGCTTGCTGTGTGGTGCAACATGTATTCTCCTACTACACCTTTCTGTAAATACGAAGCTTCTTTGGCAGCGGCGTCTGCTGCCGCGTTCCCCAAAGATATAAAATCTGTATTTGTGGTGTGGGCTTGGCATTTTACGATGGCCACTGCCGTGGGGTCTTGCAGAGCCTCAATCAGTTCTTTCAATAGTTCTGCATGCTGAACTGGTGTTCCATCTGCTCGTCGGAACCCTCTCCGCCCCCACCGTGCCAACCCGCCGTGTACTGTCGTTGTCATGTATGCTGAGTCGGTATATATTGTCACTGCGCACCCCTTGGCGGCATGCAATGCTTCTATTAGCGCAATTAGTTCTGCTGCTTGGGCTGAATAGTGGGATGGGAGGCGGTGTTGCACTAGTGTCTCGTATTCATCTTCCTCTAATCGTACAACTGCCATACCCACATGTTTCTCTCCTGTCTCCATATCTATTGATGCTGACCCGTCTACGAAATACACCTCTCCCTCGTTCAGGGCATTCTCAAAAATCACTTGATCCTGACCTTCGTCACCTGTGAATGTAGCGCAGTTGTGGTTTTGCATGTCCTCTACGGTGCACGCCTCTGTGATGAATGTGGCTGGGTTCACTGTTTTACATCTTACTATGTGGATGTTTGCGCTGGACAGTATTATTTCATATGCTGTGGCGCGTTGTGTTGTCAAGGTGCTCTTTGATCGCTCTAATATTGCAAAGAGTGAGTGTTCCACAAACAGTGTCACAGGACAGCCCATCACTATCGTGGCACTTTTCTCAATCGCGAACGCGGCTGCAGCTAGAGATTGCTCGCACGCGAAATGACCTTGCATTACTGCGTCTAGGGTGCCACTATAGTAAGCCAGTGGTTTGTGCCCTAACGATGTCTTTTGTGTCAATACTGCTGTCATCAGTGTTCCTTTGCAGTGTGAAAATAAGAAGAATTCGCGCCCATAGTCTGGATTTGCCAGTACTGGAGCGCTTGATATCAGTTCTTTTAGTGAGTCAAATGCTGTGTTCATCTCTTCTGTCCATTCTATGTGTTTGTTTTCCTGCTGTGCCTCTTTTAGTGCCTGTAACAAGGGCCTTGTGTATGCTGCATAATCCAATATCCATGCTCGGCAATAGTTGCACATACCCAGAAATTTCTGCATCTCTTTTACTGTTTTGGGCTCCCCAACTGCTCTAATCGCCTGTGCCCTGTCGGGTATGATCCGCTTGCCATCCTTTGATATCAACTGTCCCAAGTATAGGACCTCGGTCAGACAGTATTGTAACTTCCCCTTGTCCACCTTGTACCCTTTATTGGCCAATAATGTCAGGAGTGTTATTGAGTCCTTTCTACACTCTTCCTCAGTTTGTGCACAGATCAATAAATCATCAACGTACTGAATCACTGTGCTTTCTACACACAAATTCCCCAGATCTTCATGTAGTACCCTGTTGAATATGCTTGGGCTCTCGCAATACCCTTGAGGCAGTCTGCAGTGTTCGAACCTCCTCCCCCCTAGTGTAAACGCTGTTAAGTACCTGCTCTCCTCTGCTAAGGGAATCGAGAAAAATGCATTTTTTAAGTCAATAACTGTGAAGTGGGATGCCGTTTTTGGAATGTTGCACAGTATTGTTGATGGGTTCGGGACTAAAGGGAACTCCTTCTGAATCACATCATTGAGTGGGCGTAAATCCTGTATCATCCTCCATGAACCTCCCTTCGCCTTTTTAATCGGGTAAATGCATGTGTTGCATGGGGAGTTTGAGGGCACTATTATTCCTTGTGCTAGCAGTGCATCTAGTGTCTCTCTGATCCCTTCTTCTGCTTCGCGTGACAATGGATATTGTTTTACCCGGGGTATAATTGCTCCCGGTTTCAGTTTTATTACCACAGGCTGAACCTCATGTAATAACCCCACGTCATGGGGGCCATTTGTCCATATGTTAGTGGGTACTAGCCGCATGTCGTCATCAAAGAATGCATGTGGTGCTCCTACCACTGCCATTAATTCAACTTGAGTTTTTCTGGCTGTAACTACAATGTCACACGGCATTGCTAGTTCCATCACTATTTCGCCATCTGTCTCAGTGTCTGAAAATAGCTCCTCGTCCGAGAGCTCCCTCAGTGGGATATTTGCATTTGTACACAGTACTGTCCGCCACTCACATCCTTCCATGTCAACGCCAATCACACATATTCTGTTTGCTGACACGTGTACTGCGTGTAAATCCAACGATACCACTGACCCGAGAGCAGTGTCGGGGCTTGCTATGGGGCGGAAGAGGAATTCGGCTGGAATCCTCCAATCTATCCTTTTTAGTTCTGGTACTATGAGAGCCAATGCTCTCATGCCCTCAACAAACATCTCCTCGTTTCTTGGTAACCCTCTGATCTCTTGCATAATTGTGTGGCCGTGTATTACTGCTAATATGCGGAGGGGGCATATGCCTGGCGTCGAACATACGATACCGCTCCCTGTGAATGATATTGTCATATTTAGTTTGCTTAAGAGATCTCTCCCCAGCAAATTAATGGGAGAGTGTTCATAGTACAGTAGGGGTGCTTTCACTGTTTTACCCCCCACTGTCACATCCAATGCTTCTGTGTAAGGAACTTCAATTACAGCCCCAGAGAACCCCTGCGTCTCTAACGTTCTATTAGATAACGGGAACCGGCCCTCTCTAATGCATGATTTCTCCGCTCCCGAATCCACCATGAATATGAACTGCTTGTCTCCTATCTGCGCTCCTATCAATGGTTCCTCTGATGCATTGTGGGTCGTAGATAGTACTGGACACGCAAGTGCTCTCTGTGGGCTGTCCTATGCGGGGTGTCTCATTGCCCCCCCTTGATCAAAAATGTTCCCCGAAACTACTGACACCCCGCTGTAAGGTGCAGGAGCAGGTGCTCCGTTAGCTACTGTGGCGAAAGTGTTACCTGGCGTGTATTGCATATTGTCATTATTCTGTGGGTGGTTTTGTGTCCTGTACTGATGTCCGTGTAGTTGTGCGTTACTTCTTTGTCCTACATTTTCTGGTTGTTGGTATTGTCCCATGGGGAGGCCGTAGGGGCTTCCTGGGTGGGGGTGACCGTACTGTTCTGTCTCCTGGAACCCGTTGTTTTGTTTGCTCCTGCACTCTCTTGAGTAGTGCCCCCATCTCCCACAATTCCAGCAGCTCCCCTGTGGACCTCTGGGACCCTGCCACCCATTACCTCCCATTCCTCCATACCCTTGTCCTCCTCTTCGGCCCCGGTACCCACCTCTTCCCCCTCTTGGGGCCCACTCTTGCCACATTGGACCTCCGTTCTGCTCCTGCTCAGTCCACTGTCGTTGTCCTTGTCCTGCCCAATTTGCTGCTATTCTTCCTTGTATTGCTATTTGCCCCTCCTCTCCTTCCTCTCCCTCCCTCATGAGTGGGAGTCCTGCTACCGCTGCTGCAACCTTCACTAGTTTTGATTGTACCAACTTTGCCTCGTCTGCCAACCTTTTCTGTGCTACTTCCCTCTCTCTCTCTTTGATCCTTTTGCAATGGTGCACTATTATACTTTGGATCTCTGGCCACCCCTTCGCCTCAACGCCCGCTATCTTATCGAGTGCCTTCTGCACCTCTTTTGGGAGCCCTCTCTTAATGATGAAATAAAATAGAGATGTGGATTGGTGCCAGGGCGTGCCCGTTTCCGCTCTCCACATCTCCTGCACCCGGAGAATGTAATCCATAGCATCCTCCCCGTCATTCATTGTACATTGCATTACTGACTGTAAATCAGGGGTATCTGGGAATGTCTCCCGCAGCGCGTCCCACACCCTTGCTCGTACTGTATTAAAGGAAGCCCCATCATGACGATCATAATCTAACGTCACGGCCGGGAAACCAGCCTTAGCCCATACTCTGTCCGCTTGATCTCCTACTGCGGTTACTAGTAGGCTTTTCACATCGCCTACTGCCAATGGTATGCCGGCGGTATGTTTCTCAAATGCATATATCCACTTGCTCGCCCCTCCTGACAGCTGGGGCAATAATTTCATTAAATTAGCCTTATCCATCTGAGCCCATGGTATATAGTTTGGTCTCCCCCCCCCTCTGTGTATCAATGGAAGTTGTAACTTCCCTTTTGCAGTTGCACCCTCCCTTTCCTTAGTCGCTGCTGACTCCAATGACGCCATCTTCCCCACCCTATTTCTTAGTCGTCCCATCCATTCGTCGTCTATAGTCCCTAGTGAACATGCACCGTCCACTTCCTCGCTTTCCCCTCCCACTGCCATACTCAACCTATCACTGTCATCCAACCCTCCTCTGACATCACATAACAAGTCCTCTCTGATCCCTCTCTCTCGTGATACATCACCAATGCTCCCTTCTACTGCTCCTACCTCTATTATTCGTGTCGGCTCTTCCTCAATCCTGAACAGTATTTCCCCCTTTTTCCATCCTTCCTCAATCTGTCTACCTTCGCTCGACGCTCTAGACGTGCGTCCTGATTGGGTGGGGGCACACGCTGTGCGCTCACATATGTCTTTTATCCTTGAGAGTTCATCCCTTGCCACAGTAAGCCTCGACTCTAAGTCACTCGTTAGCTTCTCTATATCCACCCTCTGTGTGCTTCCCTGGGCGCGCTCTCTGGTGCTTTCGTATGGCGGGGGGGCTGTTGGTCTTTGTGGTGTACCAGTTGTGGGGGGAGGCACATACGTAGGGTCGCTGTATCCTGCTGCGGGGGCTGGTTTAGGTAATATCGGGTACAAACTAATCACCTCCGCAGGTTGTGCTGTACTTAGCTGTTCCTTTTCCTCTCTTGGAATCATCAATGGATTATCTGTGGTGGAAGGTAGATCAATATTTGGTGCCGGAGCTTTGGGTGGGGGTACCTCCTCAAACAATCTCCAGAGGTCTAATATCTCCTTCCTATTTTGCCATTGTTTCCCCTTATACTTGAGGCTAATGCATGTTCGTACCATATCAAGAACGCTTTTGTCAAAAGACCCTCCCTCGGGCCAAATCTGGGGCAGACCCTCCCCCTTCAATTCTGTTACCCATTGATCGTGATATTTATTTATTCGTTCAGCGTATCCCGGTAAGCTCTTACAAATATGTGACAAGGGAGTTTCGGCCCCCATCCTCTAAATCACTCTCACAGCCGTGTCCACCTTCTTTACGTTTAGTTAGGTGTAGATCTATGTATGTATACCCTTATGGCACAGACAAGAGCGGACGTCTCAAATATTATCACCCAAGTTTGTTCACTGCGCAAATCCTTTCGCACTCACCATAGCTCATCTCCTTCCCATTCCCATACACTCTCATATGATTCCGCTTACACTGATCAAGTACTAGTTATGGTCAACACTCTCTGGCGCCACCTCGCGGTCAACCGATCGTCTCCAACACTCACACGGTGCGCGCACCCATCACAATGCCTTTCCACTCACACTTCTTCTTATTTCCTCCCTTTCCTCCCTGGCCAGCTGTCCCTATTTTTCTACTAAGGTTGCTATGTTCACGTCTGTACGTGCCACTACTTAGTCCCTACTCCTCAAAATGTGCTCCCTATTTTATAGTCCTTCTACAAGTATATTTATCTTATATCCTTTTCGCTTTCTTCCCCTGCCCCGTGGAATGGAAAAAAGAAATAGAGAGAGTAGCAATCACTAAAAAATATTCCCGGTGTCTCCTTTTGCCAGACACCAATAACTTATTTCTTACTTCTTCATATATTCCCAGTACTAGTTTAGATAGCACTATGCGGCGCCGCCTTCCACCCCCTTTCGGAGCTAGGTTTCCGTCACTTCTACCACTTCACTTATTTCTTACTCCTAATGGCCATATGCAAAGAAAAGATAAAGAAAGTTTCAAGACCCGTCTTTAGTAGACCCCCGTTATTCTTCTCCTCTACCTGTCCCCGTTCTCCTGTTCACCGTTTCCCCTCCCTTCCCCTTTACGATCGCTCGCACTCAGTACTCACGTGCCCGTCTTGAACCGATAGTCTCCGAAACTGGGTCCGTCCAGGCGGTGTCACCGGTAACTCAACGGTCAGCCCCTGGCTCCGGCGAGCGGCACTCAAAGGGGATTTTTTTCCAATCGGGATCCCGTACCCTTTCTCATTGAGTGCGCACTTCTTATTGTGCCGGTCGCCGTTGGCGGGCGGCCTCCCGGAGCCGGCTCACCGTGCGTATCCCTTCTCGACCGGAGATTCTCGTGCCACAAGGGGGTCGTTAGAAAGGAGTTTGGAAAAATAATTTGGAGATATCACGCTATCGGGGTCACCACTGAAAGGAAGCGCCCCCAATTTCAGCACGATCCTCCCCGCAATGAGAGACAATAAGGGACTCTCCCGTAGTGGGAATAAGGCCAAGACAGAGTGCGGGTGAGCGTAAGTGGGAGTTTATCCAAAGAATAGGGCATGCAAAGAACTCTGCAACCTCCGAGAGCGCTCTGTCTGACAATAGCAAAGACAGGCGTATTTCTAATACAAAAAACGTCATCAGAACCTACACACTATAGGGGGCACAAGTTAATTGGGATTGGGTGGCGTCGACTAACTATAGGTGTTGCTGCAGCGTGGTTGGTCTTGGCGTGAGGACGTCACTGGTCAGCCTCGTGGGTTGGGTTGGGCCTGGCAGGCCAGCTTGAGGTCATCCGAGCGGTGTTGGTATGCTGGGGCAGCCTGTGACAAAGATGAATACCTCTCCTGACTCGTTTGCCCTAGGCCATGCACACTGCAGTTATTCAAGAAACGACATCTAAGTTCATCAATAAATCGCTCGGCAGTTTGTCTTATACAATAAACGCAACGCATGAGGAATGCACCTCTTGAGAGGTCCGGTGATTGTCGGTTAGGGTGAGATTTACCTGTGTCCTATTGACCGGTATTTTAGGTCGAGGGGCTGAGTTTTGGGGCCTGAGCCGACTGGTACATGCCTGTCTGTCGCGTTAGAAGTTATTATATAAATGGGTCTCTGTGTCTTGTCCCAGTGATGGGGGTCGTTCTTGGGGTGGTCTAGGGGGGAGGGTTGTGGACTTTACGAGAGGGTGCTGGTAGATCAGTGGATTCAAAACGTGGGTTTATTACCGTGCTGTAAATAACGCAGGTGGTGGGCTGTGGCCTTGGGTGCGGTGCCGGGGCCTCTGACTCTCTGAAGCGGCTCCAGCTTGGTTGGGGGAGGTGAGGGAGTGCGGCACAGGCCTTAGCTTCCTTATCTGGCAGGCTTGGCAGGGTGGGAGGAAGAATGGCCTTGCATATACTCACAAAGGTTTTTTCCTCGTGCGTTGCTAACTTTTAAATGCAGAACTTTTATAACGTTCCGCCTTATTTTGATGTTATTTAAACACACATATATATTTCCATTTCGTTACACATTTCTTTAATACAGTCGGTCCGAGTACCTTTTCGTTACCTAACATTATATTTACTACATGATGTGATTATTTTATGTACATTAAACGTTACACGAGGTCGTTCTAGGTTATGGCCTACAGAAATTGATGCTCGCTGCTTTAGGTAATTAAGAAAACATATATGAGTAAGTAAAGGCTATACATTTGGTCGACATCTTTCTCTGTGGTTGTAGCAGCACTAGTCCAGACCTAGGGTGGTATCATGTAACGTTACATCTTTATGGTTAATTCACAGTTTACATGATCTGTTTAAACTGAGGTAGTTCGTTAATACCAATACTTGAATTATTTTCTACTTTCTTCAGATAGTGATGCTTCAGCTTTTTTCCCGTCACCCCGGCCTCGCGGACCAGGTCATGCAGGGTGCGATATTACATTGTGGATGAGAATAATGTTACAGTGTTAGCATCTCGGGTTAGCTCATATCCGACTTTCTCATGGGAACGCGCTCGCAGCGGATCTACCAGGGCTACTGCGGCGGCAGAGATGCATGAAAGGTCCTCCAAAGGTGGGGGCCTCGTTACAGTGTGCTGAACTCACGCCATGTTTGCTAAACAAGATGGCTTCTAGGCCTAACTGAATTTGGGTATATGCAGGGAACGGATATGTGTGGGCAATGTCGTCGGCGGGTGACCCCTCCTCCACCTGGGCCCGGGTGGCATGAGGGGACGGCCACCGAGTCATGGTCCTCACCTGGGGAGAAGGCTGCAGGTGAGGAGGGCCTCGCGGCCAGTCCTCCCCTACACCTGTTTTGTGTCTTTTTGAAGGGATCTATCTGTGTTTTTAGTGCGATTTCCAATAGGTTTTTTGTGCTGGATTGCTCCTAGCGGGCACTGCCTTTGTGATGTAGTCCTTTGTTTGTTTCTGTCCTTTTTCCTCTCCCGTCTGTTAGGGTCGACCCCCAGGCAGGCCGAGCCTTGCTAGGAGTCCGCAGGGCCAAACTCATGGAAGGCCTAACTCCTTCCTTTGTCCAAAAGAACGTAAGGTCCACACAACTAGCAAGGTGCAACTGAGCTTTATTGCAACCCACAAACCACAGGGATTACATGTGCAGAGGGAAGTCCAGGCACGTCTCAGGGAATTCTGGCTCGCAGGCCAGTTTTGGTGACGTGTGATGTCACAATTTGCGTCATTCTCTAGGCCCTTCTCCAAAACCAATCTCCACTCGGGATAGGTTGCTGAGTGGTAGTTCCCATATAGGAGCCTATAGAGAAGTGGTGTTATTGGACAAGACTGTGTCAGGTGTTATGCTTGGACCATCCTCGAAAACTGTTATTCTGGAAATATTACAGTGATCAGGCCTTGTGATTGGTCAGTGACTCCCACTATCCACCCCTAGGGTCCTGGATTTTGGTTGGTTGAGCTGCTGGCCCCCAATCCTGGGACAAACTCTGGTCCCAGCCCGCAAATCACCTGTGAACAGTGCATGTGCAGTTATGTCTCTGCAAGGTGAAACTATGTGTCAGCGTCACAACTGTGTACAGACCATTACTACCATGAGGGCGCTCCATTTCCCAACGAAGAACTGTAGCTTGAGTGAAGCGACTTTGTTGCGACCACTCTCTGGTCCGTGAGACAGGTTGCTCTTTCCCAGCCACCAGATCTTGGCAGCTTCTCAGCTTGGCTGGATCACATGCTTGGAGACCACGTTTGTGAGCACAGGGGTTCTGAATTATTCTGTATTTGTCAGAGAGTGTGCCTCTCCTGCAGCCAGTGTTACTTTGGTGAGGAATGTCATCTGCAACATTGCAACCTTGGCAGTGGCTTTGTTCCCGCTGCAGTGGTTCTGCATGCACAGCATTCTGTGAGGCTTGGGGTCTCTCTAAGCCGATTGTGGCCTTCTAGATTTCCTAGACCATGGTCTAGCTTCTACTATATGCGTCTTTCATAGTGTCCATAGGTTAGTGTGTCATGGCTGTCAGGTCCCTCGAGTGCTCCTGCCATACCATGGGGTTATTTGCATGTAAGCATCTGCAAGCATTTGCACAAGCCCATCTTTCGTTCCTGTGTTTCTGTAGCAAGCCTAATGGCAAAAATAATAAACATGCAGACAGTATGTATATGTCACTGTCCTCAAACTCATAGAGCTGTATACTTGTGTTCTTCGTGTAGTTGGGTGTGTGAATGTCCAGCGTGTGTAGATGGCACATGATCTTCATGTCTAATGTAGCTATGTCGTCATGATGTCTCCAATGACTTGAGGCATGGCTTCTGGGTGTTTTAGTCGATTCTGGCCATGTAGCTGTCTCCAGCTCCTTCTTGTGTATTTCTGTCGACTCTGGGTAGAGTTCGTACTGCTGCAGGGTTGTAGGGCCTGCTTAGAGGGTGTCTTTCATGATAGTTGTCCATCGTAGGAGCAGTGGGAATTGCTGTGAGCTCATATGATCAGCAACCATATTGTCTCTGGTGCTTCTTCCGGTTGGGGGGTCTTTCGGGATGGAAGGTATATTCTGGGACGGGTGGCATTGTGGGATGTTTTTACCCATGCATCCAAGCCCTACAACAGAACTGTGCATTACTGGCATTGAAAACATCATGATGGCCATAAATCACCAGGAAATGCACAGGGTAAACATGAAAAATAGGTTGCCATCCATTTTTGCCTCTGTCAATGTTAATAAAAGAGACCATTGCAGGCCCTATCCTTTGGCTACACACAGAGCAAAACCAGTGCTAAGGAATATGGTGCTGTTCAAATCCGTTTTAAGTAATTTCAGAAATTGCTAAAATCATGGGCACAAAATGATTCTACTGCAAAATCCACATCAATATAATGTTAGCAAGGATCATATGCCATCAAGTAAAATCCCCTTTTTGGAAATGCATTAATTCAAGACAGCTGCCACAAAAATGGGTGCAGTACCGGCGCTTGACACTAACCGGCACTAGCGATCTAACTAAACTCTGACAGGAGACCTGTATTTTAGGAGCTGAAAAGGAACCTGAGTCAGCTGGAACTTCAAAGCCTTGCTGGTTAATGAGAATTCTTAACACCTACTGTTCCCGGGCCCTATACTAGAAGGCAGTCTGATTTAATTAAAAGTTCAAGAGGTCTCTGTCCATGGGAAACATTCGAACCTGCCCTTACCAGTAACAGCACAGGAGATCACATGGTTGTGTTAACCAGATGCAGAGTGGCACCCTGGTCCGCTGACCTCAGTCAACACATTAGACTTTCTACTGAATAGGATATGCTGATTTGAGGTGTAATTGTCAACAGTTGCTCTGGGGGAAGGCAAGACATTTGATCTCTGAGTCAAGCCAAGCTCTCGGGGGCGGACCAGACTCAGATGTGAATTCCATTGGAGGCAAATGTATGTTTTATTAAATTGCTTATAAAATATTGTATCTCCTATACAGAAATGTACAGTTTGGAGATTCTTAATATGAAAATTGTGCCTACAATTTGAGACTAAGCTCAACTCTGTGGTATGTTCTGGTCTGGGGGTAGTAGCAGAAAATAGGGTATTACTCCAAATGTCTGTATGTTAAAAATCTGATACTTCATCATCTGATGCCCATATTCCTTGCGCACATTTGTGTAAATTCTGGAAAAGTTTAGAGATCGTGTTCTGGATGAAAAGGGCAGAATTCTGTCAGAAGTGAACCCAACATCTTACAAAGACAGGGATCGGATGGTTTGGCGCTACAGAAAATATGTTAACTGGACATATAATATTAGAAAAATTGTACATAGATAAATATGCATTTAAGTCAAAAATAGATTTGTGTGCAAAGTGACAAGGGGAGTGTTCTTTCTGTATGCCATAAAAATGATGCCTGATGACAACAGGATGACTCACAACTCCGTTCTCCAGTCAGAGGACAGAAAATACTCTAACCTATCAGAATCCTCAGTGGGTTGGGCATAGAAAGTTAGCCTTCCCACCCATTTTCAAAATACATAAAAAGAGCCACTGAGACCTAGGTAGGGACGGCTCTTTCCACTTTCTTGCGAAGCACTTTGACGGACGACTTCAAATTCAGGCAATATCCAGAGACCAGAACTTAGAAAACCAGACTCCAGATTCCAGAACTTTGAAGCAGAAGGCCTACTGCAAGCTAAAAGTATTCTCAGCTGGCCTTACAATCTTGCAAACTGATTTACCCCAGACTTCCAAGGGGCACATCAGAATAAAACAGCCGGGCTGTACTGTTTGATTCTAGCCAAGAACTTTTGCCAGAACCAGACCCAGAGAGCAGTGCTGTATCCAGAACCGCAGACCAGACCAGACCAGACCGCTGTGCAGTGCCAATAATATTTGCCAGAACCAGAGATCCAGACCAGCAGAGCAGAGCTGACACAGATAGCTGTGACTTCAGAACCACCCGCTAGAAGTCCAGTCTAAACATGTTGTCCAGATCTTGACAGCATATTTCAAACTTATAATGTGAGTATCCAGCCAGTGAGTATCCAGCCAGAAATGTGCAGAACCAATCTCTTAGTCTAAAATAATCTCATCCCATCCATTTCAACCTATTTAGAACTGCATAGAAATTGTGTGTCCATTCTGTGATTTCAAACCTGTGAAAGTGTCATTTGTCATTTGAAACTTACTTTATTTCTGAGACTATACCTCCACTAAACTGTTCGTATCTTTTGAACCGCACGTCCTAGAAGCGAAATTTAACTTTCATTTTAAAGCTAAGAACCGACTTTCTATTGCTTATAGTTTTTCCGTAATCGCGATCGACGCACTCGGAAAAAGTGCTGCGAATTGCAATTTGACTCAATTTCTCCACCTGTCAAAAATAGCTGTCCTTTTGCTTGCAACTGCTGAACTCCGTTTTCAACCTGATATTCATGAATAACTGATAGTGTTGACCTGAACCAATCTTAAGTAGCTATCACCTACCCTGAATCTCCTATAGGGAATTAAAATCCTTTTTAGCATATTTTTCACTTCATTGCAAATCACATTTAAAAGTATTTCTGCCTGTTTTAAAGCATACCGGTTTCTCTAAGCTTGCTAGGGGAGAACTGGAATTTGTATTGCATTTGATTGTATTCCCGAAAACTGTGTGCTCCCCTTCCATCTCCTTATATTGCATAGGGGGGGGGGGTGAATTGTCAAAAGAAAAAGTGATCATCTTATCTCTTGTTAAAACCATATCAGTTTATTTCTGTTCTGCATTCTTTTCCATCATTGCATTTCCTTGAAACCATAAAAGTATTCTCTGCTACCTTATCCTTTCTATACTAACTCCTCATCTGATTGAAAAGTGTGTGCAATTATAACATTACCCATTGTTGATCAACATTATATTCATAAGTGTGCTATCAAATATTAATTTATTCATAAAAGTGGGATATATATATATATATATATATATATATATATATATATTGTTTAATTTTTCAAATAAATCTTTTAATTTGCAAAACAAACCTAATTCTTGGCTCAGTGAGGTCAGGGGGATTCAAAGAGAGGAGCGTTATACAAGGGTTTATCATCCAGATCTATGAACTTGTCATAAAAATATATAAATAAGGGCTTCCCTTGGGCATCCCAGACTAGGCATTGACTTAGTTGGAATGCTGAATTGAAATCACTTAACAGAGTGGGGGCTCGAGCCGGGACATCTGGATTAGATCTACCACTTGTGCAGCTTAATACAGTGTGCTAACTGACAGGATACATAAATCCTGTTGGATCACCAAGCCGTGTTACACTGTAAAAGCACCCCTCAAAAGAAGGACGCTCTAAGGAGACAGTCTGTTTTGCAAAAATAAATTACTAACTTCTGTAAGTCAGGAAGGAAATCAATTTCCAGAATGACGACCTTGGTAGATATCAAAATAGCCAGAGAACAGCTCTTACATAAGCTATTTGTGAGAGGCGAATGGACGGAACAGGACCAGATGGTGTGGTTGTAGGCAATCACACCCCAGATCACTGCAACAGGGTCAGACTTATGGAGAGATCAGGGTCCATTAAATGTGGCCCTGAGTGAACTATATATGGCCCCTAAAGCCAAAGAGGACCACAACAACATTGTCAGGATAGCGGCATATTTATATTTATATATGGGAGCCATACAGGACAAATGTGCTGAAGGCCAGGATCTGGCAAATAGGCAACAGATGGCATTAGAGAAGGCCCAATCTGACCTGGTCTCTTCTGAGCAGAGGCAGAGGCTCCTGCATAGGAGCCAGGAGTCAGAAAATGAGAGTAGACAGTATCTCATTAAAATCAAAGAGGATATGGGTATCCTGCAACAGGAAAAGTCTGACCAGGATACCAGATTTCTGGCCTTGCAGAAGGAGTACCAAGAAGGTTTGGACTCCCTACTGCAGAGCCAGAAAAAGCTGGAGCAACAACTGGACTTCAATAGGGCATGCGCAGAGCAAAAAGCTGGTGCCCTTCAAAGGCAGAGGGACGACCTGGTGGCACAGAGGCAGGCTCTTAGTTAGGAAAGGGACACCTTAGGCCAGGAAGTCTGCCACTTAATAAGAAAAATGGAAGAAAATCACCTGGCCCTCCAGGGACTGGATGACCTCCAAAAAGAGCATCAAAACTTGTTAGAGCACACCAGGAGGGTGGAAGATGCTCTGGCAAGAAAGGAGCAGGCCAGTAGGGATGGGACTCAGGAGGTAACCCTCCTGCAGCAAAGACTGGCCCAGTACTCCAAGACTAACCAGGAAGCACAGAGAGAGAATGAGGCTCTCTGCCAGGACAATGATAGGCTCCAGCAACAGGTAGCCATGCAGGAGAGACTGATAGAGTCTAGTAAGGCCTTGACTGAGGAACTAAAAGCACAGGCTCTTGCATGGCAACAGGGAGCAGGGGCTGATAGAGATGAGGTCCGTTGGGAAAGGGAAACACCTGAGCATAACCTCAGGAGCCCTAGTTCCAGAGGCCTTCATCTCTCCCGGTCCCTGGACTCTGCCACCCCCATGTCCCCTGGCGCACATGAGCACAGGGCCACAGGGATGGCAGATTACTATCCAGCCAAAAGTATGGGGCTCATAGGCCAGTACCACCCAGCAATGGATGGGCGGGCATCCAGGTATGGGCACCTAAGTACAGTGCAAATTAGTGGGGAAACCCAGGAGAGTAGGCCCACTAAGGGCATCCTGAAAACCTCTGCCCAGTTAGGTCAGTGGGGGGGGGTACTCATCAAATCCTGGCAGCAAGGAGGAATCTCAAGACTCCTCTGAACGTCACAGGACACAGGAGACCAGGTCCCCACATTCTGCCAGCCATTCCCAGGCTCGCAGAATCCGGGAAAACCTGGAAGATCAGTCGGGCACCTCTGGGAGAAGTGCTTCTGAGTCAGAGGATGAATGGACCAGGGTTACCCAAACCAAAAAGGTAAAAAAGGGCCTTGCTTAAGGACCCCTTAAAACAGATTAAGGCAATAAGGAGTGTCATCACCCCTTATAGCAAGAACGCCAAGTATTCTTAGGAACACTTGGAGCTTTACGAGCAAATGATGGAGACTTTCCATTTGAAAGACAGCAGGAGCTGCATTCAGTATGTAAAATGGACATTCTCCCCAGAATACTCCAGTTTCTTTGCAGGGCTGGAGGACCAAAACCACTCAAGATGGTCCACTTATAGGGCGGGTATCTTGAAACATTTTTCTGTTCACAGAAATCCCCAAGAGGCTCGCAAGGCAGCCTACAATTTGCAATGTGGGGAGGATCAGGCCCCACAAGAATTTGTGCAGGAATTGAAGCGTGCCTTTGCGCAGACTACCAGAAGGGTGCGCACGGACAGCAAAGAATTTGTTAACACTTTTTTCCTTGCCTTGCCCAAATACATCATGACCCAGCTTGTGAGAGATTTTCATGAGAAAAGGTCACTAGACTGGGTCATTGAACAGGCTACCCGGATCTATGAGGTGCAGAAGCCCATAGAAAATAAAAATAACACCCAGAAAAGCCCCAAATCAACCAGCACCCCTGCTGCTGCTAAGGTGGCAGAGGTAAAGGTTGCCCCCATTTTAGATTTGGAGATGGGGGGCCTAAAAACTTGCCAGCGCAGAATAACTCTAAACCCAGAAGGCTCTCGGGCCAGTCACAAACAGGAAGTCAAGGAGGTAGTCCCACAAATGGGATCCCTCATTCCCCTGATTATGTAAGTCCCCGTTACAAGGGAAACTGACCCATCCTGGGTTATGTGTGGACTCCTCCAGCCCAAGGGGGGGGTCCAGCCAAGCACCTAACCCAGGGAACTCCCCTCCTAACTTCCCACAGGAAGGCAGAAATACTGGGCAGAACTTTTTTCCCAGGTATCCACACAATTTCCAACCCCAAAATCATCCATCCTTCTTTCCCCAATTCCCTGAGCCCAGGCCACTTAATCCGGGAGAGGGGAGGCCAAGGGTGGAGGGGTACCCAAATCTTCCCAACCCGGGGTACTACCAGAGAAGGGATAGCTGCCCTTCCCGGGATCAGCCCAGGGGAGAAAATAGAACCCCGTATCAGCCTGAGCGGGTTTCACAGTTAGAGCGCCAGGTCCAAAATATGGCACAGGATCTGGGTCACATGCTGAGGGCTCAACAGAACCCTCAGATGAGCATGCCGGCGCAGAATGCCCCAAACTCTGGGCCTGGTGCTCCAGAACAATGACGGGGGCAGCACCCCGATAACCCACCGGTTCCCAGGGAGGAGGCACAAGGGCAAGGGGGGTGTAAAGCCTTGGAGGAAGCTTCCTTCCCCACTTGTAAACAGCCCCTGGAAACCCAGGAACCGGAAACAAAATCTCCTACCCCCGAAGGTCTGCCACCCAAGGAGCAGAGAGGAGGTAGGAGAGACAAAGGACCCAAACAGACCCATTTTGTGGAGGAGGTACAGATCTTCCAATTTGAGGGAGAGGGATCCTCAGAGGATCCTGGGAAAAGGATCTTCTCCTTCAGAGATGCGGGAACTCGTCCCAAAGAAAAATGGGTCCCAAGGGATCCAAATCCAGACTGGGTAGATGTGGGGACTGAGCTAGCGCCGCCCATCATCTCATCCCAGAACCAACAGCATCAAAATCCCCTGGTTCAAACCCATTCTGGTGACTGCCTCCAAAAAGGGGGTGGCGGCCCAGAACCGGAACCAGGGGAACCCACAATGGCTCTGATTTACAGTTGCCAACTTTTTCTTGCAGATTCCCATGACTCTCCACAGAATTCTGCCCAGATCTCTTCTCTCGCAATGTCTAAAACTAAAGAATTAGCCCACCAGTTGTCCAAAAATGTGCATTATCTGTGCCCCCTTGAGGAGAAGGAGGGAAGATACTATGCCCCCGTTCAAGTGCCGGGACAGGGTACAATTTTGTCACCTTTTGGACACTGGATCCCAAGATACCCTTCTGTCCACAAGGTCCTTTGATGAACTAAATGCAGGAAGGGGGGAGGGGGGAGAATTACCGAATTCCTCTCACCTCTCTTCGTGGACAACTTCAGAACTTTGACGGGAAGGAAATTCCTGTCGAGGGGACTGCAGATTTGGACATTAAAATTGGGCGACACAAGGTGAAACACCTGGTCACAGTAGTGACTCCAGAGGGCACCCCTTGTTTACCAGGGAATGACCTCCTGAGAAGGTTGTCACCCCTAATAGATTGCGTAAACAAGGTCCTCTGGACCCAGAATAGCCGACCAATAAAATTAAAACAGAGTGTCAACCATGTTAGTTTAAACGACACATGCCACATGGTTGAACAAAAATCTGACCAAGTAGAATTTCACTTCCAGAACAACCAAATTCCAGACGTGACAGTAATAGCAGTAGGACAACAGACTGGTGATGGGGGGGGTCCTCTCTATTTCTGAAAATCAACCTTCCTTCCAGCTTAAGGTGGTATTCCACACTGGAAGGAAACACTCTGAAATTCTTTACTAATCCACAATCACACATTCCCACACCAATAGTTCTGAAAGATGTGAAATCAGCTCAGAGCCTGGCTGATATTCAGCAAATTGGAGAGCAGTTGTTCATCTATGTTCAGTTAAATGATGGGAAGGACTCTGTTCTCGCCCGAGTGTGTGTGAACAATGGTAAGAGCTTCATCAGCGAAGCCATGTTCCGCCAACTCCCAAAAGATCCAGCCATTCCCACATTCAAACTGATAGACAAATGGGAAATGGATCTGGAAACACCCAATTCCAAACATCTCCTGCCAAGCAGGTGTATGCTCAAAATCTCCATTGGCAACAAGAGCATAGTCCATAATTGTTGGGTCGTGCGAGACGTCACTGCCACCTTTTACTTAGGCAGTGACATTCCCAATCGCTTTGCCATTAGTTTGGACCTAATAAACTTCAAAGCGTGGTCCGGATTAGCAGATAATCCCATGGGCTTTGATGATCCAGAAAAAGCATTTAGGTCGGCTCAATTGCTACCTTATGCAGTTGAAATTCAGATTAAAGAGGAAGTCACCATCCCAGAAAGGACCCGACAATTCTCCATGGAAGTGAAAGTTAAAAGAGGACAAAAATTGAAAAACCCTGATGCTTGTATTCATCTAAATGCTTCTCTCCAACAGCAAGGGTTGGGGGTAAACCCAACACCGTTAGTCAACATAGAACATGACACCATTCCAATAGAGGTGGATAACAGCGACTTAAAGAGTATTACTCTAGCCGCAGGCACCATTATTGGAATGGCGGTTGATGACCGACATTTTTCCATTGATTTAGGAAATTAACTGTTAGGACCAATCCCCAAGGACTGTTTTGACAGTGACAGTGATGACAATACAACACCAGACAGGATCTTTACCCGGCATGGGGGGACTTCCTGGTGTACACTTCCTGCCCTTATGGTAAGGAAGATGTGACTTGTGACTTCAGAAGGGATGAGGTGATTTTCCAGGTCTATGAGGCCGCCTTTCCCACCTGAAGCCTCCAGTCCAAATCAGCATTCTGACCAGGGACTTCTCCACCCAGCTGGAGGAGGCTGCTGAGATAGCAAAACCAGAAGTCTTTCCAGGCTTCAGGCAGATGGTTGAAGAGAGAGTCAACCTAGCTGACGCCTGTGTGACTCTGGAGCAGAAGAAAAAGTTGAAACAAGTTTTCTTGGATTTCCAAGATCTCTTTGCGGTAGACTCATATGACTATGGTCGCACCGACATCCACACAACAACAATTCCCACGGACCCTGGCATGACAACAGTGTTTGTGAAGCAATATCGCTTGCCTCTCATATCCATGGAGTTCCTTACTGAAATAATTAAGAACCTTGAGTCCCGGGGAATAATCCGTCCAGTACACAGCACTTTCAATAATCCGGTGCTGGGAATATCGAAGCCAAACGGCCAGTGGAGACTCTGCGCCAACCTTAGGGAGCTCAACAAACGGGTCCATACTTCCCGATGGCCTCTTCCCTACATTGACCAGGGGCTGGCCCAGATCCAGGGGTCACAGGTATTCACTGCAATAGACCTGACCAATGGATACTGGACTGTGCCTGTCAGTAGGGAGGACCAATACAAGTTGGCTTTTACCTTTGGGGGCCAGCAGTACACATGGACCCGGACTCCCTTCTGATACTTCAGCTCCGGCAATGAATTCAACATTTTCCTACACAAGGCCATGCCCGACCTGGGTGAGAGGGGTAACCTGGCTTATGTAGATGAGGTCCTCATAAAAAAAGTTCCTCTGTGGAGGACCACATAGCGGAGATCTGTTATGTTCTGACATAGTTGAGGGCGGCCGGAGCAAAACTTTCCTTTCACAAAGCACAGTGGTGTAGAACCAGTGTTAATTTCTTGGGGCATGAGATTACTCCTCAGGGTCTCTGTCCCCAGGAAAACAAAGGGGAAGCACTCCAGAAACTGAAAGACCCCACAACTCTGCAGGAACTAAGGAGCCTCCTTGGACTGACTAATTACAGCAGAAAGTTCATTGAGGGCTATGCAGAGATCACCAGACCCCTAATTCATCTCTTGAAGGGGGGGTCAAGTGGGAATGGGGTCCAAAACAATCCGAGGCAGTAAGACAGCTCAAAAGAAGCCTCTCACCAGCGCCCTGCCTAGCTTACCCTGTCAGAAACAAGGAGTTTTTCTTGGAGACAGGGTCCTCTAATACATGCTTGACTGCAGTATTATATCAAAAGCATGACAAGGTCAATAAAGTTATCTCCTGTGCGAGCAAAACTTTATCCTCTGTGGAGAAGGCACTCCTGGCAATGGTGTGGGCATTGAAGAATTACTGCCCGTTTATCCAGGGGGAACACATCTTAGTGGAGACTCCACACCAGCCTCTGCAATATCTCCAAAGTGACAGAATCCAGGCCGGAAATGTGAGTAATTCCCGAATTACTTCCTGGATTCTGTCAATGCAAGGCTTTCCTGTGGAGGTCAGATATGGCCAAAACAAGAAGAGTCTCCTCGCGCAAGGTCTAGCTGACTTGCATGATTGTGCCAGAGAAAACTGTCTCGAGGACGAAAGTCTAAAAATCAAAGACAACATGGAGGCATACCTTAATTCCCCACACAAAGTCTTTGAAGAAGACAAGTGTGAGGGAATGCCCACTGTCTATGTGGACGGATGTTCTTACCATGTTGACAACAACGGGGAGAAAGAACTGGCGGCCGGCGTAGGGAATGCATGGGTGAATGAGTCCCCAAAACCCTCCACTGGATACAAGATTGGTCCCCGAAGTAGTCAGGCGGCAGATTTGATGGCTGTGTATCAAGCCATCCTCACTGCTGTCCAACATCAACTCCACGAACTGGTCATAATCACAGATTCAGACTATGTACGGAACGGGTTTGTGGAACACCTGGTTAATTGGAAAATCAGAGGCATCTTATGTGCTAATAACAAACCCTTGAAATATGGGTTGTTATTGAAATATTGATACTAACCAGCGCTAGCGATCTAAACTCTGACAGGAGACCTGTATTTTAGGAGCTAAAAGGAACCTGAGTCAGCTGGAACTTCAAAGCCTTGCTGGTTAATGAGAATTCTTAACATCTACTGTTCCCGGGCCCTATACTAGAAGGCAGTCTGATTTAATTAAAAGTTCAAGAGGCCTCTGTCCATGGGAAACATTCACACCTGCCCTTACCAGCAACAGCACAGGAGATCACATGGTCGTGTTAACCAGATGCAGAGTGGCACCCGGGTCTGCTGACCTCAGTCAACACATTAGACTCTTTCTACTGAATAGGATATGCTGATTTGAGGTGTAATTGTCAACAGTTGGTCTGGGGGAAGGCAAGACATTTGATCTCTGAGTCAGGCCAAGCTCCTGGGGGCAGACCAGACTCGGATGTGAATTCCATTGGAGGCAAATGTATGTTTAATTAAATTGCTTATAAAATATTGTATCTCCTATACAGAAATGTACAATTTGGAGATTCTTAATATGAAAATTGTGCCTACAATTTGAGACTAAGCTCAACTCTGTGGTATGTTCTGGTCTGGGGGGTAGTAGCAGAAAATAGGGTATTACTCCAAATGTCTGTATGTTAAAAATCTGACACTTCATCTTCTGATGCCCATATTCCTTGCGCACATTTGTGTAAATTCTGGAAAAGTTTAGAGATTGTATTCTGGATGAAAAGGGCAGAATTCTGTCAGAAGTGAACACAACATCTTACAAAGACAGGGATTGGATGGTTTGGCGCTACAGAAAATATGTTAACTGGGCATATAATATTAGAAAAATTGTACATAGATAAATATGCATTTAAGTCAAAAATAGATTTGTGTGCAAAGTAACAAGGGGAGTGTTCTTTATGTATGCCATAAAAATGATGCCTGATGACAACAGGATGACTCACAACTCCGTTCTCCAGTCAGAGGACAGAAAATACTCTAACCTATCAGAATCCTCAGTGGGTTGGGCATAGAAAGTTAGCCTTCCCACCCATTTTCAAAAGACATAAAAAGAGCCACTGAGACCTAGGTAGGGACGGCTCTTTCCACTTTCTTGCGAAGCACTTTGACGGACAACTTCAAATTCAGGCAATATCCAGAGACCAGAACTTAGAAAACCAGACTCCAGATTCCAGAACTTTGAAGCAGAAGGCCTACTGCAAGCTAACAATATTCTCAGCTGGCCTTACAATCTTGCAAACTGATTTACGCCAGACTTCCAAGGGGCACATCAGAATAAAACAGCCGGGCTGTGCTGTTTGAATCTAGCCAAGAACTTTTGCCAGAACCAGACCCAGAGAGCAGTGCTGTATCCAGAATCGCAGACCAGACCAGACCAGACCGCTGTGCAGCGCCAAGAACTTTTGCCAGAAGCAGAGATCCAGACCAGCAGAGCAGAGCTGACCCAGATAGCTGTGACTTCAGAACCACCCGCTAGAAGTCCAGTCTAAACCTGTTGGCCAGATCTTGACGGCCTATTTCAAATTTATAGTGTGAGTATCCAGCCAGAACTGTGCAGAACCAATCTCTTAGTCTAAAATAATCTCATCCCATCCATTTCAACCTATTTAGAACTGCATAAAAATTGTGTGTCCATTCTGTGATTTCAAACCTGTGAAAGTGTCATTTGTCATTTGAATCTTACATTATTTCTGAGAATCTACCTCCACTAAATTGTCCGTATCTTTTGAACCACATGTCCTAGAAGCGAGACTTTCTATTCCTTATAGTTTTTCCGTAATCGCAATCGACGCACTCGGAAAAAGTGCCGCGAATTGCAATTTGACTCAATTTCTCCACCTGTCAAAAATAGCTGTCCTTTTGCTTGCAACTGCTGAACTCCGTTTTTAACCTGATAATCATTCATGAATCACTGATAGTGTTGACCTGAACCAATCTTAAGTAGCTATCACCTACCCTGAATCTCCTATAGGAAATTAAAATAATTTATAGCATATTTTTCACTTCATTGCAAATCACATTTAAAAGTATTTCTGCCTGTTTTAAAGCATACCGGTTGCTCTGAGCTTGCTAGGGTGGAACTGGAATTTGTATTGCATTTGATTGTATTCCTGAAAACTCTGTGCTCCCCTTCCTTCTCCTTATATTGCATAGGGGGGGAGTGAATTGTCAAAAGAAAAAGTGATCATCTTATCTCTTGTTAAAACCATATCAGTTTATTTCTGTGCTGCATTGTTTTCCATCATTGCATTTCCTTGAAACCATAAAAGTATTCTCTGCTACCTTATCCTTTCTATACTAACTCCTCACTGATTGAAAAGAGTGTGCAATTGTAACATTACCCATTGTTGATCAACATTATATTCATAAGTGTGCTATCAAATATTAATTTATTCATAAAAGTGTGATATATATATATATATATATATATATATAGTTTAATTTTTCAAATAAATCTTTTAATTTGCAAAACAAACCTAATTCTTGGCTCGGTGAGGTCAGGGGGATTCAAAGAGAGGGGCGTTATACAAGGGTTTATCATCCAGATCTATGAACTTGTCATAAAAATATGTAAATAAGGGCTTCCCTTGGGCATCCCAGACTAGGCATTGACTTAGTTGGAGTGCTGAATTGAAGTCACTTAACAGCATATTCTGAACTTCCCTCTTCAGTCCCCCCTCTGGTTACTTGTCGACCACACCACCATTGTTTCTTCCATCTTCTACCAAATGCCAGACCTTCGTTATCCTGTCCAGTGTCCATAGTAGGTGACATGATCTTCAAATGACCAGCACATATAGACACACCTACCTTCTGGTTTTCAGTATACCCACTTCCCTACGTACTTCTTTGGGTTGCACAGGTTTCTACCTTCATTTCTGGTGTTGATAAGTCAGATTCTGCTATTTTCTTTCTCAGCCTCTCTCTTTCCTTCATGCTGTCATCCATTGGCTCTTCCTTCTCCAGCTCCATTAGTAGTTGCATTCCAACTACCTCTTCTGCTGTTTTCTGACATATTCCAATGCATATCTTTATTCCAAGCAAGGATGCTGCTTCCAGTATCAGTCCTGCAGCCAGGACCTTCAGGACATCAGCCAGCCAGGAGGGCATCCATGACCAGAGATAGGTGAACCAGCTCTTGTCCTTTCCCATCCCCCTTGCTTCTTCTTCAATTTTTGTGTGCAAGTGGGCTAACTGGGTAACTGCGTCTGACAGTGTTCCATTATCTTCATCGTTGGCAGGTGTGAATGTGCAACAGGAACTCCCCATTTTCACGCAAACTCCTCCTTTCATTGCTGTGAGGTGATCTAGGAGAAATCTGTTCTCGAGTGCCACCAACCTTATTGTTCTGAGCTCTTCCTTTATTGCATTGAATCGGTTTACCGTTGAGTTTATGGTGGCCATAAACTCCCAGCGGGTAATTTGTAGCCATTTGGCGTTTGCATACGCCTGTACTCCAGGAAATAGTGATGCAAAGAACATTTGTGTCCTGCTTAACAGTCTCTGAGATGCTGGTACTTCATCCAATATGGCTTCTGATCTTCCCCATAAGTAGTTTCCTTCTCTTTTCACCCTATTTAGTCTCTCGGGTTGGTTGGCGTTTTCTGGTTGATGAGTCGCAGAAATGTTGAGTGATCTTTTCTTACTTTTGTTGGGTTGCATTTTTGGGAATTCATCGAGCTGAAGGTCTTTCTTTGGTACTACTAAAGAGGGCATGTTCACGTGTGCTAGGGAGGATAATCCTCCCCAGTTTGGTGGCAGCTTGTCATATGCTCTAGCTCCACAGGCCCAATAGTGATCCATTAGAACAACTGTTCATGTTCCCATTTCTGGGATTGTTTCTATTCTCGTGCACTCAACATTTTCTCCCACTTCTTCTTCACCATTGTGTTGATAACATAGAGCTAGTATGGTTAGTGGAATTATTGGCATAGGTCCCGCTTCGTTATCTACCCATGTCACTAGTTTTGCGCTTTTGTCCCATTCTTTAAGGCACTTATCATTCTCCTCTTGCACCTGGTTCACTGCTGCTTTTGCTGATGTTACCCACTCCCCACTTTTGCTCCCCACTACTCCATCTACCCAGCCATCATCTGTGTATACTTGTCCATAGATCAATACTTGTGGTCTTTCCCAGCACCCCAGCTCTCCTCCTATATCTCTTGCTCTCCATTTGCATGGCATATATTGCAAAGTTATTGTCTTTGTTTCTCCTTTCTCAGGTCCTTCTGTTATGTACTGCAGTCCCTCAGTGAGTTGTCAGTAACTGTCCATCATGGGAAATGTCTTAATATAATTGTCTTTGTATGGGAAGGTCGCCTTGGACATCCATCTTAAGGTGGCTGTTCTCCCTTGGAATCTTCCTCATGTTTGGAACATTGCAAGACACATCAGGCATTGTGCTGTTGCTACGGGTATCTCTGTTGCTATGAAGGTCCTGGAAGCACTCATGGCATAAGGGATCAATGAGCAGACATAGCAGCTCTCCCCGGTTGTGTCCGTACCAATTTTGGTCATGTGCTTATGCCACATGTTGTTCATTATGTCTGCAGTGATGTGAGATATGTGTCAACTACCTTCATGTTTGTGCCAATACTGCACTTACATCTCCTTGCCTTATCAGCAGTGTCATCTGTACCACCTGACATGCAGTTTGGGTCGGAAAGTGTTAGTGTGGGATACAGCGGAGACATGCAAAGCAAGATATAGCTGCCAGAGGGCAGTGGCTAAAAGTCCAGTAGATAGCAGTAACCACACAGTCGACATAACGATTTGTATTACATTTACCATTGTTACTTATGCTACTGTTGAGCAGCTGATGAGATGATAAAGTTGCCTGCCTTAAAATGGTGATAAAAAGCGTTATTATGTAAGTATTTGTGAGTATGTTCAAGTTCTGCGATCTAAACAATCACTAAGTTCTCATGCAATATCTCTTCCCAAATCTTCTGTATGGATGAGTTCCGATGCATGGGCAGGACAGGGTATGCACCTTTCTCAAGTTGTGGGTATGCTTGGTCCAGGTATTTTATAAATACTAGGAAGTACATTTCGGGTGACCGGGCTCTAAAATGTCTGGGTCTTCTTATAGCATGGACAAATTGGATGGAGAATTAAAATGTCTGGGTCTTCTTATAGCATGGACAAATTGGATGGAGAATGCTTCAGGGCAGTCAACAGGAGGCAACATCAAGGAATTTTCAAATACTTGCAGTTTTCTAACAATTTACATCAACAGTCGCAGAACCCTCCATGTGCAAGGAAGGAGAATTGTTAAGACAGGTGTTACTGTTGTAGTCCATAGTACAAATTGTGCGAGCGGAATGGTCAAGTTAAATCACGGTGCTACAATGTATTTGTCAGATTTGTTCCAGGTCATGGGAGGGAATTTGGGCAGGGCAATATTTCAACTTTCAGTTACTAAACGTCTTGGGGATAGGGGCAGTGTTTTTCACTGGTCAATTTGCACCAGTGTTGCTATGGGATTTGCAGGGACTTCAGAGCATCTGACCATAGGGTGGGCAGTAGTCTTTAGTTCATTTGGGTTTGGAACATTTCTGCTTTCTTGTTGTTCATTAGTTGATGCAGTGTTGGCGCTGTCTATTTCTGTAGTTGCACGTTGGGGTGAGGCCGATACTTTGTAGGGCTTCACGTCCTGCAGATGATTCCAGACAGTCTTGGCTTGCATCTTCACTGTTCTGTCAGTCACAGCCTCAACAATGTGGGGACGGTGAAGAGTGGCACATTCCAGCGCAGAGTACAATAGGTGGTTCTTTGTGTACATCATGGTTGTTGATTTCTTCTTGTGTGTTGCCTTCCGGCCTCCATGTGTCTGCTGTATCTGTGGAGAGATAAAATCGGTGCTAGGAACAAGTAAAGTTACGTATGCAAACATCTCCTGTCCCAGAATTTCAGCCACACTCTCACAGTCCCTCAGAGCCCTTGTGGGCAAAGCCAATGGGAGGTGCATTCATCGTCCTGTCACCACCTCGTGGGGCGTTAAATGGTGGTGGGACCCAGGCTTATTGCACAATTTGAACAATGCTAAAGTCAGGCAGCAGAGCCAATTCTTTTTGGTGCTTTGCTGAGTTTTTGCTATTCTCTGTTTCAGGAGGCCATTGGGACATTCACATATTCCATTTGCTTGCGGTTGGTATGCACATGCAAATTTGTGTTTTATTCCTAGCAGGGCAGTGATGTTCTGGAACATTTAGTTGGCGAATAGAGGCCCATTGTCAGACCGCATGACCTCACAAACGCCCCATCTTGAGAATACTTTGTGGACCAGAAAATTTGCAGCTCAGAAGGCGTCAGCATGGGAACATGGTCCAGACTCCATCTATCTCGAGAAGGGAGAGACCACCACAATCATGTAGCGGTATCCCTGATATACTTGGATCATGTCCACATAGTCAACAAGGAGGTGTAGAAATAGGCCTTCAGGTCAAGGTATTGTTCCCCTCACTACTCTCAGTATGTGCCCAGCAGTAAACTGCTGACACGTCAAACAGTTGCTAATAAAGTATGCTACATGTGAGTTTATTTTGGGACAGAACCATGATACTTCAATGCGTGCTGCAATGACCTCTTTCCCTGTGTGCGTAGGATGGTGCAATTGTTTTAATGCTGTTTTCAGTAACGCAAGTGGCATGACCACTTTTCCTGTGTTGTTTTGTCACCATAGGGCGTTGGTAGGGGACATTGAACATCCTCTAGTTAGCCAGAATTCCTTCTCATCTCTTTGTGCAGCTGCCAGCAGTTCCATTATCTGTGTTTCTGGTAGGTAATTGTATCCATCCTTCAATAGCATCTGTCTCACCCCTCCCCTTGGTTTTTGCTTATCCTTCAAATCCCACAATTCTCCAAAATAAGATGCACATTTCACCTGATAGTCTGCAGCTTTGTTACCCCTTGAGATTAGGTCCTCCCCATTGGTGTGTTCTTGGCACTTCACCAATGCTAGGTCTTCTGGGTATGTTATCACTTCGATTAGTTCGCCTAACAGCAGAGCATGCTGTACTGGAGTTCCATCTGCCCTCCTGAACCCTCTTCTGAGCCATCTTGCCAAACCTGAATGTACTGTGGAGGAGACATAAGCATTATTTGAGTAAATTGTCACGTTCTTCCCTACACAATTTTGTAGTGCCAATTTTAGTGCCACTAGTTCTGCTGCTTGTGCTGAGTAATGACGAGGTAAACAAGCACTCTGAACTACCTCACTTGTCCAATCTTCCTTCACTCTCACTACAGCAGCTCCAGTTCTCCTGATCCCATCACTTTGATCAATAGTTGAAGACCCATCAATGTACAGTACCTCTCCCCCCTCAATTGCGTCTTCCTCTACCTTTCGGGTTTCAGTGAAGAACTCAATGTGTTTGGTACAATCATGAGCCCATTCTCCTGGTTGGTGGACATCTGCCATGAATAGTTCTGGGTGTTAACATTTTTACATCTCACTATCTTCAATTCTGGTCTTGACAGTATGACCTCGTACCCTGATGGTCTTTGTGTTTTCAGTGTGCTCTTTGGCTTATGCAGTATCACAAAGAGGGCATGTTCCACATAAAGGGTTTTTGTGCACCCCATTGTTATTGATGAAGCCCTTTCTATTGCGAATGCTGCAGCAGCCAAGTGTTGTTCGCAAGGAAAGTGTCCTTTCATTGCTGGGTCAAGTTGTCCACTGTAATAGGCAATTGGCTTATGGCCCATGCTTGTCTTCTGGGTCAGTACTGCTTTCATAACCACACCATCGGTGTGTGGAAACAGCAAGAATTCCTTTTTGTAGTCTGGGGTCCCTGACACTGGAGCTGTGCTTATTGCTTCTTTCAGCTCGTTGAATGCCTCAGTCATTTCTCTCGTCCAACCCAGTGGCTTTGCTCCCTTTTGTGCTTCCTTGAGGGCAGTTAGAAGTGGACAAGTGCTGTAGTCAAAAACCCATGCGTTGCAGTAATTACACAATCCAAGGAACTGCTGCAGTTCCCCCACTGTTTTAGGTTGTGGTGTGTTCTGTATTGTCTGGGCTCTTTTCGGGGCTATGTCCCTACCGTCTTTGGAGATTAATTGCCCAATATATAGGACTTCCTTTTGACAGTACTGGAGTTTGGCCTTTTCAACCTTGTACCGCTTTTCTGCTAGGTCTCTGAGCATGTGCACTGAGTCTTTTTTTGCTTTCTTCCTCTCTTTCTCTACAGATGAGTATGTCATCCACATATTGCAAAACTGTGCTTTCTGTCCGGACAGTCCCTAGGTCCATCTGTATTACTGTTAAAGATAGGTGGTGACTCGCAGTACCCTTGCGGCAACCTAGTGTGTTTCCATTTCTGGTTGTGATACATAAAGCTGTTCAAATCTTGTGAGTCTGGGTGTAATGGCACTGAGAAAAAGGCATTTTTGAGGTCAATAACAGTAAAACAGGTTGCTTCAGCTGGGATGCCGCATAAGATCGTTGCAGGGTTTGCTGCTACAGGATACTCTGCTTCTACAATGTGGTTAGGAGGGGGCGTAAATCCTGGATAAAACGCTATGACATGATGTTCGCCTTGTGTACAGGGTACACTACAGTGTTGCATGGAGATTCTGATGGTACTAACATGCCTCTTTCAGTGAGGGCGTTGATTGTCTCGTAAATGCCCTCATCTGCCTTTTTTGTACAGCGGTATTGTTTTACCCGTGGTAGTATTGCAGCAGGTTTCAATTTGATCTTCACTCCCCCTATGCTTTTTATGCACTTCACATCGTAGGGACTTGTGGTCCATAAGCTGTTGGGTACCTTGGACAGATCCTCCTCCCAGAATGGTCGTGGCGCCTCCAGTGTCTTTGCCATTTTCTGTGCAACCTCTCTGTATGTGATGTGTAACCAGAAGCGCACACTCATTTCCAACATCATTTCTGCCTCCCCTTTGTCTTCTAAAAACAGCTCCTCATCTGTCACGTGTGTCAGCCTGCATCCTTCTGCAACTGCAATTATGGCCCTACATGCCTTCCCTTGGTCATCTATTGTGTGCACTGCAACCCAAGCCTGTCTTGCCGCAACCACTTTGATGTCTATAGATACAACTGTTCCTTCTGCCTCATTTGATGTCTCTGGTCTGAATAGTTGCTCACCTGGTCTCCTCCATACCTTCCCTGCAATTCCTGGCATCCATACAAGGGCCATGTCTGTCCCGTACTGGAACAGCACAGGGTCACATGGCCCCCCCTCTGTACTGTATTTCCACAATATGCCTAAACAATTTGTCTTACAGTGAGCATGTGTATTCCTGGTGTGGAGCATACTATACCATTGTCTGTAAATGAGATGGTCATGTTTAGTCTGCACATTATGTCACATCGAAATATATTTACAGGTGCTTGTTTGGAGTAAAGTATGGGTAAAGATAAATTGTGATTTCCTACAGATAAGGAGATGTTATCAGTAAAGGGAACTACTTCTCGAGCCCCAGATAATCTTTGAGTGTTTATGGGATCGCCTGACAACGCAAAGGTCCCTACCCGGATACATGGCCTAGTCGCCCCAATGTCAACAAGAAAGGAAAACGTTTTGTCACATATCCACACCCTTATGCAAGGTTTGTCCGCAGGATTAGGTGTGACCAACAGGATGGAACACAGCAAGTTGGTCTGTGGGCTGTCCTCTTGAGGGTATAGAGATAACACGTTCCCTGTGTAAGGGTTGTTCCCCACTAGGGTAACACCTCTCATCCTTCGTAGTGGTATGGTTGCCATTGTATCCATGGGTTCTGGGCAGTGGGCCTGTATTTGTGTTAGCTGTTGTGCTGCTGGTAAATATTGGGGCAGTGGTGCTAACATTTGAGGCACTGTCATTTGGGGTGGCGCTGTCGTGGGTGGTGCAGGTTGTGTCTGTGGGGGAAGTGATATCTGTTGCTGTGTGTTCTGCACCTGTCCTTGTTGTTGCATGTCTGGAGTGTAGTAGTCATTCTGCCTACCCTGGTGGCTCTGCTCTCCCCTCCCTTGTTGCGCCTCTTGTTTCTGCAGGCCTGGGAAATGTGTCCTAGCTGCCCACAGGTCCAGCATTGGGTTGGCTCCCTTCCTTGCCATGAGAATCCTCCTCCTCCCTCACCTGGTCCCTGTGACATTGCTGGTAGTATCCCTGAAACCCCCTGCTGGGTTGGTACGATAGTGGTCCAAACCCTGGCCCCCTTTGGAAACCTCCCCTCCTTCAGAAATTCTGTTTGTAACAGCCCCTTCCCATGTATCCTCCTCCCATGGGTGGCGCGTATTGTTGCATGGTGCTGTATTGCTGCTGTGGTTGGTACTGAGGCTGTGGTTGAGAAGTCACTGTCTGTGTCTGTGGGCTGGAGCTTGTTATTAACGCTCCTTCTAGTGCATATTTTGACCATTTCTTTTGAACAGCTTTGCCTCATCACCTTCTTCTCTTCTGCCTTCTGTTTTACCTTTTCTTGCCATAACCTTTAATGGTGCACAATTGTGAGCTGTATTTCCGGCCAGGCCTTTGCTTCCTTCCATACTAATGTTTTCTAGTTTGTCTGTACTGGCTCTGGTAATCCTTGCAACAAGATGTGATAAAAGATTGCTATCGTTTTGTCCCACGGCTCTCGGGTTTCGAGGCGCCAAAGATCTTGAATCTCTTGGATGTAATTAACAGGATCCTCGTCGTCACGCATTTTGCGGGACGTAATGGCTCCTATGTTTGACGTGTCGGGGTATTGTGTCCGCAGTGCCTGTCACACTGCAGCTCTGCAATTTACAAATGGCGACCCGTTGTGTGCTGTGTTTTGGGTGGTCACCTCGGTAACCCTGCCCTCTTCCAGATGTCATCAGCTGCGTCACCCAGTATGGAGACCAGCAAGCCTTTGAGGTCACCCACTGCCAGCCTATGCCCCACAGTTAATTTCTCCATTTCATAAATCCATTTCCCAGCTCCTCCACTTAGTAAAAGTAATCTGCACTTATTATTTTCCTTATCTGTGTGTTTCCAGAGCACATACTGTGGTCTTGTCCCTCCCCTTTCCAATAACGGCATCTGTGAATATGCACCCCTTTCCTCCAGTGTCCATCTGTACTGCCTGATCTGGATGGGCCCTCTCTGGTCCTCAATTTCTGCACCTATGTCTATTGGCAATATTGTATGTGTCCATTGTAGTGTGTCCTGTGCCCCTGACAATTACCCCCTGGAGCAGGAATGTCCTCTGGATTGTGCAATCGTTTGCCCGTCCCTCCTGTGCCCTGGGAGGCCCCTAAGTCTGTTGTTGTTTGGCGTCTGTAGGGCTAATCCTTCTGCTTTGTCTTGGATTGTTTTGTCTGTGCCATGCCCTCCACCCCTCTGTTCCTGTGACCTGCACTCCCACGAGGTACCCTCACCAGTCCTTATTAGGTAGAGGCTGGGCCCCTCCCTCTCCTCGTCACTATGGTCATCGTCATATTCAGATTCGTCATCCATGTGACTACAGAACCCACTTGAAAAGTTTAATTTTCGTGTTACCAGGTTGGGGTTGTGTGGTGCATGAAGGTCAATGTCTGTTAATTTGCATGTTCCCTTTCTCTTTTTTCTCCTCATCTCGTCGTTTCCTCTCCAATTCTACTTTAATTGCATTACTTACCCATTCCAATGCCCTTGCGTCTTCACCCTCCCAATATCGTTCCCTTGTCCACCTTTCCAACCTCAACTGCTTTAGCCGCTTCTCCTCATACTTACGTGTTGCCTGTAATAATATTTTCTTTCTCCACAATGCCATTTCCCTCTCCTTCTCCTCTTCTCCCAGCTCCTCTATTTCCTTTCTCCTCTTCTCCATCTCCTCCCTCTGTCGTTCCTTTTTCATGCCTCACTCCACTATGTCTCTCTGTTCCCTTTCTAACATTGCCAAATGCTCTCTCCGTCCCTGCTCCCGCAACTCCACTTCCCTTGCTAACTCTTTCTTCCGTTCCACATCCTCCCTTTCTAGTCTTGCTTCCTCAACCCCTTGAGGTTGCTCTTCCTCCTCCTCCTCTACCTGTGCTGCCCTTCCACAACACCCTTTACCCAGCTCCAGACCCTCTATTGCCTTTGTTGCACCCTCTGCTGATCCCGTTGTTGCTCCCTTAAATTTCAGTAGTTTCTGTGCGGCCACCCATTCTTCTGGTCCTATTCCTGTGAACTCTGCTTTCGCGCACTGCAGCCCCTCCCCATCGAGGTCGAAGTCACGGGCCGCCTGCCCTATGCTGCACGGGTGTTCACTTTGGACATATGGGGTGGTTTATATGTAGGTTTTGAGTATGCCTCCGCTGCTTTTAGTTCTCTTAATGGGTATATGCCCTGCTCCTCCTCTGCGTTATCAGATATTACGCTAGGTCGTGCCGGAAGCAGAGCAGAAGAATCCGATCCCTCCTCCTTCACTTCCTGCTGGCTTATCATCCATGGCCTGTCCTCCTGGAGCATACGCCACAGTTCAAATATCTCCATGCGGTTAGTTACATTTCTTTCCCTTGTAGGTGCTCTGTAAGTGGGTCAAGAGTGATTGCAGCACGTCCTTGGAGAAACTGCCGTTAGGTAGCCATGGCCTTGCTATTTTCCCTTCCGTGCTTTATGGACCACGTATACTATATTTCACTATTTTATCGGGGGTGGGGTCTAACAAAAGTGTTGTATGGTTGGTACCGCCCCGCTATACATGGTCGCCATCCGCCGTACGAATACATAAAAATGTTTGTCTTTTACCTGACCTCTAATCGAGGTTTTTGATACTCCTGCTTTCAAGGGAGGAAAAGGGTTATAATGCAATATTTGTTACTTTACTTTACTACGAGCCTCAGTGGCTCTTCACCTTATGGCATGCTCCACATACAGCACCATCTTCACCAAAGCTGCCATTGTCTGGCACACCACCTCAATCGTGTGCATGCGCCTGCCACGCACCACCACTGGTTCACCTCTCTACCAATCCCAATCCCGCAATGCTAGCTCCTCACCGTCGTAACACACCATCCTATGCACCAACCTTTGGGTGACGTCACCAAACTAACGTTCGAACAGATGAATAGACAATTTGTGTGCGCACAGAGCAATGACCCATTGCTTCAACCCCACACTAAGAACCCACAAACCCAAACCCCACAGCTGTCTTAACACCTCTCCAGGGTGGAGATAACTCCTTATTTCTAGTGATTAACTGCACGCACCGCGTCGCATGATGTGTGAAACACCTCTCTCCAGGAGACTTAACAAGCTAATACACCTTGTGCAATCTAGGATAGCTCCAGCTAACCCTGGCAGGGGGTCCGTCATCTATGCTCCGAAAACTAGTACATCCAACTCATAGGAATACCATATATATATATATATATATATATATATATATATATATAATAAACAGTCCAAGCCTATGGAGTCTATAGTCCCTGCTTATCACCAGAATCTGTTGCCTTGCAACCCGAATGCTCCCTAAACATAGAAAAGGGACTTCTACCTCCGCTCAGGTTCCTACCATCATGCACGTGCTGACACAACTTCACCACCAATGTTGGTCACAGTTTACACCTCCCTCTTCCCGCAATCATTGGACCTACCCACAACACATCGCTTTTATGTGGACCACAACTTAAGTTATTATGATATGGCATTTATAACGCACCTATACACAATCCTTCATCGACGCTTCTCGGCTGCTGGCTCCCCGTCAACTGCTCATCTCCCCCTTCAGGACTGCGCGGACACCTCGCTGACTGCAGCTGGGATATATTCTCGAGACGGCTCCCGACAGCCTATCTCTGGTTGTGCTGTCCGACTATCTCGCAATTCCTGCAAGGGTTCTGCAGCCTCCCGGGTCCGACGGCTTAAGAGGCACCTTCTGGCCGGGCTGATGTCACAAACGATCTCAGCGCTTGTAGGGTGTCCTGACCCACGTTTAAGCTACCCTGCTACAACATTTGGTGCTGTGGGCTTAGGAAATTCAAGATGGCGGAAAACCCACATGTGCGCCGAAATCCAGGAAAGCTGCGCAGTTGTGCGCACACCAAAATGGTTACCTAACTTGCCACCCACCAGGGTAAAGAAAGGTCTTTGTTAACAAAATCCACTTTTACTGATGTCAAAAAGTTGCTGAAATCGTGACTCATTGGACCACTTTAAAGATTCAACCCTTTTTGTGGGGTTCCACATAACCATCTTACTGTAAGGAGCCCCATCAAAACAATGTTAAGCAAGGATTTACTACCATGTAAGAACCATTCCTGTTTAGAATGCATTAATCCAAGAAAATCCCAAAAATGGGTGCAGTACCAGTACTCACCACTATCCAAAAGCCGGCGTTTTAAAACCCACTGTGTGTTTTTCTGAAGGCAAGCAAAATGCCTATTTCAAACCTTGCAACATGTGCAAAATATTCACTGAACACCAGCAGACATTTGGCAGAATGGAGTTTTGTGTGCCTACAAAATCTGGGAAATGAAGAGCCCAAAAACAATGCTTATAACAAAAATGCTATGGAGTCAGCAGCTTAAGCCTAACTGCAACTGGATTTAAAACCACCAAAATCGAAAATGTTAAATTAAATGAGTGACCTATGTTTGGTGTCACATGCCTTTGTAACTGTTGAAATGTCATAGTTTTGCACTTAGAATCAGCATTCTAGCTGCATGTGTAAAATTACAAGTTATTTTAAAAGCAACAAAAAGTTAGCTGAAGGTCTGGCTTAAGGAACTCGATTTTGCCTAGCAACGGATCCCATCAGGAGTGAAACTTGAGTCACAACTATGTTCCCAGGCCAATGTTCCTTTTGCTGCCCACACTAAGGATATGCCATCTATCTGATAATTGAATTTCCTGTGCTCTGCCAGAGAGTGAACAAAGCCCTCTCCACTCAGGCAAAGGTTTTTATTACAGACGTCGTAAAAAGTGGCTTCCTCCTGGAGAAGCTGGGAGGGGCACTGCCTGTGAGAAGCAAGCTGGCTTGGCAGAAACTGGAAAGACTGGTTTCTGTACCATGTGACCTGAAAAGACACACCCCTGCAGCAAGGATATGGTTTTATAAAAAGGGGGATAATTCATAGTGCGGACATGTGAAAATTTTATAAATGATACCATAATTCTTGTGATTTTTCTGCCCACAGTTTAAGACGTGGTAGGAACCGGTGGTATGTTCAGGGGGGTTTTAGCGGAAAAGTGGATATTACTCTAAATGTGTGCATGTTAAAAATCTGAAACTTCATCAGTTAATGTCCCTACCCCCTGCACACATGTATGTAAAGTTGGGTCCATGTCGGAAATTGAAAAAGCAGTTAAAAAGTCAATTATGTACACTCTTTGAATGCAAGCTCCGAGAATGAGCAGATTTGGACATAGACATGGCTAAATTCAGCCACACCATGTATATGTAATTTCAAACAACTGTGTAACTCTGAAGTATGGATTTTGATCATATATATATTTGGGTGCACAGATGATAAGGGAGGTTGTTTCAAGAGATCATAAAATGACATCAATCTGACTCACAGTTCAGTTTGCCAATCAAGCGGAGGAATGGAAGCCTGACCAATGACGAATGAGAGGGGCAAGTCTAGTGATGCAACACACACACCCATTCTCAAGAAACAGATAAAAGCAGAGAGTCAGGACACATAGAGAGATTCAATTTCATCTGCCGCTGGAAGCCCTGCCGGAAAAATCCATACTTACCTCCATCAAACTCCAGAAAGCCAAACTAGAGACTTCAATCTATCCAGAGCAGAGACCAGACCAGAGAGAAAGCAGTGCTGTGCCTAGCAGAGACCAGACCAGAGAGAAATCAGTGCTGTGCCTAGCAGAGACCAGACCAGAGAGAAAGCAGTGCTGTGCCTAGCCGAGACCAGACCAGGCGCTGTGAGCAGAATCCGGAAAGACCTGACCAGACTGAAGATCGTGACCAAGTCGCTTTCCTGTTCAAAATCTCTTGTGAGTACTTAGCAAAACTCAGAACACATCTCTTAGTTTAAATTCATCTAATTCAATCTATTTAACCTAAGTAGAACCGCCTCCTATCTGTCACCTGTCATTTCTAGTAAAATTTGTCATTTTGAAAAAGTGTGCGTTTAAAATTTACAAAACCAAAAACGACCTTTACTAAATTACTCATATCTCCGCAACCGTTTGGGCTAGAGACTTGCAATAACTTTCATTTGGAAGCTGAGATCCCAGGCTTTCCTAGGACCCCAAAACGGTAGAAATAGTCCTTGCGGTTCCTTTGTAATAGCGCTCGGCGCATCCGCGAATTTTGCCGCGATTTGCAATTTCTTCACATGTAAAAAAACTGCTGCTGCCTGATTTCATTTGCCAGAAATTCGTTTAACCTGCTAACTATCCCTGCATCATTGCTAGTGTGAGCCTGGACTAATATTAACTAGATACCACTCATCCTGAACCTCTAAAAGGGAATTAAGAGCGTTTCCAGCATATTTCTCATTCATTGCTAGCACCTATCAAAGCATTTGCCTGTGTTTTCAAACTTCTGTTTAAGCTTGCTGGATTGAACTGAATTACAGTTGATTGCATTTCTGAGAACTGTGTGTTTTCCTTCCATTTCCTTGCCTTGCATCAAGGGGGGGAGGGGAGTAGCCAGAGAAAAGTGATTACATTGTTTGGTTGAAATCATATTGCGTATTTTCTGTACTGCATTCATTGAATATTGCATCCACCTGAGCTTACATAAAGCATCCTCTACCACATTATACTTTTGTTCCTATTTACCAGTGTGCTACCTTATCCATTTCATGTCAACTCATTAGTGATTAAAGAAGTGTGCTAGTGCCAGATTCTCCGTTGTTAATATTTACCATATCAGATTAAGTGTGATATTCAATTATTAATTTATTAAAAAGTGTGATATATATTTTAATTTATCAAATAAACCTTTTAAACTTGCAAAACAGAATTACTTCTTGGCTCAGTGGGGTCAGGGGGATTCCAAGAGAGGGGTGTTATACAAGGGTAGTCATCCAGAACGCATGAACTGGACCTAAAGATATATCAATAAGGGTTTTCATTCAGTATTCTAGACTAGGCGTTAACTTGGCTGTAGTGCTGAATTGAATCCTCTTACACAGTGCCTCCTACTTGTTAGGGTTGACCCCCAGGCAGGCTGAGCCATACTAGGAGTCCGCGGGTGCCAAACTCACGGAAGGCCTAACTCCTTCCTTTGGCCAAAAGAACGTAAGATCCACATAGGTAGCAAGGTGCAACTGAGGTTTATTACAACCCACAAACCACAGGGGTTACATGCACGGAGGGAAGTCCATGCACATCTAAGCAAACTCTGGCTCGCATGCCAGTTTTGGTCACATGTGACGTCACAATTTGCGTCACTCCCTAAGCCCTTCTACAAAATCATTCTCCACTTGGGATAGGTTGCTGAGTGGTAGTTCCCATACATAAGCCTATAGGAATGTGGTATTATTGGACAAGACTGTGTCAGGTGTTATGCTTGGACCATCCCTGAAAACTGTGCTCTAGAAATGTTACAGTGAGCAAGCCCTGTGATTGGTCAGTGACCACCACTATTCACGCCTAGGGTCCTGGATTTTGGTTGGTTGAGCCGCGTGCCCCCAAGCCTGGGACAAACCCTGTTCACAGCCCGCAAATCACCTGTGAACCGTGCATGTGTAATTATGTGTGTGCAAGGTGCAACTATGTGTCAGCGTCACAACTGTGTATAGACCATTACTACCATGAGAGCGCTCCGTTTCTCAATGCAGAAGTGTAGCTTGAGTTTAGCGACTTTGTTACGACCACTGTCTGGTCCGTGAGACAGGTTGCTCTTTCACAGCCACCAGATCTTGGCAGCTCCTCAGGTTGGCGTGCTTGGAGACCATGTTTGTGAGCACTGGGGTTCTGAATTATTCTGTATTTGTCGGAGAGAACTCCTCCCCTGTAACCAGTGTTACTTTGGTTCAGGGTGAGGAATGTCATGTGCAACATTGCAACCTTGGCATTGGCTTTGTTCCCACCGTGGTGGTTCCCCTCCCCTGCAGCCAGTGTTACTTTGGTTCAGGGTGAGGAATGTCATGTTCAACATTGCGACCTTGGCATTGGCTATGTTCCCGCCGTGGTGATTCTGCATGCACAGCATTCTGTGAGGCTTGGGGTCTCTCGCCTAAGCCATGGTCTGGCTTCTACTATATGCGTCTTTCATAGTGTCCATAGGTTAGTGTGTCATGGCTGTCAGTCCCTCGAGTGCTCCTGCCATACCATGGGGTTATTTGCATGTAACCATCTGCAAGCATTTGCACAAGCCTTGTTGCTTCTTGCATTCCTCCATTGCTGTAGCAAGCCTAATGGCAAAATAATAAATGTGCAGACAGTATGTATATGTCACTGTACTCTAACTCATAGAGCTGTATACCTGTGTTCTTCGTGTAGTTGGGTGTGTGAATGTCCCGCGTGTGCAGATTGTATGTGTGCTTCATGTCTAATGCTATGTCGTCGTGATGTCTCTAACGACTTGAGGCATGGTTCTGGGTGCTTTAGTCGATTCTGTCCATGTAGCTGTCTCCAGCTCCTTCTTGTGTATCTTCGTCCAGTCTGGGTAGAGTTCATACTGCTGCAGGGTTGTAGGGCCTGCTGAGAGGGTACCTTTCATGATAGTTGTCCATCGTAGGAACAGTGGGAATTGCTGTGAGCTCATATGATCAGCGGCCATATTGTCTCTGGTGCTTCTTCCGGTTGGGGGGTCTTTCGGGATAGAAGGCCTATTCTGACCTTCCCTTTTCACTTCCCATCTTCATAGCAGTTGGCTGAGTCAGTCAGGTGTGTTTGTCCTTTTTTTTTGGAGCCCTTTCTTACTGCTCTCCCCTGCATTCCTTATAGTAATCTATAGCCATCCTGTACAGCAGACACTTTGTAAGGAGTTTGCAAACTGTTTGGTGTCTTTTTGGAGTGATCTATCTGTGTTTTTAGTCTTATTTCCAATCCATTTTTTTGTGCTGGATTGCTCTTAGAGGGCACTGCCTTTGTACTCTAGTCCTATGTTTGTTGCCCGGGCAGCTGGCGAAGGGCACAGGCCAATGGCGCCTCCTTAGGGGCCCAACCATCCCTGTTTGCCTGTCGCCTCAGCCCTGCAGGGCACCACACTCCACTTCTAAAGCTACATTTAGGTAAGGGTGTCTTCACTGAACCTTACAATGACTATATTCTGCTACACCTGTATAGTGGTTATCAAAAACCCAACTGGGGTTTGCACATCAAATCTCGTCACCTCTTGAATTTTCCCACATATGCAATTCACAGGACTAGGTTTCTGCTGCTTTAAAACTCCTCACTGTCTATGATTCCCACTCTTGAATTTTGTCTCCCAGAGTTACCCAAATGTAGTGCACCACATTTTGAATTTTTCCACTGCGTGTGTTTCACCATTCTAAACTTTTTATAGTGTTGGGCTTACACCATATTTGAATTTTGCCACAGCTTGGGTTGAATCACAGCTAATTTTTGCTGCACAGTGGGTGGCACCACATTAGAATTTCGCTGCTCTGTGTGTTTCAAACACTGCTTTTGAATTTTTGCCACACCAGAATTGTACTGAGTTCGTTAATGCTGCTTTTGAATTCAGCCCCACTGGAACTGTCATGATTTAATCAGTGCTGCTTTTGAATTTAGTCACACTAGAATTGTAATGATTTAATCAATGCTGATTTTGAATTTAGCCACACTAGAATTGTAATGATTTGATCAATGCTGCTTTTGAATTTAGCCACACTAGAATTGTACTAAGTTAGTTAACAGCGCTTTTGGATCTAGCCACACTAGAACTGTACTGATTTGACATCCACTGCTTTTGAATTTAGCCACACGAGAATGGTACTGATTTGGTTACTGCTGCTTTTAAATTTGGCCACATCTGAATTGTACTGAGTTAGTTAATGCTTCTTTTGATTTTAGTCACACTGGAACTGTTCTGATTAGGCATCTGCTGCTTATGAATTTAGCCTCACGAGATTTGTACTGATTTATTTAACACTGCTTTGAATTTAGCTGCACTAAAATTGTACCCGCTGCTTTTGACTGTAACCACACTAGAACCGTTATTGCCTGGGCAGCTGTGATTTTTTAATTTAGCCACTCTAGAATTGTACTGAGTTAGTTATAGCTGCTTTTGAATTTAGCCCCACTAGAACTGTAATGATTGGGTGTCTGCTCCTTTTGAATTTAGCCACACCAGAACCGTACTGATTTGGTGCCAACGGCTTTTGAATTTAGTCACACTAGAATTGTAATGATTTAGTTAACACTGCTTTGAATTTAGTCACACTACAATTGTACTGAGGTAGTTAATGCTGCTTTTGAATTTAGCCACACTAGAACTGTACTGATTTAGCATCCACTGGTTTTGAATCTAGCCACATTAGAATTGTAACGCGCGGCTTTTGAATTTAGCCTCACTAGGATTGTACTGACCTGGTTATCGCTGCTTTTGAATTTAACCACACTGGAATGGCACTGACTTAGTTAACGCTGCTTTTGAATTTAGCCACACCAGAACTGTACGGTTTTGTTGCTTGCTGTGTTGAATTTAAACACACTAGAACTGTAATCCCAGCGTTTTCGAATGTGGCCACACTAGAACCGCACTGCCTTGATTCACGCTGTTTCTGACTTTAGCCACACTCGAACTGTACTGATTGGGTGTCTGCTGTTCTTGAATACAGCCACAGTAGAACTGTACTGAATTAGTTAGTGTGGCTTTTGAATCTTGTCACACTAGAACTGTACCAATTGGGTGTCTGCTGCTTTTGAATTTAGCCACACTAGAACTGTACTGATTTGTGCCCATGGCTCTTGAATTTAGCCACACTAGATTTGTAATGATTTCAGTTAATGCTGCTTTGAATTTAACCACACTTGAATTCTACTGAGGTAGTTAATGCTGCTTTTGAATTTAGCCACACTAGAACTGCACAGACCTGCTTCTCGCTGCTTTTGAAATTAACCACACTAGAATTGCACTGACTTAGTCAACGCTGCTTTTGAATTTAGTCACACCAGAACTGTACTGTTTTGCTGTCTGCTGCTTTGAATTTAAACACACCAGAACTGTAATCCTGCCGCTTTTGAATTTAGCAACACTAGAAACGCTCTGACTTGATTCACGCTGTTTCTGACTTTAGTCACTCCAGAACTGTACAGATTTGGCTTACACTGCTTTGAATTTAACTACACTAGAACTGTACCACGCAGATTTTAGATTTTGCCACACGAGAATAGTACTGATTTAGTTAACGCCATTTTAGAGTTTAGCCATGCCATAATTGAATTAACTAGGTTCCCGCCACTTTGGGATTTAGCCACACTTGAACTGTACTAACTTGATTCCTGTTGTTTTTTAGTTAGCTAAACTAGAATTGTACTGATTCAATTTACACCTCTCTTGAATTAAGACAAACTAGAATGGTACCGTTTTAGTTAATGTTGCTTTTGAATCTAGCCACACTACACCCATACTAACTTAGCCCCCTTGCTTTGAACATAGCCACACCAAAACTGTCGTGAATTTGCTAACACCATTTTGAATCTAGGCACACTAGAGTTGTACTGATTTAGTAGTTTTAGTTAAGATGCATGACTCCACAATCCATAGACCAGGGCCAAAGAAATCACGGACAATACAGAACGAAGAACTGACAATACAACTACTCAACACTCAGAGATCACCCAAAACCATCTAACCACTCCTTCCCTTTTCCACACCCACACCTCTCACATACCACACACGCCCAGAGGGCTAGTGAAACAACCCACCAAAAACCTGCAAACTGCACACTCCTCTCTAATCATACTACAAACCCAATACCTGTAGCCAACAAACAACTCAGACAGTGGACACTATCCTTATGGACACAACAAGCCCAGTTTGCATAACAAAGCACACCTAGAAAGCTAACACGCACAGACGCCAGTTTCTCATGGTTCTGCACGCAGCAACAGATGAGCACAGGCTCTATCCTATCCCTCTCTCCCCCTCACTAACCAACCATAACCACTTTTCTTACAGAGCCACGAGAGTGCCTGGGGACCATGCAAATGGCAGTGGTGCGTGTTATAAATCAACATAACATAACATATTCATGTGCTAATGTCGTTATTGATCTTTGAGCCAGTCTATAGCATACTTTATTGTCCATTACCCTACCAATAGGCCTTTACTTGTGACTTGGATACATAAGTCAAGTAAGGTCCAATGACTAGCCTGCTCTGCGCTCAAATATTCCGCAATATTAATGTCAGTAAGTTATTGAAAGCTGAGGGTCCCTATAAGATTTCATATTACCAAAATCAATTCCTCATGAGTATTTTGAGAGGCTGTAAGCGACAAATATTCCTCCTTTGATAACATGGTTATGTTAGGTTTGTGGTATTAGATGCATCATGTCTGTCTGAGATGGCTGGCTAGTAGGCTGAGTTAGTTTATCATGCAAGGGTTGTGTCACAGTATCCTGGTGGTAAGTGCCTCCACCATATTTGAACACGTAATCATCAGGACAATGGTTACCATTTGTTTATCAGGACACTGGGGTTCCATTTGTGTGGTGTTGACGCCAACTTTTAAAATCTCTGTTCAGCAACCACTGGAGGTGTTTGTCCCTCACAGCTGCCACAGATTAATGCTTTTTTTAAGGACTTCATTATAAGTTTGGCGGTATTCTGGTGGAAATACTTCTGAAATACAACCAAACTAAATTACTGTTTCCGCCACTTGGTCCTGTAGAGTTACCATGGGATTACAAGTGATGGTAATTACTCATTTCTGGAATCCATAGGACTCAATGGGGATTTTTTGCAGATTTACTGCAGTCAGAATTACCACGCTGTAAATCTGCAGAGTTTTGGAGCTAACGTGGAGTATGTATCTCCACCTCCAGCAGTAAACTGGAGTTGAATCTGCCTTTTTTCCTCTGAAAATCTGCAAATTTACTGAATAGTAATTCTGTTATCTGTAAATCCGGCAAAAATTGTGGTTTGGTGATACATGAAAAGTGGCTGTAATGGAAGTACTGCCACTTTTTTCCTGCGCCGCCAAACCTGTAATGAGGCCAAGGCCTTATTCTGAGTTTGGTGGCATCCAAACGGAATTACCGTTACCGGCACACGCTCTGGCGGAATTATTGCCAGATTCTGAGTGCCAGTAAGGGTAGTTACTCCACATTCCATGGAGTTCAACAGGACTCCATGGGGGAGTTGCCAGTATTATCAGCACTGGCAATACCGATGCTAGTAATACTGGAGTTTTTTGATGGTGGTGTGACGGAATTACGTCCGGCTCTGAACTGGAGGTAATTCCGGCTACCCCACCATCAAACTCGGAGTTGGCCGGCACGGTAACGTGCCGGTAAACAGAATTACTGGCACGTTAACACTGCACCAGCAAACTCATAATGAGGGCCCTTGACTCTAACGACCATGTGGTTGTGCAATATGCTGAACGTCGTTGTGCAGTATGATGATGAAGTCTTAATTGCCTCCTGTGTCAAAGGTTGTAGCAAGACTAAAGGTACGAGGGGGCAGGGAAGTCTGGCTCAGGACATGGTGTGCATTGTCTGTCACATGGATGCTGACTGTCTGCATGGTGCATCTGGGTCTGAAGACAGATTGCTCAGCCTGCTGGGAGTCGTTGACATCAATCTGTGCTTGAAGTTGGGCACCCAATGCTGTATTAGTGATCTTGTGTAGGAAAGGAAGAAATGTTTAGTGGTAGTTGCTGAGGTCATCATGGTTCAGTTTTGATTTCGTAAGCAGGGGACTATTTGTCCCGTACTGGCGTTAATGGGGAAGGGGTCCAATGTACTAATATCCCCGCAAAAATATTGGCATACAAGAATGGCGCCATATTTATGCAGTGATATTAACCCATTAAACCTGCTGGGGACATCCTGCAACCCCCATATTATTTTAAAGGGAGCAGGGGAGACCCCCTAACCCCGCTCCCATTTACCCCAAAAATTATCTTCACTAATAATATTGCCTATGGCTGTTCCCGACAACCATATATATGGCGATATTAACGGTGGGGATAATATTACCTGAAACCGGGGAATGTGCCCTAAGTGGGGGGTGCATTGATGATGGCCAGAATGAGGTGGCCAGCCTCCGTGTGGAGTCTTAAAGATTAAGGTGGCTAAATGACATCTGAATTAGATGTTGCTTAGAGAGATGGAAATGACCTTGTCATATCTTCTAGCAAGAAGGTTTCGTAGGAGTCCATGATGCTAATTTGCATGGTTGGATGAGCATGACATTGTCTGAATTAGAATGAGCATTCATATTTTTGATGATCTTCACAGCAAACACACTGTTCATGGTTGTGGGGTTCATGGATGTGGGTTTCTCACTGCAGTGTGGTAGGGGAGTGTCAGGGAGGGTGTTACTGCTCTGCTGGCATTGCTTGCTTCGGCTACGGTATTCCTGTAATAGAAGGCTTTTGCTGTGGCCATTATTTGCCTGTGTGAAATCCAGAATTCTGCCAGTAGGATTACGTCAGATGGGGTTTGGGATGTACACTAGCTTCTTTTGCTGGTGTGTTCTTCGGTGTACCAAGGAGATGATGCTCCTGATCCAATTGTTTGTTGTTTTTCTTTGGATTGTATGTTTATATTTGTCTTTTGGGTGACGTTGGATGCTTCTACTGGGGTGCTCATGTTCTTGCTGTGGGGTCCTGACAGGGTGGTGAAGAGATTAATCAGATCTTCTGTAAGCGGTTCTAAGAGGAAGTCTTTTAAGGATCTGAATGTCTGGGTGACATGGGGATGGTAAAGGGCACCCCATTGTGTTCTGATTAGTCAAAAGTTAGGGGGGTGCTATATTTGTGTTGGAGAGTTGGTATGAATTGTGAAAGTAAAGTTTATATTGTTGCCTTTGTTGTGAGTTGGGATGGTTGTCTCTGGGTGAGGTTCAGTTTCCTTTAAATTTAGTGCCTCCCTTTTAGTCTTGGTTCTTGGAGGATGAAGTCCCAAAGACATTGTTGGTGGTGTGTGCAAGGGGCATGGTGGTGACCGGGTTGGAAAGCCATTCATGAAAGCTGTGTTTGGCTTAAGTGGCCCATAGATAAGTTGAAGGTGATGGTGGAAATGGTACAGAGGAGAACATGGTAGGTGAGTGCTTTGAAGGAGCTGATGGTGGCTACTTCCAGTCTGGTGCAGGGCCAGGCTGACTTGTGGATGATGGGTCCATCACCAGTTCTGAGGACTGTCAATGAGTTGGCGGTGAATATGTCCAGGATGTAAGTAGATATGGGTGTCAGCCAGGATTCAGTGATGACCAGAGCAACTGGGTACTGGAGGGTGAAAATGGCTATAATTTTGCCAGTATCTAAACATGCTCAGCAGATATTGATGAGTATCAGTTGTTGGGTTCTTGTAGGGGTTACTGTGTGGCTTGGCTCGAGTGAGATGGATGAGGTTGTGGTAGTGTGGTGTCCGCATTACCATTGATGAGGTGCAGTGCCTTCATAGTCTATTGATGGTGGAGATTTGCTATGGCGTGTGAGCTTGCCTGAGGTGTGAAGTGTAATGATCCTGTCCCTATCCAGGTCCTGGCAAAACCAAATCGGAATTAGCCCTTCACTTCAGACACCCGGGGAAGACTTGCCCTGAGTGTTCAGAGTTACGGGAAGAAGAGAGGGGGCAGACAGACAAAAAGAGCAAGAAAACACAGGCAATGATTGGCTGGTGGGTGGGTCCGAGGCAACATGACCGTGCACGTTTGCACTAGCTAAAAAACTGCAGCAGGAAATAAAGGCTGATATGAAGGCTAACAGGAGAATGGAGGTTGTGCGACAGGTGGGTGGGTCGGAGGCCACATGACGGTGCACTCGCTGAAGAACTGCAAAACAAGCCTGTCCTCCACTAGCCATTGTGAAGGTGAGATGGTGCCATTTAACGTGTCAATGGGCCTCATTATGAGCACAGCGGTAGCCGTGCCTGTATGACAAGTCATGCTCGCAACAGGCACCATCTCCCGCGATTGGGCAATAACCGGCCCATTATAAGATGAGTGGGCCGGTAATTGCCCATTTGTGTGTGGCGGTATTGCTGGGCTCCCGATCCCCATTCTGCCCCATGGAGCAGAATGGTGGTGGGGAGCATGGTTGCACCGGCACCGTTGATAATGGTGCTGGTTCAATCACGAGTTCTGCTTGCGGGTGCCGCACAGCCCACCAGCTAAGACCTGGCGAGCTGTCAGGAACCCACGAGCAGAACTCGTAATGTGGCGGCCCGGTATGAACGGTGCCGGTGCCTTACAGGCACTGTTATAATGAGGGCCAATCTCTCTGTTGACTCTGGGGATTGCTGATTTGAAAGCTCTAAGCAGCCTTGCTCGCTAGAAGTGACTTGGCCCATTGACAAGGTACATCCCCACTACCCAATGGAGGAATCCAAAGTTAGAAATGGTGCATATACCACGGTGACACACTCTGCTATCCCCCAGCTTCCATTTACTTATCTATTGCTTAAGAACTTGTTTCGTGGTTGCCTACCCCATATACATCTTTTGGGATTGCTTCAAAGGGGCATGAAGTGGTTAAAAAGGGTAGGTAACATTGTTTAAAAATAATGCTATGCAAACTTTTTTTTTTAACATTATTAAGGTTTATTCCTTGTATCCATGTCAGGGATAAGTTTACAGATTAATTTTGGTTCGCCAGACCAACCAATGGTACATTTCCGCTTAGAGCATCATACTGTGAGATCCGCTCTATGGATGCACACCGCCGGTGACACGCGGGCACGTACGCGAATTCTTGTTCGCCAAACCAACTTAGCATAAACCTGAAATGTTTCTTTGATTCCCGCCAGCCTTCAGCGGAATGAGCCTATTTTTCAGTCATTGGAAGGCCACCTCTTAATTAAATGGCCCAAATTGAGAATCTGATCTTTTCTTTTATTTGTTAGGGAAAAAACACAGCAAGTAAAAAATAAATTAGCTTTACAGCGGTTTTAGTACCAAGGAACGAAAAAATGTAGCAAGTAAGCATAACCTATAGCACACAAAATGTTCTCCATTTGTCCATAAAGTAGCAATTAAAATAGATACACTGTACAAAAACTTTACAGAACCTGGCAAGCGCGCATGGAGTGCAACCAGTATGCGGGAAGGTCTTGGCTAAAGACGCCATTGATGTCTAGTTGGGGTCTTTATCGATTGACCATTTGCATCTAGCACCTTATTGAATGCCTTTTGAAACATGAATATTTGAACACTCAACATAGCATGGAAGAAAAAGTAAAAATGAGACTGTACGGTGCAGTTGGAAGCAAGGACCCCTGACCCTTTACAGTCAAGTTCCTCGTAGACGTCATCCCTCCCCTATGTTGGCACACACAACGATTGCAGATAGTAACATCCCCGTTGCCTTCTGTGAACCATATGCTGTAAACATTCAATGGCATGAAAGACCTCGTGCCACGTCACAAAAACACCATCCCTTTGGGATGGGTCAACTATGGCTCCAGTATTTTACAAAGACAATCGGTGATGCATTTGGATGGACCTAGCCTTGTGCGTGGGTCTGAAGTTGATTCCTTGGAAAAGTCTGGCTACGTTAAGGCATCCAAGAAGAAAGCCGTGTCCCAGGCAGAAAACTATTCTTATCCACGGGGGACCTTAAATTACTTTGGTCTATCAATGATTACAGTATCAAGGTCATACTTCTCATTAGGGTCCATTTTGCAGGTCCTTAGAAATGAATCAATCCTTATTGGTTTAAGGCCCGCCATGCTTTTTGGCACATTTCAGATCCTTCCGCAATATATATTGGCAAGGCCACCGTATTCAATTAGTCACAAAGAGTCACAATCTCTACTTGTGACTTACTGGCATCCGCTGAGCTATGTTTAATTCTATGCATCTGGTCCCATTGGTACGGTGCTCCTGATTCTACATGGTCTATTGGGATTTGCTTTGGCACACATTTTTGTGTAATATTTGTAATTGGTCCATGTGTGCCCGCTCTTGGTTGCCTCTAGTGGAAGTATGCCAACATACCCAGGCTTAAAGGTGTCAGCGGGTGTGGAGGGAGATGTCTTTGTGGCTGATCCTAGGTATGTCCATCACGGTTATTTCTGGACCGCCACCTCCAGTGAGAACCTGTGCACAGTGACTTGTGTCCGTTTCTGGTGCACTAATGTGGTGGCACCAGCATCTGCTGATCCACCCAGCATCTACGCAATACAATCCATGGGTGATCTACTAGGGAATGCCAAAAGGCAGGCAAACATATTTACTGCATGTTTAAGTATGGTAAAAAGAATTCCAAATAGCTCAGAGACAGGAGCGGGCCACATTACCGCAGACATTTTTCTTCGGTCTAGGATCACACTATCCAGATTGCTTTTCTAAAAAAGAAATCAGGGCTTACGGGGGTGTCTCCTCTGCAGTAGGGGATAGGATTGGCAAACAACCTCCCCTGAACAGTAAAGAGGAAGGTGAGAACGGGAGCGGACAAACGGGTCATGGAATGATGACGTGTAAAATAATGACCCCAATTACCAGAGTCTGCAGGGTTCAAGACCACGCACGCGGCCTTCCGCGAGCTTCCTCAAGGCTTACGTATCTCTGAGGTGGGGCTGATCAGAGAGAAAAAGCTAGCACTCACGTGACATCTATAAATGTGCATGTCATGTTTTTACCAATAAAGAACATCTAATCAATTTGGTTTTCATGTGAAGAGGGCTTTTTATTGGATGCTGTTTGTATTTGTTCATAATTTGCAGTGTTAACATTGCTTGGAAATGTCAAACAGCCCAGATATCTTCTGCCCCCATCCTCAATGACTGGCCAAGGTTTGAGGATGGATTGTGGGAGAAGCAAGATACTGAAAACCAGTTAACATGCGTTTTAATATTTAAACTTTATTACCTACCACCACCGTCCGATTCAATGATTTGTGGGTGGATGGTTTTTTCATAGTGCAAAAAACAGCAGTTCACAGACTACTGTTAAGGTTAGTGGGAGCTTTCTTGAGTTCACTGAATATAATTACCTGTTAAGATTTCACAAAGTGTCCTCTTTTGGGGAGGATATAAAGGGTCACTTTATACTTACTGTAATGTATTTATTCAGTGATTTTTTTTCACACGCTAGATGCATACCACAGTCACTTAAGAGCACCAAAAAAGGAGGCGGGAGAAAGTGGGAAGGGAAATGAGCGGGAGATGGAGGAGAAGAATTAGCCGATGAGCACAATATCATACTCGTATGTCACAGCAGATCATTGAGTTGCATTCCTGAGAACCCTAACAGACCCTTTTCAAGCATAAATTAAGCGCAAACTGATCAGTTTGGTATGGTCACCAACTCTAGGCTGGGGGGGGACTACTCTCGGAAGAGTCCAGTTTTCTGCCTTCCTACATTTAGGATGATCTGGTTCAAGTCTGCTTTTGTCAAGGCACGTATCCCAATGCTCTGGACCTCTGATTGACACCAACTTGCCCCAAATTATTGTTCTCTGATGTGATGGTTGATTGAGTCTTCTTTCCGTGGAAGACGAGCAGAGATTCCGTGATGTGGTGAAATGGTTGAGCCGATTGATCAAGCATACAAGACCCACATGTCAGAACGCTCAGCCTATGATGCACATTGCTTTAGAGTCTATTCTTTATTTAAGGGAAAGCCAATGTAGATGTTGCACTTCCTTAGAGGTGTGATCATGTGTGCCTAAGCGGTGGAGCAGGTGGGCTTCTCTATTCTGGGTTTGTAGCAGTCTTTCGCTGGGAGGTCCCCATACACACATGATAGCACTCGCAGTTTCCATCCTGTGGTTAAGGAATGGGGGGATTGTCTTCAAGGTGTGTAATAGAAGGCTGTAATGTCTATGCGGAATCTCGATTTCAGTCTTATATGTGAGCTGTGCATCCAGAAGCATGCCTTGGGATCCTTATCCATGAGAGGCACCAGTGCAGCCCATCAGATGGAGCCTGCCCCACGGAATGTGTGGCTCCCGCTGAGAAGGAGCTCAATTCTTGATCCCATGAGGCAGAGGCTCCTGCCGATCCTTTGTTCTTGAATCTGTTCAAGGTAGCGAGTCAGCTCTGACTGCTGAATGCCCGGGTGGGTGAATCGTCAGCTTACAAGTGAAAGGGGGGTGTTCGAGGTCTTGCTCAGGGAGGCCAATGTCTCATGTAGGCATTGGAAGGGTTGCTAGCCATCTGCTAGGGTAGGTTCCTAGCACTGACTTGAATGTATTGGGCAAACCTTCAATCTAGTGTAGTTCATCCTAAGAGAAATCTTCTCCTTTGACCACGTCGTCGATATACGATTCAGCGTGTTGTCTAACCGGAATGCAGAGCCCTTTCTGGACGGATAGCAGGGTGCTTGGAATGGGTTTGCCATGTTTTCAGAATATCTGTTTGTACTAACGCTCTTTTTTGTCAGTCTTAGTGCAGGGCTGCTTTGGGGGATTTGGGCCACTATATTCGTATGTCACTTCTTTTTGGGAGCCTTGAGGCTATATTGAACGCTGGTAGAAAGGTCTTGGCACCCATTACTAGCATCCATCAGATGAGCTGTATTTCAGAAATGATTAGAGCAAAATATCCGAAGCAGTGATTAACAGCCGAAACCTGAGATTCTTTAAATTGCTGATGTATTTTAAGCTTTTATGCCAATTATTTTGGGGGGAATTGGGCCCATGCATTATAGACAGCCTTCAAGTACGTATCAGAATCATTATCCCCACCCACGATTCTCCTACATCATTGCATTTTTCCAGTTTAGAGAAGGGCTTTTTTGTTTCTGCCAGTTCCTTCATTAGATATCAGACCTGAAACTGCTCCGGCACCTACACTGTGCACTGCCCGGTGTTGCGGTTTCGGCATAGTGCACGCGTGTGCCCCACTTGGCTCATCTGCTGCTATCAGCCCAGCTGACCATCTAACTGTTCTGTTAGACATGTCTTCCCTTGGGATATCTGAGTCTCTCTTCCTTCATTTCTATCTCCACCAGTCTCACATCTGCCTCCGGTTGACCCGTCCGTTCTTCCTTCATCACTATTGTTGCCCTATGTTGATTGGTGGTAGGACAGGCGCCTTCGTTGGGGGCAATGTAGTCCAGACCTGTGGCACAGTGGGATTCCGGATGTTCATGAGCTCCCTGCTCAGCCTGAGACCTTTAGGTCTTTGGGAGGTGAGAATCCCAGTGGTCCCTCACTACATTTTTCCGAGATGCTACATCATTTTTAGTTATGCTACTGACACTTTCAGCTGCGATGATGTCAACCATCAGCGGGGTCTAGATTTTAGTTGGCTGATTACACACTCTTCCGAGCCCCCCTGTTTACTCCTACCCTGCACACTGCTGGTTTCCACCGGTGGAAACCTCCCTATTTTCCCCTTCTATCTCCGTTTCTCTTATTTTGTCTTTTTCAGGCGTCACTTTTTCCATAACATGCACTAACCTTCATCTACTATTCTGTACTCTCTTTTCCCTTTTCTGTTACTGGATCCAGCAACTCCTTCTCCTTTGGAGCACTCTCTATGTCCTACTGCAGCACCAGACCACACATTTCTTGGTGTCCGGACATTTCGTCGAAAGACATTTCGTCGAAAGACATTTGGTCGACGTAATTTGGTCGAAAACCAAATGGTCGAATTTTTTTTGTATTTATATATATATATTTTAGGTTGTGGTTTAGGGAAAAAAAAGGGTTTTTTTAGAAAAAAAGGGGGTTGGGGGGGGACCCCCCCAAAAAAAAAGTGAAAATAAAAAATAAAAAAAATACGACCATTTGGTTTTCGACCAAATGGTTTCGACCAAATATCCTGTCGACTAATTTTTTTTGACGAAATGTCTGGCAACCACATTTCTTTTCTTGCCTTGTCATTACCCTACTCTTTCCCCTACATTTTACCCAGCTAAGAATCTTCAATTCTCACAAGTACTTGACTTTGAATAACAGAAACTAATACCCATCATGGGAGGAGTCCGGTCAATATGTGTTTCAATCGAATTTGAACTGGTCACATTTTTTTGGGACTTTTCTTAACTGAATTCTTTACCACAGAAAGTGGGGGAGATGCCCATGTCCCCACACCCCTCGCCACCCACTTAAAGAGGCAACCGGGTGTTGAGGTAGGGGGCTGAAGAAGTATTAATTGGGGTCCGCAGTGGTGCACAGGATTCTAGGGCTGCTTTTGGTGCTCTTAGTAAGCCGATCCTCCAAGACTTATGGATTTCTTTCAAGGGGCGCAGCAGAACACCCAATACCTACACCAGCGTAGATCGCATGAAGTGCATCACCGCACTTCCCTTTGTCGGAAAGTTTCTGGAATCTGCAGGCTCACTATATCCAGGACCTTAGAAGCAACAGTGGAAGAAAAGGAGAAGATGGACTCCAGGAAGCATCAGTCCTTTTCAGAGTGATGGAACCTTTCACTGACAACTAGTGTGCTGTGAGTGGGGTCTGCCTGTCTTTGATGTGATGGGCGAGGAGGCCCTAGGTAGCCTCACTGTATTCACGGGCGCTGGTCCCTCTGGATTCGTAGTGCTCACCTGGAGGCTGGGCCCATTGCTGAGGAAGGTATCATTGGAGAAGTGCCACAGAACCTCCTGTTAATGCTAAATTTGGAGAAAGGATAGCTCAGGGGTAACGCGTTTGCCTTGGAAGCAAGACAACATGGTGCATCACAGGTTTGAATCCCGATCCCGTGCTTAGGAACCACTCGCTGGTATCACGCACGTTATAAATGAACAATAAAAGAAAAAGAAAATAAATAAATGGAAGGTGCTGGATGTTTAAGTGTTAAATGGCATGCATTTTTGTTTTGATGTTTATAGGAAGCCTTGACTGGCAGCTCATGTGGCAGCTTGTTTATGCACTTCCATAGGGAAAGCAGCAGCCACATTTGTGGCCGTACCGTCACCACACATATTGCCATAATCAGGTGCTTCTCAAATGCTACAATGTCTACACTAAAGCCACTGTAAAGAAGCCCAGGTTTGGGAGCTCGATGACTGCCTGCCATCAGAAATGCATTTACCGCCGGTCGATGGGCAAGATAGGCTTTTGTGTGGGAGAGCATTAAGGTTTCAAAGTAATGTATCTGTGCTTCACGTCATGCAGATCTATCGCTATACAAAGGTCCCCATAACAGATGTGTCCATGTTAGATCACTGAAAGCCAGACGTCTATTTCTGCGAGACTGTCTGACAGATGCTGCGCAGAAATGAGTGGTAAAAACCATATTCCCGGGATGGATCCTGCAGCCCTGTGTCTCTGCAGCGTGCTGCTATCAAAGCACACCCTAATCCTTTCAGAGGGTGTCGCGCAGCACAGTTTTCGAATGATTGATGCATACGACGGTCCTTAACTCAGGGATCCGCTTAGGGAAGAGTTGTGCTGAAGGCGCCGATGCAGGTCTCCAGGGAGACATCCTCATCATTTCAGCAGAGAAGGTGGATGGAGAGCTGCGGGATTTGCGGGGGAGGGGGGCGGCTATTCACACTATGAATTTGATGTACTTCTCGCTAATGCACAGTCTGCAGATACCGCCGCCGCGCGGAAATTGATGTTGCCCTCCGTATTGCTCCATTTCTATTCAGATCACACACTCGGTGCAGCTGCTTGAGTTGCGCGATAAAGTCTTTCCTTTACTACACATTTGGTACTTAATGTTATAAAAAGTACTCAATGAAGCACAGTGAGCCTAAATTTAAGACATTTTAATCCAAAAAATGACATCGATTTTTAAGACTTGTGGGGATTTCTTTTTAAGGGGAATATCATTTCCATGTACTCATATAGCAAGGGGCTGGACGCACAGTGTTAACGGCTACAGTCACATGATCACAGGGATCTATGACGTAGCTTTCCTTGCACGGGTGCCGGCAAGGCATTGGCGAGGATACCAAAACAGATACATTTATGGCGACTATTGCAATTCTTCCAAGTTAGGAATGTTTCATTCTGTTAATGGGAACTCAATTCTTTTTGTGTCTATCACTTAATCAATTCACGTGCTTTCCACTGAAAACCTTTGGAAGTGAAACGCTCCCCATCATTGTGGCGTCTTGACGCAGTAACATGCAGTTTGAATGAATGATATTTTATTATTGTCTTCACTATTTGGGTGGATTTTGGTTGGAACTTTGTGAAGTTTGTACAGATGTTTCCAAAGTATTAACGCATGCATATAGTGTTATCTAGAACAACAAAGCTGGATAGCAATGGAATGATATCCGGGAGTGAGGTTCGGGGCAGGACCATACACTTACGTGAAGGTGCGGGAGTTGGGGCCACCAGTGGTGTGTCCAGGGTTTGAGAGTGATGAGGTAAATAGTTATCGGGTTGATGAGGGGCTTGAAGAGGTACCCATTAGGTTACTATGAGAAATCCGGGAGAGATGGATTGATCTGCAGGGGTGGGTGCGGGATGCTTCTCCTCGTTACGTTTCTTGGTGGCTAGTCTCATGATGTTATGGTTTCTTTATTGGGTTGGCCTCCAGAGAGCATGACCTTTTCAGCCAGGTAGATGTGGGCATTGGTCATCATTGCCTGTTATGTCATTTCGGGGTCTTGAAGATGATGCAAGCCTGGAGGGTCAGCCATTGCAGATCTTTGAGGGGGAAGGGTGAGGTGAACATACAGTTTTAGTGCTTAGATCGCCTGATGGCAGCTAAGCGATGCTCTTCAGTTAGGCCCCAGGGACTCAAGTTATTTGCATAGGGCTTAACACTGCCATTTAGGACATTTCTTTGCACTGACACATTTGGCACATTTATTGCATATTGTGATCAAGAAGAGAAGGTATATCCAGGATGCAAAATTGACAATTTACCCGCTAATTCTCAAGCATCCTATTGGAGACTACTAGCAGGCTGCATCATCGAGAGTTTTTCTTATCCCTTTCTGTCTCTCGTACCAGTTCAGAGTTCAGTCTTATATATTGCCGTCATACGGGAATATGTTAATCCAGGTCATTGTTTCATCCATGATGCACATCCCAGAGCTCTTTGGCCCTATACATAAACTGTTTGAATCATCGCAATGTTGGAATTATTATTCTTGGGGGAAGATCCTACCCTGCATCTGCAGCAGGGCTCTGGACCCATCTATCACGGGACGTCTGGAAGAGCCAAAGCACTCTGTGATTCCGTGATGTACTGAAGCGGGTTCTGTAGGAGTGCCTTCTTCAGGGCTCAGAAATGTGGCCAGCAGTGGCTCTCCACAGGTGATCTACAGGAGCGCCTGATTTTGTCATAACATTACATACGGTAAATTACATTGCGACAAGCAAATATTGATTGTTTAGGATATCACCATTCCCTTAGAAATAATAACACACTTCCATTGTGTAAGTGTCGTAGCTAGTGAATTGAAATAGCTACAGATGAAACAGATAGTGTACCGCTCATAGGCAAATTTAACAACAAAGTGCATTTTTTGATATTTGACAATTGCAATATAAAATACAACAAACTGTAAAAAGAGCAACTCTTGGTTCCCTGCCAATGTACCCATGGCCCGGTGAGACGCAACATACAGCGCATCAGACTGCTGTTTCCCAGGTAAAATGTCTCTGTGCAGCTACATTGTCCTGTTTGCATTATTTGAATTTCCTTTTGCCGGCCAGGGACCTCAGCGGAAGCGATCCCTCATTCCATTCACCGGGCGCTGACATCATTTCCTGCCAAAACGCAATCTCCTCCTGGGTAGAATCCATCCAGTCTACACCCACGCCGTAGCTTTTACCTAGGAAGAGAATAGAATTAAGAGATCACTATCAATGTATCCTATTCTCTCACCCATATGTTAAGAAACACATCTATATTATCACTGTTGAAATGAGTAGTCAATTTTACAGACCCCGCACTAAATATCAGTCTTTTTTACTAGAGAATTAACGTCAGTGAGTTTCGAAGCCTTCTGGTCCGTCAACCTCTGCTCAGCTCATTCCATGTATTAGTGCTGTTTTATGGACTGTGTTGACACTTCGCCACCCTGACTGTCCTCCATCTTGTGAAGGGTGCCTTAATGTCTTTACCAATTTATATTTAGTGAAGAACTGGGCGTCATTTGGAAGAGAAATGACTTACAAAGTAGGCAATAACAGACCGCTGGCAGTCCGAGGGGCACGGCGTCTTCACATGAGAACATTGCCTGATTGAGTGGCATAGAATGGGGAAGAGGGAGACTGCAACCCGGGTTGGGGACGGGAGGACATGCCAATATTGTTTAACATTGACAGCCTGAGGCTAGCATTTGCAAAATACATGGAGTGGTCTTACATGAAAGAGAGGTGGGACGGGCAGTCGGTTTGGGTTGGGTGATGGAAGGGTTTTGCTGGTCCTTCAAAAGCTACTAGGTGGAGTTGTAGCCACGTTTTGAAGAGTACCACTGAAGAGATGGATTTCTATGGCTGGGGCTTTTTTTCTTTGCAGTCCTTGAGCCAGTGTTACATTTATACTCCAGTTATTGAAACCTCAGTCATTTACTCAAAATGTACATTTCCAACAAGAGTTTTGTAAATTGGCTCCTTTCTTGTTCAGGGCGCACAGTTATAGTTTTATAAACATTTCCTGGGCACCCCCCCGCCCTCTCCCACTAGCTCCAAGGTGCCCAGAAGCACAGTTTCAGTGCGCTGCAGCCCCTGACATGTGGCGGTGGGTCATGGGAGGTCCAAGCGTTTTGCTGGTAGATCCTTCCAGTCAAGTGCCAGTCCTATGGCGCTCCCTTGCGTTGTCCATGTGTCACAGAAACATGGCTTCTCGGTCTTGCCTAACAACCACCCTGTCCCCATATCCTAGAGTCTGGATATGCACTAACTGTCCTACTGTTTCCCTCTATTGCAGAACATTGAAACACAGGACTATAAAATAATTCATTAATATTGCTTACTGCACCATTTCCACCCCTCATTTTCTGCCTTTGCTCACATATTTTTCAGAAGAGGACAGGGGCTTGCACTAAAGAGTTTTGCCATCCCGATTCATATCATATCATATCTCTGAGATATTGGACGTCTTTCCATGTTTGTGACTAGTGCATGCTATGTTTAACAGCCATACAAACCTTATAGTAACTTATACTATTATACCAAGAGAAACTAGAGTGAGGGACCTAGAAATGTATAGCTTTTTCTTTTTAATCAGGGGTCCTTTCTTGTGATCTGCTTGGCTTTTTGGCGACATTTAGTCATATTATTCAGTTTAGGAACTAGACACCGCTCACCTGTGATAACGTGACATTAAGAAAGCATTAGACACTAATATTTAATTCATATTTTGGATCGATCTTTGCTGTAAGCGATGCATGTTGGACAAGGAGAACTTTCACAAGATGTTAAATGGTTTACAACAGAAAACCATAAATTACCACGATGATCTTTGCTGGCTGACAACATAAATCCAACCCAAGGTGCAAGGAAGAGCCGAGGGTGATGTGTGAGGCATGATCTGGCACTGGGGTGATGGTGAGGAGGGCTGTGATGGCATAGCCTGGTAGCACACGAGTGTCTTCCCTTGGCTTTGCTGGCAGTTAGAAGATACAGACTACTGTGCGAAGAGTGTTACTACACACCTTTTTGACACGAGTAACTGAAGGTCAGATTATGACAGGAATGTGTCAAGACTGAAACGTGAAAAAATAAAGCAGTATTTGCAGACTGTGTGGTAGTTGGAGAGGGCAAACTTGTACACATATGATTATAAGCAGCAGATATGTTATGTTTTTAATACTGGTATACTTGATGTTTGTGCCAGTTTAACAAATGTACTTTTTTCACAGTTCAAACACTTGCATTTTCCTGTTTGGAATGTTACTTTCATAAGCTTTTAAAACCTAATTAACTGCTAAGTAGTTTCGATACCTTGTACCAAACCTTTATTTACGTTTGTGTTTGCAATTAAGAACTATTTTAAAAAAAATCAAAAGATACTCAGGAACAATGTGCCACCTTGTTCACACATGCTGGTGATGAAAATGACAGTAAAAGGGTGCAGAGAATTTTTTCATTTAATATGTTCATGAAAACCAATAAATCAAGTATATATTGGAAATCGCTGTCTCTTGAGTACAATGTTAAAAATAAAATTGTATTTCCATTATTTCATCATTATCAGTGATGAGCAATTGAGGCTTAGCTAACATGGTAGGATGAGAGACATGTTTGTGCACTCCTGTTGAGCTACATCTTTAGGAGAGCGGCAAGGTGTGCAATGGATGCAGTGCTAAGTGGCTCTGTGCCAGGAGTCCGCTATCCCTGTTAGAGCCTCTTGGTTCCACTAATAGCGTTTGTTGTCAGAGTTTGCTTACAACCGACCCTCGCAACCCCTTCCCCCACCCCTTGTGTCTCCCCCTCTTAAATGCGCTCCCTTGCAACTTAGGCCATGTGTGCTCCCTCGCAACCTTGGCCGCTTGCCCTCCCTCCCATCGCAGGTTCCTGCATCCTGTTCGCTTGCGTGCACTCCCTTTCTTCTCCAGCCACATGCACGCACCCTCATCGCATTTACCCACATCCTGTCACTTTCGTGCGCTCCCTCACAACTTGGCTGTGTGCGATCCCTTCATCTCCAGCCGCGTGCGCTCCCTCGCATCGTTGGGCCCCCATCCTGTTCGCTTGCTTTTCCAGCCATGTGCGCACCCTCTCCTTGTAGGTCCTGTAGCTTACGTGCGCTGCATCGCTACTTGGCTGCATGTGCGCCTTGCTTCTCTAGCCACGTGCACTCGCTCGCATTGTAGATCCCCTTATCCTATTCTGCTCTCCCACTGCCTTCCTCTTGCATCTTAGCCTTTGATATTGATATTGATATTTTATTTCTATCGCGCTCGTACACAAGTGTTTCAGAGCGCGACAAGGTAAGGGAGGGGAACAGGGGAGAACAAAACAGTGATCATACTAGGCCCAGTGACATTGAGAACGCGCAAGTGCATGGGAGTGGGGGAGGGGAAAAGTGCATGGAAGGGGGAGAAGTGGAAAGTGCGAAGCAGAGGAGAAACAGATAAATAACAATAAATAAATAATAAAGGCAACAAACAGTTTTAGTGCAGCCAGCAATTTGCAAGTGCTAGGTTTAAGGCAGCAGACAGGGTAGGTCCGATAAGTGCAGGAAGAAAAAGGGTGGGGGCTGTATGGGTACAGCTACAGACCCCAGTGCAAGGGGTGGCCTGGAGGCAGTGCGGGAGGGTGGCAGGGTGAGCAGGTACCTGGGCCCGGAGGACAGAGGGTGGCCAGGTACATGGTGCCAAGAGAGAACAGATCAGCAGGGGAGAGGGGGAGCGATTGCAGAAGAAAAGAGGAAGGTCTTGAGGTGCTTCCGGAACCAGAGATGGTTCTCCTCAAGTTTTAGAGTGGCAGGGAGGCTGTTCCAGAGGGAGGCCCCAGCCGAAGACAGACATCTACCCCCAGCTCGTTTCTTTGAAAAACGACTGACCCTGAGGGAGTTGGAGGTAGAGGAGTGAAGAGCTCGAGAGGGGAGGTATTTGCAGAGGAATAGCTGAAGGTGGTTCTTTGATCCCTTCCTTGTGGTAACCTTCCTTGATCTATTGTGTACTGTTTTTGACACTGTGATGTGCTCCATGGTTTCTTTTTTCTAGGTTCATGTTGTGTTCTGTGCCTTGTTGATGGTATTGACTTTGTGTTGATCTCCACGGTTCTGATATTGTATTGTTCGCCACGGTTTGTGGCACTACATTGCATTGCCTGCATTCTTCATTTCTAGGTTCCCTGTTGTGCTCTGTGTTTACTTTATGGTTCTGTACTGAATTTGCATTCTTTACCTCTAGGTCCACTGTGTGCTCTGCTCATTGGTTTTGGTTCTGTATTACATCTGCATTGTTTACTTCCATGTTTCCAGGTTGTGCCCTGTTCTTTGATGTTGTTTCTGTATTGCATCTGTTTTATAGGACAATTTTTCTTGTTCTTTGTTGTGCCCCCCTCCCTTTCATGTCCCCCTTGTACCTACCTCCTGTCTGCCCCCACCCTGGGCCTCCTCTCTCCTGGCTGGGGCTCCCCTCTCCCTATCCCCTATTTCCTCCCTGCAAACCCTATGGTGCTCTCTGTCCCACCTATCCTTTCAAACTTCTATTGACTCTCCTATCCCTCTCACTAAGTCTGGCAGGAAGATGCTCACAAGGGACATCCTGGTCTCCAACCCAGGCCTCCCTATCACTTATACCTACACCAGTGCTTTCTTCAGGCCAACCTTTACCGACATACTCTTTGTTGTTCCCTCTCCAGGCCTATGGACCCCCCCATATGGTCTCTGTTCTCTCTCTTATTTTCCTCTTCTCACATTAATGGTGACACCTGGTGGAACATCCTCCAGGCCCCCTTCCACTCCTCTTAGACCATCATTAATGTCTACTTAAATGGCATCGTCTTGGTCCAGGTCACTCAGGCCAATCTCCTCCTTTTTGATAAACGCTTTCCACGCCTTATCAACTTCCTTTGCTCTCCTGCTATCCCCTCTATCACTGGCTCCTCTGTCAACTCCTTCCTCAGCCACCTCTTCAGGACCCCCTGCTGCTTTTCCGGCCACCCTTTTGCCTCCCTCCTCTGTAACCCCCATGGCACTCTCTTTTCCCTCTCTGACTACACTGCCTTCTCTTCCTTCCCCCTCTGCCCATCCTCGAGCATCTTCAACACTTCTGCAGGGCATACCCCTGACCTGTGCCCCTCCCCAGAAGTCTTTCAAATGAGGCAACCTGCTCCACATTGCTACTCTCAACTCTTGTTCAGCTTTCAAACATTCATCTGACATCTGCCCTCTCCTGGAAGAGCTTGATTTGGATGTACTCGGTCTCACCGAGACTTGGTTCACGACCAGCTCTGTCACGAGTTTTGACACCTTCCTTCCCGATGGCTACAAGAACCTCTCCGAGCCCAGAACCAACCATCCAGGTGGGGTGCAGCCTTGATTTTCCGAGAGTGGTACCCTGCTTCTATCATTCCAATGCAGGACTATCCTTCCTTTGAATGCCTGGTCTGCAGGCTCTCTATCTATCCTGGCCTCTCTCTCACTGTGGCCACTATCTACAGGCCACCTGGCCAGGTCACCCTCTTCCTCTCTGAGTGGGCTGATCTCTGCTCCTCCCTCCTTGCCTCTTCCTCTCAACTTCCCCTCCTCACAGCCCCGAACATCGAGCTGGATGCTACCAGCCCTTCTTCGGGACTCCTTTGCAACCTCTGCGATTCTCTCTCTCTCTGTCTCTCACTATCTCTCTCTCTCTCTCTCTCTCTCTCTCTCTCTTTCTCACTCTCTCTATTCTTCCCTCTGGCCTGACTCACTGTGCAGGGCACACCCTGGATGTTCTGATCTTCTCAGACCTTCCCTTGTCTAACCCCCCACCACACCTTTCCTCACACCTCTCTCTCTCTACCCCTCATGACAAGCGGACTTCAGCACTGCCACCTACCTTCTCGGTCATCCGATCCATGAAGCGTGTGTCAGTTGCGGCTTTTGCCCCTACTTTCTCTCCTCCTCCTGCACCTTTGGCTGACTCACACCCTGACACAGTCTTCTAACCTTCCTCTCTCTATCTCTAACACTCTGGATGTCCTTGCCCCTGTCATGAGGATTCGCTTGAAGCCCAAATCCAAGTGCAACTCTTGGTACGATTCCGACCTTGTCACCCTTAAACACAAGTCTAGGGTGGCGGAGAGGAAGTGGTGGCAGAGTCTCTGTCCTCTCTAAGAAGAGAGCCCACATCCAAACCCGTGGCTCTGCGACATCTAACAACTCGGCCGAACTTTTCAAAATCTGTAAGGAGCTGGCCAATCCTGCTGCAGTCTCTACCTCTCCTATTCGTCCCAGCCCCTCTGCACGGCCTTAGCTTCTCATTTCACCACTAAAACTCTGGACATCCTGTTCACCCTCTGTTCCTCTACCTCCTCTTCTTTCTCCTTCTCTACCACTCCTGGCATGTCTGAGGCCGGCTCTGCTCCTTCTTTCTCCTCCTTTCCCCTGTTCACCCCTGACAATGTTTCTAGACAAATCTGATCTATGAAAGTCTTGTCAAAGACAGAATTGGATGAGCTTGAAGTTAACCGAATCTTCAGCCTGATTGAAAACTCGATGCTGAATAATTATCTGGCTCTGAATAGGGCTAAGACTGAGTTAATGATTGTTGTCTCCCCACATTCTCTGAAGGTTCTAAATAATGTCTATGGCTCCTTCAAGCTAGGCGATGATATTATATGCCCACTCCCAAAAACTAAAATATTGGGAGTCACCCTCGACCAGTCTCTCAATATGAAAGCGCACCTGTCCTCAGTTGTGTCTTCCTCGGTTTATTATGTTAAACTGTTGTCACACCTGAGGCCTCTCATATCACAGAAAGCGCTGAAACCATTGTGAGAGCGATAATAGGGGCCAAGCTGGACTATTATTGCAGCCTATTACTAGGCATCGGCAAGTTGGCCCTACAGAAACTACAACAGGTTCAGAACTGTGCTGTGAGAGTTGTAATGGGGCTATCAAGGTGCAAACATGTTTTGGAAGCCAGGCGGGGGATTCACTGGCTTCCAGTGGAGTCCAGAATTAAATTCCGAACCCTGGTTATAACATTTAATTGTAGAATGCAAATGATGCCTCCATCTCTTCAGTGCTACATCAATGATAAAGTAAACACCAGATCGTTAAGGTCTGGTTCTTACAATCTTATGGAGCAACTTAGACCAAAAACTTCAAAGGTGGAGAATGGGGCTTTTGCTTTTAAAGCTCCCATTTTGTGGAACCAACTTCCAGATTATCTGCGCAAACATAAACTCCTGGCAATATTCAAGAAAGATCTTAAAACCTTCCTTTTTTCATGTGTATGCCTTACAGGGTAGTACTGTCTTGGAAGTATATTTCCAGCTGGCTTGATCCATTGAACCTTCTAGATAGGATTTCTTAGACTAGTATAGATGTCCTCATCTGTTGTATGTTTTGTACTTCTGTTAGAGACTTTATGCCTACGGGCCCATCGTGCGCTATATAAATATCATTTAATGTAAAAGCAGGTTCTCCCCTTCTCATCCAGAATCAACAAGGACCACATTGACACCCTTGATCCAGCCTTGTCCGATTTCCACAATCCCTCAATTGCCACTGGAACTTTCCCCTCTCCCCTCAAGCACTCCCTTTTGCACCCCCTTCTAAAGAAACCCTCGGCCGACCCTTCCTCTCCGGATAACTATCGCTGATCTCCATCTGTCCTTTCCTGGCAAAACTCCTGGAAAAGCTGGCCATCACCCAGCTTAATCTGCATACTAAATCTGTTGGTTATCTCCACGACCACCAGTCTGGCTTCCGAGCTGCAAGAAGCACGGAAACTGAACTCCTAAATACCCGTGAAGAGCTGCTCCCTTCTGTCCTCATTCTCCTCAATCTCTCGTCTCCTTTTGAAATGGTGAACCATGCTGTCCTGCTCAATTGCCTCCGTGATAACATGGGTATCACTAATCAGGCGAAGGCCTGGTTGACCTCCTTTCTCATTGACCGACCCTCGTAGGTCCAATTGGGGTCTTTACTCTCTTCTATCTCTCTCTCTGCTTGTGGTGTTCCCCAGGGGTCTATCCTCTCTCCCTGGGTTTTGAACCACTACTTGGCACCTCTTGCCCACTGCTCCGCTACTTTCTGTTCCTATTGTCAGTGTTATGCGGATGACACCCAGCTCTCTTTCAGCCACCTCTTCTCTTTCTCTCATACCAGACAGTCTGGTCACAATTCAGGAATGGTGTGCCACCAACGATCTCTGCCTGAGATCCTCCTCCTCGGGACACCGGATCCCTCCTTTCCTCTCTCTCTCTGGCTGCCCACTCTGGGCCCTCTTCCTGCTCTTTCGTGTGAGGCTAAGAACCTTAGTGTCATCTTTGACTGCACCCTCTCCTTCTCTCCTCAGACCTCTGACGTCTCTAAGAAGTCAAACTATCAGCTGCACCTCCTCAGAGGTATTCTTAATTTCCTCACTTCCCCCAGAAGCTCACTGTCTGCAGAGCTTTGGTCCTCTCTAGGCTGCAATACTGCAACCGCCTCTTTCTAAATCTCTCTGTCTCTACTCTTTGACCTTTACAGCTTATCCAGAACAGTCCTGTGAGACTTGTCCTTGGCCTCAAGCCCAGCGATTGTATCTCTCCAGCTCTGAAATCTCTTCACTGGCTCCCCATGGCTGCAAGGATCAAGTTCAAGACCATCTGCATCATCCACAAGGCTTTCTGGGGCCTGGGACCGCTCTACCTCCAACTTTCTCTTCCTAAATGTTCCTCGCTCTCTAAAGCCTAACTCTCTGAGGGTCAAACGCTTCTCCAAGCAGAGAGTTGGTGGCTGATAACTCTCTCCTCGGCTGGGGCCTCCCTCTGGAACAGCCTCCCTGCCTCTCTCAAACTTGAGCAGAACCACCTCTGGTTCCGTAAGCAACTCAAGACCTTCCTTTTCACTTCAGCTTTCTCTCTTCCTCTCCCCTGCTGATGTACCTGGCTGCTCCGCGCACCGGGCACCTGGATACCCTCTTAACTTGGGCCCAGGCTCCTGCATGTCCAGCTGCCCTCGAACTGCCTCTGGGCACCCCCAGGAGTTAAGGGTCTGTACCTGCAACCCTACAGTCCCTTCTCTTTGCATTTATGAGCCATTTGCTGGCTGTACTTATTGAGTTACCAGACCCCCCCCCCCCGACACTTCTCACCTTCCCTCTTCCCCACACTTATGCGATCTGAATAACACAGGGCCTAGTAAGATCGTTGTGTTGTTCTCCCTTTGTTTTCCCCTCCATTTCTTGTAGCGCCTAGAAACACTTGTGTACAGGCGCGTTATAAATGCCATATCATATCATATAATATCTCCACATAAGAAGCCACCTATGGGAGTGCTGAATAAGGGGGATCTGTGGAGTTAACATGCCCCCAAGGACTGCTGATGTGGACATGCATGACTGGAAAGTTGGGGGTTGGCCACAAGGCCTTGCCCTCTCAAGCCGTAAAGAGCTAGTAAAGAATCAGGGGCATGGCTGTTGTACTCTTCAGACAGTAAGTGTTCTTGCATAAAAGTTGTACTGATTTGATACTGATCTCAGATGTTAGTAAGGGCTCTTGGCTCTAAGGGGTTGGTCCCTGTTTTGCTGTTAGTTTGAGAAGTTGGTGGTGGGTTGGGTTTGTGGAAGGTGTTCACCACCACCATTCGTTTTTGCTGTAAATCAACGCTCTAGTTTGCTGCCATCATTCAGCGCGAGAGTGGTGCAGGGGTTATGCTATGCTGTGGCAAATGTGAATGGACAGCATAGGTTAGAGCAAGGATCTGCAACTTGCAGCTCAACTGCTGTTTTTGACTACGACTCCCATCTTCCCTCACCATTGACTTTGATGGGTAATGGTAATGGGAGTTGCAATCCAAAACATCTGGAGAGCCAAAGGTTGCAGTCCCATGCGTTAGAGGTTGCAGGAGCCAAGGTGGGCCTATGCTGTAAAATATGTCCATAAGTGTTGCCACGTAGATGGTTCTGAGCATGGATAGTGGACAATGGTTGCACGACTCTTCGGTAGGTCTAGAGATCCGAAGACATGGGACAGGGAGTGGGCATCAGGGTTCCATTACACTGCATTTGCAATCCATCAAATGACCGCCATTCAGTTTTGGGATCCTATTAATTAAGTGGTATCCTTAGGTTGGGGATAATTAGGAATATTGTGATTATCACAGGGTCAGCAATGGAGCCTAGCGAGAATATCTGTGGCAAACAGAAATATGCAGTACATGTATCCCTTGACACAATATGAACTAAAGGTCAGCAACATCCCACATGCGGTAATTTTCATCAATTTTCTATACCTTCCTTCCTATCAGATTCCACCCCCATTAGATGTCATTTGGAACATATAATAACTTGAAAGGTTCACAACATTGGGAGCTTTTTGGCTCACGTGTGCATTCATCTTACTAGACTTATTTAAGATCGGATATGGCTTCAGAACAAGGACCGTGTCACAAGGAAACAAAGGGTTTCCAAACCCGTAGCCTCGGAGCCTACTCACCGGTCCCAAGTCCCAGCCGGATCCCTCCCAGAAAGTGGTTGGTAAATTTCTCGTGGTCCCATATGGTCAGCTCAACACACGCGTCCTTTAAATCCTCTGTGTGGAAGCCATCGTACACGATGGTGTGGTTAAACACTGGGTTTGGATCTTTCTTGATCACCCGGGTCTTCTGGTAACTCTTCTTGCTGGTATCGGGAAGCACGTAACTGAAAGAAGGAAAATGACAGGGCAATTGATCAGTGTGTTAGAAACGCAGGGAGCATCGTTGTGATCTGAAGCCGCCACTCACTGAGGGACATCAGTGCAAGCCCATAGGATGAAACAACTCCCCCACAAACTTTCCCTGATAGCTTCAGAGCGCTTAACGTGAATAAAGATCTAGGAGCTGTAGGTTTTCAAAGATCAAAACCTTTCACAGCAATTCATAACAACCTTCTGGCCAAGGTAGTGTGCAATTTTACATGAAGTTAAAGCAAAGTGCTGAATAATCTGTCGCAGCCTTCCGATTTGTAATTCGCTATACCCTACAATTCCCCTATATTTTTAACATAACCCATAGAAACAGTTTTGTATTATGACCTAGAAACACTTGTGTATAGGCGCGTTATAAATGACTTATCATATCATATCATACCCAGTGCAAATGTTTATGCCAAGACTATTGCTAGCATTGTATTTTATTATTGAAATGCTGTACAGAGTTCACACCAAAGGGTACCTCCTGCAAGAACCAAGCAGTGCATGCTGACAAGAGAGCCCTTAAACCCAAACTAGTATTTGCAAGCCAGCCATGCCAAATGGTGCTTAACCTACAATCCATCAGTGCATTGTCCCCACTCTTCCTTTTACAGAGGCAACTCATATGCCTTCACCTGTTTAGACATTACCTCTGGTGTATGTCGGAACTGCGCCCCATGGTGAGTTTCCAAGCCTAATTCTCTACCTGCGCTCTCAGCTGCACCCCTGTGCTTGTCTATAATTATGCAACATAAGGATACAAATTAATTGGTTCCATGTCATTTCATCGTGGAATGTTTTTTTGCAGGGTTTTTATCGCAGATTTTTTTTTGGAAAAACTCATCAAATTTTTTGTTTTTATTTTGGGGGGTTTCCCTTTAATTTTTTTATATATTCCGGAATACCCACACCCAATTTATATATTTTTCTAACCCCCCCACCTAAAATTCGATGAGTTTTTTTGGGAAAAAATGTGCGGTACAATACCCTCCAAAAAAACATCCCACGATGAAAGGACGACGTACCGAATTAAATATAACTGCCTTCAATCAACGTATTGGGCCTCATTACAACCCTGGCGTTGGACCATGGTGCTATTAGCACCATGGTGCATGCCGGATTCCGCCATGGTGGATGGCGGATTTACCGCCCCATTCCAAGGTTGGCGGGGCAGTAAATCCCCATTCACCATGGCCCCTTCCCCATTCCCATTTTTGGCCCATAGGGCTCAATGGGAATGGGGAAGGCGCTAATTACGGCGCCATAAATTACGGTGCCGTAATTAGCACCAAGGTCCCTTAGCGGGTTGGACTTTAACGCCTGCAAAAAGCAGGCGTTAAAGTGTGAATTGGGCGTTAAGGGTTTAACGGCACCGCAGCCTTTTACGGCGCCGTTAACTTCTTAACGCCAGGGTTGTAATGAGGCCCATTGGTTTAGTATTCTTGTCTAATGTATCTGCTTTGTGATAGGTTACTTGATCTAACCAGCCTTAAGGTGAATTCACATAGCCACAAGCACCGTTCTACATATATATGTATATTTCAGACGACCTGACGTCAGAGTACACAGAAGCCAGGTGGCGGCCTAGCAGATTTTCAGAACTTGGGATATGTTTTGCAAAGTTGACCACATTCAACACTGTCAACAACAATAGCCTGTCAGAACATATGGTGAGGATTTGCTCTTTCCTGGGGGACCACACCCAGACTGTTTCTCTCCCTCTCTTCACCAGTAAAACTGTGGTGTTCCCCAGGGGCTCAGCACGCTTCCATCTTTCCCTCAATGCTTATCTGCGCCACTTGATGGACCTCCATGGTTATGGCTCCTGTGGCTCCTCCACTGGTGACACCCAGATTCTGATTCATTTCGACCAGAATGTGGGTGACTTCTGTCATCACCTCGATAAAAAATGCATGACCTCTTTGACCTCCTGGAGGGCTGCAAACTAGCTTAACTTAAATTCTAATGAAACAGGAATGTTGGGGGCTGCAAATTCCAGCCTTTGCAAGCACTGTTATTGCCTCTGGGAGTAAGGTTCCCTCCATCATCTGCTCTGGCAGGTTGCAATCTCAGCATTCTATTTGACTTTGAGCTCTCATTGACCGCCCATCTTGGAAAAGCCTCTAGCTCCTAAATCTTTGCCTCAAAAGTTATCTGGAAAATTCTTCCCTTCCCTTCCTTATACGCATGTGTATTATAGCTCAGTGGCAACGCGCTTGTCTTGGAAGCAAGACAACGCAGAGCAACACAGGTTCGAATCCAGGATCCGTGCTTAGAAACCTCTTCGGTATAAAGCGCGTTATAAAAAAACAATTATAATTATAATTCCTCCTCCTACATCGTAGACCGGCGGCTATTTCACCCCCAGTTCCCAAGAATGCTCCCCATCTGGGCCTTCCTCAATGATCTTTGAAGAAGACTGGAGCTTACTCAGAGCAGAACAGCTCAATCATTATTTACCCACTCTTGTTGATCTTATACTGCTAGTACTAAGCTCCGTAGACTGCATTTGCTTCCAGTTATACAAGCCCTCTGATTGGTGCACTGTGGCACACATGGTTTGGTCTATCCTTTCTTCAGGACAAGCTCTCGAGAAACTTTAATGCTTGCTTTCTGTGCTCATCAATGTGTCTATTACTGATGCTACCTCCCGCTCTGCTCATCGATGAGTTTATTACTGATGGTACCATCCTCTCTGCTCGTTTATTACTCATGGTACCTCATTCGCTACTCATCAATGAGTTTATTACTGATGGTACCCCCCTCTCTGCTCATCGATGAGATTATTACTGATGGTACCTCCCACTCTGCTCATCGGTGAGTTTATTACTGATGATACCTCCCTCTCTGCTCATCGATGAGTTTATTACTGATGGTACCTCCCACTCTGCTCATCGATGTGCTTATTAACAATGGTACCTCACTCTCTGTGCTCATTGATGCGTTTATTACTGAGGGTACCTCATTCTCTGCTCATCAATGTGTTTATTAGTGATGATACCTCGCTCGCTGCTCATCAATGTGCTGATTAATGATGGCACCTCTCTCTCTCTGCTCATCGAAGTGTTTATCACTGATGGTACCTCATTCTCTGCTCACTCTCAGTATTCCCATGATGTTGAGTGTCTCTTTTTGGTCCTGGCATCTCACAATTAGTATAAATATTCTTCCCCTTACGATGAAATCCGTGATCAACCACTTATTCTTTCACCAACCTATCACAACCATTCTATTCTCAGGGAGCCTCTAAACCTTCTTCCCTCAGTGGGATATCTTGTGCTGCCAATGCCATGAAGCCTTTTGATGCATGTTTGCATTCTGCAAGAACATACCAAAACCTGCAGCCGTGCGCACAGGATACTTTAACCACACTGAAGGAAGTTGTGTGTATGTGTGGGCAGCTTAATTGGTGAACTAGTGACGAACGGCAATGCAGCCTCAATCCACATGAATATGAAAAAAGCAATTGTGAGCTGAGCGGGGTGTGCCCATCTGACATCCATATTCGTGAACACCAGTGAAAGTGACATTGACCCTTACCACCCCCATGAGCAATTCAGTTCCTCTGGTTTTTCAAGGATGATTCACCTTTTGTGATCATCGTATTTAGTGTAAGGTTGCAGAAGATTGATTGCGTTATAAAAACTAAAATACATGCCACGCAACTGGTCGCATATACTTAAAATAACATCTGAAAACACACAAGTAAATTATAGGAACTAGGAGAGTTGGCAGCGGGTGGGACTTGCTTCGCAGTTTCCATGGTTCATGCACACCAACATCCAGCAAGAGAGGAGTGCCAATCATATCACATCATAACATATCATATCATATCACATCATATCATATCACATCATATCATATCACATCATAACATATATCATATCATATCACATCATACCATATCACATCACATCATATCATATCACATCATAACATATCATATCACATCATAACATATCATATCATATCACATCACATCATATCACATCATAACATATCATATCACATCATAACATATCATATCATATCACATCACATCATATCACATCATATCATATCATATCATATCACATCATATCATATCACATCATATAATATCACATCATAACATATATCATATCATATCACATCATATCATATCACATCACATCACATCATATCATATCACATCATAACATATCATATCACATCATAACATATCACATCATAACATATCATATCACATCATAACATATCATATCATATCACATCATAACATATCACATCATAACATATCACATCATAACATATATCATATCACATCACATCATATCATATCACATCATAACATATCATATCACATCATATCATATCACATCATATCATATCATATCACATCACATCACATCATATCACATCATATCATATCACATCATAACATAACATCATATCACATCATAACATATCATATCATATCACATCATAGCACATCATAACATATATCATATCATATCATATCATAACATATCACATCATAACATATCATATCATATCATATCACATCATAACATATCATATCATATCATATCACATCATATCCTTGTCTGCTTTTTCCGTGGCAAAGATTGCTCAGAAATGTGCTAACACAAAATCAACCAATCTAACATTTGACGATAACTACAAAGAGAAGGCCCCTGTGCAGAATGTACTGAAATCCAAGTTTCCTATGCCCTTGGGTTCAATAAAGTGAGTACAAGCCACAGACATCTCATGGCAGCTGTGGAGTTACAGAGAGATACCTTTAGACTGGGTCACTGCTTCACGCTTGAGCGGATTCCCCTTAGGATAGGAACTTGGCTTTACCCTCAAGAACCTAATGTCTCTTTCATTAATTACATTGCTTCTACCTTAAATGAAAAAACTTTTAATGAAAAGCAAGTGATTGGCCCATTTGTTCAGGCAACTTGTATTTCTAGACAACGCTGAGTCAAATACATGCTGCAAGTCATGCACCGAAACGATGATGACGCGGAGAGGCAAACGTCCAATGAACAGCCTTCCTAGTCTTGCTACGCCAGATAAAACACAATGCACCCCAAACCCTATATTTACCCCAAAGAAGCAACAACTCTGACACAAGCAGACGACGATGCCTCAGAACAGGTCCCATGAGGAATTAGGCAAAAATTCCACTATCGAGTAAAGTGGCCAACAGGCATCCATGTGCACAAAGTGCTGCCGTGGCACAGGCGTCTTCAATCTATTACTATGTAGGCTTTGCTACAGGTCTGGTGGAGATGGTGAAAAAGCTTCCAATCCTATAGTACTTCTATACAGAATTGGGAGGTGCTATTATGCGTGTGTGCATTTCAGCCATTAAAGTTATGCAAGCGCGGCCAAGGCCCTGCTCGTCACCCAGGTCTGAATGGCGTGTGGATGGGCGCAGCAGAGGTAAACTATGAGCTAAACAGGGGTGGATTGTGTTAAAGGAGATAGAGAGTCATGTGAGAAGCTACACTTCAATTTCTTTGTCATTAAAGATAGCTTAATTCTTATAGCAGAGGTGGTGTGCAATAGTGTTTGTGTCGTATGTGAGTGCAGGGTGTGTGGAATGAGCCCATGCCTTCTGCTAAGTTACGAAGTTGTGGTGTTTGAGGAGAGAACATGGGTTAGTTGTACAAACAACGTCTACATCCTGTGTTCCATCTATGTAGAAAGAGCAGTGATACGTATCACAGATGCAATAAGTGCTAAATGAATACACAATACTCAATACATAAGGATAACCCCTCTGCAAAACACCAACACAAATGATATTATAAAATGACCTTTGTCCATTTACGCATCCCCCTGCACGATTCGTACATTTGATAGCACTGTCGAATGACTATGAACAACATTGGCAAGCATGGGATCCGCAAAATGGCATGACCTTATCTGAATAATTGATTTAGGTTTTTAAGGTCGGAATTGATAGATCGCCCATTTGCAAATATCAATGGTCTCCCAATACATCCAAGTCACTGCCTCTATTTCCCACGTTTGAAGTTACAGTTTTCTCATGGGCTTCCTAAAATGAGTACAGGCTTGTGTTCGCATCGAACATGCACTGCTTATGAAGTTGAAGCATTATACATCAAAATACATGAACCTATCCCATCAACCTGATATTGAAAATGGGCTAAATACATGCTAACACACTCACAATGCTTGGCGTGGAACGCAAAGAGGATTTGCGTAAAAACATACCATTTTACGAAGGAATCAACACCTGATGGTCGAAGCTGAAGCAGATCCTTGGTATCTTTGACCCAGATATGAACTTCTCCAGAAGAAGGATGCTTTGGACCTATGATATACGAAAGTTAGTTAACTAGACAGTCTGAGGACAATCTAATTATTCTGCATCATAATGAGACATGTTCTCAGAAGTAGTGTTGATGCACATATCTGTGCACAGCAAATCAACATGTGCATATGGAAACTCCTGTGTACAGTTGCGTTATGAATGCCATATCATATTATATCATGTATGTCCTAGATGCATTAAACTGACTTTTGTATCTCCATTGAGCTGGAACCCCTAATGGATGTGCCAGAACTGGGCAGGAAGCCGCCTCCTGCATATTCATGAACTTGCACAGGAGCACGCGGTGTAAGGGTGAGGGGAAACACTGTTAAAATAGACCAATATGTAGATAGTACATAAATAATATTAAACAATGAGGAGCGGGTGGAGACAATCCTTGTAATAAACACATACTGGAACCCAAACCAATTACAGACTACTCGTACTTGAAGTCAATGGAAACGGTGTTGGATGAAGCAACCACGACTCACCAATGTAACCACGTGATAATTAACAGCAGTCTAAACGCAATATGCCCCGAGATCTTTGACCAAAGATTACATCTACCAAGATCGTCCCCAATTCCCATGAGAGGTAGGAGATGGGAGGCCTTAATGGCTGAAAGAGATGTGCACATCTTGCATTGGATGAGACAAAAATTAAATGTATCAGTTCCAACCCGGGAACGAGCAGACCAAAGCAGAACCATCGATCACACCTTCGTCTCGGAAGAGCTGCTAGCCTTGACAGACCGTTTTGAAGTTAAAAGGACACTAAACAGCAATCACAACATCTTGGTCACAACTTGGACAGCGTCACAACTACCTCAACATCGAATGCTCCAATACATAGAAGCAAATACAGGCGGTAATCCTGTAAGAATATCTAAGAAGTTAATAAGACAAATATCCGAAGCATACCGAGGGATTATTACCAGGAATGATAAATTCCTCTACAACGATAATTTGTAAGTGGACTGTGTACCCCTACTGACAAGTTATACTTTGAAAAAACAAATAAGGTGAATCAGGTGAACTCCCACACTCACTCACGCAACCTACAGCTAGTAGAACGAAGAAGAATCCTACGCCAAATAAAGAAGGCAATACAAAAAAACTCATTGGAAAACCAAAGAAGATTCAAGTTAGCTAGAACAAGCTATAAAAACTGGCTGATACACCATGGCCTCGAATTATATCAGCAGGATTCAGAAGAAATGCTGCAGGCAGTGTGTGGCAGGAACACAAAGGAGTTTTGGTCCCTAATAAAGGGAACCGCCAATAATAACAACGACCATGTCCAAAACAAGGTGGGTGAATCCCAGTGGGTGGAACACTTCTCAAAACTATATCAACCGCCAACGAGAGCAACCCAAGCGCCTCAAGAAGACATCTCAAGAGAAGATGCCTGGGAAATCCCATGTGATCCGAGTCCATCAGGACCAAAATCATAAAATTAAAGAACTCGGGAGGCTCCGGCACAGATGGGATCACCAATATGGACCTAAAACAACACCCGGAAGATTGGGCTGGTCTTATCGGTAACATCCTTTACAACTGCAACCTGGGCAAAGCAATTCCACCATCGTGGAAGACAGCAAACATTGTCCCGATTTTCAAAAGGGACTCAAAAGAAGACCCACGACAATACAGGCCCATAGCGCTTCTGGACGTTATCAGTGAAGTCTTCAGCTCTTTTGCCTTAGACGCTTTCCAGACCTGGCTGAAAGATGCAGATTACATCGACCCGTTCAAGACAGGATTTGTTAAAAACACAGGAACCACATTAAACATACTTTTGCTAAGCAGTTTAAAGGCCAAAGTCCTGCAGGGTGGCCACACGATATATATGGCCTTTGTCGACCTGGTCCAGGCGTTCGACCGGGTTGTCAGGGCACGCCTTTGGCAAAAACTGGACAAACATAACTGTCCGCTACCCGTGATAGGACCCATCAAAGCTCTCTACCAAGACACAACTCTGAGGGTAAGACTCAGCCGTGCAGGACAGCTGTCAGAATAGATTTGTACAGCTGGAGGCGTCAAACAGGGGTGCTCTTTGTCCCCGGGTCTGTACAACGCCTAAACGGCTGACTTTGCTGAGTCTGAAAAGGATGTAAGAGTTTTCCACCGATATTAGGAGACTCGAGGATCGTGAAACTACTTAATGCAGATGACATCATCCTGCTGGACTATACCCCGGTCGGTCTTCAAAGACAACTGAACAACCTACTGAATTGTTTAGAGAACAACAATTTAGAGCTGAACAAGACCAAAACCAAAATCATGACTTTTAAAAAAAGATCGAAAAAAACAGAAACATCGAAATGGTACAGCGAAGAAGTTCGGTTGGAGAAAGTGACCTGCTTTAAATATCTAGGAGTAATGCTAAATATCAACATACTGGAAACACTGATCTAAGACTCGCTGCGCAAAAAATTGAAAAGATTAACTAACCAAGCAATGGCTGTATATAGGAAATTTGGCTGCTTTTCTTTGATCCCGGCAATTAACTTCTTCAAGGCAAAAGTGCTGACAAGCTTACTATGCGGCACAGAAGCCATGCCACAAATTCCTAAAAAAAATGGCTGAAATTTGAGGGCTATTTCTGGAGAAGTCTTGGTTTAACTCAATCAACTCCAATGGCCCTCATTAAGTGCAAATTATGCCTGCCATCGCTAAAATCAACAAACGCCAGAAACACACTGATGCTGTGTAGAAAGGTCATCCTCCAACCAAGTGCAAAATACTTGATATAGTAAAGAAAGAAATGGACAGTGGCAAGAACCAGATGCTGACAAGTTGGACCGTAGAAAACAACAAACTCTTAGATGACTTGAGTACCACTGAAGAGAACCTATTCACAAACCCAAATAAAGTCATAAAGAAGCTGACAGAAAGGGACTGGATAAAGACCTTAGAGGCCGCTGAGACATACAATCTGACCAAGAACTTTCCAGCAGCTCTAATGAAAGTCAACAAAGTCAGAGGATATCTGGGCAAATTCCCAGACAAAACCATGGGCAGACTATTTCTTTGATTTCACTTGAACTTGATGAAGATGAATGAAATAATGGCAATAAGAGGACAATTAAATTCAAATAAATGCCGTTTTTGTAAAGACACGGAAAAAGTCGAAACCAGTCGACACTTATTACCAATTTGTACAGGAACACAGGCGGTAAAATCTAGATACTTGGGGAAAATACTGAGCACTTCTTCAACCAATGAAGAAGAGACCTTGTGATCCTTATTAACGAATGGAGAAAAACACACTGGGTCATTGGACTGGCTTCATTCATGAAACACATTGACTTGGAGCAGACTAACGACTGAGTGGGTTTAACTAGGAATGGAGGATAAAAACCGCTTGCTTTTCATTTGCTTGTATTTGTAAATATTGTTATACAATTGAACCAAATGAAAAATGTAATGTTAAATTCAGAAAAATAATGGTTGGTATGAATGCATCCTCATTGGAGGTGCACAATGCAAATATTAGGCAGGATTCAAACAGAATAAGTTAAAAATCCAACTAAATCTCAACTAAAGTCCTTATTGATGATCCTAATACAGCTTTTGGGCAAACATTGTTGCATAAATATATGATATCAAAGATGGAATTACTCCAGTACCAATCTCACCATTACTAATAGGCCTTTACTGAGACCACCTGAGGTGTTTCAGCCTTATTTCCCAAGCTCTGCTAAACATGCTGCCTCCAGAGAAGACTATACAGAGCTATAGTTGCAAGAAGTGTATTTGCACATATTAAGTGTCTCCCTTCAAAGTCCTAATGCTGCTGTTGTCAAGCAGTGAAACAATCAAGTGCTGCCCAATATTGTTACAGATGTGGAACAGAGATAGAAAATGGCATGTGTCTTCTTTACCATTTAAACACAGATGGCACCTTAACAAAGTAGCTAGGGTTCATATTTAGGTGACAAATGTCAGAGTTAAAAGCCCTGAATTACAAATACAGGTTATTAGTGAAAAGGGCTTGGTCTGGTTTATGTATGGCCAAAACCAAGGTATTATTTAAATACCAATCCATAAGAGGACTGCCCTTGCACCATACGTTCTTTCATCAATAAAAAGAATTTGGTGACAATTGCCCGAGCCATGATTCTATCACGATTAGACTACTGCAATATCCTACTCTGGAGCTTAAAAGTCTAATCTCCAGACATGCCAAACCATTGAGAATGATGCAGCCCGTATAGCAATGACCACTCCAGGAAGAGCTCATATGACCAACACCAGGAGAGTATTGCACTGGTTACCTGTGCGTCAACGTATCAAGTTCAAAATGGGCATCTTAATTCATCGCTCCCTTTATGGAAAAGCACCAGAATATCTCAAAAATATGATTATGCCCTACAAGCCAGACAGAGATCTGAGATCCTCTGCCCATTCCCTCCTGCAGGGAATCAGAACTAAAAGAGCCAGAGGCCTAGGTAGGTCCTTCCGTACCTTGACTCCATCCTTTTGGAACTCCCTTCCACTCTCTATTAAAGAGGTTTCAAATTTGAGCCAATTCAAAGAATCACTAAAGACGCACCTCTTTGGCTAAATTCTGACATCTGGGCCCTGAACGATTCTTTTAGGATATCCTAGCCTGTTCCAGTCTCGTTCTTATGTTTGTCTTTTTGTGTTTATGTCAGCGCCCCGATACCTGCAGGTTTTCTGCGCTATAGAAATAAATAAATAAAATAAAATAAATAAATGTCTACAATAGACTTATTCCAATATGCTCCCTTTATCACCCCAATTAGCCCCTCACCATTCAAGCCGAAGTGTAATTTCAAGAATTTCCTCATGTGACATGCCATTGCTTTGGTCTTATTAGAATTAATATTAAGACCTTTAGTACTACAAACTCAAACAAACTCATTTAATAGCTTCTGTAATCCTATCATTATACTCGATTGAAGGACTTAATCACCAGTGAAAATTAAGATGTCAATTATTTCCCCCCTTAAATGATGGAGCATTTAGTGGAAGAGATGACATGATTGTAGTAATATCGTTGATGAAAACTTGATAATGATTAGGCGGCAACGTCACATCCCTTGTGGACCACAGCATTTACAAAAAACGATGGAATCTGCATGCTCCCCTTAACCCTATCTGACTACTGCCTAGTTCTCTGTGTAAAGGAAGAGGATTGCTTTCAGGATTTGAGTTTGTATGCCTATGAAGCGTAATATATCCCTTAACAGACATTAACAGACATTACGTACCACCATCCAAGGATGCTTTCTGATCCACAAATAATAAAGACAGAGCCTCCCATTTCCGAACAAATTATTTCTGGATAAATAGAAACAGGCCAAATTGTTGTCCGTCATTCCCATGCCTCTTAAAACCTGCTTGGATATGACAAAGAATGTTGTTCTTCGTGGGCCACTGATCAAATCACTCTGCAAAGACATTCCTCTACACTTTCCCTAAGCAATTGATCAAAGTAATTGGCTCATAGTTTGCAGAATCACCAGGGTTGCCTTTTTTTTTGGAAATAGAAATGATCTCAGCTGAGCACGATGATTGAGTGGATGGGTATAACTGTTGATCAAATTAAATAATTTACTCGAAATTGGAACCCAGATCTTTGGCTCAGGCTTAAAGCTGATGATTTTCAAATTATCAGAACCCAGAGCCTTTCCCCTATTTTGGCATTCCAGGGCAAAGCCCTTTCTGTGGCTTAATAAAGCTGAGTCACAGAAATTTGACAGACTGAAAAGGGGGATTGGAAGCATTAAAAAGATTCTCACAATACATTCCCCTGCAGTATTTATGCCCTATAGGCTCTGTAATCACCACCTCTGGCCACAATGTTTTCTACAAGGATCCATGGATCACAATCTTCTAGAATGTGGACTTGTTCAACTCTCTCATAGCCATCTACAAAAGCTCCTAATTGAATATCACCTCATGTCTTTCTGTTTTGACCCACACCAGTAACTTATAATATCGATTCAAAGCTTTTGCATGGTCAGAACGTTACCTTGAGTGCTGCCCTTAAGGGCAGCTGGAAGGCCAGATTTAGATTCTCTGCACTCACCATCAAACCTCTAGGGACAAGGCCCAGCTTGCTTCCTAGTGGATGCACAAGAACAAGTAACCCATGATTTAACCTATGAAACCAATTCATCATAGGGGTCCTTTCTGTTGCTACAAGAAACTGCTATGCTGGATTCAAAAGCTTACAAGAGGGGTATTAGGGCTTTGAAAATTGTATGCAAAAAAGTTCCTAACTCCATTTCCCAATTTAACGCTGCAACAGTTATTACTCCTCACTAGGTTAAGGTATTCTCCTCCAAATTACTCTGCACTGAAGGGCCAATCAAATCGACAGCCATCTTTAGCAATAAAGGGTCCTGGTCCCTCTGAACACGCAAATATACGACCAGATCACTGGATACACCCCAATATGCCAGATCAATCGGAACAAAGTCTCAATGGCTAGTTTCCATACCGGCTCCAAAGGGCGGTTCTGCATCTATGTCGCCAGGGAGCCTACTATTGAAAGCACGTAATCCTATGCTCACAGTAAGAGTAACTAGTGCGATAGCATTGCCATGCCAGCGTTGTGGTGAAAATGAAGAACGGTCTATTTTTGATCCTATCAAAGTGAACTATCTTATTTGAACTGCACTTATGAAGCACAACATACCCCAGAAAGCATCTTGGCGCTAGCTCAGACAGGGTCATGGAACAACGAATTAGAGTAGATAAGTCTTCAGGGCTCACCGGAATGACATATAGTCATCCACCATCCGAAGGGCACGAGGGAGAGAGTTCCACAAGGTGGCAGCAGCAACTTAGAAGGACCGACCGCCAACCGCAGTCAGCCTGAATCGTGGAACCTCAACCAACTATCAACTATATACTGCGAAAAGTGTGGTGAGCTGTTGGTGACAGAGCACCCACTTACGATTTGATTTGTTTTGTTTTCGTAAATTGGAGATCCAATGCGTTTCGGCTCCCAACATGCAGTTTTCTTAAAAATGTAAAGCTTCCTCAGTCTGTCACCTCTGCAACTCATCAGCTAGCTAATAGTTTAGATTTAATAATTATAGCCCCGTCTACATTACCCTGCGATTCTCCTTTTCCCTTAGATTGGACAGATCACATTGCTATTACTTTTTTTCTTTTTCTTCTAATGTTAACTGCAACCAATTCTCAATCCTTGCTCATACCAACTTTCCAAAAGGTTTCTCCTGCCTCTTTGGTTGATCCATTCTTTTGGCCTGTACAACTGTCTCTCATGCCATGCGTATGCATGCTAATTCCTTGACTTTGAAATATCACTCTTTTGTAAGTGACTTTGCTAACTAATTTACACCATTGTGACATGACTGGTGAGAAAAGGACTTTGCCAATCGCCTGCTTGCTATTCTTCTTCTCTTATAAGCAAAAAAACAATCGATTTGCCAACCATATTGGAGATACCCTTCTAATGAGCTTCTAGTCCACCTTTGCTGCTCTTGTGCTACTTATAAATGTCACGTTACTGAGGCAAAATCTGCTCACTTTCATTCCAAATGCCAACAATCGACAATGTGACTTGTTGAGGGTAATTGAAATTGATATGCTGTACAGTTGTTTCAATGAAGTCAATTATGGTTGTAATTCACTTCGATGCAGTTACTTTGTGGGGAAGTAATTAATATATGTATATTTGGGGAAAAGGGTGTAAAGATATGGTGGGAAGGGAAGGGGGTGAGTGGGAGGAGGGTAGCGTAGTATGGGGAGGATGCTCTCCATTAGAAATAAAAAAATTGCAACACAGCACTTCACATCGTTGAAACAACATAGACCCCATTGTGTCTGTTTCTTTTAATAGTTCTTCCTTTAGTTTTGATCAAGTCCTTGCTTACAACATTACTTTGTTGATAAAATTCAAACCATCCAACATTGCACTGATGTTAAGATTGGCAAATCCAACTCTGTTTTCTGTTCAGTCTCCTCTCATGTGGTCCCTACTTGCTTTACATTCTCTCCTTTCTCTAAATCTTATTGGATTAGAACTATTTGTTCAATTAAAGCTAATTCTTATTTGGACAATCCTCTCCCCGCTCATTTAGACGTATTTCTCTGTCTTCTTATGTATACTGGTTTCCATTAATGAATGTCTCTTCTCTTGAAAGAGGGGAGGTGCTGCTTCTACCGAGAAAGCCAGGCTCCGACATCGTCTTGGGAGGATAGCTCAGGGGAAGCATGCTCCCCTTGGAAGCAAGATGACACCGAGTGCCACAGGCTCCATCCCTGGGTCCGCATCTGGGTATTAAGGGCATTATAAATAACCTATCATATCATATTAATAGGTTATGAAAACTATTGACCCATCAATGCCTTACATTTTCTGGGAAAAGGTATTGAGATATGTGCATCTCTTCACCTTTCCCCGCACTTATCCACATCATCTTTTGCAGGACTATCAGTCTGGCTTCCATCCCTGGAATAGCAGTGAGACAGGTACACCTCAGCTGTTACATGACGTCACGCGTGTGCTTGATGCAGGAGGTGTTTATCCTCCAGTACCCCTTGACCTCTCAGCTGCATTTGATACTGTCAACCATGCAGTAATGACTAACATGTAATCCTCCTGTATGGGCAAGGGAGGTTCTGTGCTGTCTTGGTTCAACTCATCCTGCAGCATTGGGCACAGTTTGTGTAGGCGGTCCTAGCCAGGTCTGACCGTCTGCTTCTGCATTGTGGAGTTTCTCAGGGTTTGATATTATGGTATCGAGTCATTTCATCGAACACAAAGCATTGAATGCCAAAAGAATTGAAAAAAATACATGGAAAAAAAGCATAAAATGCATTTTTTTCAAAGTTAAAGGTTTTATTTTAATTATAATGGGTTTTAAGGGGTAAAAAAACGGGGTTTGGAGGGACCCCCCATTAAAAACAAGAAAGAAAAAATGCATTCAATGCTTTTTTGTTGTTGCTTTTTTTAGATGCTAAGGTATTCGATGCTTTGGCATTCCATGAAATCACTATAAACCAATATTATCGCCTGTATTATTTAACATCTACATGGAACCACTTAGTGATTTGGTGACATAGACACTGGCTAAATGAGCATCAAGATACAGCAGTACACTGATTACACACAGCTCTATCCTGAAGTGTCGTCTTCAGCAGCCGGCGTCTGCTTCAAAGGTTCTCTTGGTCCCATCGGGGAGTGGGCATTTCTACTACGTGTCAAATGAAATCGTTCCAGAACTGAATTTTACTTGAAGTCTTCTTCCACTAATCCCCCTTTACTTTTCCAAGAGTGGCTTGCTCCACTCTCTTCCTTTGGTGCAGAGGGATAGCCGGGATTGTCTAAAAGTGGGGCCTGAAGCTAATGTAGGTGGCCCCACCGCAGTGGCATGAACATCTGTAAATGCCCACAGAGCACTGCTGAGTGGGCATTTACAGATTTTGGTTGGGCCTTGCCCACTCAGGCCCTACCCTGTCCACGCCTCTGCTTTGGTGTCACCCCAACGCGTGTGTCCACAGCAAAATCTCTTGACCCTCAACTTGAACTGTATATTCATGTTTTTCTCAGTTGTCTCTTCTCTGAAGAATGAAGCCATGTATTCCTCTCTAAGGCTTGTGGGCTGCCTTCCAGGCCTTAGTTCCTTCTGCGCTGGAAAATGGGTATGGTGTATTCACGGGTCTATGGGCCTTCCTGCCTCCTCTATGACCCCTTTGAAAGCAGTGCTGCATTCTGTGGCATCCAAAGGTTTGGACATGTTACCCCTTTATTGTGTCTATTCGTTGGCTTTCCATTGACTTTCATACACTGCTATAGATTTTCAGCATCACTTGCAAGACGGTGGCCATAGGTCTGGCTGAGAAGATGGCTATTTCAGTAGGTTTGAGGTTTCAGAAAAGTACTTATCTTTTGTACCTAGATATCCCCTCATGAAGAATTCCTGTTTCTCTTCACAGACCCCACCGGCATCTGTACACAGAGCCTGGAGTTAGATTCCCGCTTTACATGTCTTCTGCCTACTCTTTTGGGGTTTAGGAAGGCATTAAACCCCCATCTTTTTTAAGTTGCTTATTATAAATGATGTTATCTACTTTGCTTTTAAGCCATCTATTGTATTGGATTCTGTTTGTAAATATGAGTTATTCTGAATTTTGATTTTATGTAGTCAATTTGTCTTAAGAAATTATGGGCCTCATTATAAGCATGGTGGTCCGGGAACTACGGTACCAGTAAGCATGCCGGTACGTAGTTCCTGGACCGCCATACTACGAGCTGTGCGCGCGGGAGCCTGTCAGCCCACCAGGTCTGGCCTGGCGGGCAGAGCGGTACCCGCGAGCGCAGCATGTCAGATGCACCGGCACTGTCGTTGAGGGTGCCGGTGCATCCGACATCCCCATTCACTATTGGGCTCAAATGGGAAATGGGGACTGACAGGCTACGGCACCCGGCAAAGCAGGAAATACCAGGTCCAGCAATGTCGGAATTACCCGGTAATTCCTCATTGACGGGTGCTGGAAAAAATGCAACTCCGGAGGCAGCCGTGTATCTGTTTGGTTGTTTCGTGCTATACTGCTGCCGTGCCAGGGTACCACTTTAAAAATAGAAGGCGTAACTACTTAAACAAAAATAAGGTCAGAGATCTCTGAAGGCACGTCTTTGTCATCTGAAATTCCCATTAGAGCCCTCATTGGTTCAAACTGGCACTGAAATCTCCCACAATAGGTGTACTGCCTCTGCCACCGGGTTATGGGCCTCAGTGACCCATTTCTCTAAAGTAGTCAAACGAGATGTGGGTGAAGTCATTGGAAATAATCTCATATAAACGTAAGATAATGGTAAAAGCAATTCAGAAGACAGCACAATCTTAGGTAGTTTGATGTCAGGGTCCTCCAAAAATCCAAATCACACATTAAAGAAGTCATATAATTGTGACATATCCAAGAGGAATTTGAATGTCATACTGCACACACATGAAGGGTTATTCTGAGAGTAAATGTATGGCGATGTATACTTTACATGTGTTTTATACCTAGCTGAAATACGTATGCTTATATGGCAAATCCTAGAGATATTCTGGACCTAATATAAATTACACATACGCCTAAATTACACAGCTTGTGTCGCCGTCATTTAAATATCTAGGTCAAGTTCACAAATATGTTTAATCGAGCAAAGCAGGCGATGCCTCTCGGCATCTCTTATTTGCCCGTGCTACCTTACACCCGATTTATATAGCCTGAAACTGGAGCCCATCTGGAGATGCCTGGAGCATCTTTGGAATTCGAATGTGCAAATGAGTTTCACACCCCTTTTCTCAAGGGCATCTCAGACATTCAGCAGGCGACTTCAGTCTCAGCCTGTCAGGTGTGAAGTAGCAGGTCTAAATCTGAGATGATCAAAGGCATCGCCTCATTTGCTCCAGTGAATGGGGCCAAATGTGTCTAATCGGTTTCCTTTGATAAATGAGGCTGTTGGTTCGGTCCCCACTGCTGCTGAGATGTCAGCATTCATCTCAGCTTCCAATGCAGGTGGCGCTTTAGATTACAATTCCAAACCACTGATGTTAGGGGATTAATTAGCTCGCATTGCAAGATTTTTGCATCTCAAAAACTCCATTGCACGGCATGTTAATTCAGCATTTATGTTAATATTAAAAGGCATTATCCGTTCCGCTTTTATTATGGCACAACATAAACGACAAGCAAGGGCATTGAGAAGTCATTGCGTATGCCACGTGTTTTACCTAAGCTTCCTGGTGGGACGTACTTAATTGACAAATTCATTACTCCTCGGTGATCCACGCCATTTATGGCTGAAAGGCTCTGAAACATAAAGACACATCGGGATACAATAAATTAGTTCATGGTACATGGAAAATCTGTTCATGGAAAAAGCCAATTACGTTTAACGTCGCACCAGTACCCAAGCGGCTATGCCAAGACCATGTTTTCATCCCAAAACCTCTACTTAAAGAGACAGTGTTGTGTGACGCTTACTCTGCTGTGGATGGTAAAGTAATATTTGTAGATTCTTTATTAGGATGTTTCAGATATATAACCACAATTGATGCCTTTCAGCAACTTCTTGCTCGGGTGCTAGGGGTCTGCCACATGTGGCTCTCCAGATGTTTTGTACTATGACGCCCATGATCTCACTCCATCTTTTTATTTCTTTGATTTTATTGCTTATTTATAAGGAACATATACAACAAATGGTGTTTCAATGCTCCACAAGACAAAAAAAAGCAGCGGGGGACCAGGGGAGACAGATAACAATAACGGTCCTACTAGGCCTTGTGACATTCAGATCGTGCAAGTGCAGTAACAAGAAGTGTGAGGGAGACGGGGGAGGGAAGTGCCAGTCTGCGCAAGCGCAAAGTGCTAGCGTGAGAAGGGACGTGCAGGGTAAAGAGGAGAGAGTGCAAGTGAAGAGGGGGGAATTAGAAGGGAACAGCAACAGGGGCTAGGCGAGTGCTAAGGGGAAGCCAGGAGGGCAAGTGCCATGGAATTGCATGAAGTGCTGATGGTGAGGGTCCACATGCTAAGTGCAAGCAGGGGGATGAACTGGAAGGGGGGGCCTGGTGCCCTATAAAACTCAGAGGGATCCAGGAAGCCGGTCCCTGCGGCAGGTGGGGGTTTTAGCAGGGGAGGGGGAGAGGGAAGGAAGAAGAGAAAAGGACGGTCTTGAGGAGCATCCAGAACTTAAGTAGATCCAGCTCAAGTCGCAGAGGGGCAGGGAGACATTCCAGAGGGACGCTGCTGCAGACGAGAGAGATCTGCCCCCTACTCTCTGCTTAGCGAAGCGTCTGGGCTGCAGAGACTTGGAGCTAGAAGACAGACGGTTTTTAGCAGGGAGGTATTTAGGGAGAGAGAGTTGGATGTAGTGGGGTCCCAAGCCCCAGAAAGCTTTGTGGATGATGCAGAGGGTTTTGAATTTGATCCCTGCAGCAACCAGGGGCCAGTGGAGAGGTTTTGGGGCTAGAGAGATGCTGTCCCTGGGCTTGAGGCCAAGGATATGTCCTATTCTGGATTAGTTGAAGTTGAAGGGGGCAAAGGGAGGATAAAGGAAGATTGAGGAAGAGGCTGTTGCAGTAGTTCAGCCTAGAGAGGACCGGAGCTCTGCAGACATTGAGTATCTGTGGGAAGGTGAGGAAATTAATAATGCCTCTGAGGAGGTGCAGCTGATAGTGGGCCTTCTTGGCAAGGTCTGCAATGTGAGGGGAGAAGGAGAGAGAGGAGTCAAAGATGATGCCACATTCTTTGCCTCACAATTGGATGAGGGGTGGACCCATAGAGGGTGGCCACAGGGTAGGGGGAGGAGGAAGCATGGGTCCCAATGAGAAGGATCTCAGTCTTACTGGCATTAAGGTTGTGATCATTGGCAGCAAACCATGCCTGAATAGCAGTCAGACAGTCAGTGATAAGAGAAAGGAAGAGGATGCGGTAGAGGAATGCTTGAAGGAGAGCTGCATGTCGTCTGCATAACACTTGAAGTGAGGAGAGAAGGAGGAGATCAGATGGGCAAGAGTAGCGAGGTAGATGTTGAAGAGCCACGGCGAGAGGATAGAACAATGAGGGATGCCGCAGGTGGAGAGTGTGATAGGGGAGAGAAAAGGACTGAGTTGAAATTGGGAGGGACGATCAGAGAGGTCAACCAGTCAAGTGCCAGTCCTGTGATGCCAAGGGTGTCACAGAGCCGATTAGCCAGGGTGGCATGATTGACTGTGTTGAAGGCAGAGGAAAGATCAAGAAGGATAAGAACGGATGGAGAGTTGGAGTTGAGATTTGAGAGCAAGTGTTCATGGGTGTTCAGTAGAGCAGTTTTCGTGCTACTGGCTGCTCTGAATCCAGACTGGTGGTTGTGGAGACAACCAACAGATTCTGTGTGTTGGATCAGTTGGGGGGTGACCAGCTTCTTCATGCATTTGCCCAGGAAGGGGGTAATGGAGATATGGCGGTAGTTAGCAGGGAAGGAGGGGTCGGCTATTTTTTGAGGTGAGGATGTATAACGGAGGAATGTCCATGATTTGGTAAAAAACGAAATGTCAGAGGGAGAAAAAACAAAAGTTATTTGAATGAAAATAACTTTCGGTATTGTCTCCTGCGGACATTTCCATCAACCCGCTCCCCCATTACTCAACTTCTGGCGGCACACAGCGAAGTGTGCTGCCGCCTACGCCATCCCTCTGCGACGCCGGTTCCCGGTTCCCTCCATGCACTTGGATTGAAACTGGTGCCACAGGTTCCTTTCCTTTTTTAAAAGATTTTTTATTTTGTTTGCTTTGCTTGTCCCCCGCTTTCCTTTTTATGGAAGCGGGGGACACCCTTGCAACCTCCAAAGCCCCAGAATGTCAATGAAGGAGATCGGAGACACGCCCGCAACTCCTGCTCCCCTTGATCAAGATTTTTGGGTTCTTTTTTTTTCAATGGCGTATTCAGCATTTTCTTTCTTTCGTTTTCTTTCTCAATATTGTATATGGATACCATATGGTCATGCTTGAGGGATAGTGGGAAGGAGCCAGTGGCAAAGGAGTGATTACAGAAATCGGCCAAAACTGGCGCAAGGGAGGCAATCTTGTCCTTGATGGTTCTGGAGGAGCATGGGAGCACCTGTTTTGAGGAGACTTTCATAGAGAGGATTTGCCTAGAGACCTCATCCGGTGCTGTGGGTGAGAAAGAGGAGAGTAGGAGGGAAAGGGGAAGGGGGGCCAAGGGAGGCCTCCAAGCAGGGGAGAGAGTGGAGTAGAGAAGAGTGAGGACAGGATGTCCTGAGTTTTTCTTAAGAAGTCGGAGGCCAATGAAGTACAGAGGGTCAGGGATGGCAAGGGTGAAGCGGAGACTGCAGTAAGATTGGCGAGTTAGTTGCAGATTTTAAACAATTTGCCCATGTTGGTGTTGGCCCCAGAGATGCAGGCTTAGATATGGGCCCTCTGCTTCGTGGGGATGGAGAGTCTGTATTGCCTTTGGAGCAGGCGGCAGGGCAGTATGTCAGAGGATGTGCCTGATGACCGCCACTTGCGCTCAGCAACTCTGCATTCTGGTTTCAGAGAGACAGAGTCATACCAGGTGTTGCGCCTTGAGGCAGGTTTCATGTGGATCCTCATGACAAGGGCAAGGATGTCCAGGGTGTTGGTGACAGAGAGATTAATATTAGCAAGGGCAGAGTCAATGTGGGAGTCATTGGTATGAGCGGGAGGGGAAATGAAAGTGGTGGCAAAAGCAGCAGCTGACAATCGCTATATCGGTTGAATGATGGAGAAGAAGACTGCACTGCAGACAGAGGCTTAGCCAAGGGACTTAAGAGAACCAGGTGAGAGGACAGGAGAGCATGGTCAGACCAGGAGAGAGGTGTAGTGAGAGGGTTGGAGATGGGGATGTCTGCTGAGACGAGAGCATACAAGGTATGTCTGGCCGAATACGTGGACCGGAGGGATGAATGGGGATGGAAAGAAAGTCACAGAGGCTGTGGGAGAGTCCAGTGGCTGAATCAGGAGAGTCAAGGTGAATATTGACATCTCTGAGGAGGAGAGGTTTGGAGGTGGAGGCAAGATGAGAAGAGGAGAGGTCAGAGCACTTCAAGAAGAAGAGGGATCCTGAATATGGTGGCGAGAGTCAATGAGAGGGTTGGAGAGACACCAAGTCTACAGACGAGGCATTCAAAGGAAGAATAGGTCTGAGTGGGAATGCTCATAGCAGAGACCCATTCAGGGAAGATCAAGGCCACTCTGCCTCCAGATTGGTTAGGCCTGGGCTTGGAGAGGATCTTGTAGCCCTCAGGCAGAAGTGTGTCAAAAGCAGTGACAGAGCTGGCAGTGAACCACATCTCAGTAAGAGCGAGAACGTCAAGGTCAGTGTCTTCAAGAAGGAGACAGATATCAGAGGAGTGTTTAACAGCAGAGCAAGAGTTGAGGGTAGCTGGGTGAAGCTGGTTGCCACCTTTGAAGGTCTTTCAAGGAGGTGTACAGGGATGTGGTTTGCCTATCAGGGCCGGGGCAGGGGGTTGGCAGACAGAAGAGAGGCAGGGGAAGGGAGGAAGTTGATGAGAGATGGAAGACGCCTATCACAAAGGAGGAAGTTGGGCTGAGAGCCCTGGGCCATGACAGTGCCATTCTGATAGACAATAAAGATGCACCTAGTGGATGGGAAGCATGCCAAGGGAACTTCCCATCTGGAGCCACCATTAATGGGCGACGTGGGGAGGACAGAGACCATGTGGGGAGTCCATAGGTCCGGAGAGGAAGCGACAAAGACGATGTCTGTTACCGTCTGCCTGGAAGAAGCGGTGTCGTAGGTGTCAGCGCTAGGCAGGCCTGGGTTACAGACCAGGAGATTTTTCTTGAACTTTTGCCTTCCAGGCTTCGAAGGAGGGGTAGGATAGTTGATAGAGTAACAGTTAGAGTATATAGGGCTGAAGGTGTAGTTTGCACCTGCTACCTTGTACCTGATTTACAAAGCCAGACAGAATCTGGAGAAACCTGGAGCCTGGAGCATCTTAGAAATGCTTGTGTGCAAATGTGATTCATAAAGATTTGCCCAAGGACATCTAGCAGATGCTCGGGGCATCTCCAGCTTTCCCCAGTTTTGGGCTTCCTTAAACAGGTGTAAAAAGGAAATGCAAACCTGCGATGCTCAGGGCATGCCTTTATTTGCTCCAATGCACATCTTTGTGAATCAGGCCCAATGTGAGGAGAGTGGATATCCACTTAAGATCAGAGTGAGGGGAAAGGTTAAATACAACTGGACTTGTAGAGGACTGTGGGTGATTGGATATCCACTTAAGATCAGAGTGAGGGGAAAGGTTAAATACAGGTGGACTTGTAGAGGTCTGTGGGTGATTGGATATCCACTTAAGATCAGAGTGAGGGGAAAGGTTAAATACAAGTGGACTTGTAGAGGACTGTGGGTGATTGGATATCCACTTAAGATCAGAGTGAGGGGAAAGGTTAAATACAACTGGACTTGTAGAGGACTGTGGGTGATTGGATATCCACTTAAGATCAGAGTGAGGGGAAAGGTTAAATACAGGTGGACTTGTAGAGGACTGTGGGTGATTGGATATCCACTTAAGATCAGAGTGAGGGGAAAGGTTAAATACAAGTGGACTTGTAGAGGACTGTGGGTGATTGAATATCCACTTAAGATCAGAGTGAGGGGAAAGGTTAAATACAACTGGACTTGTAGAGGACTGTGGGTGATTGGATATCCACTTAAGATCAGAGTGGGGGGAAAGGTTAAATACAAGTGGACTTGTAGAGGACTGTGGGTGATTGGATATCCACTTAAGATCAGAGTGAGGGGAAAGGTTAAATACAAGTGGACTTGTAGAGGACTGTGGGTGATTGGATATCCACTTAAGATCAGAGTGAGGGGAAAGGTTAAATACAACTGGACTTGTAGAGGACTGTGGGTGATTGGATATCCACTTAAGATCAGAGTGAGGGGAAAGGTTAAATACAAGTGGACTTGTAGAGGACTGTGGGTGATTGGATATCCACTTAAGATCAGAGTGAGGGGAAAGGTTAAATACAAGTGGACTTGTAGAGGACTGTGGGTGATTGGATATCCACTTAAGATCAGAGTGAGGGGAAAGGTTAAATACAAGTGGACTTGTAGAGGACTGTGGGTGATTGGATATCCACTTAAGATCAGAGTGAGGGGAAAGGTTAAATACAACTGGACTTGTAGAGGACTGTGGGTGATTGGATATCCACTTAAGATCAGAGTGGGGGGAAAGGTTAAATACAAGTGGACTTGTAGAGGACTGTGGGTGATTGGATATCCACTTAAGATCAGAGTGAGGGGAAAGGTTAAATACAAGTGGACTTGTAGAGGACTGTGGGTGATTGGATATCCACTTAAGATCAGAGTGAGGGGAAAGGTTAAATACAACTGGACTTGTAGAGGACTGTGGGTGATTGGATATCCACTTAAGATCAGAGTGAGGGGAAAGGTTAAATACAAGTGGACTTGTAGAGGACTGTGGGTGATTGGATATCCACTTAAGATCAGAGTGAGGGGAAAGGTTAAATACAAGTGGACTTGTAGAGGACTGTGGGTGATTGGATATCCACTTAAGATCAGAGTGAGGGGAAAGGTTAAATACAACTGGACTTGTAGAGGACTGTAGGTGATTGGATATCCACTTAAGATCAGAGTGAGGGGAAAGGTTAAATACAAGTGGACTTGTAGAGGACCATGGGTGTTAGGATTCAGGAGTGTGGGACTGATGACAGGGAGTAGGTAGGCGACCGAGTTAACATAAAATGAGTAAAATGGGATTGGTTTAAGGCAGCGGGAAAAAAAGACAACCAGTTAGGTTCATTTAAAATATGGCTAAATGTACCCAACTGCAAACTCTTCCTGGAAATCTGATTCTCTGCTCCAGGCCAACATTTAGCAGGGAATTATTTTTGAGTGCCATGCAAATGAATAACTCAATGTGCCGTAAAGCACACAATTCCACTCTGTGTTACTTTGTGCAGAATTTTCCTAAACACACTGATCAGGGAATCCCAAAATCTTTTTTGAATTTGTTTTGCTCTTTCTGTCACAGCACGATAAATAACACTTTGGGACAAAACCTGGACACAAAGCACAAAACCACAGTTGCTAAAGCCCCAGACCAGTCAACAATACACAAAGCCTTCAAAGAAGGCTACAATGGTCTGCGAGACACTCATCCTTTCCCCCAGCGTCTCAGCAAAAGACAAGATTGCCAAGTCAGGGTCTTGGATGAAAAAGTAATTTCAGTCTATATTAAACTCGTACTACCCTCTGACAACCTGTCCTCCACCCCCCCAATGACTGCTGGTAAATGCTGCCCTCACAGGTATCGCGGGCAGTGAGCATGGCACAGCCTCTCATCTCAGCCACGTCAAGGTGCTATGCCTTGGGGAGAGGACTAGTAGACACTGGGCCTCATTACGAAGTGGGCAGTAAGGGATTACCAGCACCGGTAAGGGCATCGGTGCCGGTACTCGCTTACCGCTCTTCTACGAATTCCCTTTGCGGGTCCTTCCTTAACGCCTGGTTATTGCAGGCTTTAAGGATGGGACCCGCAAAGGGACTCTAGAGCTAATAACGGTACCGCAATTTGCGGTACCGTTGTTAGCGCCTTCCCTATTCCCATTGAGCCCTATGGGGGCTCAAATGGGAATGGGGAATGGACCTGGTGAATGGGGAATTACCGGTCCCGCCAACCTTGGAATGGACCGGTAATTGCCCCATTCACCAGGGCGGAGTCGGAACAAGTTTGGAGGCAGCCATGGCGCTAATAGCGCCATGGCTACCTCCAACCTCGTAATGAGGCCCATTGAGTATAGAAACTGTGGGCTGGTGACGGATATAGTCCCAGAAATCAGGATAGCAGACAACAGCGCATGTGAGAAAGTCATTGCTGGGTAGTGCGACAAAGCCGCTTTGCGATTCAATCTTTAAAGGCTGGCAGGGCTGCTTTACCGCTCAGTGACATACAACAGATGACTAAGGCACAAAAATACCAAGTCGAGTCCAAATACCTCCCTCGCTCACTGAGCAGTAAAATAAACATGATAATAAGCTATCTACTGGCACTACTGTTTGATGTACATATGCAATGTATGGAGAAGCAAGTGGTGTTCTATAACATTAACTGCACCACTGAATAAAACAAAGAAAGAGGCGTGGTTCATCGGTAGCACCTGGATATGATATGATAGGTTATTTATAACGCGCTTAATACCCAGAGGTTTCTAAGCGCAGACCCGGGGATCGAACCTGTCGTGCTCTGTGTCGTCTCGCTTCCAAGGAGAGCATGTTGCCCCAGAGCTATCCTCCCGTGATCTTGATCCGTGACCGCAGTGGGCAGCATGGCCCAAGCTGCTAGCGAATCTCCTTATGTGGGGCGTGGAGGGCTTCCCAGGAGTGGGCCCCACATTATCTGGGTCTAGGCACTCACCTGCACCTCGCTGATGAGGTCTCACAACATGTCTGGGGTTTCTTGAGTTCTTGAGCAGGAGGGCTGTGACCCAGTAGTCATGGCTGCTTGCTTGGAGGTAGGGCTATATGGCAGATGTGTATACATTCGGCTACTCTCTTAATGCCACAGTTGAGCTAAAATCATGGAATTTGATGCTACGCAGAGTAATGCGGGGAGCTAAAAATTCATTGGTCAAGCGTTTCCATCGCTCACTGTCTGATTTTCTCAGTGAGTCGCCCTGACTGAGAGGGAAGCCCTGAAGTCGTTGCGCCAAGGGACTAACACAACACGGGTGACACAAGTCTATCATTGTTTGCTCTTCTGTGCAAAGGGGCCATGGACTAGCAGTCCCTGCTGTGCTTTTCATTTCGGGGGTTCGGTCAAGACTGAGCTGCACACGTTCGGTCCCACAAAAGACATGAAAGGGTCGGAGGGTTCGCAACTAGTGTGAGGAAGTTGCCCGGATGTGTGATCAAGCTTTCTATGCCCATGGACTCCAATATGACTTCCCTGACGAGGCTCAACAAGCCTAAAGTACATCTGCTGTTTGTGTTCTCGTGCAGCGGGGCGCGGCTTACTTCTCGATGCAGTCTGACCCCGTGGGGGATGGGCCAAGGTAATTTGCATATGCTTAGTCCCCTTCTGTAATGGCACAGAAGAGCGGAAAACCAGTGCAATGGAATGCTACCCCGAGGAATAACCAATAGTTAAGAGGGGTTGGAGTCTGGATTTCCATGTTTATGGTATTGTGAACCATTCATTCTAGTAATACTTGGCTCAAGCTTTTATTTGGTCTGAAATTGTATAATTACTAGTATATCTGCATTATTGTTTTCTAATGCTATCATTTTATCACCGTCTACTTAAACCACAAAAGAATAAAAACATACTTATTTGCTCATATTTAGTCCTTTAGCACATGCCCTGTTGATAGCTAAATACCAAGTGCATTTTCAGAATTAATCATTTGAATACAAAAAAAGCAAAACTAGGGAGATGTTCATTGGCTGGTGATAGGTGCCATGTGCCGGGTGTGACTTTTTTAATGTATTTTTATTATAATTTTTTTTTATTTTGGATTTGTAGAGTGCACTACAGCCCAAAGGCATCGAGGCGCTATTGCAAGTGATTGTAAGTAGGCTTATTGGGCAGAATAACCTCAGAGATAACAGAATTTGTCAGTGGCTCAGTTAATCATCGTGCAGCATTACACAAGCTATAAAAATAGCAAATTGCCACAGCAGAAAGTAAAACATTCAATGTGTTGCTATGCACATCCTAAACCAGCTTCAAAGCATGGCATCCTAACCAGTACAGTTGTGTGGGTATAACCAGTGGTAATGCGGTAGTAATTCCATTGCTGCCACATTACCACACCACCGTACTACGAGTTTGGCTTCAAGAAGGAAGATTTACCTACAACAAAAAGCAGGGGGTAAATCTTCCTCCTTACCGACAACAATTGGCAGATTTTCAACACAGTAATTCTGCCAGTGGTGAATTTGCCAAAAATCCCCAGAGAGTCCTAATGAATCAGAAAATGGGGAATTACCACCAATTGAAATCCCGCAGTAAATCTGCGTATCCAAGTGGCAGTAATGGTAACCAATTTTGGAAGAAATTCTGTAGATTGAACCCCAAATTAGTGCCAAACTCAGAATGAGGCCCTATAAATCCACACAAAAGCTTAACAGTTAAGAGACAATGGTCACCTTAACCATGAGGGCCACCAGTACTCAGTGGTCGAAGTGAGCGGGAGCGGTCGGGAGCGGTGCTCCTCTACTTTTTTAAATGACCTTTTACAGCTCTTATACTTTTATTTTAAAAAGAAACCGCTCCGGAATGGTTTCGTTTTAAAATAATAGTGTAGGAAGAAGTTGAAACTTGCACTTTCAGTGCACTGCACTGAACGCTACATTAAACAGCAGGTGCAAGTGTTTGGGTGTGTGTATTGTGTGAGGGAGGGGACGTGGTGCTGGGGTTTGTTGGGAGTGGGTGCAGGCCAGCAGGGAACATAGTTCCACTACTTCTTTTCGTACACTTCGACCACTGCCAGTACTCCAGTACTGGTGTCCTTGGCACCAGTACTTGGCACCAGTACTCAGATGCCTAGATGCCCTTCTCCAGACTAAAGAACCCCTGGATGATGACCATAGCGCAGAATAACACCACCCAGGGTAATTTGGGGAGGCAGAACAATGCAAGTTAAGAAGCAGGCTCTTCACAGGTTTCGTGTAGTGGACACAAGCAAAGAAATTAGATGCCATCATAGAACAGTAATGACCAATAACAAAGTGACTTTGTTAGAGGACTTATGCGGTAGAGGGCTCAATGGCATCGTACCCTGCCACCACCCACTTCCCCCTCCCCGTAATGATATGGATGGTAGTCCAGGGAAAACCTGCCTCTGGAATACTGTGTCCTCTGAGAGAGGGACGCAGGGTCCCTAGTGGGGTCAATATAGAGTAGTAGGATTGGCCAACAGTGGGGGAACAGACTGACCAACAAATACGAAAGGACGCGCAGGAAGCTTCGAGCACGCTTGGCAGACATAGCAGCACGGTTTAACCATGGCGATGTGGGTGGGGGAGAACCAGAGAGGGGATTCAGAAGTGTACACATTGGGAAAGAGGCAGCACTGGAAAAACCACAGTGGCTGTACGGCTAGATCCGCGAGGGTGAGTGCTGGAATAAGAGTTGGAAACTGGGAAGTGGAAGGACAGCGAAGGCGAGACACAACGAGGAACATAGGACACAATCCTGACTGATAGGGGCAACAGAGAGAACAATAAGGGTGGCCACAACAATTCTGGAAAACACTCAGTAAGAGTAGCCTTGAGGGGATGGGACAGAACGATGCAGGCGATCAAGCTCTAACCACTGCCACAGTCATTTATAGTTAAGTGAAGCTCCCATAGTAACCTAGTCCTTTGTCTAAATTGTTTTCAAATGTCTAATCTGGGGCCAACTTGGACTGGTAACTGGCTCTCTAGAGTACCTTAAACATAAGATATTATTGGGGCACTTTTTCCCACATAGTCCACTCATTGCCTTTCTTCCCAATACCTGGCTTGGTCATATCTTCAAAACTCCTGTACACCCCTTTTTTTAGGCTGTGTTTCTGCCTTTATCTTGTCCCTTTGATCCTGACATCAATCTACAAATGACTCTGTCAAATGGTATCACGGCCACCTCTTACAACAAAACACTAGCATTTACTCCCTGCTTTCAGTCACTTTGTTTCCTGGTCCTTCCTTTGTTTGATGAAACCACGAGGTAGGTCTGAAATGGCTGTTGTTCACATAGAAGCTTACTCTGAGCCCGGCCCTGCACCCGTAGTATGGTTTGGATGGAGACATGTGCCTTTTGGCAATCCTTGGGCCCAAACTGATTGCGTGGATGCCTCAAAAAATATTTAAAGCCCTTTTGTGTGATTGGAGTGCTGGCTTAGGTGGCCCCTGCATGTACGGGATATCATGGGGAGACAGTCAGCATCACTATAACATTGCCGGGCCCCTGGTGGTAGAGCCGCCAGAATACCGGCAAATGTTGTTACCGTTTCTGGCACCCGGTACAGTGGCATAATCGCCGGATTACAGGTGCCACAGGGACGGTGTTAATCGCCATTCATGGAGTCCCAGAGTCCCATTGGATTCCATGAGGGGATTTGCTGTCATTCCCTTCACCGGCAATGACATCTCTTTTTTGCCGGTAGGGCTCCTACATTACCTCCAGCTTCTAGCTGGAGGTAACACAGATGCCCCACCGACAAAGCTATAGTCGGCCGGTCCAGTAAAGTGCTGGTATCCATGAATACTGGCACTTTTTTACCAGACCGTACGACTTAGAAGGAGGCCCACTGTTTCTACACTCAGTTATGTTTGAATGTTAAGGAATGCAGGAGGTTTACTTATCTGCTGGAGGGTTTTTGCTGTGACGTGGCAGTTTCTACATATTAAGACCAGGATTGTCTGTCCTGAGCTCAGCTCCCATTTGGATATTCAGCTGCTGGATGTCCTTCCTGGGTGTTCTCATCCTCCAATTGGCCCTTCTCATTGACTTGATCAGGCTTCCCATGTTGAGATACTGTTCTGGGCCATTTTACTTCCGCTTTCCGTCTTTACCGGCTGAGTATCCAGGCTTGGTGTTGGAAGCTGCCAGGAAGTCACCTGGAAGGATGGTGGGACTCTTACCTTCCCACCTCACCTGCTCATCTGAGCTGTACTGGGGCATCCACACTGTTGTCTGCATCAGGGCACCATCTTCTGCTGGTGGGCTGCCTCTATTTTGCTCTTTGAGCCACAATTGAATCCCAGACATCATTCACACAACTAATCATATCTGTTTCTGGCAACTGTAGCGCTCATGCTTTGAGGCAGGAAGAAGCCCTGGGCATATATAGTGTACTTATCAGACAAGTACAGTGGATGTGGTTCTGCAGACAGCTTTGAGGTCATCACCCACTGTATGCCAGATTCCAATAGCAGGGGGTCAACATTCAGTAGCATTAACTAGGGGCTACGGATGCCTTGGTTAAGAAGGAGGTTCAGCACTGGACGAGAGAGTGAGGGACAGCCACACGGCTCACAAACATTCTAATTAAAACCCTTGAACCATCCCTGAGACACAGAGTGATTCTTGTGCCATCTGTGACACTTGATGTTATGGTTTCATTCATCATAAATGGTCCATATGTCTGTATCGTATGTTCTTAGCAACTAATATATAATGTACCCAGCTAGCCATATGATCCTTTGCTTGCAACAAATACATGTGTGCAACATAACACTGTATAAAATGATTTTGTTTCATTAAAGGAATCAAATGCGTATGGTGATGAACACGTTAAGATGGACAAACGAAAAGGAAGTGTATACTTATGGACAAACAGTTGCACCGGCATCTTCTTTTTTACCGACGTGATTATATCAGCTGTACATTGTAATTTCCCAAAGCTCAACTGAGTAATGTACCATCTAGCTAACAAATTCCACACAACAGCTAAAAAGGTGTCGTTCTCCCCTCTTGAGTACATAAAAGTTAAAAAAAGCTGTTATATTAACTTTTGCCTGCTCATCTAACAGAAATGTTGTCTGACACATCTTAGCAAAAGCTTTTTTAAAGCATGCTTTCATTGCATGGATCCATATGTCGTAAATAATTCAACCATCTTGAGGTATAAACTGTTTCTGATGATAATATCTCCCTCAAAATGCTCTGATTTAATGTAGCATCATTGTTCGACCCTGCAGAAATCCAACATAAAACTTGGACTGGCTGCAATTGTAAGACTCTTGTGTCATTTGTGCTTTATTATATGTTTAGTTTCAACAATGCTTGGGGTACGCTGTCTGAGCGTAATTCCCAACCATGTAGTCTTTAACATGGGCACCTAATGTAATGCATTTGATATATTCAGACAATAAGTAGGATTCACGAGTAATTGCAGAAAATAACGTTGGGTTGCGATGTCCAGACCTTATCATATTATTGTACTTCCGGGTACATTGTGTAAACCAAGTCACTGACTGTATCCCCAACTTTCTGGGAAGTGTTCCACATGTCTCAGATATAGTCAATATAATTGAAATAGCAATACCATAATCATCGTCATTAGGCTTTTATTCAACTGTCCTTTACCAAAATACTTCCAACTAAAGAACTAACATAAAATACATATATTGCAAACAAGAATTAGCAGTCATAAAGTATCTTAAAATATGACATACTGAGCCCAACGGCCTACAGTGCAAACACTGCTAATAGTGCAAATTGTGCAAACCTGTAAACATTAAAGGCCTGATTCACAGAAGCGTTTTATAATGTACAAACTCTGTGTTATGACAAGAAATTCAAAGCTTCACAATACATGTTTTGCGGATGTTGTAGTAGCACTGTTCACTGTTTAATCCCCTATCCCTGAAGGTTTGCTGGCCTGAATTCTTTGGGGTGGTTCTGATAAGTGCAACATGCTACAAAGTTTCAGCAGGTGGTTTATAAGATTAAAAATCCAATGTAAAACCTAGAAGAAATGCACGCGTAATACAAAGGCTTGTCTGCATCTAAACATGTACATCCAAGCCCCAAACCAAAACATGCTAACCGAGCTCATGGTGCTCAATATGTAAAGATGCAACCATTCTGCTTGTTGCAAAACTCTGCAATCATTCGGGATGCAATGCCACACAACACCTGTTTTACTGGTGTTATAAAATCATGGTTCTATATGTATGCCCGCTATCCGCAAGCATTATTGGCTGGGATCTTTTAAGCCAAGCTTGGTGGATATAACTGCCTAAGCATCATATAATATCAAAATCATGTGTCTGCCTTACCAATACTAGGGCTTGATCTACATGATCTACATTATGAGCGTTACAGATCCATTTAAAAAACTTTGAACAAATAGTCTGATACCCCTCACAAAAAATCAAGAAGTGACATATTGTTTCGTTTGTTAAGCCACACACTGGACCCAAGTCACTTCTGTCCAGTGACCAAGCACTAGCCTGGCTCGCTATATGCAACCTCTTTAGCCACATTTTCAAATACAAACAGCGTGTCAATGGGGGATGGACTACGTCTAGATATTTTTCGTATCCTAAGGAGTGTTTACCAGTTAAGCAAATCTCGTCCGTGCATAAGATGTAACAGGTTATCAATTCGTTTAATTTATGGGAATTTGTGGGCCCTTTTCTTAGCTGCTTCTACCCTTTCTTTTGTAATCCTGTATGGGTCCTCCATAGTTCACGTAGGTTTAGATCATTCAAACACTTTTTGACATGTGCGAACCATGGGAGCAATTATTCACCCTCCAAGGGTTAAACATGCTCAACTGCATTATGATAATTCACTAGCCCCGGGACTGTCCATGCTCTCAGCAAGTATAGTACTGGGCGGAAGCTCACATCTCCATCCATAGGGCTGAAGCCTAACTCTAAATAAAGTGAAGGACCAGGACATGGGGAGCATTCCCAGCAAATGCTTAAGAAAGCTCTTTCCATCAGGCCAAAGTTATTGGAATTTGCATGTCCCCACATTTCTGCTCCTTAAAGGGCAGCTGACTTTGCCTGTGTGAGCTACATGTTAACAGCAGGGGATATGGCACCCCTTCCATGCGTATTAAAAAACCTCCATATAGCCCCACCATGTTTTTCAAGTGCTGAACAAGACTTGAGCACCTGGTTTTCCACTGGCCAGTGTCATTACATCTAACACCCAAATGGTTGTAATAGGGGACTTGATCCAATACTAGGCCATTGACCCTCAGTGTGAACTTTTTTGTTTTGGGACTTTTGGGCGAAAGACCAGAGTTTTTTCCCCTGCATTGATCTCAAATTGGAGTTCTGCACATCCATTCATACATGTATACATGGTAGCGTCCAAACCTTTTTCACATGTTGCTAAAAGCACCACGTCATCGCCAAAACAGCAACACAGGGAATGATTCAGGCACCAGCTTTGGCTGATCCAAGCAATTCACCCTCAAATCTCTGATCACTTCATCTATACAGATAAGGAACAAAGGAGGGGCTAGGACACAACCTTGCTTCACCCCTCTGGTCATGGCGAAGGAATCAGTAAGTTCTTTCCCTAATCCCCAGGGAACAGGGCTTTGTTGTCTGAGTAAAGTTGTACCATGATTTTCTATTAGTTGCCTTGAACTCCCCACTGGGCCAATACTAACTGTAACTGGTTACGTGGACCCCCATCGAAAGTGGTTCTGAGGTCGACGAACACAATATAAGTTTCATCTTCTTCAGAGCTGTGTACTACTGTACAATGAAAGATAGGCAGAATCCCTGATCACAGTACTCATCTTGGGCTGGAAACCCACCTGCAGGTGACCAATTATTCCTTGTTCCGCCATCAATGTTTGAAGATGTTCATGCACTGCCCTGGCAAATATTTTCCAAGGCTTTCTAGCAGGGGTAGGGGCCTGTAGAAATAGCAATAGTTGAAAGAGCTACAAGAACTACAGCTCATCCTATGAAGCTTATAGTTGCTGCTCAATATGGCAGCGGCTCGTATAATTAGGTGAAAGGTTTCGGAAGTCTGCATTGGCCTTTTAACAGAAACAAGCTTCTTACTTCTCTGAAAAGATGCTGAACACTGATACTGGGCCAGTGAGCTGAACAGCTTTTGGGGCCGATGGTGTAAGCAGCTTTTTCCTTCTGTTAGATATTAATCTAATAAGGGGAGTTGACAGCTTATGCTCAGAGAAGTACAAAAAGGCTGACTTCGGAAGGCAGGGCAGGAGATTAGCTGTGACGGAGTTGGCAGACAAAGATAGGGGGGAGACGGAAGGCTGGAAGGACCATCAAGAGGGAGAAGCATTGGGGCCATTATCGTCTGTGATGAAGGGAGGGGGCCAAGTACCTCAATTTTTCTTGCCTGCCTTTTTAAATCACTAAATTGGTTTTTTGGCTTTCTTGAGGCATTTGGGTCCCCCAAAGACCCACCGGCTATTAACTTATGAGCAGAACTATTATTTTGGACTGAGCTGTACAAGGAATATTTTTACATTTCCAGCAAGGCAAAACTGCTCAACCCTATGAACAGATCTTATTCTTAACTGGCTGATGCTGGCCCCATGGTTTATCTCAATTGACATTGACTCTTTTTGAAGCATTTATCTCTATTTTACCGGTCCTATGTGATTTTATCAAAATAATTCATCAATCGAGAATTCATTGTTTTTTTGTTTTACTGATCGATTTTGCCGCAGTTATATGCATGGGCAACCCCCCCCCCCTACCCCCCCACACCCACTGTGAGACTTGGTGAGGCAGGAAGTTGTTTTTAAGGTGACTATGATCTATCTGAGAAGGTTGACTTGTCTTGGTCTTGAGTAGATGTAGAGGCAATGACAAAGTTTGCTGCTTATTCCTTAATAACATTTTGCATTTTAAGTGTGTTGCGTATAGTGATCAGAATGGTAGCAATGGTTCTTTATTACTTATTTCGCATAGTTAAAAGATTCACATTATACATGCATGTGTAAGAAGCATTAATTGAGTGTTAATTACTGAGACATTTGTCAAACACATTTTGAATACGAGCATGATGTGTGGGGCATCTATTTAAATGTGTATTGATATGTTATATGTGGTGCATGTCTTTAACACACACACAAAGGGTTACTGGGAGGAATGAACAGTTGACTATCAATGCAAAATAATGTGACATTAGTAAGCCTCTCCAGAGCTGATGAATGAGAATAGTCACCCACTCCAGGGGGTTGTTGCTTACTCTCTTGGCTGATGAACAGTGACAGGTATATGCTTTTACCTACCTCTATTCCTATCAAAGCCCCTGATGGGGGGCTCTTGGACACTCCCCTTGGGGTGGAGGGATAGCTCCGGCGGTAGGGGTGATACGAATAATGTGAATTATACAACAATGCTTGTGGCTTTCAAACCTCTAACAGGGATTTAAATAATTTTCATTTCACTAGTTCCAGGTTTAAGCTCGATAAAACTACAGCGTGCGTGTCCACAAGTCTTAGCCTCAAACACATTATTAGATGGAAAAAGTGCCCCTCCCACAAACGTGGACGCAAAGTGTTGACCCTTATTAACCTGGTTCATATGTGTCACAAGCTTGTTTATTTGTAGAGACCATGTTTTAGTACTTGTGTACATTACACCAAATTAGTGAAACTACTATCCAGTTAATGCTAGACCATATAAAAGGATTTAACATTTACAATACATTTTACCGACTATGATGATAAACAAGGGTTTTGGATTTTTAAATATGACCATAATGTCATCTGCATAGGATGAAAAAGGGATGGACTATTATAAACCTGTGGTACATCAGAAGTGATTGATAAAAGATGCAAGTTCAAACTATTCAAATAAATATTAAGTCCAAGAGGAGCTATCACACAGCTTTGGCAGACCCCCATGGAGATTTCAAATGTGTTAATACTTTGGACATTCGAAGTACCATTATATAATTGATATTATCTACATAGAAGATTCTGTACTCATGTCAATTAAGACATTTCATAAGAGTGTATGGTTGACCTTAAAAAAGGTAGTGGAGAGTTCCATAAAGGGTAAATCTAGAATCTATCCTCTGAGCAAAACATGTGTTCAGTGAGAATCGACATATTTAAACATTGCTCTATAGTATGTAGCACAGGTAAACCTAGCTGGCGATCAGAAAGGATACTATTTTCTGTCACCAAGTTAGATAATTTAAAATGAAAAAATGTACCCAATAGTTTTAGTGAGATATCACTAAGGGGTTCTGGTCAGTATCATCTAGGGCCGGAATGGTCTGCTTTCGACACCAACATTTTGAATGAGTTAAGAAAGACCCAAAGGAAACTAGGAGGGTATGTAACCCTCTCATCAACTGACAAGCTCATTACTAGAGTTCTTTAACCAAAACCGTTTAAACATGTATAAAGATATTGATATAAACTGCCAAAATACTTTGCACACCCATTTGGCATTTACCTATAACAAAACAATACCGAGCTTGGAGATCTCCAAAGCCATAGCCCGAGGTGATTTAGAATCTTTCATTAAGGCAAGTTAAAGGTGAGGCCAAATGCCTTGTTGTTACGCATACATAGGAACATATTATTCTGACCTTATTTTACTTTCTTTTGTCATGCACTGATATTAATATTTTTATTTATTGATGTCTGTGAATATACAGTATGTAATTTGGTTTCTTTTTAAGAGTAATTTACTCTGATCAAATAAACCTCTGAACATTGCAATGTTGAAGTTACGACCTTGAGAAAGAACTATAAAGTGCGAAACATATATTGGTTGTGGTCTCCTGCACCAATTAATAAAACAACTGAATAAGTGCCATAACCTTGAAGTGGACTAAATAATATTCGTATACTCTACCAAGGTACCAGCACATGCGTCTAACTCCTTTTACTGGGGGCAGATATCATGTCGTCAGGCAGTTGTCTAGCAAGGCATTATTGCAGTACCATCCCTAATAGTGAAGCAGCTCTCTTGACTTCTCAGCAAGGCTCTTCTATTCCAGAACAACCAAAAGGGACAATAAAATCTACCCTGACCTATATTTTAATATCTTTCTGAGAGGCATTAGTATGTTTTTGTTGCCACCCCTAGTGACAGCATGACGGTTGCAGGATTAACCCTTGATCCGAACAAAAATGATAAGCTTTACGAACATAAATCATAGCAACAAAACCAAGCAGCACACATCTACATGCTGCACACATAGAAAAATATGGAACAAGGAAACTATTAACACCGATCATTTGAGACATATGGCCCTCATTACAAATTTGCTAGTCCGGGAACACGGGTGCCGGTAAACTCACCGGTACCCTTGTTTACGGACCGGCAAACTATGAGTTTGCCTGCCGGGGCCGCTGCGCCCGATATTTCTGACCCTGCAGGGTGCAGCGGGCACAGTAGGCAGACTGTTCTCTGAAGCGCCGGTACCATTAGCAATGGTGCCGGCGCTTCTGAGTCCCCACTCCCATAGAGTCCTATGGTATGGGACTCTATGAGAATGGGGACTAACATTTTAGCAGCACCTTACTTCCCAGGCCACCGGACTTGTAATATCCCGGTGGCAATGGTAAATCGGTGGTAAAATGTTACGAGTCTGGTGGTAACCAGCCAGAAGCACCGGTAGGGTTACTGCCGGACTTGTAATGAGGCCCACAATCTGTTACTGATCTGTTTCTGTGCACTGCTGGCTTTCATTGCTGCTGCGCATGGTGTCACCATGCACTCAAGCGTGCACTATTCATGTGCACAATCACAAAACACCTCATGTCTTCAAAACACAACACACAAGCAAACAGTCGTCCACCAGAAGAGGGCTAAGTCATTTCAGGAAGATTGAGGGATAGTTTCTTTTAACTTAAATCTTTTTATTAACGAAAAAAGGATCATACAGTAAATTCAACAACACAATAAATGCAAATCGTGACGAACGAAACAAAGGCTGTAAAGTCCAGAAGCAATGGACTAAGATCACTAGAATGGGGTCCCAATTATCTTGCCCAAATGTTTCACAGAAATAGGGTTAGACCCCCCCCCACCCTCCCGAGGGCACAAACAGTTTCTAAAAAAAAAAGGCAACAGGTAGATCATTTAATGCGCACAAGGGGAAGGAAAACACAAAGACATCCTGGCAGAAGCAAAACTCATATGCGTTCGACCTGGATCCCAGTACCCCCCACAATATCTCGCCACTTTTCCCCCTTATCTTCCCTTACCCCACCAAGCTGGTACTCGATAGAGGACAGGCTCAGCTGACAACAGAAGCCTGTTCAGATGTATTGATCATACAGTTCCCAAAGCTGCTGCCGCACTCTCTCCATTCCACGACGGTTCACATAGGCTTACCCCTCATGCTCACACAAGCTCGAAACAAGCCCCTACCACATACTCCCACGTGGGCCGATCCAGGGACTCCCATTTAATGAGAATGTTATTTCTAGCAGCGAACAGCACTGTATGCAAACGTCTAATGACTTTATTGTCATCATGCCAATCCTCCGCCAGCCTGAGGGATAGTCTGACCCTCTTTCCGGTCACATGAGGGCCAGTGTGTAGAAATGTGATATTGTGATCATAATCTGCAAAGTGCTAGCTCAAATTCAATACACCTTGGAGACTGGATGGAACACTGTTGCATCGGATGTTGTGGTTAGTATGCATGGTGATGTGAATGGTTTATGTGCAACATGGTCTTATGTGTACACGGTGAGCTCATGTTTGTCTGGAGTGGGTAAAGCAATGGAAGGTCAGGGTTGTACATCTCTTTATCTGTGCTCTGACAAAGGTCAAACCCTCACTCAGATAGTAAAGGCTCTCGGGCAGTGATTCTCAAGCCTATAGCTGGGGACCTGGACAGTGTGCCCGCTGAAGTGTGTGAATGGGTCTCCTGGTAGTGCCAGATCAGCCAACTGTAAGTCTAGCCAGATTTATCATGTTGAAAAAGTAGGTGGTGGGTGGACAATGCTGTTGTGCAAAGGTTACTGACATCAAATAGACTCATAGCAATGAAAGGTTTGAGAAACACTGCTCAACTTTATTCTGAGAATTCCGCAAAGAAAACAGAAAATAGGTAAAGCCCCATCTCATTGCTTATGATATAACGGTGAACCTCAAAATGTCCTAATATCATTATGGTTCTCGTCTGCCATGTGAAATTCTATGTATGGCTTGTATGTCTAAATGTACATTGCAGAAGTTACCATCCAAATTTAGGCCAGCAGTCTTTTTCCTTTAGTGCCATAGCTATGGCTATCGTTATAATAATAATGTATGCTAAATGAACATCTGAGTCAATGGCCCTCATTACGACCCAGGCGGTAAGTTACCGCCTGGGTCGTACCCTTACCACCATGGCGTAAACTATGTTTACGCCATGGTGGTTGGCGGATTTACCGCCCCATTCCAAGGTGAGTGGGGCGGTAAATCCCCATTTCCCATTTTACCCTTCCCCATTCCCATTTTTGCCCCATAGGGCATAATGGGAATGGGGAAAGGCGCTAATTACGCCACCGTAAATTACGGTGGCGTAATTAGCACCAAGGTCCCTTTGCGGCATGGGTTTTAACGCCTGCAAAAAGCAGGCGTTAAAATCACCGTCCCGCAAAGGGACCTTGGAATCAGGCGTTAAGGGTTGGCGCCGTTTACGGCGCCGTAAACCCCTTAACGCCTGGGTCCTAATGAGGGCCAATGTCCTCATTAGTAAATCTGTCCACTGAACAGACAGCATATCAGAATGTTAATGGAGCAGCACATACCCGTGGCTTCAGTGTGTACCAATTGAGTTTTCTGTTGCTCCAGTCCCAGCTTGCCAAGTCAATTTCCATTTCTCCTAGAAAGCTGTTGCGCCCAAGTGGGTCATTGTGCCACACAGAGAGGTTTAACTTTTGGATCAGCAAAACCATTTTCTCTATTTTGTACTGTAGCGGAAGAAAATACAGTGGAAGACAACAAAAAAGCATATTAGTTAGGGACTTAAATATTCCCCTCTGCATTATGTTGACTATGAGTTTTTTCTTTCCATTTAAGTTCTAACTCTAATTTTTACAAAGCAGGGAGATCGTTTTTTCATATACATTTCATCAGTTATGGACAGTTGTTAGCATGGGAAGAAGGTTGAGGTAGCCCTCAAAGTTACTGCTGTGTCTGGACATTTAGAGAAGTTTCTCCCACGTGACCAAAGGTCAGTAAGTGCACAGGAAAGAGAAGATGGACTAACTGGAAAAGTGAGAATGGACTAAACTTAACTCGTTTCTGAGATGGGAGAAAGCATCTTCCCAGAACTAGAGATCCTCTAGGCCACACTAGTTCACAGAGATAAGATGTTCATTCGTCAGTTAAATATCCATAATAGAGTGTGTTTTGGGGCAGAGGTTAAGTAGCTGCATGAGGTTTAGACTGGGACATGCTGCAGTGTAATAAAATTGTCTTTGTTCCTTGGTATGCTTTAAAATTCTATTGTGTGTGCTCCTTTTCTTCCACAGCGTGACCATAAAAAAGGACAGGGGTAAACGTTAGACTCGCCAACCATAAAAAGTAACTTGCCACCTCAGTTCTACACATACACACAGCACACCATTTCTTACTCGCCAAGAGTCAAGGATCACTAGCTAATGGCTAGCGGCGGGTGCAAAGTTTGCATGCGATAAAGGTGACCAAACTACTTGGAAAGCATCACACTTAAATTTAGCAAAGCAGAAAAGGGAACCTGGAGAAAGCTTCGGTTTTAGGTTGAGAATACGTCAAGTGAAATGCATAAATTACATTATATTTGTTCCCACAATTCTCTGTAATCTGACACTGTCTTTAAACAAGGGTTTTGTAAAATACCACCCCCCAGGGCTAGAAAAGGGCATACGCGCTTACAGTACCAAGCAAACAGTTACAATGTTTTGCTTAGTGAAATAACATCCAAGCTCTACTGAAATAGAGGACAAGCAACTTCTGGTAGGTCTTTCATTAACAATAAAGTTTATCAGACAAGTACAGCTTGTTCCAGACATGAGTAGGGCATCCGGCACACGTGACCCTAATCTGCTCTGAAGTGTGGAGCAATGCATACATTATGGGATTTCATAGAACATGCTCCACCTAAAATGAGAGCTTAGCCTGGGCTACTTTTTCCAAAGAACGGTTTAGAAGCATATTGGTATATTTCAATAGTGCAAGGTCCCTCTATTTATTCTGTACTTTTCCTTTAACAATAGAATTGAGCAAAAGCTAACACAATGTTCAGTTCATGGAAAAAGAATGATTATTATCTCATAATGTGATTCTCTTATGCAGGCATGCATTGCCCTTCCTGGCTAATTAAATGCCACAAGATATGCAGTTTTTACCCTCAGAACTTCATTGTAAATAGGGTTTATCGTCCTCCTCTTCACAGACGTCTTTCTCTTGCCCATTCTCGCTTTATCTGGGAGAAGATATGTTTTGACGTACCTGAAAAAACAAATTCCGACTTATAAGAAGAGTTTTTGTCTCTGACGTGCATCATTTAGTAGCTGTGACCCCTAAAATCCTTAACGGAGTGTACGCTCAGAAAGACCATGCAACTGATGGCCTGAACCCCAAGACTGTCAAGCAACAGACCACAGTGCTGGACAGTCATGGCTAATATATTAAATTATATAATATCAAATTATAAGAATTATTCAAGAGTTCAAGAAAAAAACTCACAAACCCTCTACTGTACAGTTCATTGTAAAACATACTAAGACACCTTCTCCCATGTAAATTGTTAATTTATGAGAAGTACATTTGAACTGCTTAACAATGTTTCTTTCCCAGCTTCCTTGCACAAATAAGGCATTACCAGAATCTTTCATGAAGATCATTCTTTAATGCATTTTATGAATGACAGACATAACTTACCCCTACGTATAATAGTGACTTATAATTAGGTATGCTAGTAGACAAAGAGCCACGCCATAGAGATGACAAACTCACGCTGGTTGGAAGAGTGGAGAACACTTGAGTAATATTCACTGCGTGCCACTACCAGCATAAGCCTATGTTTATAAATAAATATAATTAATTGAAAAAACACTAAAGGGGAAGTTCTCTCAGGAATTATATTGGCCCAATGGACCGGGCATTTATTTTTTGGCGTATATCGATCGACCCGATGCAAAATTCCAGTGCATTTTACCTTTGTTTTTCTCACATTTACAAATGCGAAAGTGACTTGTAGGAAACCGCCATCTTGTGCTAATCTTATTCGTTGTTCTGTTGCCCTAAGTTCAAATGCCCTCACAGCAGCAAATCAGATCGCCCGTCCCCTCAAGCTGACATCATCAGATCCTTACGCCCCTTGTCACAATGCCAGTGCGTGTCTCGTTTGAATGTCCTCTGTGCGCAATGTATTGACATGTCTCCATGGAAATGTCAAGACGCATCTTTCCTTGATAAGTATCAAAAAAACATTTCTGATCAGACAGCATTGGAGTTTCTGCTGGCTTAGTGTGCATCTATTTAATTACGAGCTTCCACAACTTCTATTTACTGTGTTCATCAACCTGCTAAGTATGATGTACTGAGAACAGGTACTTCCACTACTTAAAATGAATAAACTGTGTAAGCACTTTATATATAAAACTTTAAAATATAATATAATGTACAACTGTCTTTACTAAACCACTTAAACATTTTACATTTACGTTACTTCATTTTTATATTCGTCAATGTGTAATTTCAAATTTTAGGCCTAGTCCTCTTGTCTTTGGACTATCGGTTTTTGAAAAATGTCTGTTTCTTTTCTTAATTTTATTTCACATTTATTTCACATTTCATTTTAAACTAAAACCTCATTGCTTTACTTCAGCCAAAATACAAATGTTTTACTTTTTCACTGACAGTTGCTTTTGTACTCAAGAATTATGGCAACAATTAAGTCCCACGTATATGAGCTGGAGCATACAGAAGAGGAAATGCTTGCGAGAGAAAGAAGGTTAAAAGATGACAATCTGCTGTATTGTATTGATGATCAATCACAGGATCCTGATCCTATTTGCAGGTCCAACACAGTGTAAGTGAATGTGCAACTCAACGTGTTCTAGCGTCTATCAACAATTGTCCGCCTAGGACCTGTTGTCTCCCTACTCCCCTTAAAGGTCCACGTCCCTGCTTTGAACATTTCTCTGTCTCCTTTGATGAGTTTCCGGGCCTTTCACGCTCACCTCATGCACATCCATCTCCTCTCCAGTATCAATGGAAGATGCCACCTGTGACCGCTCATTCACAAGGGGGGGGGCTCAGTGGATAAGAGTGCACAAGGTGCAGAATACCATGTCCAAGTCAAAGGAGTCTTGCCTCTAGGGCCCGTGGTCCACATGGCCACTGCAGAACCAGTGTTGCCATAGTCCCCTTTGAAGACCCCATCCCTGCAATGAACATACCTCTGTGTCTTTTGCAAAGGTGCCAGACTATTCTGCTCACCTAATCCACATCCATCCACCCTCCAGTATCAATGGCAGTTGCCACTTGTGACCATGCACTTGGAAAGGGGCTCAGTGGATGAGAACGCACAAGGTGCCGAATACCATGTACAGGTTAAAGGAGTCTTGCCTCTAGGGACCATTGTCCAAATGGCCACCGCAGACCCGGTGTCTCCATACTCCCCTTTGAAGACCCCATCCCTTTAATGAACATATCTCTGTGTCCTTTGACGAGGTGCCGGGCCTATTCCTCTCGCCTCATCCACATCCATCCCCCCTCCAGTATCAATGGCAGTTGCCACTTTTGACCGTGCGCTCACAAGGGGGCTAGGTGGATGAGAACGCCAAGGTGCCGAATACCATGTACAAGTTAAATGAGTCTTGCCTCGAGGGACTATTGTCCACATGGCCACCACAGACCCCCTGTCTCCATACTCCCCTTTGAAGACCCGGTCCCTGCAATCAACATATGTCTCTGTCCTTTGACGAGGTTCCGGGCCTATTGCGCTTGCCTCATCCACATCCATCCCCTTTCAAGTATCAATGGCAGTTGTCATCTGTGACCGAGCGCTCGCTAGGCGTCTGGGTGGATGGGAAGGCACTATGTGCTGAATACCATGTATAACTCAAAGGGGTCTGGCCTCTAGGGGCCATTTGCCACATGGCCACCCCAGACACAATGGGCCTCAATGCGAGTATGGAGGTAGCCATGCCGCTTTTAGTGGCATAGCTACCCCCATAGTGGGTACCAGGTCCGTCACCTGCAAAAGGGGATTTACCAGGCCATTCCGACCTTGGAGGGCCCGGTAAATCCCTTTCACGGGACCCGGACCCGGTACATCACCATTCCCATTTGAGCCCCCATAGGGCTCAATGGGAATGGGAGGATGCTAACAACGGGCCCGTTAATGACGGGCCCGTTGTTAGCATCCTAGTCTGCTCGCTGTTCCGGCTAAGGACGCCTGGTCTGACCAGGCGTTCCAGAGCAGGACCCGCTGCAGACCTCGTAATAGCGCAGCCTGGAATGAACGGTGCCGGTCCCTTACCGGCACCGTAAATTCCGCGGCTGCCAGGATCCTAATGAGGCCCAATGTCTCCTGGCTCACCTTTGAAGACCTCTTCCATGCAATCAACATATATATATATAACTATTCACGAAACGCTGTGCTCTTCCACTCGCTTCATCCTTATACGCCCACACCCTTATCAAAGACATTACTCACATGAGAACATGCATTCGCAATAGTTGGTTGTGGATACCCAGAAGCTCACCGCCATCAATCTTTAAACATACCCAAATATGGCTATGCAACGATAGCACATCATGCCGAAAAAAGAACAACTAAATTTAGGGGCAGTCCGTTACCACGACAAATTGACATACACACCCACTTTTCTAAGCGTTCATAAACTCACTTCAAACTTATAAGAAAACATCTCTGCTGCCTATTATGGATATCATCATTGCAGCGTTTTTATACTCGTTGCTGAACGTTGAATTTTTCCTATTACAGGTAATAGAACTCTTGGTTATTTTGGTGTCCTTGTTTGATATGATATGATATGGCATTTATAACATGCCTATACACAAGTGTTTCAAGGCGCAACAAGGCAGGAGAGGGGAGACAGAGGGATGACAAAAAACAACAATCTTACTAGGCCTAGTGACATTGAGATCGCGCAAGTGCAGGGCAGCAAGGGGGGAGGGCGGATGGACAAGCGCAGGACAAGAAATCAACACAAGTAGTGCAGCCAGCAGGTGGCAAGTACGAGAGTTAAAAAACAGTCAACAGGTGTCTAATAATTGCAGGGAAGAGGACTGGTGTTACAGATACAGACCACAAGTGCAGGGGGTGCCAGGAGGCAGTGCAGGTGTGCAGCTGGACAGGCAGGGAACTGGGTCCGAATTCAGATGATAGCCAGGTAACCAGTGCAATTATCAGACAGAAGATCAGCATGGAAGAGGAAGAGAGAAGGCAGAAGCAAAGAGGAAGGTCTTGGGGTGCTTCCAGAACCAGAGATGGTTCTGCTCAAGTTTCAGAGAGGCAGGGAGGATGTTCCAGAGGGAGACAGCAGCTGGAGAAAGAGATCTCCCCCAACTAGTTGCTTGGAGAAGCGACTCGCCCTCAAAGAGTTGGAGGAGAGAAGAGCTCGAGTAGGAAGATATTTCTGAAGAGAGAGTTCAAAAGTATTGCAGTCCCAAGCCCCAGAAGGCCTTGTGGACAGTGCAGAAGGTCTTAAACTTGATCCTTGCCGCCACTGGGAGCCAATGCAGAGATTTAAGAGCTAGAGAGATACAATCCCTGGACTTGAGGCCAAGGACAAATCTTGCAGTCCTGTTCTGGATATGTTGTAGAGGACGGAGAGTAGAGGCAGGTACATTTAGAAAGAGGCTGTTGAAGTAGTACAGCCTAGAGAGAACTACAGCTCTGGAGACAGTGATCTTCTGGGGGAAAGTGAGTAAAGGAAGAATACCTCTGATGAGGTACAGCTGATTGTTTGATGTCTTAGAGACATCAGAGATATGAGGTAGAGACGGTTAGTGTGGAGTCGAAGATGAGCCTGAGGTTCTAAGCCTCACAGGTCAGAGCAGGAAGAGGGTTCAGAGTGGGCAGCCAGAGAGTGACAGGAAAGGAAGGAGCTGGTGAGCCGATGATGAGGATCTAGTCTTATTGGCATTAAGGCAGACGTCATTGGCGGCACACCACTCCTGGATTGCGGAAAAGACAATCTGGGATGAGAGAGGGAGAAGAGGCATCAGAGGGGAGCCTGAAAGCGAGCTGGGTGTCATCCGCATAGCACTGAAAGTTGGATCAGAGAGCGGCTATGCAGTGGGCGAGAGGTGCCAGTTATCGGTTCTTCAGCCAGGGAGAAAGATTAGACTCCTGGGGAACACCACAGGTAGAGAGAGAGAGATAGAGGAGAGGAAGGACCCTAGTTGGACCTGGGAGGGCTGGTCAGAGAGAAAGGAGGTCAGCCATGCCAGGGCCTGATCAGTGATACCCAAGTTATCACAGAGTCAGTTGAGCAGGATGGAATGATTGACAGTATCAAAAGCAGAGGAGAGGTCGAGTAGGATGAGGACAGAAGGGTGGTTAGGAACCAGGTTTGAGAGCAGGTCTTTACAGATGTTCAGGAGAGCAGTTTCCGTGCTTCTGGATGCTTCTGGATGCTCTGAAGCCAGAATGATGGTCATGGAGACAACCAACAGATTCAGTGTGAAGGTTAAGCTGGGAGTTTGCCCAGAAAAGTAGTAATGGAGATTGGGAGACAGGAGGGGTCCGCTGAGGGTTTCTTAAGAAGAGGGTGCACAAGAGAGTGCTTCAGTGGGGAAGGGAAGGTTCTAGTGGCGAAAGAGTGGTTACTGAAGTCGGCCAAGGCTGGAGCAAGGGTGTCAATGTGGTCCTTGATGGTTTTGGGTGAACAGGGAAGAACCTGTTTTGATGAGACTTTCATAGATTGGACTTATCTAGAAACCTTGTCAGGGGTGAACAATGGAAAGGAAGAGAAGGGAGGAGGAGAGGTGGCCACAGGAAGGCCCGAGGTAGAGGAAACAGTAGAGGAAGAAGAAGGAGAGGACGAGAGGGAGGACAGAATGGCCTGGGTTATCCAGATAAAATGTGAAGCCAGGGCCATGCAGAGGACCTGGGAGGGGACAGTAGGGGTAGAGACTGCAGCAGGTTTGGCCAGCTCCTTGCAAATTTAAAGAGTTCGGCCGAGTTGTTAGATGCTGCAGAGACGCGGGCTCGGATGTGAGCTCTCTTCTTGGTTTGGACAGAGAGTCAGTATTGCCTTTGGCAGGCCAGTTTGTCAGAGGGTACACAAGATGCCCGCCATTTCCTCTCAGTCACCCTACGCTTGTGTTTAAGGGTGACGAGGTCTGAGTATACCCAGAATTGCACTTGGCTTTGGGCTTTAACAAGATCCTCATGACAGGGGCAAGCACATCAAGAGTGTCAGAAATAGACGATTGGAGGTTGGAAAAGGCTGTGAGACAGCCAGAGGTGCAGTGGGGACAGAGAAAGTAGCAGCAAAAGCCTCAGCTGACACACGCTTCATGGGTCGAATGACCGAGAAGGTAGGTGCTGGAGTTGGCTCGGCCTGAGGGGTAAAGAGAGAGAGATGAGAGGAGAGGAGGAAGTGGTCTCTCCAGGAGAGAGGAGTGGTGAGAGGGATAGAGAGTCAGAGGTCTGAGGAGATCAGAACATCCAGGGTGTGCCCTGCAGAGTGAGTCGAGCCAGAGAGAAGAATAGAGAAAGAGAATCACAGAGGTTGCGAAAGAGTGCAGAGGAGGAACAGGGAGCATCCAGGTAGATGTTACGGTCTCTGAGGAGGAGGAGTTGAGTGGTCAAGGCCAGGAGGGAGGAGGAGAGGTCTGCCCACTCAGAGATGAAGGGGGTAACCTGACGAGGTGGCCAGTAGATAGTAGCCACAGTGAGAGAGTGGCCTGGAGAGAGAGAGCCTGCAGACAAGGCATTCAAAGGAGGAGTAGACCTGCATAGGAATGATAGAGGCAGGGATCCACTCTAGGAAGATCAAGGCTACACCCCCACCAGGATGGTTGGATCTGGGCGAAGAGAGAATCTTGCAGCCATCACAGAGGACAGTGTCAAAATTCGTGACAGATCTGGCCGTGAACCATGTCTTGGTAAGACTGAGAACATTACGGTCGAGTTCTTCCAGGAGACGGCAGATGCCAGAGGAGTGTTTGACAGCTGAGCGAGAGTTGAGATGGGAGAACGTTGCTACCCTTGAAAGACTTCTGTGGAAGAGGTACGTCCTGCGGAAGTGTAGAAGGAGCCCAAGGGTGGGCAGTGGAGGAAGGAGGAGAGGGCAAGATCGCCAAGGAGGAGGATGAAGGCACCAGAGAGGTGGCAGAGGAGGGAGGCAAAGGAGCTGGAGAGCAGAAAGAAGGAACAGCAGGAGACTTAAGGAGGTTTATGAGGCATGGGAAGCATCAAAAAGGAGAAGGTTGGCCTAAAGGGCTTGGACCAAGACGGTGCCATTTAGGTAAACATAAATTATGGTCTTAGGGGAGTGAAAAAGGGGCCAAGAGGGCCTCCCACCGGGTGCCACCATTAATGGGAGAGAAGAAAAAAGGGGAGAACACAGAAACCATATGTGGAGTCCATAGGTGTGGCGAAGGAATGACAAAGAGGATGTCAGTTACGGTCTGTCTGGAGGAAGCGCTGGTGTTGGTATCAGGATAGTCAATAGAGAAGCAGTTAGAGAAGATAGGAGAAACAGAGAGCACCATAGAGGATGCAGTGGGAGGATAGAGGGGAGAAAAGAGGGGGAGGGCGAGGTGAGGGAGGAAGAAGGTAAGGGGAAAGAGACTCTAGTGGAGGGCACAGGAGGAGGGGTGCAAGCAGACGAAACAAGAACAAAACAAGAACAACTTAATAACGAGCAGTAAAGTAGAATCAAGCAGACAAGTAGATGTGAAAACAAAACCAGTTAACCAGTGAAGACAAAACAAGTTAACTACATTGTTATAGTGTTAGCTTGTTGGCTTAGCTTTGTTTATCTGTGCATTCCAGCTTTTGATGGAATGTCAGGATGTCATCAGGTAACATCTTTGTATTCTGTGATGTCTGCTTGTTTACTTTCACTGGGGATTCTATGTTGGAGCAGTTGATGGTCAGCAAGACTTGTTGGTGCTGTGCCTGTTATGCTGGGGGTCTTTTGATGTTATATAATCTTAATAAAGCCATTGAAGATACAACACACGTCCTGGTATCATTGGCTCAACATAAATAACGAGCAGTCAAGTAGAATAAAGCAGACAAGTAGATGAGAAAACAAAACCAGTTAGAGTGAGAACGAGAGAACCTGAAAGAGAAAATAACACAACAGGGAACAACAGGCTGAGGAAGGGCTAGCAATGATCAATGAAACCTAAGGAGAAGAGTGAGAGACATGCAGAAGTAGGCAGTACAAGTATGCAGCAGTCAAAGATAGTGGACACAGAACAGTGCATTCAAGCAAAAAGGCGCCTAAAAGAAGAAGATCAGCAGATCACAGTGTATCAGCAGGGCTGGGATGGGGAAGTAGGGCAGAGGAAAGGGGAGGGGCCTGCAGGAGGAGTGGGGGATGCGCAGAGGACATAGAGGTGTGAGCGAACCAGAGATGCAAGTGGCACAAGGCACATGTGACCAAGGATTGCAAGGGTACTATGCAAGTGTAGCAAGGATGGAAGGGGTGAGGAAGACATGCGATCAGTGATTACTACGGAGCCGCACAGGAAGAGGACGTGCAGGCACGAGCTTAGCTAAGGAAGGAAGGAGCGCGGAGCACATGTGATCAGTCATTGCGAGGGAACCACGCTGGGCAGAGGAAGCAAAGGTGCAAGCGTAGCCAAGGAAGGAAGAGGCGCGGGGCACATGCGATCAAGGATTGCGAGGGACACGACGGCGCAGCGTAGCCAAGGATGGTAGTGGCACAGAGCACATGGAATCAGTGATTGCGAGGGAACCACGGGGGTGGAAGGCACGCAGGCATGGGCAAGCCAAGGATGGCAGGGGCATGGGGCACATGAGATCATGGTTGGTGAGGGACACGAAGGTGCAAACGTAGTCAAGGATGGAAGTTACGCAGAGCGCACGCGATCAGTGATTCAGAGGGAACCAGGCGGGTGGATGACACGCAGGTGCTGGTGAAACCATAGATGGAAGGGGCGTGGGGCCCACGCGGTCAAGGATTGTGAGGGATCCACGTGGGCAGAGGACACGCTGGGGCAAGCGTAGCAAGGAAAGGAGGGGCGTGGGGCACACGTGATCCATTTGTATTTGTATTTGTATTTATTTATTTATAAAGCGCAGCCAGGCCCGGGGGCATAAGGGGCGTAAATTAGATCTGGTTACAGTTACAATTAACACAGTCAACAATGGTTACATTACAGATACAGATAGGTACAAATATAGTATTGCAAGTGCGTACAAATATACATAAATTACAAGGTGTGTCAGCGGAAGTCAGGAGGTTAGGCTGTCATAGGGTCCAAATTATGAAGCCAGCACTTAGTGTTGTGTTTGAACAGGTTGAATGAGGATTCTGCTAGCAAGGATGCAGGGATAGTGTTCCATAATTTGGACGCTTGTACAGGGAAGCTAGCTCCACCCGAGTTATGAAGTTTGAATCTCGGTATGGTCATGGTGTTAGTTTGTGCTGCTCTGAGTGGTCTTAAGGAGGTGAGGGGTGTAAGTTGGTTCGTAAGGTATGCTGGCGCAAGGTTGGCCCTGGCTTTGTGTATAAGGGCCAGCGTTTTAAGGGATATTCTGTGTTTAGTTTACGTCTGGTCTCAGATATATGTGCCTTTTTGGGAATGTTGAGGGCAGCCCTGATGGCATTGTTTTGGACAACTTGCAATTTGTTGATATTTTTGTGACTAGTGCCCAAGTAGAGAGCGTTACAGTAGTCTATTTTGGATAGGACTAATGCTCGGGCAACAGTAATGCAAATGGGTGCGGAGATGAACGGTCTACATGCAGTGATCAGCTTGCAGGTGTATGCACCTGATGATGCTACTGCATTGGTTTGTTTGGAGAAGGATAAGGTGGCATTGATGTAGATACCAAGGGTTTTAGTGTTATTTGACACTGGGATAAGATTGCCATCAATGGTAAAGGCTTTGAATGAGAGGTTAAGATTTTTGAGTTTGGCATGAGTGCCCAGGATGATCAACTCGTTTTTCTCGTCATTGAGACACAGTCCATGGTGTGTCATCCATGCTTGTATTACAGAGTAGATTTCATTAAGGGTGGTGCTGTCAGTTTCGTAATCACCCATGATGAGAATGAGTATCTGGGTGTCATCAGCGTAATTGGTATACGTGACACCCAGATAATCAAGGATATCGAACAGGGATTTTGTGAATACATTTTAAAGTGTCGGGGACACGCAGGAGCCCTGCGGGACTCCACAGGGTACAGGTGAAGGTTCGGCAGAATCCATTGGAGAGAAGACCCTCATGGTTCTGTTCGCCAGGAAGGAACTGATCCAGGCCGTGGCTGCGTCTGAAAAGTGTGCTGCAGATTTCAAATGGTGACAGAGTGTTTTGTGATTGACCAGGTCGAAAGCAGCTGACAGGTCAAGCAGTAAGAGGAGTGCGAGTTTGCCATTGTCTTTCAGGATTTGGATCTGGGTAGTAAGGCCTATTAATGCAGTTTCCGTACCGTGTCTCGGTCGGAAGCCTGATTGCCTGAGTCCTAGGAGGTTGTTTGATTCTAAGTAGGTCTGTATTTGTAAATAGGCTGCTCTGTCTAATATTTTTAATAAGAACGGTACAGTAGTTATCGGCCTATAGTTAGATGGGTTGGTTGGGTCAAGAGTAGGTTTTTTGATAAGTGGAATGACCCAAGCGTCTTTAAGGTTGTCAGGTACTATTCCAGATTTGAAGGAGGCATTGATGAGGTTGGTAATGAATGGTGCCAGGTCATGAGCTGCCGCTTTGATGATCGGGGCAGGCCTCACCTTGGCAGTTTGAGGGTTTAAGTTTCCTGATGATGTTTTCTACTTCTCAGGTTGAGAGGGGTGAAAAGCTGAAAGGTTTGCAGGTTGATTTAAAGGTAGATGGTTTGTTCGGTAGTTGTTTATAGTCCGGGTCAGCTAGTAGTAAGGATTTTTGAAGCGTTGATTTTGGTTTGTAGGCGAGCTATTTTATCTAATAATGCCTTCTGAATATTGCTACACCATAGTGTGTCAGTAACACATTTGTCTATGGGGGCTACGGGGGATTCTAGTTCTTTCAGAATCTTAAAGAGTTCCTTTGTGTTGGAAACCGCTTGTGTAATCCTTTTATTATAGGTATCTTTTTTGGCAAGTAGTATGGCTTCTTTGTAGCTAGAGGAGGCTAGGGTTAGCTCAGTCTTATTAGATATTGTGGGGTGTTTCTTCCAATGAGCCTCAGCGGTTCTTTTAGTTTTGCGTAATTCTCTTAACTGTGGCGTGAACCAGGTGTTAAGGTGTCGCTGTGGTTTAGGTTTCCGCAATTTTAGAGGGGCAATGGTGTTCAGTGCTTTGAGTATAGCCTGGTTGTAGGTATCCACTAAGACTGTGGGGTCGGCGTCTGAATCAGTATTATTCAAGATAGGGAGTAGTATAGGTATGAGATTGTCCGGAGTAATATCTTTCTTGTTTCTCGTGCAGGTGGCAGGGGCGATGATGATTGCGAAGGATGCACAGGTGCAGCATAGCCAAGGATGGAAGTGGCACAGAGCACATACGATCACTGATCGCGAGGGAAACACACCGAAGTCAGGCATGCAGGCATGGGCAATCCAAGGATGGAAGGTGCACGGGACACAGGCGATCAGGGATTGCGAGGCACACTCCGGCGCAAACGTAGCCAAGGATGGAAGTGGTGCAGAGCACACACAATCTGTGATTGTGAGGGAACCACGCGGGCGGAGGACCCACAGGTGCTGGCAAAGCCAAGGATCGAAGCGGACCGTGGCACACGCAATCTAGGGTTGCAAGGGAACCACGCGGGCAGAGGCCGCAGAGGCGGGAAGAAGGAAGGAAGGAAGGGGCGAGGGAGTGCAACACAAGGAAGAAAGCGATGGAACCATGTGGGAGGGAATCAACAGCTGGGGGGCACACAAGGCGTAGGGGCAAGGGCAGAGGGGCAATTCTCAGGGAAGGGGTGATGCAAGTTAGGGGGAGTAGGGCATGGTCAGAAGGGCTGAGAAAGCAGAGCAGTCAAGCCACCCACAACTTCTTACGAATACAAAGCCTTTAGGCCCTTCTAAATCCTCATTTTCATCATCAATGGTGAAGACTGTTTCTTCCGCATTTACATACCATTCATCAATCATGTTTATGGTGTGAGACCTATAGCACTTCGCAAGGTGTCCCTTCCGTTTGCACTTGGTGCACTTCACTTCTTTAGATGGGTGGGAGATGTTGTTGGCAAGATGGCCCACATCTTTGCACCTGTAGCAACGCCTTTGAGAATGAATCTTAGATTATTTGGAAGCATTTGTAACCACCTTCGGTTTGGTGACAGGTTTTCTGTTGGATACAGCTGAAACAGTCTCAGCTGTGCCCTCCAACTGCTTGCACTGTTGAACTTTCTTCTCCAAGGCCTTCACGCATTTACTGCTATGTTCTACTTCCTTGGCACTGCTTAACACCGTTTCTAAGGAAGGATCGCCCTTTTCCCACAAACGTTCCCTAATTTGCCATCCCAACATTCCAGCATAAACTGATCCCTCAAACATTCATCAGTCTGTTCACCAATGCTGCAAGTTCTCACCAACCCTCTAAGGACTGTGATGAATGCTTCCACTGTATCCTCCTCCTTCTGTGACCTCTTTACATAGACCTCACCAGATGATGAGGTGGGCTAGAAATGTGTAAAATAGTCCCAGTTAAGTCTCCTGGGAAACTCACAGTACTTCCTGGGCTACTCACAGGCTCTTATGTCTCAGCCTCCTGTAGTTCTGAATTTCCTTGGTGGTGCTCTCAGAGGTCGAGTACAAAGGGAGAGAACAGCTCCTCTTCCTCCTGCGGGCTCCTATCGACAACTGTCCAACACCATCTTGAATGCCTTTGCCAAAAGGGCCCAGCTGTCATGATGCCTACCTCCAAGGAGCCAGGTCCGACCCAGCAACCCCAGAGGCAGGCATCATTCCCCCCAGGGAAGTTCCAGCGGGCCCAAGCTGGGGCCCTTTGGACACAGTCCTGGCGCCTTAGGCGCCAGGCTCATGTTGGACCCCAGTCCTGGCGCCTTAGGCGCCAGGCTCATAAAGCTGGACATGTGTTCAAGTGTTTTAGTGTGCACTTACCTGATGCAGACCATGCTGCTACATCCAGGCCCTCTTGAGGCCTGAATGGGACTACTTTACCTGTGGGACTACTTTCCACCCGGGTGTGGTCGGGGAAGGATACATACCTGATCGGTGGAAGGATACATACCTGGAACTCCTTCCAAAGCTATTTAAACCCCACCCGAACAGCCACACGTGCTTCGCGTTGTTCTGCACCTAGCAGCTGGACGCTCACCGTGTCTGCTCCTGCTTCTGGACTTCAGCCACGCCCGTCAGCATCCTGGGACACCTGCAAAGGGTAATAAGAAGAGAATTGGATAGGGAGAAGGCCTTACCTGCTAAACCTGCATCACAGAGACATTTCACCGACGATCCTGAAAAGGAAGACATCATTTTTAAAAAGCATTTCGCTCCGATCGCTGCAGCGCTGCATTTCACTCACCTTTCTTGGGCGCCTCCATCTTCAGCAGCGATCATCCGGATCCGCAGCCACTTCCCAGAGCCTAGAGAGAAAAAGACAAGAACACAAGGTGAGAGAAGGAAGGGAATAGGAAAAGCTCAGTTTCCTTCTAAGACTTACCTGTTGGGTCATTCCCATTTCATTTCGGGTCTTGCTGCTTCCAGGCATTTTCCGGACCCCGGCCCCTATGGGGAAAAAAGACAAAGACATTAGATGAGCGAATGTAAAAACATTACCTGAGCGCTCATCTAGGGCTTACCAGATCTTTACTGGAACTGCACATTTCACTTTGGGTCGGCGCCATATCTCCGGCATTCCGAACCCCGGCCCCTATGGGAAAAGACATCAACATTAGCGCTTTGTTGCAAGAAGTCTCCAAAGGAATCTTCATTCATCACCTGAAAAAGACAATGAACATTATTATTTAAAGCTGAACTTTTGAACTTGCAACAGAACTTTTACAGCGCCTTACCAGTATAATCAAGCTTACCTGAACTCCCATCCAACCTCAATCCAGTGAAGTAACTGGGTTCAACGCGCCCCTGCGTCAGAAGCAGGATGGAGAGCTCGTCCTTTTAGACCCTAAGGTGAGACTTCACGGGGAATCGTGGAAGGGTATCGAGGAGGGTTGGAAGGAAGTGGAAGGCTCGAACATTATTCCCCCAGATTGTAATACTCCCTTTTCACGTACAGGAGGATATTCCTGCGAGCCAGATTAGCCAGAGTTGAGGGGCCCGTCCTATCCATCTTCAGAGCCCTGCGCTTCACCACTGAAGAGGCATCAGCACTCGAAACCAGGCCAGCGCCCCCGTGGGAATCAGGTGAGCGTGACACCAGCGCTTGCAGCAGACACGACCACCTTAGACTACCCACTGGCTGTCTAGGGCACTAACCATCTTCCTGCTTTTGCATTCTGGCAGAATAGCCAACCAGCCCACACTCACTCTCTCCTCCACGATGATCCCGAACATGCTCCTTCCTGAGGTGTCCTGCTCTAATCTCTGCTCGGCTTCCTCCTTGTCTCTTCACCTGCACCTCCTTGATGCTATGCCATTTGCTTATTACACCATTCACCACAGGCTCACTCCTTCTTGACAGAGGTTTCAGTTCTTTCTCTCCCTCTGACTCTCTGGATCCTGTCTTGACAAACACCCACACCACAATCTCCCTTGCATCACATTTTATGCACCAAAGATCGCTCCTGATGTGATTGTTATCACCCTTACCTCACACAGACTTCCCTCCTCCCGCAAAGAAGTGTCTAAAACCCCACCAGCAGGGGCTGTGGTAGGAGTAGCGGTAGGGAAAAGCAGATACCTGTCAATGTGCTCTCTTGACTCTATCTTCTCTCAAAGTAATTCTCCTCCTCCTCCTCTGACTTCTCTATTGACCCCTCTACCTCTGTTCAAACCATTGTTTATTTTAACATTGCGATCGCTCCACTTTCTACTCCTCATCTCCCCTCTTCAATGACTAAGAAGAAATTAGGGCAGAACTCTCTTGCCTCTAATCTTGATAATGCGAAGACCTCTCTCCTGTCTCTACCCACTATTCATGCCTCTTCCATTGACCATGCTTTTTCGGTCTTTCACTATGTATTTCTGACTCCATTTCACCAGCACTATCCGGCTTGCACATTCACACCTTCCCATCCCTGTCCTCAAAATAAACATGCACAACATGACCTACGATGCTGGCACAAATTATGGACTCATTCCCTACTCCTAGCCTCTAAACATTCCCTGAATGACCATACCTCTGCAATGGACTCAGCCAAATCCTCCTTCTTCACATACCTAATCTCCTCCCTTCACAATCACCCCCACAAACCTCCATCTACCCTTCAGTCTTTGGTCACACCTCCCAAGCCAATCTCCATCACCTCCTCCCTTTTTGCTAATGACTTTGCTCACTACTTTTCCTCTAAACTTTGTGACACCCCCACAGCCCTCCTCTTCATCTCTCCTCAATGCTCCTGTCCACCACCTCTCCCCCGACCTATTCTACACTTGATTACTTCTTCCCTACCTCCCCAATTGAATTAGCACCCATCCTTCACAGTACCAACCCATCTTGGGCTCCTATCGACCCTTTTGCTCCCCAAACAGTAAAATACCTAGTCTCATTCACTCGCCCTTATCTCTCAGAGCTTTTAAACCCCTCTCTCTCTCCTCTGAACTCTACCCTGCCCCCTTCAAATCTGCAACTGTCTTACCCCATTTGATGAAACACCCTGCTGACCCAAACATCCCAGCTAACTATAGCCCAATTTCTCTCTTTGACCATTATTCAAATTTCCTGAGTGGCTGGTCTTCGACTGGATCACTAAGTACCTTGAGGATAATGGCCTCAGAGACCCACTTCAATCTGTATTCCATAGTAAACACTCAACTGAGACAGCACTCATGCATGACTCCAACTATCTCTCTAATGCTCCCCTCTCCAAAATCTATTCTATACATTTCTGACGCTTTTGACACTGTCAATCACTCCTCTCTCCTCCTCACTCGCCAGGACTTTGGACTTTGCAAATCTGCTCTTACTTGGATGGCCTCAAACCTGGAAGGTCGATGCTTTAAAATCTCTAAGAACTTGCAAACCGCTGAGCCGTCCCTTTTCCCTGTAAGCATCCCCCAAAGATCAGTCCTTGGATTTCTACTATTCATCCTCTTCACCTCTGCCCTAGAAAGACTTATCTCATCCTTTGGCTTTCTTTATCACCTTTTTGCTGATGACACTCAAATATTGTTCTCCTTTCCCCCTTCACCCCAGCCATCGACAACTAACTGTCTCACTGCCATTCATCACTGGATGTCTCTCCAGTGGCAAATGCTGAACTCTTCAAAAACAGAAGTCATCTTTCTCCCACATTACAATTCCATCCCTCCCCTATCCTATCTCCATCCAGCCTGACCTACTTTCTCCCTCACCCAAGGCTCACAAACTTGAGGGCCTCTTTAACAGAGACTTACAACTGAAAAACGTCATCACTACCACTGCTGCACTCTTGGGGACTTCATTGCTAGAGACCTTCACCTGCAATAAATCATAGCCAGTCAAGTGGCACAGCATGTAGAGCGCTCGCTTTGACATCCGTGCAGAGCCTGCTAACACAGGTTTGAATCCCGGAAGGGCCAAACTCAGCCCTTCATCCTTCCGAGGTCGATAAAGAAGCACCACACACCGTGGGTAATAATAAGCAGCGCTCAGATACCTGAGGGTTCGTAGCGCTATATAAATGCCAAATTATTATTATCACTAGCACTGCCTCTGCTACTCGCATGAACCTCCTCAACATTCACAACATTCATCCTTGTCTTTCTTACTCACCTACAAAAACTCTAATCTCCATTCTTGTGCTCAGCAAACTGGACTACTGCACAACCTTACTCCAGCACAACCTTACTCCTTGGCCGTTTTCTCTATTCCTTCCTCCCTCTAGACAAAGTCCTAAGCTTTTCTACCCACACTCTCTACAACATATCCAGATTCTCCCCTGCTTCTACGGACAAATGCTGGTTGGCTCTCCATGCACAACCGTTCTCTTGTCAAGTCCCCTCTCCTAGTCTACAAAGCTATCAATGGTCTTGTTCCTCATCACCCGCCTCATTGTATCTCAGTTTACTCCACACCTCGTTCCCTCTGTTCCTCCTCTGCACTCAACCTCACCATCCCATACCCTCCCAGTGCCTCATATCGGTTCGGCTCTTTCTCTCTACTTGCCCTGGTCCACTCAAACCCACTGCCCATAACAATCAAAACCAACCCAACTGTGGATCTCTTCAAAGCTTCGACTTAAACTTCATTTACTTGCCACTCTCAGCACTTATGAGCCACTTACCGGCAGCACTTATGAGCTACCTGCAACCCCCCCGACCCCTGGCACTTCTCCCCCACCCTCTCTCCCTCCTTCCTACCTCCCTCCCGCACTTGCCCGATCTGAATGACACAAGGACGAGTAAGATCATTTTTTTTTATCCTCCCCATTTCCTCCCTTCCTTGTCTTGTTGCACCTAGAAACACTTGTACAGGCACGTTGTAATGACTTATCATATCATATCATAAAGCATGAACTGCCCTGGACCTTTTTTCCCACCCTCTAACCTGAGCCCCACCACTTCCTCCAGTGACGCTTAATAATCTAATTTTTCATATTTAATTAGTACTCCTCTTTAGTTTGCAGCACTTGCCCACTGAGGTTCATGCTACCTTTGTATGTCACCTGTTTTCTTATATACATTGTATTTCTGTAGGTTTTGTTGCTGGTATATGTCTTCATTTTGTACACCCTCATAAACTGGCTCACCACTTCCTGTCATCTTTATGCTATTCTACATCCTTTTGAGGAAATTCTTCCGGCATCGGAAATGTGTCATTGCAAGTCATTCAGAAATTCACATCCCTGCTCCTCAAATAAATACAACTACAAGTACAAAGAGTTTCTAGCCTGCAAACTCAACTGTATACCTTCAGGAGGAGAGTAAAAAATAGAACAAACAGGTCAGTCCCCTTTCTGATAGTTGCTCCAAAACGTTATAGACTATAGGGCCGATTCATGGAATTACTTGCACAGTTCAAAGTGACTTTACACACCTGAAAAGTGACTTTGTACTGGTCACACAAATCCTGATTCATGGAACTGTGCAAGCTGTATTTTTGCAGTGCAAAGTCAGTGCATAGTCATTTTTGCAGTACAAAATGACTTTGCACGGGCTTTGCACTGCAAAAGTACACTTTGCACAGTTCCATGAATCAGGGTTTGTGTCATCAGTGCAAAGGCCCTTTTCAGCAGCATAAAGCCAGCCTGATCCGTGCAAAAAGTTCCATGAATCGATCCCTTAGTTGCTGATACACCATCACATGTCATATAACATGCGTTTCTTAAACACAGGGCAGCAGTAGAAGTAAGTGGCTATCATTAGTGACATGACATGTATGAAATGTAATGCACTAACGGGTCTGATCGCGCTTTCTTTTCATCCACCACCGCCAAGTCACAGCACTGGCCGATGTAGATCTGGAACTCTCTGTTCTTCTCGTCGTAGTCCAGAGCAAACTGAGCCATGCCTTGGGCGTCCACGCTGCCGAAATCCCCGCTGTAGACGCTCAGCACACTGTTGCTGATCTGTGGAAGAAGAACATTGTGTTACTTGGGCGAGATGGAGGGCCAGCAGGGAGCCTCGGGGGTCTGCGAGCCATGTACCTCATTACTACCATCATCCAGGCTGTGCACATGCCACCTTGTCCCACAAAGACAACATGGCAGCCAACGGTTGCTGTTATGTGCAACCGGGACGCCTGGACCAACCAGGTAACAGGAGCGGTGACAGATGCCAAAGAGAGCAGTGGCAAAGGCAGCAGGGGGCCTATGTTTGTAAATAGCGTCTAAAGGCGCGGTTTAATGACTAAGCACTGGGACTATTAATCATGAAAATGAGGATACTCCACTGCGTGCAAAATGATTGGCATTAAGTAAGGCATCAGGCAGAGGGGCAGGAGGTAACGACCCGACATGCATCCTGGAGCCCAAGGTTCTAGACATCCACCCCAAAAAAAGGCAACCCAGTCACTTCTCCCATTCTCCGTAAAAGAAGCATCGCCATTATGATGAATGCTAATTTAGGCCAATATCATACATGCTAACATTTTGCCACAGCTGGGAGGGAGATCTTTTATTAGTAGCCCGGCGAGAGCGAAGCAGAATGCAACACGCATTCTGATTGGCTCTCGCCAGGTCCCTACCCGGCCGGGAATCCCTCCGTCGGGATTCCACTGCCTTTGTCCCCGGCGGGGGGCATGGCAGCCCCTCAGCCAATGTGGAGGCTCGAAGCGGGGCCATTCCCGCTCCGAGCCTCCCCGCGGCTGAGAGGCTGCCTTCGCCCCCCTCCGGGGACTCGGGTAATCCCTTCCCTCCCTCCCACCCTCCCCTCCAACTTACCTTCTTGGTCCTACGTCCCCGGCGGCGGACGAGGGAAGCCTCCAGCCGTGTGGAGACTCGGAGCGGGGCCATCCCCGCTCCGCGCCTCCACACAGCTGGAGGCTTCCCTCGTCCCCCGCCGGGGACGCAGGTACTTTTTTTTTTCCCCGTCCCACACCCGCCCTCCCAACCCCACTTACCTTCTTTTTATCCTTTTTCGGGAGCGGACGCGCTGGGAACACTTGTGTTCCCAGCGTCTCCGCTCCCGATGGCCGCCATGGAAGGGGAAAACGGACTTCGTTTTCCCTTTCCATGGCAGCGGCCATTGTCTTTTTTTTTTTCTCCCGAAACGCTGCAGCGCCGAAACGCCACAGCGTTTCGAGACAAAAAAAATAAAGCTTTTAGTGCCCCGGTCATGCAATTTTTGCGGGCCGGGGTACTAAAAGCAATAGAACCCGAGCGTCGGGGGCATTACCATCCCAGGTAATGCCCCGGGGCATTACCTGGGACGGTAATGCCCCCGACGCTCGGGTTCTATTGCTTAAATAGAAATAGGGAGAATTTAATTTTCCCATTAGATGGAATTGGAGTTAGAAATATTTTAGGAGGGAGAAAGTAAAAAATAGCTCAATTTCTAATGGAAAAATCGTGAGTCTCCCACCCACATTGGTGGGGCAGGGGGTGTCATGCATGCTAACGACACAGAGAACATAGCTCTCAATCTTGTGACACCTGGGTGGGTGAAAAGACCCAATTTTGATTTGGCCGGGTGAAAGCTCCTTCACTTATATGGGCGTGTAATGTGATTGGCGGGTGAGAGAGTGGCTTAAGCGTGTGATTTGAGAGGTATGAGGTACTGAGGTTCAATTAAGGTTCATATTTGAGGTGTGCTACATGTCCTGAGAATGATAGACAGCAGGAGCAGGGAGGGGGCAGAATGTGGTAGTTATTTTCCGCAGAGCCAGGTCTACAGATAAACCAGCAGTGAGTTCTGGAGCTCTATACCAAGATAGTGAAGGGATCTACCTCCTTTGATGTTCTTCCTGATTTTAGGATTGTATGTGTGCCTGGGAGGGGTGGTGTCAGTTTCCTGTAGATGGTCCCGTGTAGTGAATGGATTTTGGCATGAAGAATTCAGGGTTTTGGCCATGTGATATGTACAACGTAGGCAGCCTTAAACTTGAGTGCTAAAATGATCAGAAGCCAGTGGGTGGTGTACAATGGTGGAACAATGGTATAATTTTCCTTGCGATGCGGGGGGATTCTAGCTGCAGCATTTTAGATTGCTTTTGCACTGCAGGATTATTATGCTATACAGTACCTCATACATAAACTGTTCCCATAGACGAGATGGGCTTAGATTAAGGTATTAACATCCTCTTATCTGTCAGGAAAGGAGAGGAAGTTGAAGGCATATCTCTGTGGATAAAACAGATTAAAGACTACTGGCAAAATAGCTGTCTTTGATCTGAAGCCAGTATAGACAATTTAGGAGTTTTGTAGGTGCCAAGATGTGACTGGAATCAACAGAGATGTTCTCCCTTGAGCTGTCCAGTCAGTATGCAAAACCCCAGCAGTGTGATCCTGCAGAAATAATTTCCAAATTGTTAGGGAATTAAATCGCAGCCACATTCATTGCCTGGCAAATGGCCAGTGAGGAGGAAGGCAGTGTGAGGGTCAGAAAGCATGGGGAAACCCCAAAAGGGTTTCTGCAGCACATCTTGGAGGCTCAGCTAACCACTACAAGGAAAGTTAAACGCGTTGTGAACTCTGGGTGTTGCCTTTGCACTGGTTTTACGAAGGCAAAAGCACATGATGCATTTTCCCCAGCTGTTTCTCTTTTAAGAAAAATTAGCTTAACATGTCTTAAAAGAAGCCGTTGTAAAGTAGGCCAATATTAAAGGCATATGCCTAATGGACTAAGTGTATAAGGAAAGCATTGCTCAGATTGGATGGGACATACCGAGGACACAGACGCCATGTCTGAAGAGTGGCTCCCACTGCTTTGGGTCTTCCGGTGGCGGGTGAACTGAAAGCTGATCTCAGAAGCAGTGTCAGACTCAGTCTACAGAAAAGATAAAAGGAGGATAATTGAGATGACACACAATAACACAATTCCCGAATTCCTTTTTGTTTCATATAAACATGTACATGTAATAAGGAGAACTGATGACACTGTACTGTCAGTGTAAGAGTACCCAGATCTGGAACCAGTACCCAGTCATTTCACTTCAGCCAAGACCTTGAAACCCATCTCTCAGAAATTCCAACGCAATGTAAGGCCAACTCCAAGAAAATGTACCCATAGGCTTTAATGCAAAATCCACCAACATTTTTAGTTTGGTTTATTAGGTGGCGCTGAAAGCGCTACCGTCAAAGCCGAACTATTGTCATGAACATAAGAGCTTCAAATATCGGCTTTGAATTAAGGTCTGTAATGCTTTTCCAAGAGAGATATATTTGAGGAGGGATACACAGTTGTAATCGCTCCCATTCTCTGCCCTAACCAATGTAGTGCCTATTTGCCAATCCCACCCATTCCTGCCCATCTGTAACTCTTTGATTTTGTGTGAGCTCTTCCATGGAGGCAGCCATCTTGGATGACTGTCTCTACGGAAGCTCTCTGGAAAGAAGCCGCCCATCTTGGAATGGGAAAGATACCATGCATCCTCCAATTAAACAGATACCTTGTTTAAAATAGGTAAAGTAATTAGCATTTTGGGATCTTGTTTTGATTGTACTTAAATATGAAAACAAGTTTGCCAATGGAATTAGATCTGTGCAACTTTGGGAAAAAAACGGTTCTGCCAATTAAACCATGCCATTCTTCATTCATAGAATGAAATCAATTTTACAAATGTGTGCTTTATTTACAAAATGAATCAGCAACTGCCCTATGCTGCTGCTCAGTGATCTGTTAATTTGGTTGGTGCCGAGCTGTAGGAGCATTTATACATTTGACATGCATGCTTACTTCATTTCAGGAACACAATAGGATTCTGGGAACAACGGGCATGTTAGCACACAAGCTGGGTATAGCTAGCAGCTTCGGCTTTGAGTTGGCATCAGGCGTTACGTGGCATTTCACAGGCGGAAACGTGAAACGCAATGCCTTCTGTGCTGCAGTTTCACATTTTATGTGACATTTAATGAGCGCAGGCGGCGCAGCAAAGTCCAGAGGAATGCCTCTGGCTTGAGGCTGAAAGGCTGTGGAGAAGCGAGCGCTAGATTCCTCACCAGCACAGTCAAGCGAGCAGGCTTTTTCATTGACATTTGCTTTGCCAATGTGTGCCATTTCCTCCTCTCAGCGCAAGGACGCAGTGTAAACTTCTTTCTCTCTGAGTGATTGGGATGGAGTTTCACTTCAGAGAGACAGCTTTTGCGTGCCTGAGCTCTAAACAGCACTGACAGTTCTGATGTATGGATGCTGAATGGTGGGATGCATGTGATGGTTGTGGCGTTGGCCCTTTAAGGGCACGCACGCGACGGGGTGACGTTCACTCCGTCGCGTGCGTAGTTAAATAAACGGGGCGTTCCCCGTGACGCGCACAGTCACCGGGGAGTCCACACTTGCGACACCGCTGTCTCCGTGTCTCTGTGTCCAGGGGGGTGGGGGGCTCACGGACGGCGGCATCCGGAGACCGCCAACAGTGGCGACGAGTGCCGGGATCACTTCCTGGAACAGGCGGAGACACTTGCTGGGAGCGTAGATGATCCTACGTGAACGCTCCAGCGAATTCTCACCGCGGAGAAGGAAGCGACACACGCGGCCGGCGGCCATTTTGATGAATAGGCCTCGGAGACTCACAGCCTCATAACGAAGCGTCGGTGAGCCATCCGGACATAATTTTTGGATATTTCAGCGGCGGACAGTCGCTGGAAACAGCACGTGTCAATTTCAGAATGATTCATTGACATTTTCACTGTTTTTCACCGAGTAGATGGGTGAGACTCTATGGGAAGCCTGCTGAATGCACCAGGGGTTTTTCCCCCCTGCTCAATTTTTGGACACTTCATTGTCTGCCTGCTGGCTTGAGTGATACATCTGCGAGGAGCGCGCCTGGTGAGAGGCAGAATTCAATCCATCTCTGGAGGCTGACTGCTGGTGGTGAGTTGCGGCCCCATCAATTATATCTTCTGGGGTGCCTGTGCGCTATCCACCATGAGCCAAGCTGCTGCTGCTGCCGCTGCTGCTGCGCCTCCGCCTGCTCCCCCGCTGAAACCACCTTGGTCCCTACAGCCAATGCCTGAGTTTGATACCTCGGGTGCTCCATCAAGCCTGGGACAGAGGTGGAAGATGAGGATGGATAGGCTTGAGATGTACTTCAGGGCCACGATGGAGACAAGCGACGACAGCAAGCTGGCCACTCTCCTGTACTCTGCTGGCACAGCAGTGCATGAGATATTTCTGTCCCTGCAGCCGGCGGATGGGTCGTTTGCGGCGGCAAAGGATGCACTCCATAATCATTTTCTGCCAATGGCCAACGCAGATTATGAACGTTTTCTCATGGGAACGGCTCGACAGAAGGATGACGAGACTCTGGATGTGTTCTACGGGCGGCTGCGGAGACTGGCCGCGCCATGTGCGTGGAACGACCCTGAAGTCATGATTCGCAACCAACTCATTCAGGGGTGTGTCTCTGGGAAACTGAGGCGCCAGATATTGCGCAAGCCTGGCATCACCCTTCCTCGCATCCTAGAACTGGGAAGGTGCCACGAGGTGCCGGAATTGCGGGCGACCAGAATGGAAGCTGGTGCCCGCCCAGGCAAGGTGGAGGAGGTCTGCGCGGTCGGAAGAGGTCGTGGAGCGAGGCGCCCCATGAACACTCAGAGCCCGCGCCCGCTTGGGACCACTTCCTCGTGCCCAAAGTGTGGGTACGATCTCCCGCACCCAGCTGAATGCTGCCCTGCGACTGGGGTTAAGTGCGGTAGGTGCGGAGGCGCGGACCACTTCGCCAGGATGTGCAGATCTGCAGCTCCCAAGATAGTGCCTAGGGGGCCTGTTCGAGCTGGTTTCTTCCGACCCCAAAGGACGTCCAACGTCGCTCAGGTGGACCAGGGTGACGAAGGGGCGCCTCAGGAAGAGGAGGAGGAGGAAGAGGACGAGGAAAACGTCTTCTTCGTGTCCAGTGTGAGCATGCTGAAATCCCGCTCCAAGAGACAGCCCAGGTGCAACGTGCTCGTCAATGGTGACTCTGTACCAATGCTAGTGGACACCGGTGCGTCCGTGAATGTGATGGCCAGAAAGCACTATGATACCATGCAGGCCCCGCCCACGCTGACCGCACCGAGAGCACGCATATTCGCCTTCGGCGGCGATCAGCCCCTCCCTCTGGACGGCGTATTCGTGGCTGATGTTCAATATGGGGACTCACACATCCGGGCCAGATTCTATGTCACCCCGGTGAGCGACAACACCTTGCTTTGCTGTGCTGCGGCTGAGGCGCTGGGAATTGTCACATTTGCATATTCAGTGTACTTAGATGACATTCAGGTACTCCTGGCCAAACACAGCTCCCTGTTTGAAGGCATTGGACAGCTGGTGGGTGAGCCGGTCCGGCTCCACATCGATGAGTCTATCCAACCAGTGGCGCTGAAGCACCGGCGAGTTCCGTTTCATCTCAGGGATCTGGTGGATCGAGAACTGGACAATCTGGTGGGGCTGGACATTATTGAAAAAGTTGAGGGCCCCACCCCGTGGGTGTCTCCCATTGTCATCGCGCGCAAGCCCAAACAGCCGGATGCGGTGAGGATCTGTGTGGACATGCGACTCCCCAATAAGGCCATAAAGAGGGAGCGACACTTGACCCCTACCATCGATGACATCATAGCAGAACTGCAAGGGGCGAGGTTCTTTTCCAAACTGGACCTGAGAGCAGACTATCATCAGGTGGTCCTGCACCCCGAGTCCCGCTACATCACAACCTTTACCACTCATCGAGGTCTTTACCGATACAAGAGGTTGAGTTTTGGGGTGTCTTCCGCGGCAGAGGTCTTCCAAAACATCATAAGAGGGGCACTAGCGGATTTGGATGGAGTCCTTAATATTAGCGACGACATTTTGGTGTATGCCAGGTCGGAGACGGAGCATCTGGCACGCCTGGCCAAGACCTTTGAACGCCTGCGCTCGCTGGGACTCACCCTGCACAAGGACAAGTGTGAATTTCTGAAAACAACGAATTCTTTGGGTTCGTGTTCAAGGCGGATGGGGTGTCGCCGGACCCCCACAAAGTGAGGGACATAAAGGAGGCGCGTCCGTCAGAGAATGTTGCGGAGGTGAGGAGCTTCTTGGGGATGGTTACTTACTGTGGCCGTTTCATCAGGAATCTGGCGTCCCGTTCAGAGCCGTTGAGATCGCTCACAAAGAAGGACACCACCTGGCAGTGGGGCCCCCTTGAGCAGGCGGATGACATCAGAGGTGCCTTGGCGGCTGACGACACCATGGCGTTCTTCGATCCGAGTCTGCAGACAGAGATCGTTGTGGACGCCAGCCCATATGGACTGGGGGCAGTACTTACACAAGTGGGGAATGACCAGGAGATTCGACCCATAGCATACGCCAGTAAGGCGCTCTCCGACACCGAGCAAAGGTACTCCCAGATTGAGAGGGAAGCCCTGGCGGTGCTGTGGGGTTGCAGACACTTTCGCCTCTACATTCTGGGGCGCCCCGTGACTGTGGTCACGGACCACAAGCCGTTGTTGCCGATCATGGCGGGCTCATCATCCCGTCCACCAGTGAGAATAGAGCGCTGGATGCTCGCCCTGCTCGAGTATGGAGTGTCGTTGACCTATCGTCCAGGGGCTAACAATGCGGCAGACTACCTCTCTCGACACCCAAGAGGGGACTCGCAGGAGTCTGCATCAGCGGAGGAGGCCGACGAACATGTCCGCCTGGTTGTGGAGACGGCCACCCCAAACTCCATGCAGGTGGAAGAGCTCGAGGTTGCATCAAAAGGCGACGAATGTTTCGCCATCCTGAGGGAAGCCATGCAGAGGGGTACCTGGAAGACGGTACTGGAGGCCGTGGAGCGAAGGACATGTGAAGCCAGAGTGGCCCTCGAGCAGTTATGGAGAGTGAGAGAAGAACTGACATTCTCGGAGTCGGGGCTGCTACTGAGGGGTGAGAGGATCGTGGTGCCCCAGGCCAAAATTGCACAGGTCATCACCTTGGTGCACCAGGGTCATCAAGGGGCGCCCAAAACCAAAGCTCGCCTCCGCCAGAAGGTGTGGTTCCCGGAACTCGAGTGGAAGGTGGAAGCATTTGTGGCGTCGTGCGTATGGTGCCAGGCTGCGGCACCGGCCCAGCGGGAACCATCCATTGAAGCAATGCCCAGAGGGACCAGACCATGCGAAGTGGTGCACGCAGACTCCGGGTCCACGTCGAGAGGCACTCACTTCCTAGTTGTGGTGGATGAGTGGTCTCGATACCCGGAGGTCGAGTTCATAGAGTCCGTCGCATTTGAGAACGTGGTGGTGGCGCTGGAGAAGATTTTCGCCACCCATGGCCTGCCCTCTGTGCTGTGCTCCGACAACGGGGCACCATTCCAAGGCGAGAGTTTTGCCTAGCTCATGAGGGAGTATGGCATTCAACACCGGCGGGTAACCTCACTGTGGCCCCGGGCCAACGGGGAGGCGGAGCGCATGATGCACACCCGCAACAAAGTGTTCAGGATCGCCCATGGAAAGGGCGAGTGCTTGCAGAGGGCCCTGTACGTCTTCCTGCGGGGATACCGGACCACACCTCACTCCTCAACGGGGGTGGCCCCGGCGGAGGCTCTCTTCCAAAGATGCCCGAGAGACGTCATACCGGAGGTGGGGGACAGGGACCCTGCCGTCATTGACAATGAACAGGTCGAAGAGGACAGACGAATCAGGACGCAGATGGAAAACATCCGGAGGGGCCTGAGACCCCCGCACATCGCGCCGGGAGATGAGGTTTTGGTGAGAAATCGCCACCCACAAGGAAAGTTGTCCCTCACGTATGAACCCGCTCCTCTAGATGTCGTGGCGGTCAAGGGCTCTATGGTGACAGCCTCTGACGGGACGTCGTCTGTAACAAGGAATGCTTCATTCTTCAGGAGGATCGGCGACCCGAGAGTGGACAGCCCGGACAACCGAGAGGGTGAGGGTGCCTTGGATGAAGGTGGGGGTGAAAGCCCCGCCGTGGACTCTCCGGCTCGAGGCAGACCAGGTCAAGATACACCGGCCAGGGACGTTGGCAGGAGGTACCCCCTGAGAACAGGGCGTGGGAAACCTGCCCGTCTCACAGACTATGTGACGGACTAAGCTGGGGAGGCTGACCGGGGGTAATGGTCAGGCCGTGACAGGTACCCGCGGGGGATCCAGGGTGGCTGTGAATAAATGGGGGTTTTTGGAGTTGACAGAGTTGTGTGCTTTATAAATGTGTGATAGTTAGTCCCTCCTGTTTCCAATTTGTTGTTATGGAAAAGGAGGAGTGTGGCGTTGGCCCTTTAAGGGCACGCACGCGACGGGGTGACGTTCACTCCGTCGCGTGCGTAGTTAAATAAACGGGGCGTTCCCCGTGACGAGCACAGTCACCGGGGAGCCCACACTTGCAACACCGCTGTCTCCGTGTCTCTGTGTCCAGGGGGGTGGGGGGCTCACGGACGGCAGCATCCGGAGACCGCCAACAATGGTGACAAAAGTTGCCTTATCGCCTGCATTCTCTGTGCACTTCAGATTAAATCTCCTGCTCCCTCCCTACACCCCGCACTACGTGTAGCTGACAACAGACAGCTCTTGGCAATTCAATACTTTTTATGACAATTTAGGAAGCGATAGTACTAAGATTGAGTTCATAATATGTCTTTAACGTCCTGACAAACAATTATGGAGTTTAAAGGCTGCTGTTCTATCTACAATATCCAGATGTCCCCACAAACCATTAGAGAGATTTATGAGTGCAGTTCCACGGACAACATACAGATGTCCTCAAATGTGATTATTGAGCCTAAAGGCTGCAATCCCACCAACAACATACAGATGTCCTCACAAGCCATTTGAGGTGGAAGCAGGACAAGAGCTGGACAAAAAGCGCCTAGTATTGCCTTGGTATGACATCAGACACACATGTGGCGGTGGTGGGTGTAAATTCTTCATTGTAATTAGCACTCCTCCCCTTTCCCTTCCTTATTTTTTATTAGTTTGGCCGATAAACTGAAACTATTGTGTTAGAGCACAGATAGGGAGGAATGGCATTTGAGGAGGAACACACAGCCTGCAGGTGTTGTTTGGTAATTTGGCCACCCGTTAACTGCCCATGGCCATGCTAATCCCTATGGCCATCCCCAACCAGTTCCTGCCCCTCCATGCCCAAAACACCTCTTCACAGGAATTCTTTCAGCTCACTTTAATCAAGCCATACCATCAAACTTTGCACTCGAAGTGCCTGCCAGTTTTTTTTCACGCAGCCTTCTGAGCGTTAATGACATAATTGGAGTCGTAAACCTGCTACTGGTGCAATAAAAATGCCTAAACTAGGTCTGCTTTCAGCCACTCGATTTATAAGCACTCTCGCTGTCCTTCACTGAAGTCCTATTAAAACAAGCATTGGCAAAGCCAATAGTTTTGGCTTGTGTATAAGTATTAGGCACACAAAAGCCCAAACTGTTGGCCTTGCCAATGCTTGTTTTTTAAAGGGAGGAAAGAAGCCCAAACAATGTATTAAACATTGTTAAAAGTTAAACAATAATCAGCAAGGGGGAAAGGGCATAAAACTACAGAGATACCTGTAGAAACAAAGATGATCAAAATAGGAAAGTGAAGTAAAGGAGAGGGAGAGGTGAGTAGGAATAAAGTGGAGTAATGTGGTTCTCTTTGTTGTGCATTAAAGAAGGGTAAGGAATCACACAAAAAATAAAAACACACCCTATAATTCGAGGAGCTGTCTTGAGATGAAATGTGCCCAGAAAATGAATTCCAATGAGTCGACTTCCAATAATATGTTTTGGGGAAGGAGACATGATCTTCCTGCACCCCCAAGCTTAGAATAAGGCAAGGGCCGCTGCAATTACTGTGAGAGACCAGGAGTGAGGGGGGGTGCCCTTAAGTCTTCTGCACGATTACATTATTGTATGCTTTATAGGCGCAGCAGACATGTGTTTGTTTGTTTGTTTGTTTTATTATTTTTAATGCGCAGATATACCCAGGGGTATCAGGGCGCAGCATTTACAAGAATATGCGAAGCTTATTTACAAAGTATAAAATGTACATATTGGCAAAGGAAGTATTTACAAGGCATAATAAAGTGAACAGGCAATATATACAGTATATGCAGGAATACAAAGTGGGCACAGGTGGTTGCACAGTATGCGGATAGCATGAAGGGATAGCCTTGGCACTTAGCTATCTTGGTGGTCCTTCAATTTCAGCCAAGACACTACCTTGGAACGGAAATGTCTACTCTAAGGTTGGGAGGCAAGGAGTTCCATAGCTTGGCTACTTTTACCGGGAAGCTGTTACCTCCTATAGTGGCAAGTTTGAAGTTTGGGACAGAGAGGTGGTCTTTGTATGCAGTTCTGAGGGGTCTCGAGGAGGCTTGTCTATGGAATCTGTTAATCAGGTAGATCGGGGCGGCATTGTTAAGAGATTTGTAGGTAAGGGATGCCGTTTTTAGGAGAATTTTGTCTCTAGTGGAGAGCCAGTTGTTCTGTTGGCGAAGTCCCGAGATGTGCTCTCTTCTGGGGAGGCCTAGGGCTGCTCTCAGGGCGTTGTTCTGGAGGGCTTGTAGCTTGCTGTTGGTAGCCTTGGAGGTTCCCAGGTAAAGGGTGTTGCAGTAGTCAAGGCGTGATAGTATAAGGGCTCTAGCGAGTGTGAGGCAGCTAGTGTCTGACAGAAATGGTTTGGCTGAACGGATTAATTTGCACGTGTATGCAGATGAGGATGCCACGGAACTCAGTTGTCTTTTGAAGGAAAGGTTAGAATCCAAGTAGAATCCTAGTGTTTTGACCTCCTGTCCAACTTTGATATTGTTCCCATCTATCATGAAGGAATTGTAGGCCGGGCTGAGTTTCTTTAAGCTGGATGTAGTACCCAGGATGATAAACTCCGTTTTCTCATCATTCAGGCATAGTCAATGAGTGGCCATCCATGCCTGGATGATGATGTACACCCTATTTAGCAAGGCCAAATCCTTACCATAATCTCGAGAAAGCGGAAGGAGGATCTGGGTATCATCTACATAATTAGTGTAGGTGATACCGAGATGATCCAGATCATCGAAAAGGGGCTTGGTAAATATGTTGTACAGTGTGGGGGAGACGCAAGAGCCCTGTGGGACACCACAGGTGATGGGTATAGGGTCTGCTGCAGCAGTGGGAGAGAAGACCCTCATAGTTCTTCCGTTAAGGAATGAGGTGATCCATGTAATGGCCTCGGGAGAGAAGTGTGCTGCTGTGTGGAGGTGTGAGCATAGGACAGAATGGTCGACCAACTCGAAAGCTGCAGATAAATCAAGGAGGAGGAGCAAGGCAACTTGCCCTTTGTCCCTGAGTGTGTCAATATGAGCTTTTAGGTCGATAAGTGCAGTTTCGGTCCCATGTTGAGGGCGGAACCCTGATTGCCTGGATCCTAAGAGGTGGTGTGCTTCCAGGTGCTTTTGTATTTGTACATAGGCGACCTTATCTAGGATTTTTAGTAGGAAGGGAACAGTCGTTATGGGCCGGTAGTTTGTAGGTATGGCTGGGTCAAGAGTGTTTTTTTTTAGTAATTTAGTAATGGAAGTACCCAGGATTGTTTTAGGTTGGTGGGGATGGCGGCATTGATCAGTTTAGTGATGAAGGGTGAAAGGTCACAGGCAGCATCTTTGATGAGCTGTGCTGGGCACAGGTCTCCCTGGCAATTAGAAGGTTTCAAAGACAGGATGATTTTTTCTACGTCGAGAATATTGACTTTAGAGAACTTGAAGCAGGTAGGATCTGTGCACTTATCCGGACTATTGGATGGGAGTTGTCTTTTAGGGCAGCTTTTTTGCTAGAAATTTTGCTTTGCAGGGTCACAATCTTATTTGCTAAGGCATTTTGAATTTCTGAGCACCAATTTTTATCTTTGGTGCAGGTATCAGGGGGCAATATAGGGGTTTCTACTTCTTTGAGTATAGAGAAGAGTTCTTTCATATTAGATTTCGCTTGGGATATGCGAGAGTCAAAGGAGGTTCATTTAGCCAGGTAGATTTCTTTTTTATATAGTGCGGCTAGTTTGGAAAGTTTGAGTTTATTTTCGGCTGAGGGGGATTTTTTCCAGGTAGCTTCGCAGTTTCTTTTTTGCTGCCTTAGGTTTTTGAGGAATGGTGTGTACCATTTGTTAAGGCGCCTTTTTGGTTTACTGGGTCTGAGTTTAAGTGGGGCGATGAGGTCCAGCGAGGTAGCCATGACTTTGTTGTATTCTTCAACCAGGATCTCTGGATCCAAGTTGTTGGGAAGTGTGTTAAGTGTGGGGAGTAAATTCGGGATGAGTCTTTCTGGTGTAATGTTCTTCTTGTTTCTGGTGAGGGTAGGGGGGCCGTGGTGATGGGCGGAGGTGGTGGTCTGTCAGTAGATAACAAAAACAATACCAGGTGGTGGTCGGTCCAGACTAGCGGTGAGATATTTGTGATGTTCGCTAGGCAGTTGTGGTCGGCCACCCAATCAAGAATTCTACCTTTCGAATGGGTGGGTGCCATTCTTCTTTGCGCAAAGCCTAGTTCGGCAAGAGTGGTGACTATAGTGCTGGCTGTTTGGTCTGCCGGGTCATTGTAGCCCATGTTAAAGTCCCCCAGGGTGAGAACTTGAGAAGAGCTTTTGAGATTGCTGGATAGAATGGCGTAGAGGTCTTCATCAAAGGTGCCGATGGGGCCTGGCGGCCGGTAGATCAAATGGATATTGAGGGTTTGGGTATTAGTAAGTGGGACTTTGACTGATAGAGTTTCGCAAGAAAGGACATTGGTGGGAGTTGCTAGTCTCATAGATAGGCTACATTTGTGTATAATGGCGACACCCCCTCCTCTGGAGTTGGGGCGATCTTGCCTCAGGATGGAATAGTTATCTGGGACTGCTAGCATGAGCATGGGGCCTGCTGCAGGGTGTAGCCAAGTCTCGGTAATAGCGAGGAAGTCAAGATCGTCTTTAAGGATCAAGTCTGCTATTTCTGTAGCGTGAGCTACTAAAGAGCTGGCATTGATCAGGGCTCCCTTAATTTTAGCGCTGGCTGTGTTTTTGGTAGTAGTTATATGACGTTTGTCCTGTGTTAATTTGAGAGTGCCCTGACTGGGGAGGTTGTGCAGGGATCTGGGGATGAGGTTTTGTGGTGGATTAGAAGTTTTAGTGTAAGGACTAGATTGAGGCGGCTGCTCTATGGACTTCTGTGAGATGGGCAGTGAGCCGGCGAGAGGCTCGTACATTTTGGCTAGTCTAGCTCTAAGTCCTAAGTTCCTATCTGTGGTAGTACGAGGGAGACTAGTGGGTAGTGACTGAGGGTTCATTATGTCTAAATTAGGTGCCTGGTCGATAAGCATAGTTGCTGAAGGCAAGTTAGTTGAATGTGGAGCCATCTTAGGCTGAATTGCAATGTTTAGGATGATGAGGACGATGTGAGAATAGCAGCCATCTTAGATATTAGCAGCCATACTGTGGCACAAAGCTTAGATGTAGCGCGACAGTCAGCACCCTAGGCCACGAACATGAGCAAAGGAATATGTTGCATCCTAGGCACTGATGAGAAAGGCCAGAACTACACAGATCCATAAACCCTTGATTGTCCTAAAATTTTGCCAAGCCATCGCTCCTTGGGAAGAATGTGACCTGCAAGGTCATAGGAGGAAGGCTGAGTGCCTGTGAACAATACAATTCCATGAGAAGGAGGGCACGGGCCTCTGACCTCCACCAGTTCCAATTCTAGGTTACAGCACTCAAATGTCCTAGCTTTAGGAACCCTGAATTCCAAGGTACCAGCAAACCCCAGGCCACTGATCATAAACCTGTTGGACCCCTGATTGATCTAAAAGATCAGAGAGCATGGCCTTCCTGCATTCACTTCTAGGTCACGTGATTTGTGCTGCAAGGTGCAGGGAGGGATGTAATTATAGCCCAGAACGAGCTTGGAGAGGTGCCGGCTTGTCTGTGAGCAAGTGAAGTGCGTGAGTTAGTATGACCTCGGCTCCCCCCCCCGCCTGTCCCCTGCCTGCTCGTACCAGGTGCACCACCACACAGATAGAGATGTGTTTTTTAGTTTGCGAATAAATTGCTAATTGCATGGCTTGTGACTGATGATGAGTGCAGCATCACCCACGTGAAAGAACATGGACGGACGGGGCTGGGACCAATAGCCTGGAATCCTCTATGGAACAGGCATCCTATTTATAGGGTCTCACCAACCAGCCGCACGGGTCTCTACTGTATGTAATGATGTCACTGGTGATGTTATGTACCTTTATAAGGTGCTGCTCATGGGATTCTGGCAGAAGGTCCTGAGGCAGCAGAGTTCTTTGTTGGCGCTGTTCCCTTTTGTATGGAAGTACACCTGGTTAGGCCTGCAAGAGGTGAATTGGGCCGTTTTCCCTAGTGGGTTGTATTTTTTCTGGTGTGAGCATCCTACAATGTCATAGCTCCAACATCTTTCCAGCCCTAAACGTTTCTTTAACCATTCAATGGTTTCAGGTGTCCAATGTGCTCATTTGTAATTGACAAAAACACAATCTCCCAAAAGGCACTCATTCTGAAAGCTCAACAATATAATGGAGTCATCCGGCCACCCTAAACAAAGAGCCACAAATTAGCAAATGCATTATCATTATTAGGCCTTTGATGAGGTACCATGGAAAACATGGCCAGTCATGGAATTAAACTTAATGTAAAAATGCACTACAATGAATTAGGCTTCTTAGGCCTGCTACATGATACAACCATTTAGCAGAAACAACATTGGCTTGCATCCTGCACTTCTAGACATCTCTTAGTTGTTGAGAGAAGTTGTTTTCATGCAGAGGACTATTATTAGTTGAATAATTGGTATCTGGCCCTCTGACCAAACTTATTTCATTGAAATACATTGAATGAAAAACTTTATAAACTACAAACATAATGCTAGCACATTTCACAAAACAATTACTAACTGTGGTGACATAAATCCAAGCGAAAGTCAAGAATACTCTGTGCTAAACAAAAAAAGGAGGCATATTCACACAAAAATTAACATGATAAAAAAAAATAATGCATAATAGTTAAAAGTGTGTGAAACATGGAGAGCACAGGGACATAAAAGAAAACAGATATTTTAAAAGGGTAAGTAAAAGGAGTTGGTGTGGTGCAAAAATGGGAGTGCAGGGCATAATCAAAGATGTTTTGGGATGTGATGTAAATAAAAAACGAATCATTCCCGAACAGTACACGTTTGAAGCTAATGGTGAAACATGCTGCTTATGGAAATACCACATGTTTTAGCCCTCATTCCAATTATGATTTTCCATTTAGAAACACTTCAATGCCACCTGTTTTTGCGCGAAGGTAATTATCTCGACACAAAAGCCTTAATGGTTGTGCTGTTGCCACGTGCATTAATAAAGCATGCAGTAATACAGCATTTCCTATTTGAGACCTAGGGGACTGCAAAATGGTGAAAAAGCAAGGGGTCTGCATGAGCGTGTTATAATGGTCATTCTGTTTGGCGGTATGCCCAGCGTAATACAGGGACGTCATTTCACCAAAATGCCAGAGGTAACGGAAGTAGCATCACACACCCGATGACATCACAGGAAGTGCTGTCGTATGACCTTTGACCTCGATGCCATCACATGGCATTTAACCCCAGAGTTAACACTTAAAGTGACAGACGGTTTTAATAAAAACACACAAAAGCTTACATTTCATGAAATACCAAACCGGTACTAAAGCACATACAAGAATTCTTTAGATACCAACCACATTTTAAGACTGGAGCTGCCTTAATATGCCCTGGAAGGGCTCATGTTATGAAGGGGATAGACGCAGTAGAACCAACATAAGCCAGCGACACTGCCATGCATTTGCTACTTTAGCCTCCTAGGGCAATTTTAACTGCAGGATGGATTCTACAGCATATTCTGTCACAACTGGACAGCACAGTTAAATCATAGGGCTTTTTTTTATTCCTTCTGCAAAATGTGCAGTAAAACGTGTTTTTTGGACCTTGGGATCGGTACAGCTCCCTTGCGATACCCAGTGTGGGAATATCTGCCCTGTAGCAAAAATATCAGAAGCTGCCACCCATTAATATAAGCAGAGTAAGTGAACATATCTTAAAGTGAAATGTACACGTTTAGATTAAGACAAATGAGTATTTGCTTTCAAATAAAGTAATCAACACTGGGAAAATAACCTGAAAGGATAGAATTTCCAATAATCATGCTGTGAACGTATAAAAGATGCCCACCTTTTAAATCCAACAATTTATTATACAATATTCCAAAGAAAACTAAATCCAAACAGGAGATGTGTGCTTTGATGACACTTCCATGCTCATACTTTCCCTCCTCGCCCCCATGTTTGGCTTTCAGCAATACCCTGTTTTATAAAGAGAACTTGAAACATACTCAAACCATAGTAAAGTACTCAAACAAATATATACCTCCCTATACAATTATGGCATTATCCTACCCCACCAGTCAGACTTAACATAGCCAACCAAAATGCCCAGCATGCGTCATGATTATTGTAAGCAGCCATCCGCAAAAGCACTCTGCTGCCCCCATACGGATGCCCAGACCACCCTTCCATACTGGATTATAGTCAATAATGCTCACTTGCTTGCTGAGTATGGGACTACAAGTCTCAGAATGAACACCGCCACTCACTATAGACGTCTCGCGTCGCTGTCCATGTAAACTAATTCACCCAGAGAAGTTATCCACACTGGCTGTTACGGGTGACCCTCCCAATGTGCATTGCCCCTTTAAGGGGATGTGCTCCTCCCACGTGTGTTGCCCCTTTAAGAGGGCCCATGACTGTGTCATGGCCCAAGTCAATAAAAGGAGCTCCTGCAGGCACGTGAGACAGAGCGGCTGCAGACTCCCAAAGAGGAACGACTGCGTCCGTGTCTCATTATCAATGTAGGCCCCAGGCCTACACGTGGAGGCGCAGGCCTGCACGCCCAGACACTGAGGGACCCGCATGCCAGGATGGCAGCAGAGGTCCCCTCGGTCAGAGGCCTGGCAGGCTGTGACCCCACGCCAGGGTGCCAGGGTGCATGAATTCATGCACTATGCTCACAGACCCCAAAAGGTAGTGTTATGCGCTATATCAAATAAATGTAAATAAAAGAAAACTAATAATACTATTTGTGTGTTTATAATCTTTTTAGCAACCCAGACATGTAATCCTGCATGGGTAGAATGTGGACTGCTTCATTGGAAGGTGTGCAGGGGAGCATTCATTGGATGTTTATCATTATTATTATTGTAATTATTAAGCTTTCTATTGAGCGCGACCTAGCTTCGGGAAGGAACGCAGCGCTTTGCAATCATAGGGGGAAGAACAAGGTTAGAAAAGAGACAAACGAGGGAGTGTGGATCTAACAACGGGAGAGGGAGGGCAATTGTCTGCTTTAAGTAAACAGGGAGGAACCAGTGGGGATCAGATCACTCATCTCAGTATGTGGAGGGAGTGGACGGTGTATGTACCTAGGTGTGTTATGGAGGAGCCATTTCTCGTAGAGGAGGGTCTTGAGCTCCTTTTGTCAGACATGAAAAAGTAGATACCCCTCCATGACAGAGGCAATGTATTTTGTTGGCCGAAGATCAACCGCCTCATATGTTCGGTATTAGTAATACAGACTCATAAGCTTGACTAAAGTGCGTCCATTTTGATGGAATAGGAAATCGCCATTTTGTTGTTAACCTTCGCTTCTTACCTTCTGTTTAAACTGCGTTGCTGTAAGCTTATTCTATTGCACTATTACATTGTTGTTCATGCATAGAGCAAGGCCGTGAGATACTTGTTGAAACATAATGCAGGCGACCCAGACAGTAATGCCCGGTCTCCTCCCTCACAAATCCTTGGAAGTAAACAACAAGGCATTTAATGATTACACAGGTGCCAGCTAGTCTCGCTCATGTGGTAGAAAGGGTAGAAACGAACAATTAAAGGCTTGAATTATGCTCTCCTTTGCGGCCCCCCTTCCCTGAGCCCAGTAGAGCCCTGGACATCGAGTTGACCACTAGCACACGAATAGAACCTAGAAGATAGCCAGGCCTGGAATGTGTCTCTCCCCTGCACGCAGCTTGTTTGCAAGAACAGGAGCAATGTGTTTTGTAAAACAAAGAATTGTGTCAGCTGGCTCGCAAAATTGCAAACTGTTGGTAAATGAATGTCTGAAGGTGTCATACTTGTCACAATTGTCAATTGTCGAACCCAATTCAAAGGAAATACATTATGGGCTTTATTGAATATCTCACCGCTGATTGTTAGATACTCGCTTTGTATATATGTAACTGTAAAATTCTCACTCTCTTGCGTCCCTCAGGGTCTGGAGACACACGTCGCGGGGCTTGAGACCCAGTTGGCCAACTGAGACTATTTGCTTTGCAACAAACCCTAGCTTTTGGGAATACAACCTCGTGTCTGGTGTATCAGTTTGTGTGTGGTGATTGTGCCTTGTTTCCATACGCGAGGGTCCCCTAGGGGCCCCATCACTTCCTGAAGTGTAGAAGTGAGGGGGTGAGGCAGATGTTGATGGGGAGGAGGTTTCAGAGCCTTCAGAGTCTTGGGGTGGAAACAGTGGAGGCCTGTCTTCTGTTGTTTTCCTTCATGCGTCGGCAGAGTTGAAGTCTGCATATGTCCTTCTGGTGGATCGTAGGCCTTTGCAGATGCTGAGTTTCTCAGTGAAGTAGCTGGGTGACGTCAGGGTGACAGCTTTGTAGATGATGCAGCTGGATTTGAAGATGATACGGGCTTGCAGTGGGAGCCAGTGCAGTTTGATGAGGGTTGGGGTGATGTAGTCAAATTTGCAGAGCATGTGTGGAGTGTAACTGCTTCCAAGAGGTTTCCTGGTGGGGAGTGCTGTATTAATGAAGGTTTAGGCTTACCTTTCAGTGTTGTGCTCACTACATATATTTGTAGCACATTCATCCCAGCTTCCCAGATCTTATTTTAGTTTTTCCATCTACCAGTCAGTATCTGAGGTTTCACCTCAGTTGTTTGGTTTTTGTCTGCTATTCCTTATGCATGCAATTTGTCCTAGAAGTTTTTGTTTCCGTAATTATGTTGTAGACGCTCCCCACTCCAGGTAGTTAAACGGGGGTCAGGAAACTAGAAGAGTGCCAATTGTTAGGGTGCCCAGCATTCTGGCAAACTATGATGGGATACTACAGTAACAATGGTACCCAAGATCTGTTTTTCTAAGCATACCAGGGAGACAGGATCTGTGGGCTATGTGTCTAGCCAACCCTTTGTCTGAGCTCAGACACTTATTGGTCTCCATAGATTGCTTGTTTCAAAGGCCTCTGGCCTCAGGAAAACATTGCAACAAAGAATCCTATATGTATCCAACTAAGTTTCCTATATGTATGTATCAATCTATTAAGTAGTGAGGCTGCTACTTTTTTAAACTGGAGGTGCGTAAAAGCTTCCTAATAATGCATAAGCGACAGAATACAGTGAGGGAGCCCAAACCAACCGAAAGCGGTTTAGGGGGTTATTCCCCAGAGAATATTTTAATAATAATGCGTTACAATCGTTCATTTTACAGCAACCATTCAGTTTGCAATCTGTTTTGTAGGGTAACACATACACAAATCCAATAGATGCAAGTCACACAAGTATTTTCCAGCACATTTCCTGATACCTCTGCCCCAAATATATGCCAATATAAACCAAATTTTCATGCTAGCTGTGTTCATCCATGTTCATGCAGGCAACAGCAATATATATGATGTGATATGATATGATAAGTCATTTATAACGCGCCAGTACACAAGTATTTCTAGGTGTGACAAGACAAGGAAGGGGGGACGGAAGGAGGACAAAACAACAATCTTTCTAGGCCTTGTGTCATTCAATTTGGCAAGTGTGGGAGCGAGGGTAGGAGTGCCAGGCTGGTGAGGGCATAGTGCAAAGTAACTCATAAGTTCTGCCGGGAGGTGGCTCATAACTGTAATCCCTTAAGTGGTTGGGATACCAAGAGGCAGTGCAATTGCAACTTGTGCAGGAGCCTGGTTGTGCAGGAGCCTGGTCCCATAAGTTCAGGTAGGTGGCCAGGTAACCAGTATGTGCAGCAGACAGGGACATCAGCAAGGAAGAGAAAGAGAGAAAGCGGAAACAAAAATGAAAGTCTTGAGTTGCTTCTGCAACCTTAGGTGGTCCTGCTCAAGTGTGAGAGAAGCAGGGAGGCTGTTACAGAGGGAGGATCCCGCTGCTGGAAAGAGATCTACCCCCCACTCTCTGCCTGGAGAAGGGTCTGACCCTCAGGGAGTTGGAGGTGGATGAGCGGCGGGCTCGAGAAGGAAGATGCTTAGGAAGCAAAAGTTGGAGGTAGTGTGCTCCCCGGTCCCAGAAAGCCTTGTGGACGATGCAGAGGGTCTTGAACGTGACCCTCCTAGCCACAGAGAGCCAGTGGAGAGATTTCAGGGATGGAGGGATATGATCCCTGGGCTTCAGACCAAGGACAAGTCTCGCAGTCCTGTTCTGGATAAGTTGTAAAGGACAGAGAGTAGAGGCAGACAGATTTAGAAAGAGGCTGTTGCAGTAGTCCAGCCTAGAGAGGACCAGGGTTCTGGAGACAGTGAGCTTCTGAGGGAAAGTGAGAAAAGGGAAAATACCTCTGAGGAGGTGCAGCTGATAGTGTGATTTCTTAGAGATATCAGAGATGTGAGGAGAGAAGGAGAGGGTGGGGTCGAAGATGACCCTAAGGTTCTTAGCCTCACAGGAAGGAGCAGGAAGAAGGCCCAGAGTGGGCAGCCAAAGTGAGAGAGCGAAGGCGGGAGCAAGTGACCCAATGAGGAACATCTCAGTCTTACTGGCATTAAGGTAGAGATCGTTGGAGGCACACCATTCCTGAATTGCGGACAAACAGTCTGGTATGAGAGAAGGAGCAGAAGAGTCTGAGGGTAGCCTGAAGGAGAGCTGGGTGTCATTCGCATAACAATGAAAGTCAGAGCAGGAGGTAGAGATGCGGTGGGCCAGAGGTAGTGGTTAAAGAGCCAGGGAGAGGGGTTAGACCCCTGGTGAACACCACACGTAGAGAGAGAGATAGAACAGAGGAAAGAGCCAAGTTGGACCTGGGAGTGTCGATCAGTGAGAAAGGAGGTTAACCAGGCAAGGGCCTGACCATAGATACCCACGATGTCACAGAGAGACTCTTGAGCAGGATGGCGCGGTTGACCGTGCCGAAAGCAGACGGAAGGTTAGAGTCAAGATTAGAGAACAGGTTTTCCTGGGTGTTCAGTTTCCATGCTTGTGGCTGCTCTGAAGCCAACTGGTGTTCATGGAGACTACCAACAGATTCAGTATGCAGATTAAGCTGGGAGAAGGCCAGCATTTCCAGGAGTTTGTCCGGGAAAAGAGTGATGGATGTCGGCCGATAGTTTTTCCGGGTAGGAACCGGCAGAGGGCTTCCTAAGACGGGGGTACACAAGGGAGTGCTTAAGGGGGAGCAGAAGGTTCCAGTAGCAAAAGAGTGATTGCAAATATCGGCCAAGGCTGGAGAAAGGGTGTCAATTTGGTCCTTGATGGTTCTGGAGGAGCAGGGTAGCACCTGCTTAGACGAGACTTTCATTGATCAGACTTATCTAGAACCATCAACGGGAGTGAACAGGGGAAGGGGGAGAAAGCAAGAGGAGAAAGGCCAGAGAGGGGCCTGGAATGGTAGAGGGAGAGGAAGAAGAGGTACAGGAAGAAATAGTGAACAGGATGTCCTGTGTTTTAGTGGTGAAGTGAGATGCCAAAGCCATGCCAAGGGCCTGGGAGGGAACAGGAGAGGCAGAGACTGCAGCAGGATTGGCCAGCTCCTTGCAGATTTTGAAATGTTTGGCCCAGTTGTTAGATGTGGTGTGCTGTGTTGTCCACATGTGCTTGGATGTCGGGTCTCTTCTTAGAGAGGACAGAGAGTCTGTATTGTCTTTGGAGCAGGCAGCAGGTCAGTTTGTCAGAGTATCCGCTTGATGCCCTCCACTTCCTCTCGGCCACCCTCCATTTGCGCTTAAGGGTTGCGAGATCAGAATCGTACCAAGAGTTGCACTTGGAAGCAGGCTTCAAATGGATCCTCATGAGAGGGCCAAGGACATCAAGAGTGTTGGAGATAGAGAGATGAAGGTTGGAGAGGGCTGTACCAGAGTGTGAGTCAGCCAAAGGTGTAGGAGGAGAGAAAGTAGCAGCGAAAACCTTCACTGACACACACTTCATGGGCCTGATGACGGAAAGGTGGGAAGCAGTGCTGGGATTGGCTTAACCTGAGGGGCAGAGAGCGACAGGTGAGAGGAGAGAAGAAAGTGGCCAGTCAAAGAGAGAGGAGTGGTGAGAGGTTTGAAGACGGAGAGATCTGATGAGATCAGAACATCCAGGTTGTGCCCTGCAGAGTGAGTAAGGCCAGAGGGTAGAATAGAGAGAGAGAGAGAGAGAGAGAGTCGCGGAGGTTGCGAAGGAGCCCTGAGGAGGGGGTAGTAGCATCCAAGTGGATGTTAAGGTATCTGAGGAGGAGAAGGTGAGAGGTAGGGGCGAGGAGGAGGACAAGAGGTCAGCCCACTCAGAGCGGAAGAGGGTGACCTGACCAGGTGGCTTGTAGATGGTGGCCACAGTGAGAGAGAGGCCAGGAGAGATAGAGCGCCTGCAAACCTGGCATTTAAAGGAGGAGAAGGCCTGCATAGGAATGACAGAACCAGGGATCCTCTCCGGTAAGATATGGGCTTCTCCCCCACCAGGACGGAAGGTTCTGGGTTCGGAGAGGATCTTGTAGCCATCATGGAGGAGAGTGTCAAAACTTGTGACATAGCTGGTCATGTGCCAAGTCTCGGTGAGACCGAGTACATCCAAATTAAGCTCTTCCAGGAATCGGCAGACGTCCAAGGAGTGTTTAACAGGGAAGCAAGAGTTAGAGTAGCGGCATGGAACAGATTTACACCTTTGCAGTAAAAACCATGTCATGGTAAAACTATATATACAGACTAGCTGAACCAATGTAGGCCAGTCTAACTACGTAATAACACTCATCAAGCTGCCTTTACATTTGATGCCCAGTAAAGCATGTCATGCCACAATAAGAGAACATTTATGCCTTACTGCTTCAGCACAAATGACACCCTTTCCTACATCTCATCAGAGCACTTGTCATGTTGGCTTTACCCTTCATGCCCTGTAAAATAATACCATGCCACAGTAAAAATATATATCCAGTCTTGCTACACCAATGTAGACAAGTTTAGCCACGTAATAACACTGATAATGCTGGCTTTACACTTGATGCCCAGTAAAACTTGATATGTCAGAGTAAATAAATGTATCCAGACTGGCTGGACCAATTTAGGCCAGTGTAGCCATGTTATAAAGCACATATTGCTGGCTTCACCCTTGATGATCAGTACAAAATTCCATACCATAGTATGAAAACATGAAAACCTTGCTGCTGCTAACTAATGTCAACCACCATCTGCCCACATACACATAAGAACATTCGTCATATTAGCTTCACCATTTATACCCAGCCTCCTATCGCCCAATCAGACATCAGCTCCCCAGCCACATTCACTCTATGACTCACATGCGCACACTTACCACATTCATACATATTCACACTTGCACCCATAGAGCATCCATACACTCTTTCATTCACAGGCACACCAAAATAACATACACTCTCTCACTCACACATGAACCCAAACAACATACACCCTCTCATTTCTGAGCATACTTACAGACACAATCCCTTACATGCACGCCAACACACATACATACATAAATAAATTGTTTTCTTACCTGCATCCCTGGTGCGGAATCCACCTGCCACAATGGCCCTCTGGCTCCTTCACAACTCACAACAGGTACCACAAAGCAAGAGAGCTTCCTGGTTCCCAAGGGCATGCACGTTGGAGACAGAATGCCTCCTTCATGACACTCCTGTACCCCTGAATGCAAAGGGTGGTGCAAGAAGGCCCCCTCACATATTCAAGCTGGCAGCAGCCCAGCCTGATCGCCAATGGCCCATGAATGGCATGGAAGGCAAAATGCCTAGGTCTTGCACGGCCCATTTGAAATGCGTGCTGGGGCACTGAGCACTCGCCCCCTTGGGCCTCCCTTAGCCTGATTACCTCCCCCCCCGGCACTTATCCCTCTTCTCCTCGCCCTGCACTTCCTGTTATTGCACTTGCACGTTCCGAATTTCACAAGGCCTAGTAGGACCATTACTGTTTTTCTCCCCTGTACCTCCCCTTGTCTTGTTGCGCCTGGAAACACCTTTTGATGTATAGGCACCATACAAATGCTCAATAAATAAAAAATAAATAGACATAGTGTAAACTCCAAAAGGGAAACAGTGTTTCCCTTTGACAGTTAAAAACTAGCCCAGCAATGCTGCCTCAGCAGCTTGCACTGTGCCGGCTTGCCTTATTCATATTGAGTGGTGGGTTGACGCCTAGTTGCCCATAAAGCTATTGAGCATTACAAGTATATTTCTCTGAAACCTTGGCAGTTTGCTAAGGTTCACATGGACAATCCCAATGCATAGATGTATCTTTTTGGTAATTTGTAGAACACTATTATTGGAAACAAAGTAGGGTTCTTGAATATGACGTAAAACTCAGTGTGGCATTGTAGAGTTCACACAAAGCATAGGAACAGAACATGTATGGAGGAATCAAGGAAACATACAAATACACATATCAGGCAAAGGATCAATGTAACAAAATGGTAATCAAATGTCTTAAGAAGCTAGCACATAAAAATGGGCGATGAAAAAAGCATGTCATTTCAGGATTAAATAGTGTGGCACAGTAACAGCAAAAGACACAAACACAAGGAAGAAAGAATGGTGGAAAATCCTCGAACATATTAAACAATCTAGTGAAGATTAAGGACAAATCAACAAAATGCTTCTATAAAAATGGGTAGTTATGGACTAAAGGCTTTGTGATTCCGGATGGCAGAATCATTTCCTAGTTTTCAAGAACATTAAGAAAACTTAAGGTAAGAAGTGAGGGTGTGTTGTGAGCCCAACCACCAGTATAACAGGTTAAACCCTACTGAAGGACTCTGGAATGTGCTATTACTCCTAACCAAGATCACAGCATCAAATAGGCCAGTCTTCCATGCCAGCAAGTGGACAGCACTGGTAGCCAGGTGCTGACAAGTATATGTCAAAAATGAGAGAACCAGCTTAATTTTACTAAATGTAGCAACCAGAAAAACAAGGAAGACTTTTTTGGGCTATCTATTCCTGGATGAGACCAGATGGCAGAATCTGGACTGCATAGCTGCCATGTTCCATGCATGAAACCTGTATTTGTATTTGTATTTTATTTATTTATATAGCGCAGCCAGGCCCGAGGGGAACCGGTGTAGTGATTTCCTTTAAACATTTACAAAGTGACGCATGTATATTTTTCTAATCTTTCATACGTTTATTCGGAGGAGCCCCCGAAACGGACTTCTCAGCTGAGCCACATCTTCGTATAACCTTCCATCAACATTCTGGAATGTTATACGAAGATGTAACTATGCAACAAACCAACATTCTTACATCTCCCTTTCTAACAATAAAATACATATTGTATTCAAACAAAATTTTCTGTAAACTTAAACTACAACACTAAACATTTAAACATTGAACATCACACCATGTCTTATTATCCAATAAAAAGGATACAATTTCTTCCATGTTTTTTTTTTTTAGATCAGCCAGTCTTGAAATTGTCACTATGTTGAAGTCTTCAATAATATAGTCTTGTTTGTGATTCCATATTCTTTTCCTACTTTTTGATCCTGACTGAAAACTGTCATTTTTCTCTTCAATTGGGTCTTTCTGTACTTCCTTCTCTTGTAACTTTCCTTTTCCTGCCACAAAATCATCTTCTCCATATCTTATCACTTCATTCTCCTTTGCCAACACAATATCATCACATGACCATTTCTTGCCATCTTCCAGTATCACAGACTTTCTTGAGCATTCCATGACTTTCTGTGGAGCACGAAACTTGGACTCTCCTTTCATCACACGTGTTGGTTCCCTCACTCTAACCATATCACCTTTCCTGATTGTACTCTCTTGAACATTTCTCTGCTTGTCATAATAACTTTTATATTTCTCTTGTTTCCTTTTCACCTTGTCAACAATGTCGTCCATGTTAAGTTTTTTTTTACTTTCATTGCTCATCATCCACGCAGGCCTCAACCTATTGGTGAAAAGTCTCCCTCTCATCAACGTAAATGGCACCTCCTCGGTAATTGAATGTGGTGTGACCTTATATGTAGTGAGAGCTTCTTTAAGTGTCTCCTTCCATGGTAACCCATTTGCACAAGCTAACTGTAATATACCTTTAATGAAACGATTCATTCTTTCTACCAGTCCATTACCCATTGGATGGTACAACGCTGTAGTATTGTGTTTGATAGATCTGTCTCTTAAAAATCCTTGAATCTCTGACGACATGAACTGGGCTCCATTATCTGACACAATTTCTTGCGGGTCTCCTTCTCTACTAAAAATCTCATCCAAAAACTTCACTATTTTAACAGCTGTCACTGACTCCTCTGCTATGCCACATTCCACCCACTTAGATGTATAATCAACTAACACCATTAGATAGATCTTCTGACACTCCAAAGATTCATATGGACCAGCTATATCGATAGCCAATTTAGTCCATACAGTAACAGGAATGTCCGCAGGTTGTAATGGGGTCACTCGTACAGATTTGCTTTTGTCGCTTACAGCACAAGCAGTACAATTTTTAACCAAGGTTTCCATATCACTCCACATGTTGGGCCACCAGTAAGCTTCTCTTACTCTTCTTTTCGTCAGCATTCTACCCACATGGCCTTCATGCGCAATGTCCATGATTTTTTTCCTTAAAACTGTAGGTGGTATTATACGATCTCCTCTATACACACATACCTCATCACTGGACAATTCATCCTTAAATCTTTCCCATTGGCTCAACTTGTCATCAGTTTCTCTCCAACCAGCTTCAATAGCCTTCCTCAACATCTCTTGTTCAATATCATTGTCTGTTGCTTCCATCCAATCTTTTTTTGAAAAACTGGGATGCACTTGAGCTATAATACAGTCCATGCTCTGTTCCTCTCTGAACCCTTGTTCATCCTCACCGTTATCTAGATTATTTTCACATGGCAATCTAGAGAAACAGTCCGCAACAACATTATTCTTTCCCGGTGTGTACTTTATGGTCACATTAAATTGCATAATAATCAGAGTCCATCTTCTTATACGCGGAGACATCATGTGGGAATTTTTTGCGTTCAATACATGCACAAGAGGCTTATGATCAGTTCTTACATCTACAGGAATTCCCCAAATAAGACTCTTAAAATGTTCTAATATCCATTTTACTCCAAGTGCTTCTTTTTCTATTGTCGAATAACTTCGCTCAGCTCCTCTTAATGACCTTGATGCAAACGCTATGGGAACTACTTCTCCATTTTGAACCTGTTCCAAAATACCACCTAAACCTACATTGCTTGCATCCACTGCTATTCTTGTTCTGGCACTTGAGTCAAACAATTTCAAAGCTGGTGCCTTATTAATCATAGTCTTTATCTTTTCAAACTCTTTTTTACATTCTTCTGACCAAATATATTTCATACCTTTGCACATTAACTTCCTCATGCTTTCAGTGTTATCAGAGTAGTGATCAATAAATTTGGAATAATATTCTGTGAGACCCAAAAAACTCCTCAACTGGTCTTTGTTATTTGGTTCTGCTATTTTGAGAATGGTGTCCACCAAAGATTCTTTAGGCATGATGCCTTTATCACTTATTCGATGACCCAAATATGTCACTTCAGTTTGTTTTATTTTACACTTTTCAATCTTAAGTGTCATTCCCTTCTGCTGTAACATTTGCAGCACAGCTAACAATTTTGCATCATGCTCCTCTTGAGAATTTCCCGACACCAAAATATCGTCCTGGAAAAAATACACTCCTTGTAGACCTTCAAACAGATGATGCATTAACCTCTGAAACACTGCAGCAGCCGAAGCTAACCCAAATGGCATTCTTTTGTACCTAAAAGCTCCCAATGGCGTCACAAAAGATGTCAAATGTCTCGATCCCTCTTCAAGTACCACCTGATGGTAGGCCGACGACAAATCTAAAGTCGTGAAAAATTTTGCTGGACTCATGGTGGATAACATCTCTCCAATATTTGGTAAGGGATGTCGATCAATCCATATGTTGGCATTTAAATCTCTTAAATCAACACACATCCTGATGGATCCATCTGTTTTTTTAACCAAAACAATAGGCGATAACCATTCTGAACTTTCAATTGGTTCAATGACATCTTGTTTGCATAGTTTCTCTAACTCAGCCTTTAATGCATCTCTAGTGCCAATGGGTATACTTCTCACTTTATGTACAACTGGTGTCACACCTCGTTTGAGAATAATGCGATGCTCAAATCCTTTAAGTAAACCAATCTTGTCATTGAAGACATTTGGAAAAGATTTTGCCAAACTCTCTGCATTGTCACACACCTTTTCAGAAATGCACAGAATGGGTACACTTTCTCCTGGATGAATTTTGATATTCAATGCAGCTTGCTCCCACCATCCTACTATTGAAAAACCATCCTCTGCCACATACAATCTGCAGTATGTCTTACGTCCTTCAAATCTCAATTTCACCCAAACATAACCTATAATATTAATAGGTGTCTTTCCATAACCTGTTGCTCTGGTGTTCGTCATCTGTAAATCTTCCATCTTCTTCTTCAAAACATTTACATACGTCTGTACATCCACCATAGTATAAGGTGAACCTGTATCTACCATCACTTGTAACGTTACACCATCAATATCCATAGGAACCCAAGATCCTACTCCATCATCTCTTGGTGTGACAGTAAGTATCTGAATTTCATCCTCTGCCCGATCTGTTATTGCTACCAAATTACTGGAATCAGCATTCTCCTCGACAGCTCTCACACCCATGGTAGTTGCATTCCTGCTTCTATAAAATCGACCAGTAGTCCTACCAAATCTGCCATTAAATCTGCTTCTTCCTCTGTTGGTGCGACACATCTTTCCAAAATGCCCTGTATGTCCACACCTAAAACACTCTGCTGAGAATGCTGGACACTCCTTTTCCGTGTTTTCATGTTTGCTCCATCCACAACATGTACACCTATTACTGTGCTTGAATGCACCTCCTCCATCTTGTCTGTAACCACCAGATGTCTCTGTCCTGACCATTCTCTTGACCATGGCAATCAGTTTTTCTTCCTGGTTGCTTTGCTGTTCATCATCTATACCTTGGACTGACTTAATTCCAGTGAACTCTGGTTTACTTTGAACCTCTCTCATACATTTTTCACCCATTTCCATTGACCTGGCTATCTCCACAGTTTTTTCTAATGTGGGATTTTTCGCCTGCCACAGTCGTTGCTGAATGCGCGGGTCAGCCACATGTAACACTATCTGATCTCTCAAGTATTCATCCGTGACTCCAGTGAAAGCACATGTGGCCATTAGTCCTCTCAATGCAGCTACATATGCATCAATACTTTCCTCTTTGCCCTGTTTTCTTGTGAAAAATCGGTATCTTTCCAACACAATGTTGGTCTTATTACCAAAATGTTTGTTCAATTTAGCCACTGCAATATCATACTTCCTTGACCCACTGGACGCTTCACCCCATGTTTCTTCATCTTGCTCAAGATCAGGTAATGATCTAAATATCCTTAAAGCTTCTGTGCCAATACAGTGTAGCAAAGTTGCTTCCTTCTGATCATCATTGAATTTTGCCCCACCAATCGCTCTCAAATACACCTGAAAGTTGTCCTGCCACTGCTCCCAAGGGCATGTTGGATTACCAGGAGCCGACAGAAATGTTATAGGAGCAGCCGTGTTCTGCATGGCTAAAGCTTGATGATGATTGATATGTAACGCCCTACTCATATGTAGTATCTTCTAAATAGTTAGTATATTTCTTTGTTCAATATCATCTGCTGTTTGCAACATATTTATTTATTTATTATTTTTTTTTTTATATTACTTCCTGCCTAACAACAACAGCTTCAAATCAGTACTTCCGTGCACCTATAAACATAGGCTTAATCTCCTACTGTTTATCTCCTTCAATGCGTTGTCTGTAACATCAGTCAATTGCCGTAAGCACGATCGTAACAAAACCAGTTTTTTTTTTTTTTTAAATGGCGGCACGCAACTCACGTCCTAGGGTCCTTTACTCTAGCCTCCAACGACGGTTGATAATGCTTGTCGCACTGTCCTCGATAACCCTGGTAAGTTGCTTACTTAATTTCCCTGTTGTACTGGCACTGCTTCTTGTTGCCGCTCACCCGTTTTTCATCATTAATGTGACACGGCAGCTCGCACAAAACCGGCCTTTACTCCATATAACCTTCACTGCGTTCGTTCACTGCGTCTTTTCATCCTGTCCGGGGGCTCCCTCCACTGACCAGTTTCCTCGTCGCCAATTGTAGTGATTTCCTTTAAACATTTACAAAGTGACGCATGTATATTTTTCTAATCTTTCATACGTTTATTCGGAGGAGCCCCCGAAACGGACTTCTCAGCTGAGCCACATCTTCGTATAACCTTCCATCAACATTCTGGAATGTTATACGAAGATGTAACTATGCAACAAACCAACATTCTTACAACCGGGCGCATATCTTGACACAGGGTGCATATTTACAGTACAGGTTACATTTTGGCATAGAAACAGTATAAAGTACACGAGTATCTACAGTCACAGAGTAGATTTCCTTATTTACAGAGTGCATATCGCAATATCTACAAGTAGCAAGGAAATATACAAGCAGAGGTACAATATGAGTCTGTAATACATTGGTCATTTAGACAACATTAGAAACTAACCATAATTTGTTCTTTGTTTGAAAATGGATCTAATAGGTAAGGGAAGCTAGTCCTGATGTTTTTTTTCCCATCAATTTCATGCTGGAACTTGTAGTTTCGTGCTCCCCATTGTAAGGATGGGCCTAACATTCCAGCATCCAGTAGGACAAAAAAACAGGACTCGCTCGAGGTGTCACACATGGAACTGTGAAACTTTGCAGTTATGGAACTGCTTGCTTATCCACTGGGATCTAGTAGAAAGGTATCTAGCTACCCAAAGGATCTCTTATTTTCATGCAGGAAATGTTCAGCAGCCGTTTGCCAGCTAACCAGGAACCGGGCGGCTCTATTTGCAATATGACATCATAATGTCCTCCTGATCTAGGAATGTGGAAGGTGGTAATGGAGAGCTCTTCCTCTTTGTCACATATCACTGGCAGAAGAAGACAGGATGATAGCTCAGAGGCAACGAGCTTGTATTGAAGCAAGGCAATGCAGAGCAACACATGTTCGAATACTGATCATGTGCTTAGAGACTGGTCTCCGGTATTAAGCGTGTTATAAAATATTAATGAAGAGGAGTGAAAACACACTGCATTGGGCCTCGGCCAGGTCAAGTCAACTATTGCATCCAGAGAGGTAACATCCGTATTCCCCAAGTCACTGTGTGACAATGCTAAAGACGGCCTTAAGCACTAGTGGTTCCCCGAGCCAATTGGATCATCAATGCAATATCATCTTCGATGCACTTCAGAATCATTTTAAGCACCTGCACCCAACATCTTATCACTAGATCATTACAAGCCCAGTAAGTAAATTAACCACTGGTGTATTATGCAATAAATAATTTATTTGTTTATTTGTAATGCGCCGAATCTCGCGGCCATCAAGGGACTCATGCACACAAGACAATATTAAGAGGAGGATGAGACAAAAGAGGATCGGGAAATTAGAGAGCTACATGACTCCAATAAGTAAGTCTTCAGTCATCTCTTGAAAGTTGTTATGGAATGACATTTAAAAATAGTTGAAGTTCCAGCAGATCTGCTGCTTTCATCATTTCTTTGCCATACCTTGAGCATACCTTTGACTTTCTAAAAGGCGGTGTTAGCCGTTAAATCTCAGGGAAGATAGAAAAAGTAAAAGACTAGCTGAGTCCTTGGTGCAGGTACAAATATTTTTATATTTTTTGCAAAGCAAATCAAGGGGTCAAGCAGAACCCCCTAAACGAAAGCCTTACAATGTTTCGCTGCTGTCCATTGCCCAATCAAGATTTAACTGCAGCAAGCGAAGGCACCTATTAAGTATCAAGGGCCTTTTTAAGGTGGAAGGGAGGAGGGTGAGTGAAGAGGAAAAGGCAGCCATTTTGGGGGTTTGAAGTGGGCAGAATGCTCTTTATTAAAGGAAAGACTATACTTCCACCATCTCCTTGTAAATGAATAGATAAGTGAAAAAAGGATTGTAGCCATCCAGAGTTATAGATTGGCCCACATCAATAGCGATTTGACTTTAGCCACTCTTAGCATTGCTGTTGGTTACTCTCTATAGAATGTTTTGAGCCAATGACTTACACAGCAGAACAAGTGGTAAGCGTCTTGGCTGGGTTTTCTTGGTCACCCGTTTCCCCTGGCTAAGAACGGGCAGGGAGTTAACTTAAGACAGGCGCATGAGGAGGTGGGTCAGAGAATAAACCATATTTGACGTGATTAATTCACCCTTAAAACTCCAATGGCAGGGTATTCAAGCTCTCCTGTTCCAGGAAGGTCTGTAAATGTTTGCACTTCCCTTGACGTTTCCTTTACTAGCCCATGATGTATTTGTGAAGTAAGCAATGTGCCAGGCTATTACGCAAGTCTATGCAAAAAGGACGAGCAAACTCATCCTTGCCAGTCGGGCAGTCTTTGATTGCGATGGGCGGCACAGGGGAAGCATGGGACAGTGCAGAGGAGCAGCAGAGTGAACACGACATTGAGTATAAAGAGATGCAGTCAGACATGCACTGAGGAGAAGAGTATTGATTGCTTCAGGCAGGTAGAACAGATCTGTGAAACCCAAGGTCCTGGAAAGTGAGGGGGGGAAGGAGGGGTAGACAGTGTCCACCGGGTGCTGAACATGGCACTGGCATTTACACTTTGTCTTCCGACTCAGGGCCCCAAATGGTCACAGACTTCCTGATTTCCAATGCTCTGATTATTGATTTCTTGTGATGAGGTGGACACAATCGCCTGTCAAATTATCCCCAAATTATGAATACCCTCTACCCCTGGACACAAAGGACACAAAGAGATAGAAGGACCTCAAGACCTTGCTCTTCAGAGTGCACCTAGGGGGGGACTTAGGACCTGCGACTTCTCGGTATATGCCATCCCTATAGTTTGTGATGTCCAAACCATCGCAACCTGTAACCACCCCGTCGCATAACCACTGCAAACCCCCAATTACGCGCACAGTGATCTGTTGCTCCCTAGCTAGGTGTGCTCTATACAACCTCAAATACATATCATGACGTCTATTTCACCCTTTGGTGGATCCAACACATGACAGGACGTAACATGACATGCACTGGAGAACATCTCACTTTCTGCATACTAGGAAAGCGAGTGAGGTTGTTTATTGGTTCTACCACTCCTTGCAGGGGTTGCACAATCATGTTTACCTCTGATAGGAGCGCAGGTGTAGATCTGCTCAGCTCCTTCACTCGTTCTGGTTCCAGAAGCTGTTGTGTTGGCGGCTTATTGTATGCTGTGGGCCGAAGGGCAAAAAAAGGGTATCAGTTCACATATGGAAAGTCAATTGCTACTAGAGCTAAAATCCCAACTGCCAAATGCATCTTATCTTGTTAGCTTAACGTGCATTTCAACCGTAATGGGGGAAAATGTTTTCCAGTTTGGAGATGGCTTAGGAAGGCAAAGTAATCATCAGTCAGACACAATTGCATACTTAATATACTTATTAGACATGATGCCTGTTTTTTTGGTTTGTGCAACAGTTTATCTTTTTTTTAAAGCTACAAAAAAATCTTTTAGAACCTTAGTCAAGTTCCTTCTAGAACGTCAATTAAAACATTTCTGTCCTTAAAAATCGTGATGATAATATCAATATCGACCATCGACAATTTTTACATACAATAATTCACACCACCCAATACTATAATTCTCATTCAAAACAGCTATACAATCACCAAGGGTCTTGTTCCTTTGCGGACCTACAGTTTCCCTGGAAATGCCGGACTGACAGCGTTGCCATATTGGTCGAGCATTTCCTCGCCCATTCTGATCTGTCCGTGGACATAGCGGAGAAAGATCAATGAATTGCAGCACGTATCCAGAAAAGAGTGAGGGACCCAGGGTTCTTCACAGCATGTATGTGGACATTCTTGAGGGACCTCTGCAACATGCACGCACAAGGTGGAGATCAGCTACGGCGTCGACTGCAGCAAAATGGCAGCAGTCAATGCCCCGCCGACTCCAACAGATTGAGTATGTCTTTGGAGGCATAGTACATCCTGACATATCTGTTAGCAAGTACTGATTCTGCAGGAATCAACATTGTGATCTCCTCTGAGTGCGGGGGCTTCCAGTGGGATCCCTGCTCATGTTCCTGCATAGGGTGCCCTCACACTCATGAGAAATCCTCAGACCTGTATGTGTGGATTTGGAGAAGAAAAGCATGCGCCACTTACACAGCGACAGTGTAATGTGCTTGACTTTGCAATATCATAACTGGTTGCCCAATAAAAGTCCATTTAAGACTGTGGTTAAAACTTCTTAATGAGTCCACACGTTCTATAAATTGCTCAGTTACTTAAGAAGTTCAATGCCAAATTCTGATTCAACACTTTCACATAAGTAAGCTGGGTAACCATACCCCCGCCACTCACTTCTCTAGCAATAAAGGGTAGAATAGGTCAGTGGCAACTTGCTCGTCTTGAAAGCAAACGGATGCAGTGCAACACAGACTCGAATCCTGGATCCGTGCTTAGAAACCTCTTAGGTATTAAGCGTATTATAATTATCCAATCATAAGGCCTGGGTTCCACTCCATTATTCTAGAATTGAGCAGAATTGGGATCCCAGCCTTTGGAATCATTTACCCTGCAATAGATGGCTGAAAGATAATCACAGTAAATCCGTTCCTAAGCACATGTTGCTTTTAGCTGGTGAAAACATGATAAGCATTCCCAAAAATTCTCCAGGAGTGCACTGAATCTGCCAACCAAATCAGTTCATGCAAGTGATAAGCATTTTAATGTCAGCGTATTTTGGTTTGTCCTCAGAAGATGTGTGCATGGCCGTACACTTGAGCTCGAATTTCAAATGGTGCATGGCCCACAGCAATGTTCACTTTGTGTTGTGCTTCTAGTCTGACCAGGCATGGTCTAAGACTTGAAAGAAACGCCTTCTCCCTGTACATGGATGGATCAGTGGCACACAGATTGTAGCCATCCAGAGGTAAAGATTGTCCCACATCAATAGCGATTTGACTTTAGCCACTCTTAGCATTGCTGTTGATTACTCTCTCTAGAATCTTTTGAGCCAATGACTTACCCAGCAGAACGTGTAGTAAGCGTCTTGGCTGGGTTTTGCTGCTCACCCGTTTCCTCTGGCTGAGAACGGGCAGGGAGTTAATTTAAGACATGCCCATAAGGAGGAGGGTCAGTGAATAAACCATATTTGACGTGCTTATTTGACCGTTAAAACCCCAATGCCAGGGTATTCGAACTCTCCTGTGCCAGAAAAGTATGTACATGTTTGCACTTCTCTTGATCTTTCCTTTACTAGCCCATGGCGCATTTGTCAAGTAAGCAATGCTTAAGCCAAGCCGGTCAGGCAGGCTTTGATTGCGATGGGCGGCAGCTTCCAATCCAGCAGGAGGAGTAGGGAAAATGAGCGGAAGTGATAGGAGGCACATGGGGAGTATGGGACAGTGCAGAGGAGCAACAGAGGGAACAAGGCATTGAGTATAAAGAGATGCAGTCAGACATGCACTGAGGAGAAAGAGTATTGCTTGCTTCAGGCAGGTAGAACAGATCTGTGAAACCCAAGGTCCTGGAAAGTGAGGAGGGGAAGGAGTGGTTGACAGTGTCCAAAGCGGCAGAGAGGTCCAAAAGGAGGAGTATAGAAGAAAGCTTGAAGTGGTGAGCATCAGAGAAAACGTTGGAGGCATGTAGGAGTGTTGTCTTGGTGGAGTGTTTACTATGGAAGCAAGATTGGGGTGGATGTCCAAGGCCATTATGCTTAAGACACCTAATGATTCGGATGAAGATTAAGGAGGTAGAAAGGAACCTGGATCATAGTTAGCTGTGATGTTTGGGTCAGCAGGAAAGGTCCTCAAAAGGGGTAGGGCAGTTGCAGGTTTAAAAGAGGCAGGCAAGATTCCAGGAGAAAGAGAGAGAGTAAGAAAGGGAGAGAGAGAGAGTAGGAGAGGGAGAGAGAGAGAAAGAGAGAGAGAGAAGAGAGAGAGTGTTTTCCTGTTTTGTCTTTACTGTACCTTTATCCAGGTCCTATGTTTATTGCGTCTTCTATCCTATTATTCCAACAACTGTTTCTGCCTATTGTCTACTTTACGGTTATCCGACTAGTCGTGACTCTGTATCTGTATCCAGGGGATGGAATCGGTGACTTCATGAGACTCTATTTCAGCCTTTCTTTCTTCCTCCCCTACTTTTAGGCAGCTTCTAACTTCGTCCTTAAACGTCATGGCTCGTGAAATACATTGCAACATTTAGCAAGTCTTCGGCAATGACCAAGAAAGCATGGATGGACAGACAAACCAAGAAGCTGAAGAGACAGAGCAGGGCACTTACTTTCGGTGGTGGTATAGATATTCACCATACTCCTGGCATTGCTAAGACTATTGGCGCGTGCCAAAGCCATAACAACAGGGGAGTCGTCATCTTCGTCTCCTGAAATAAAGCAAAGACATTAAGGGCAAACAAATGAAAAGAAGAAAATTATACATTACCCTCCATAATTACTTACAAGTGAATGTCTTGTGCTCTGTCTGCTGATTGAGATTAATGGTCAGGTAAAGCACACATTAATTAACAGGATACAGTTAAGCCCTGTGATGATTAATGATGATATAAGCTTAGATCCATCGAAGCATCAGCGGTACAAGGAAACTCTTTTGATAGTCAGTATATCTGTCTTCACCTTTTGAGTGTGTCAGTCAGTCCACAGTTGGTAGAGTGAGTTGGGCTTCATGACACTTGATGTCAGAGACTATCAGACCTGCATTCAGTGTAAAAATGATGTTTTCATAGGAAATGCTACAGTTTCCTACAAAGCTTGTGCAGCAAGGATAGATATCTCAACAGGTTCTGAAATCATTGTGTGCGAGAATGCGAAAAGGAACAAAAGAAATATGTGTGAACGGGCCACTATAAAAATCCCTCTCATTCCACCCTATTGCAAGGTTCCCTTGCGGGACCCGCTCAGAACCAGACGTCCTTTACGGGTCCCGCAAGGGGACCAGGGAGCTAATAACGGGCCCGTTATTAACAGGCCCGTTATTAGCTCCATCCCCATTCCCATTGAGCCCTCTGGGGGCTCAAATGGGAATGGGCATGAGTTTTTTGAATGAGGAATTACCGAGTCCTCCAAGGTTGGAATGACCCGGTAATTCCTCATTCAATGAACCCGGACCCGAGTTTGGAGGCAGCCATGGCGCTAACAGCACCATGGCTACCTCCAAACTCGTAATGAGGCCCAAGGTGTGAATCCTGAAGTGTTGATGAGTGCACATCGGAAGAACCAGTTTGTCTGTTTGATGGTTTGTTTGTAGCTAGGTACTTCCGTGTGAGGGCACTTGCGGTGCGTGTGCTTAATTTGTACAAGAGTTAAGTGCCTGGGCCCAAACATTGTTCAGTACATCTGTGCCATGGCGGCAAGGCAGCACGCTGCCCTCTGCTGCCACCACCCACTGCTGCTTATAGCTGCAGATTGCACCAGCTGATTGGTGTGCTTGGTGGTCTGCACATGGCAGAGGTGGGAATTACAAATATCAATCAGCATAACAAAACATAGCTACTAGCTGAGTCTTGGAATGCTCAAAAAGTCCCGCGGCGCAGCCCTGGCAAGCATTGGCACACATTAAGTAATGGGTAGGTGTGTCAAGAAGGGAACCCAGTGTGTTTTTAGCCTCCTTCATATGTTAGCAGCAAAGTCTGTCAGCGATCGGAGAGTTACAGGGGCCTGTGTGGGTTGGACTGGTAAACGTGGTGCAGTGTTATGCAGAGTTCAGTTCTGCTCAGCTGGCGAGGTAAGTGGTACCAGCAGGCATTATGCTGTAATGTGTGTGGCAAGTCAGGTGCTTATTGGATGGTGAAAAGAGGAATGATGAGTAAGCTGGTGGGGAAGGGATACCAGATAGAGCCTGAACTGACAATATTTACAGGGTCAGAGTAGAAAGGGCAGGTTTCAGCAGGATGACCCAAAGATTTAATCCAGGCTCCTAAGAGATGGACCCTCAACCCAGTCATCAAATAGAGGTCTGTGAGCCCCTAATCCTAAATAGTCTAACAGTTTTGGGGGTGATGCAAGACTACAGATTATATTTATAATTGATTTAATACCAGAGAGGTATCTAAGCACAGACCCGGGATTCGAACCTGTGTTTCTCTGCTTTGTCTTGCTTCTAAGAGAAACGCACTGCCACTGAGCTATACTACCAGGGCCAGATGCTCAGGGTTGTGCGCCAGATGCTCAGGGTTGCAGCAGTAAATATTACTTGCTCTCTGAATATCATTATTGAGGGAAAAAGTAATAGTCACTCGTAGTGGCTACTTTACTCCTAATCCATAGTTTCCTTTCCTCTGTACTAATGATATGACATCGAAAGAAATATAATGGACCGAAGAATTTTGCTTAGCTGCTCTGAATTTAAAAACATTGCTCGGGTGCATACGCTACCATGCCCCCACACAAGACTTCCCAAGCACATGTGACACAATCATTACAACCTCTGCTTTTGTGAAAACCCTAGGCGTCTACCTAGATTCAACCTAATCCATGGACAGGCAAGTCAGCGCTATATCAGCAGCAGCTGCTCTCACCTCTAAAATCATAAATGCAGTAAAACCCTATCCATCACCAAAGAACCGCCTCAACATAGCTAGAGCCACAATAGGCACAAAATTAGACTACTGCAATATCCTACTACTTGGCACATCTACAAACAACATCAACCGACTGCAAATAGCACAAAACAATGCCCTCAGAGCGGCAGCATTACTGAGAGAGAGCACATCACCCAGGCAAGAAAAGATGCCCACTAGCTCCCAGTCAAAGATTGCATAACATTCAAAGCCCTCACCATCACACACAGATGCCTCGCCAAAACAGCACCAGCTTACCTAGTAGAAAGAATACACCTATGGCCAACCCACAGACCAAAACGTAGCAAATACTCACACCAATTTACAGTCCCAGCTTTCAACAGAGCAAAAGCTGGCAGTACTAGCTTTGAAGTTGTAGCCCCTAAAGCATGGAACTCGCTATCCCCCAGTCTAAGAAGAGAATAATCCCTCTCTACGTTCAGAAAAACCTTGAAAACAAAGTTGTTCAACTGAAATTACTGTGTAACCTGCACTTCCTACAACATTTTTCAATCTGTAACCACTGAACACCTGTCCTACAATGCTATATATTCCTGCCTGTAACCAATACTACTAAATTGTACTAAGCTGAACTTTCTGTAATAGCGCCATGATGCCTCTGGGCCGCTGGGTGCTTCATAAATCGAAATAGATAAATAAATAAATGTGTGGAGTCCCAACCTGACCCTTTTTATTAACATGTAGATCTCTACCTCTTGTTACTGGGAACAGGACAATTTTATGAACGTTTTGGGCTGCAACCGAGACAATTTTAGTCTTCCAAATCAATTAAATTAAAAGACCTTTGGTTGTGCCCCCAATCTCCACTTCCATGTGATCACAACCCGAAGCTTGATCTGTTTTCCTAGCAGCAATTAAAATAACCATGGGAGCTCCCATCAAGTTTCTTTATCAATGTCATCCATGCAGGAATCTGAATAATAGATGTTTCCAGAGCAACACTAGATGTCTACAATGAGGGAACCTGTTTTCTAACATAGGCGCAGAACACAGTAGCCACGAAGATGGTATCTAGCCTGTAGTATAGGTGCAGGACACAGATCAGTAGCCATATGGAAAAGGTACACCCCAGCATAGACCCAAGTATAGCAGCCTGCGTTGAAGGCAAACATGTTCACCAAAGACTGCACAGTACTCTACAGTGAGCTAAGATGCTTTGTTCAGAATACCAGTATCATGCGGTGGCAAAGCCAGGATATGGGCCTAGACACTTTGGCTCCACTTACTGAATTTGGCTCTCTAATCACCTCTCCCGACTAACGCATTGGCGGTGGCTTTTATGAAGGTGTGGGCAAGCCATAGAGCTGCACCATTCTGATGCTATGTTAATTTTTATGCTTAGCACTTTTTGGTGAGGTTTGTTGTTTGGCAGCAAACTAGGTATTGCTATGATCAAAGTTCATTACCACAGTTGTTCAACCTCAGAGAGAAAAAGTCTACTTTGCTGAGGCTTTGGAATTGTGATCTGGCACACGAACAAAGGTCTCTGCAACAAGTGCAAGTTGCGCTTTTCTGAATGCAGAAACTGCATGTACTACAATGAACATAGAATGGATTGCAGAATTAATCGATCAATTCAAAGTTGTCAACAACAGCCAGGCAGTAGGCTCAGCACTCCAGCAGCGTGCTATACACTATGATGGCATAAGTTAGGTTTTGTAAATAATGTGCACTACTTTCTTTGTTTGAGGCAGCCAGGTGTGGAGTCCCAGGAGGGATGAGGGCTGAGGTACATTTTCCTTTGCCCTCCCATTAAGACATCTCTGACATGCCATGCAGTTTCAGTTTTTCCAGTGATGGGGAAGATACAGACTGACCAACAGAACAATTGAGATGTCCCTCTGCACACACTGAGGGCTTTGGCTGGAGTGTGGCCTAGCGTTTCTGAACTCATGGTCAGCCAAGCTCTGGGAGGCACGGGCTCTGGTGAGGTTATCCGCCACAGTCCTGCAAGCATCTTCATTTAGTCAACCATGGAGGGTGTGGGGTGTAATTCAGCCCGCAATCCTTGGCCAATTTCTCTGAGTTTAGAAACTCATTGTACATGGACACAACTGAACAATGTAAATTAATATGGACTGGGACTAGCAAAGTGTAAACTGGAGAATTGAGCTAGTAGTAGGTAGCAGTGGAATGCAGCAGGGTCCATCGCAGAGTTTAAAGAATGACCGACAAAATGAGACACTGGGCTTCATTACGGGTCCGGTGGTAACCGTGCCGGTAAAACTGACAGGTAGCCGCCGGACCCATAATGAATTACTGGCACCTGACTTCCTGGTGCCACCAGGCTATTCCAAGTCTGTGGTGGCCGAAAAGTCAGGCACCAGTAATTTTGTTACTCCCCATTTCCATGGAGTCCTCTGCGAGCGGGGGCCGTCCCGGCTGGCAGGTCTGACCCTGGCGGGCGGGACGGCACCCACCCGCAGAGCTGTACTGTGCCGGTCCGGTTGTAATGAGGCCCACTGAGAGACCTGTTAAGCCCTCATGGAATTCTGGGGAATATCCCTGAGTGGAGACTCCAAATCCCCACATATCCACGGCCTAAGATTCGAGAGGGAAGTTCTTTTTGCCTGGTCTGCACCTCTGCAGAGATGGATGAATTGTTGGTGTCTGATAGGAACAACCTTTCTCCCCTTGACACTGGTTTGCACCAGGTTGCCTCTGTAGTGCAATGCAGTGGCCAGTTAGGCTGTGCACATGGTCCAGTGAAGCAGGCTGGAAAAATGTTCTGTAAAGTGCTTCCGATAATCAAAACAGAGGGATGGAGTCAAAATGGTGACCCGATAGGACACTCTATGCAGGACCGCCTCACAACACGGTAAAAACCATGTACTCCAGGTATCCTTTGGCCCAGATTATTAGCCAAGTGTTCCAGAAATGTCTCCCTGGATAAGTAGGAATCTGCACCTGATTGAGCTCCCTGTCCGACTGGCCTTTGTGAGACAAGAGAAGAGACACAGAGGAGGCAGAGGCTTGGGCACAACAGAAAGTGCTGCAGAGGTGCTGCGGGGGACCTGGAGAGCCTGGAGCCCTCAGAACAGTGGGTCTGCACTGTTGTTTACAGCAACCTCTGGCAGGTGCGAGGACATAAGGAGGGGTGGCCTTCGCCTAGTACGCCTCCGCGAGCAGGCGCTGAGGGTCACTGAAGTGGTTTGGACCAAAGGCAGAGAAAGGCGGCTGGATTGGGTCGCAAGGGACTCGTCAGGAAACCTATGGAAGAGGGAATCCACTGCAAAACAAAGGTGGGCAAGGCGATTTTAGTCACTCCATAGGTGGGTGCCCTCAGAAGCATACGAGCCCAGGTGCCCCGCTGGATTACGCCGGGGTGTATCCTGGGGTTGGTCCGGGGAATCAGTAGGCCCAGGGAGACAATCCCCCTTAGTTGCACGTGGCGCCTCCAACGGTAGGAAAGGTATGCCTAATGGGAAGACAAATTTGTACATTCAGCATACCCTACCCTTCAATGGTCTGCTCATCGAGATTGGGAACACTGGATCCCATGAAGGCAGTCAATCCAGTGGTCTTTTCTATGGACTTGAGGTTCACCACTACACTAGCTTTAGTCACGGCTGCAGAACCATATTAATGCCTAAAAAGCAAATAAATCCCATTAGTGGCACCCTGGATGGGTACATATTCCCCTGAGGGTGTTCTGGCTCTTCTGTTCAGAACTCACTCTCTCACGAGGAGCAGTCCAAAACGCTAAGCATGGATAAGAACACAGGAGGAGAGGTAGGCCCCCCTCACAAAGGAAGATTTACCATCTTGTCTTATGAACCTACAAAATGAAATCACCATGGAAACTGAAATATTGAAGGATGGTATGAAGGAAGGTGTCGGAAGCAGCCATACTTTGTTTTGCCTGTTGACATTTGCACGGTGCAGCTTGATGTCACAAGGTGCTTTGCTCTAACCTAGCCTACTGAAGTCGCAGAGAAGTGTTCTGCGAGCCTGAGCAGTGGAGGAAGCTGCCCAGACTTCTGCTGGGGTCATTGCCTGAGCCTAGTGGTGACTAGTGCTCAGTACCGGCTGGCCGGCGGTAGAGGAGGCACACGGCGGTGCCGAGCGTTCAGTGCAGAGTGCGGTGCCCTCATGGAGAGACATTACCCAGTGGGTCCTCATCTTGGCAAGTGCTGTGTCAGCTCACTACTGGATCAGGCGAGCAGGTGAGACTCACTGACGATTGAAGACTGGTTTGGCCACTGAGTTGCTAGTGAGACAGCTGGTGGGACAGACAGTAGGTCTGTAGTAAACACCCAGCTGTTTGCCCGAGTTGTGTGCCCCCACTTAATTGACCAGTACAGCATTGTAGAAGTTAGAAAAGGCTTTGTACTGGAAGTTGGCTATTAGTGCTACGTTTTGCAGGCAGTTGCAGCTAGTTGCATCTCGCCCCTTGCGTGAGCTCACCTTTGAGCTTGCCTCATACTCAAGACCAGGCACCAACTGTGTGTCCCCCAGCACACATCACTCTGTTTGACTTGCTGATAGGGACTGCAGGACAATGTCCTCTGAGCTATCGGCATCATCCCCGGAGTGGGTGGAGAGTGTGTTGTCTTCACTGGTCTGTGGTGGGACTGGACGGAATAGGCGGTAAAGGCGCTGGAAAAACATCAAAGTGCACCCCGGGCCTGCCCCTCACGGGAAGCAAAATGGATGGATTAAACATTCCATGCACCAGGAGCAAGTCCAGACTGTATAGTGACGCAGTTTAAAGAACAGTTGTCTTTTGCTCAATTTGCAGACCAGGACCTTGTACTGAACACATTATGGGCGTTTCGGGTCAGAGGGCCAAAGAAATAAGACCTCTATCGACCTATGTGCCCCTGTTAATAAGTAGAGTGTGTTATCGTGTCCAAGTACATCACAAGATTTAGTAGCCGTGGAAACTAGCAGCAACATGAGCCTTTTTGCATCCCCCCCTTGGCGATTTAGGGTGGGGGGGCTCTGGTTACCAATATGCGGACTGAGGGATCGGCTGGGGCTTCGCTTCCTCGGGTGATGGGAGGGGAGAGTAGAGGCGAAAGGAGCTTGCCCAGCCTGACTCTGAGCAGGGATTTACCGGCAAGTTTAAATGACAAGATCCTAGCACCCGCCTTGCTTGAGTGTACCGACGAGCGAGTGTCGGAGATGCTGGTTAACCCATCATCTCCTTTGGAAGGTGTTTTCGAATGTGACACAGACAGGATAGTGGCCAGAGCGAAAAGATCTCTGCAAACTCTGGTCCAACCATCAGTGTCTTACAAAAACAAAGACTCTTTGCATTTAACAAAGGCCTGCAAAACAATGGGGTCCTGGGAGTCCCTCTGGCGGCCAATAAGTCCCGGTTTTGAGAGTCTTACCCAGATTCTTTAGCTCATAATCTGTTTCGCAGAGGAGAAATATCCATAACATATCAGTCTTTGTCCTGACCTGGGGCAGTCCAGCACTGAAATGCCAGGCAATTCTCCTCTGAACAAGAGTACTGACAGCAACCCCAGACACATGTTTCGGCCTCGTTGTGCCTCATCATTAGGTGGAGCTGTGCCTCTCTAAGAGCAGTGAGCAAGGGGTCCACGTCTGGATTACCCTAGTAACTTAAGAAAGAAACTCTTCTTTTTTAATGAGATGGGATGAAATAACACTGCTGTAGGGAAAAATAGGGAACAAACAACGAAGGCTGCCAATCTTGAGATTGCACACAATATAATTGGGGAGAGTGAACTATCTAATCATGAAATACTGGAATCAACACAACATTTGAAATTGGTATTTCATGCTGACCCATCAACAATGACACCTTCGGGAATGGTGCTGACGGTGCCTAATGAGGCATCCATAATGTTTTCACATTTGGGGTCTGTAAAAGTGGTCCATGACGGTCAGTGCCCAGGTCTCTCAAAATCAAGACAGATGTTGAACAGCATTGCATTAGCATGACATAGCATGGCTCACACACAACAAGGTGTCTACTAAGAGTGCTCTGAAGAGACCTCCTAATAAAGTTTGTAGGGAGATGACCTTCAATAGAAGTGCGACCTCCACCAGAGAAGGTTAAGATGGGGAGGAAGAAGAACCCCCAGTTAACATTGTTAAAGGCTCATCTACAATTGACAAGGTCGGCACCTTCAACCTTGTTCATCCAGCGAAATTGAATGGAAATAGTTCATCAACTAAACCTGTTGAAGGCCTAAACGTACCAACGTGGTCACCATTGGTACAAGGAGCTGAACGATGGATCTGTGCTTGCTAGTTCTAAGAGAGTGGGAACCTCTCAAGGAAAGGAAGTCCAACCTCTTTGGACTTTTCAGATGAAGGGGCCTCTTTACAGGCACGAAACCTAAAAGGCGAAGTTGCCAAGGTAGACAAAAAGACCAACCACTTAAGCAAGAAGGAAGGGTTGTCATTGATGTGGCTACTGTGTCAGCCTTAACAATCTCGCTGGCTCCTTTCATTAAGCTTTATGAGTTCTTGAATGACCCCTTAAAGGACCACACAACAATGTTGGCAATGCTCCATTCCAAGTTAATTTCGAGGAAGGTTTTGTCACAGCAATCCAAGCCAATTTGGATAAGAAATCAGACCATTCTCTGCACACATTGAACAACCTGCCTGACCCTTTAATTCATGAATGTTATAATAAGAAAAACTGCAGACCAACTTCGAGTGAGATGACTAGGAATTACCATACAGAGGGAATGGAGTTGCTTACCTCTGTTTATTCAGTGACCCCATTGCTAGCCTCTGGCACTGTACAAGCTCACACATTACTAGCTCCCACGCCTTTTAAGCCTTCTGTTATCACAGAGGAGGCACCACAATTGCATTCAGCCTCACAAGTAAGTGGTACCATTAACAATCAGATGTATGTCGAGTTGGGAGGATCTGTGCCCTCCGCTTAATATAAGCTCAAACCCACTTGATGGTGGAGAATGAATTGAGGAGATAAACTATACACCAACAGGTCCATCTTCGATGAATGTATCTATTGCTATAGACTATGTGATATTCGCGAGGAAAAAGTTAAAGAAGCAACAGCGAATGAAGCAATTGAAGCAAACATCAAAAATATTTAAAAAATGGGCAACAGGAAAAAACTGAAATCTAACGATTCAAGAACATTTCTGAGGAATCTCCAAATCCCAGTTAGCCCTAAGGAAATGGTAACTAACACAAGGAAGAACCGTATCCCACTGAGACTGAGGATAGAGAAGTGGAGTTACCAGAGAATCCAGCATCAACCTCTGCTGCTGACATCATATTGCAAAACGAAGACTCTCCTTCAGCGTCAATAAAGCTTTTGATGAATCTATCAGCTTATTTGGTTGAAGAAATGAGAGGCATTTACAACAGGCTACAGATGGTCTGCCAAGCCCTAGGGGAATTAAAATAGAAGGTGCAAGCTCAATGAACCAAACAATGGTGGGCGACAAGAGCAAGTCAAACATACCCTTCCGAACTTTGGAATAATGAAGACTGGCAATGATAAAAGCCACAATCCCTTCGAGTGAAACAACTGTTAGACATAGGCATAGAAACACATGAAAGATTTTTCCTGATAAACATAGGTACAAAGCCATTATATTAAAAAAAGACAGTCACAAGGGGGCACAGGACTGTGAAACAGGATGGATCTAGTAATTATTGTGTATGTCTAGAAAGATTGTTCAACATTCCGGGTGGTTTAGCTTTGAACAGGATTAACGTGCTGCACCTGCTGCATAATGTCCCAAAACTAAGATTTATTAACAGAAGTGACATTGACCTTGTTGGGATTCCAAACCAAAATTGTTTTCACTTGTCCTCCAACCTTAGTTAAGACGTTGCTCATGGAGGAAGCAGTGGGGCCGCTTCAACTGGGTTTTCGACTTAAGAGAGGCACATACAAAACTGAATGAGGGAGATTACGTGCATAATACCCTAAAGGAAAATTGGAATAAGAACAGTAGGCTCTCACACACAAGAGAAGGGGAACTAGCACCCTTGCAAATAGAGCAAAGGGAAGATTGGGGGGACAGAAAAAGGAAACAGTGTCTTTTGGCTGATAAAAGTTTATCTTATAAAATAACTGTTGAAGGGCAAAAGGACTCACGAAGAAGAGTTGAGTACAACAATAATGACCATTGTACGCCTGAGCAAAGGGAATCTGGTCAGGGTTATCTAAGGCCCTTGTCCATAACCGGAGCGAGGATTAACTGTAGGTTTCCTCCCAGCAAGGGGGAGTCAAGTTGGCATCATGGAACTGTAGAGGTTCACAGCGCCCTTTGGTGAAGGGAGAACTCCAGTTTGCATCCTTTGGGCTCCTTTGTCTACAGGAGACATGGTTGATTTCCCCTCAACATTGGATGGATATTCAATTTCTTTTAACAAGGCTACCAAGGGCCCAAGGGGGAGACCTTTGTTGGGTCTTATGACAGCTGTAATAAGTGGTATAGATCTTGAGGTAATAGTGGAAAAATACCCTAACCCATTCATCCAAATACTGGTAATTTGTAATAGATTGGTAGGACAAAGTGCCTTTGAATGGTTTGTCCTATACAACATATATTGGAATCCACAGGGGGTCAACGACCAGGACTTTATGGGCTCTTACATTGACACACTAAATGAATGTTGTGAGCCTTTGCACTCGATTTACATTATAATATGCGGTGACGTAAACATGTCTGTGCTTGATGGCACAATTAAGTCAAAAGAGGGGGGAATATCAGGCAAAAGGCTTTGGATAGGAGGACATTACCTTGGAAGAGGTTTCTAACATCGACTTGCACATATTAAATGGCCAAACAGAGGGAGATATCCCAGGGCGTATTGTGTAGAAAAGGGGGTGGGGGGGATTGGGACGTTGGAGGTTCCTATAAAATAGTATGGGTCATGGGTATGGGAAAAGGGGGAATACCACGTCTCATCATTGGTTGTCTCACCCCCACTCCCCAAAGACACCTCACCCAGGTGATCCTCCCGCACTGGTCCACCCCCAGGGTCTGGATCCAAAGGCGATTGCCGTGCCCTGGCCACCTGAGAGGGAGATCCCCGGGGCTAGTAGGTGAGGCACCCTTTGGTTTCTCACACTTCTCATTAGAGCCGCTAGTGACCTTTTACAAAATGAAAACTGTGGCGATTTTGACCTATGGGCAGATGTTTTCTTTTCAGCAGCCTTCTCGGTGTGGACTAAACTAGAAGGTCTGTTTTGGAGGAGGATTCTGCACTTACGACAAGGGACTTCGAAGGGCTTTTGAGATCTTAAAAGAAACTTACTGACCTAAATTGTACTGGTATTACAAGAATGAAATCAGCTTGCCAAAAAAAAAATTGAGAGATCTGAGAACAATTTAGGATATTTTGTGTAAAAATCCGTATGCAGTCAAAATTAAAATGTGGAGGAAAGTCTGGGAAAAAACCTTGAATGGGAGATCACAGCTCAAATCTAGAGCATAAAACATCTTGCCAAAATACCTCAAGTTGTTTCCATGTGGCTTTTATAGATCACAGTTCTTACATTTCCACATGAACTTGTTTCCGACAAAGGAGGTTTTAATCCTGAGGAGACAATGGGTGGGAGCGGATTTGAGCTGTAGATACTGTAATACTGAAGGCTCCAACGAAACATTGCGTCATTTACTATTATCTTACAGGAGGTTAACTGGAAAGATAATGCAGCACTTGGGCAAGATCTTTGACAATTTCAATGATTGGTGGACTATGCTTTTTATGGGAGAAAACTTGAAAATGGTTATCATTGCTTCCATTTTTTAATGACGTGTTTAAGGCATTAGCCAAGGCCTACTTTTAGAACTTGACCCTTAATGCAACTGTACCATTGAGTGATGAACAAGAAGTTGGAGAGCCATTTTTAATGACAATGTCTAAAACTGATGCTTAGTAACACACGTCATGTCATGTTTGACACTTCATGTCTTGTCCCAAAGACGTTGCAAGGCTTAAAATGAACTTTTCGCTCCTCCCTAAAAGCCTTTCTTCTTCACTCCCCCTCTGACTCCCCTTCCCTTCCCCTCTCCCCTTCTAACCCCCCCCGGACCACAAATTCACCACTGATACCACTTGTACTTTATGGTCACCAGACCACTCCCCCTTCCCATGCCCCTCCCCCTTCCTCCCACTCACAGACCTCAATACAAACTCTGGAATCCCGTTCACCTTCCCCCACTCTCCCTCTCCTCCTTGTAAATTGTTCTACGTGTTGTTCTAATGTCTTGACTTATGTTGTAAAATGCTTCTCTTACTATTGTACCTGTTGTTATATTGTAAAGCGCTTAGGCTTAAAGCGCTATATAAATTCAATAAACATAAACATAAACATTATTGGGAAATTGTATTGTCTTTGTTTAAGGGAAATAATCTTCAATTTTATTTAGTTGTTTTTTTTTTAATTTAAATTTTTCGTTTATTTATTTTAACCTTGTAAAAGCAAAACAATACAAAGGCACACGGGTATGCAGGACCCATATCATGTAACCACCTCCGAGGTTAATCACTGACCTTAGCAGGCTATGTGGCTGTGGCAATGAAACTCTTTTCCATCTAGTTTTACTTTGCCGAGCACTAAGGGATAACCGTACTCAGCTATTGGGAACATTCTTTTTGGAAACCAGAACATTGGATGCTGATGCTTGGTGGATTCTGTTGACTTTGGGAGCAAAACTGTCTTTGGGGATCATTCCGAGGTTGGAGGTAAGGGATTACCGGCACCGGTAAGGGTGCTGATGCCGGTAATCCCTTACCTCCGTATTCCGAGGTCCATTAGCGGGTCCTTCCTTACCTCCTGCTTTTAGCAGGAGTTAAGTACGGGACCTACAAAGGTACTTCGGAGGTAATTACGGTACCGTAATTTACGGTGCCGTAATTACCTCCTTCCCTCCAACCCTGGAATGGCCCGGTAATTACTCCATTCACCATGCCGGATTTGGGACGGTTTCGGAGGCAACCAATGTGCTAATTACTCCATGGTTACCTCCAAACCCGGAATGAGGCCCTTTGACACTGGCGCTACAAGCCTTCCTAAAAACTGGATTTGAAACTTTGGAGGTCTGTAATGTCTGATTTGGACTTTAAGGGAGGATGTGTGAGTGCACTATGGCGGTGGCTAGTTTGCTCTTAGCCAACTGATAGCTATGGTACCTATCCAAAAGTACACATAATTGGAACCTCCTCTGCCCTAGCAAGTGTGAAATAGTTTTTTTCTTTTTCTTTGCTGATATTGTTTTTCTGAATGGAGGAGTTTTCTTGTTCTGATGGCAGAAAGGTATGATTATTAAACCATGTGCCTAAAAAATAAAAATAAAAATAAAATATAAAGGCACAAGGGTAGGCAGCACCCATATAGTGTAACCGACTTTAAGATTAATCGCTGACTGTATCTGATTCGGGGCTCCAAAATTCCAAAGAGGCCAAGAAAAGAGAAAAAAGAAATCCCCAAGAATTAAGGAAGTGCCAAGTAGTGGCATTCAGGAAATGTACAGTCAACTCCAACCATAATATGTAGAAAGAAGATCCAGCCCCCATAGGAACAAAATGAGGCAAACAGTACTCAAGTGATCCCGCACTCTTCAACCAGTGTCACCATCCTGAGGTTTTGTTGAAGGCACAGTCTTCAACAGCTTCTCTGCCCCTTCAATATCTCAGAAGAGGTACTCCTTCCCATTCCAAGTCACCGTAAGCTCGGCCGGATGGAGCAGGCCCGATTTGACCCCACTCTCCAGAAAAGCTTTCTTTGTGACATTTAGGGCCCAGCATTTCTTGTTATTGGCTGGAGAGAGATTAGGAAAACATTGATCCTATGATCTTGATATAGCACTGATTTCTTGGCCGCTGCCACCTTTAGGATCCTCTCTCTGTCCTGGAATCACTTAGGCGCACCAGCAGCAGGGGACACACCTTTGCGCTCTGGATCCAGCTAACTTGAGCCTATAGCATTTTTCAACCGATAAAGTGTCATCATACACATAGAGATCAAGATGCTCAGGAAGCCATGTTGAAACTAAACCTATCGGGTCGTCGTCACCTTCTGCACCCTCTGGGAGGCCAATGATACGCAGTTGGGATGCATGCATTGTGTTTTCCACAAGTTAAAGCCTCTTATCTGTCACCCTGCTGCCTTTCACCACCAACTCCATTTATTTGCTGATTTTCTGCACCAGAGGGAGTGGTTGTCGCATTGCACATCCAGCTCAGTGGTCTTCAGCTCCAGAGTAGATGTTCTTGTTTCCAACAGGGCCACTTTCTCTGTTAGTTTGTCCAGTTTACCCGCCAACAACAGCATTGACTGTTCTATGTACCCTAGCGCTGTCATGTTGGCGTCCTGGGGTGGAGGCTTCTCCTGAGTATGTTGCCAAATATGGGGTGCAAAAAAATCAGCATCCTCCACAACGCTTATCTTCTTTAACTTTCCCGTTGCCATTTCTCTCCGCCTCTGTTTAATGGCTGGTCTCCCAGCAAGCCCTTTAGGGCAGCAAACTGCCCACTTATCATCCACAGCCGCACAGCGGGTAGAAAGCAAGGGAGGAATAGGATAGTGCTCTAGCCTAACCACAATACTCCAGAGTGCAGGCTCGCCCTTCTCATTAGCCCGTCTGGCCACTGTATGCCAGAGCTCAGTGATGGGCTGCCCATAGTTCATTGAAGCCAAACCGAAAAAACCCTCTTTTCCATGGTCCATGTAATCCAAGCCGAAGCCATGTCCTGTCATCCAGGCGCAGGGACAAATCCTGCACCAGATCGGTGCACAGTGAGGCCATCAGCAGTCTTATAGCTATGGGCTTCGGCACTCCGGCTGTCATCTGGATCAATGGTTCCAGGGTCAGAGCTGGGGTTGGTGTGCTGCACGGCAAGGGACCCGACCCTCGCCAGACTTGGAGAGAGATGATCCAAGCAGTACAATGATGTAATTCCAACGTGGCACCCTCCTCGACTCCCACGGCACACACTCGGAGTGCACCCTCGCAGCTCCTGCAATCTCACTCTGTGGGTATGCCTGGCATCACTCGTCACTGCCAAGAAGCTGGTTCCGGGGCAGCCAATCAGCCAGATTTTCGGGCCATCACTGAACCATGGAGGGGGCAATTTTCAGGGTTTCTTCACACAGTACGATGGCTCCTTCTGATCAGGGCCAACAGTGCGATCTAATATACATTGGAAAATGCAAACGAGAAATCCGTCAATGGATCTACGTACACAAATCTTGCATCAAAAAAGAAGTGGAAGATAAACCGATTGTTGCACACTTTAAAGCAAAGAAACACCTTCACATAGACCTTTTTTGGTTTATCATTGAAACGGTAGAAAAATCCTTATAGAGGGGGCAACCGTAATATGATGCTACGTCGCCTAGAACAAAAGTGGATCTACCGCTCGGATAATGTAAAGAAAGGCCTCAACATTTCAATGGAGTGGAATTTGTTTTTCAACTAAATCACACTTCTGTGCTTTCATTGTGAGACACAACAACCCTACCTTGTTTGTGCTCAAGAAGCCCCTGTTGTAATTCATCAACACCAGTCTATAAACTAATGTTTACATTAATCTGTGTAAAACTTTCCAAATGTAATTAGACTTCTGTTACTAGGAATGATTCTATTCTGTAATCTGTCTCTACAATATGGGATATGTAGATCTGTCTTTTCTCCCCTTTGTTTATTTGGTAGAAATGTGACTATGCAATTTGTTGTTCTTATTTGTTCATCTCCACAGTTTGTTTTCCTCTCATTACAGTGACATTGTTTATGTAAATGAAACTAAATGTTCTTTAGCGCTATAGACAACTGTCTCTATTTTAAATGACTTTGTGATTTGTTGGATTTTGATCTATACTTGTGCTCCATGCCCTTCAGGTGTCAGCTAGTGGGTCATTTTCCACAGCCAACTGTACAAATGCGAGTAACTCGCATGCTATTAATGTCATTTTTAACCTGAAATACGGAACACTTTGTCTGCATGCTTAGATACAGCAAATATGCTAATGGCTTTTAGGACACTGCACACGCTAAATACTATTTTTTATTCATATCCCATCATGAACCCTTAATTCACCCCTTAGTTCTAAATGATGAATCAATTTCAAATGTCTTAAGGAACCTCTGCCCGACACTGCTCCATTTTGCTGCAATACATAAAGTTATTCAAATTACAATGTCCCGCTCTCGGCACGTCTGCACATACGCGAAGCTTTAGGAACCCAACAAGGTGAGTTTTGTTGTATATTCTTTCTAAATAATCAGTTAGCCACTACTTGGGCTTCGCTTTAGCGTTTAGCACACGGTTCTTTCACTAACTCTGTTACACGCCACGGCGCGTCGTTAGTGAGCAAGTTATCCTCTGTTCCCAATCTTAAAAGCACGGCCTGCATTGTTTGAGCGTCACTAGTTACCGACAGCTCTATAAGCTCCCACATCTGTTCCGTACCTCACCAACAAGCGCACCAGGCTTTCCCTGAATAACCCTTTGCGGTTTTAACCTTCTAACAGCGCTGGTCTGTAATTCACTTTGCAATACTTGCCGTCGATGTTCACACGGAACTAATTAACACTACTTGCCCTGTTCCTCCTAGTTTTGTTATGCAACCAGTACTAGACACGTTTTAAAAATCTTTTCAATAATGCACTTTTTCGTGCTCCTTCCTAGGACGACCTACTAGCGTCCATTGGTGCCTCAGCCTCCAAGCAAGACAACTGAGCCCACATCTAATACTGGATGGTTACTAATTCACCAACAGACGGTCAAGTAGACCGTGTTGTCGGTCCCCAATCGTGGACCACACAGAACATGTCACACTACATGCATGACCTATATATTTTCGTCAGGCAATTAACTACCTTCCTTTGCCACTGCTATTCAGTGCTCACAACTATAGCTTTTGGTCCTACTCATAATTCCTGTCGCTATTACTATAGGTAGTTTCTGTGTACCAGATACTGTACGCAAGACAGTCTCAATCTTACCTCTCATCCCAAGATGTCACTAATGGCTGAAAGGTGAGGGCTCTACCTATTCTTTTTTATTCCCTTATTAATAATGGTACAATCACACCCTTTTTTAATTCGAACCTCCCTTGTTTTAAATATCTAGATAAATACTGGTACATCTAACAATCTTCACGTTATCCTAAAGAAAGCTCGGAGCTCCTGAAAGCCATTTTCCATCTATAAGATTTTAATGGTCGCAATATCCACATCCGAGCTAGAAACACCAATCTGTGTCGACAGTTAAAATGTGTTTGGAATTTGTTACTACACATTAATCTATCTTTTTGCATTAAATATCCATGATAAGACACAAGTATATCTGTCATTTTGGTTGACGATAGTAACCGCTTGTTTTCTTTTCTTTTAATATGCTGTTTTTTCAATTAAAAGTTTTATCTGTACAATTATGAGTGTGATCTCCAATAGCTAGATCTAATAATCACTAGCTTCGAATAGGTTCCCCACTTCACGTTAAAGGGAGGGGTAGCCTGGTTTCTATTTCTTTCCTCCTTCTGATCAGGGCCTAACCTCGCTCAGGGGAGCTTCACTGTAGGGCACAAGCACCCCCCGATATTTGTTAATTTTTAACCATTGAATTTTTAACTTTTGCGCTATAAAGTGTTTTGTATGGTGAAAGGCTTATGATTAGGTCTAGCACCATAATAATAACACAGAATAAAATATGAAGAATTCCTTTAGAGAGTATGCACATAGACATCCAATCGCTGGGAGAAAGAAGGTCGGCGAACAAAGACACCATTGTAGAGGGCACTGAGATCGCTAAGCTTCAAGGAGATCTAGCTGCATTACAAAATCCAGCGGTCCACCTTTTGGATAAATGTGAAGACCACTCGAGAAGAGGTAACCTAGGACTGAAGGCAGTTAAGGAGGAACTTGAGGGAACAGATCTACAGGGATTCCTTCATGACTTCTTTGAAGCTATCCTCCCAGAAAATCGTGAAAAAGATGTCTCCATGGACAGAAGCCACAGAGTGGGGCCCACATCCAACCAACCAGGTGACAGGCCGAGAGACATATCGGTAAAAGCTCAAATATTTTGCAGGCTTCAGTAAAAGCCTGCAAAAGAAGGGTTTCTATCCGATACCAGGAATAACCCATTTGTATATTAAAGGCATCAGTGTAAGAATTTTCCAGGACATAGCAGCATGCACACTGATGAAACACAGAGGATATAAAGAAGTGACAGACCAACTATGCTCACATAAGATACCATATAGATGGGTTTTCCTATGCAGCCTGGCCTTCACGCATAATGAAAGTCTTAACCGTGGAGGCAGGTTGCTCGATAATTGGTATTGATAAAGCAAGGCCAACATTTATGACCCCTGAACAGGTAGGCCAGAGATCTTGAGGAAAGAAATAGACATAAGCGACTAGAGGCTGGGGGGATAAAAAGCACAGGCGCTAAGCCAATAAGGATTGAGTGCTTATAACTGCTGTTGAGTAGGGTAGAGTGCGGTTAGAAAAAGCTTGTATTCCTTGAAGGAGACAAGTCATGGACACTGCTCGAACTGAGAGATGTATTTGCAGAGTAACAACACTGTTAAAAAGAGGTCCATTTGGATCTCAAAGAATTTAGAGGCAGACAGAATTCACCAGTTTAATGCAAGAACGCCAGGGAGGGTCATGGTGAGCATGTTGGGTTAGGACTAACTTTGCTAAATATGGTAATTCTCTTATTGGGGATGGACGAGAGGGGAGAAGGGATGGGGACTAGGGGAGTTTAAACTGTTTGATACTGTTATACTCATTTCTACTGTGCCTTTTGGATCACAGACTAAGCTCAGTAGGTTAATTATACTTGATACTCTCCACTGAAGTGTCTGACATTTAACATTAGGGGACCCAACTCCCATAATAAGAAGGCTCACCTATTTTATCTACTAAAAAAGAGGAGTAAGGAGTGGCCTTCTTTTAGGAGACACCTGATGCCAAATGATTCATTTCAGTTACATCACACAATGTTTCCACAGATTTTCCAATCATCTGCCCAAGTGTAGATACTGCAATCATCATACAGAGGGCTGGACCTAAGTGATGCATGGAGGTTCCACCACCTATCGGACCCATGTTAGTACACATGCTGTATTTGACCATAGTTTGGTCAGCATGGAGTTATCGCTATCCCGAGAGAACAGAGGAAAGGGCCCCTGGACTCTACCAAAACGCATACTGAGAGACAAGTTGGTAGTGCAGAATGTCACTAAACTGATCAGTGAATTGCTCATGCTCTACTGTGGCCACCTCATACCAACAATATGTAAAAGCTGCCATACAAGGCCTATTATTAACAGGGGCTAACAAGCTCGGCCGAATCACGGGAAAGGTCTTAGATAATTTGCAAAGAGAAATGAAGGCGTTCGAACAAGACTATGTGAGGACAGGGACCAAAAGGATACATAAGAAATTGCAGGAGAGATGCAAAAAATGAACAATGCTCCAGAAGAGCAGAAAGAGCATTGCTTGGCCTTAGAAGGAAATTCTATGAGAAAGGAAGCAAGCCTGCATTACCTCTAGTCAACGCTCTCCGTAATAAGCACCAGAAACATCATATTACAACAATTACATACCTGATTTTGTCCTGTTCTTTATATTGTTTCCTCCATGCATGTTCTAGCTTCTGGTTTGTTTTCCTCGAAGCCTGAAGTTGATGGGTAAACCATTTTGTTACCTATTTATTTTGGGGGTGAAAAGTTGCTTCTGTGCTATGGAGTCTAGGGCTTCTGTTATCCATTTTTGAAGCATCTCCATTATTGCCTCTGGTGGGAGTGTATCCAGGAGATCGTTTTGCGATTTTGCGGTTTCCAATAGGGTGTAGAGTTCTGCTGTCTTGGAGGATTTCCAGTTTCTTGTCTTGATTGGAGCTAGGTTTTATGTGGGCGACACATATTCACACTGAAGTGTGAATCACAAAAGAAATCATAAGGTGCTTGCTCCAGAGAATATGGATTGTGAGAGCAGTTGAAGTTAGACTTTCTTTGCAGACAATTACATCCAATGTGTGTCCAGCAGCTTCACCATTTGTCGTAGGTGCATGCTGACTTGATGGTAGGTGAGTGATTTGGTAGAGTTGCTATTCACCTCTTCGAACCAGCTGCTAAAGTCTCCTAGTATGATCACGTGTTTCTACTGGGATGCTGGTTATGCTGTCTGTGACAGTCGGGTTATATGTGGTTCGTCTGCAAATGCGTAAGAAGGGGAGATTGGTCCAATGATCCAGTTCAAGGTCAAGGAAATGTAGTTCACAGTCAGGGATATTTTGCGATGGTGCAGCTGGGATTCCTAGGCACTCTTCCTAAGCTGCACCTGGACCCCCCTCTTTTTCCTTCTTGGTTGGTTTCCCTGAGTTTGAAGTTGCTAGCGAGAAATGTGTGTGCAACTACCCACAAGTCATTCATTAGCCAGGTTTCTGTGAGGAAAAGCATTATCTATGTGCTATGTTTCGACATTGCTCATGTGTTGCTCAGAGTTCAATGAACATTCTTGTTTTCCGGGTTCTGTTTATCTATTAGAGGTTGCATCGTTAGGGTGATTGCCCCTTGGTTGGTCGTGCCATTTGGTCCATTGATTGACTTTGGTTTGAGGGGTGAGTGGGGAACTTTGTTGTTTCTGCTTCTTCGTTGAGGAGGTTGAGTAGGTTGTGATTAGGGTCAATGTTGCTTTTGCAGTTGGATACGATTCTGATCCTTCATTGAGGAGGTTGAGTAGCTTGCCAAAGTGGCATATGATAAAGATGGCAAGGTATCCAAATGGCAAAAAAATCCCTGTGGCCAATTCTCAAAGTGGCAACAAATCTCAATGGTAAACTATCAAAGTGGCAGATGCCATAGTGGCAAAATATCACAGTGGTGAAATATCACAGTCACAAATGATCAAAGTGGTCAAATGTCTCTGTTGCAAACTTTCCCAGTGGCCAGTTGTCAAAGTGACAACACATCTAAGTGGTAAACCATAAAGGTGGCAGATACCACAGTGGCAAAGTATCAAAGTGGGAAATATTACAGTGGCAAACTATCAAAGTGGGAAATATCACAGTGATAAATATCACTGTGGCAAACTGTTCAAGTGGGAAATATTACAGTTGTAAATTATCAAAGTGGGAAATATCACAGTGGTAAATGATCAAAGTGGAAACATATTACAGTTGTGAAATATCACAGTAGCAAATGATCAAAGTGGAAGTTATCATATCAAAATGGCAAATTATCAAAGGGGCAAATCCACAGTGGCAAACTATCAAAGTGGAAAATATAACAATGCTACATTATCTTAAATTGCATAATATCACAACAGAAAACTATCAAAGTGGCAAAATATCAAAGTGACAAGCTATCAGAGGGCAACATCTAAGAATGGCAGCCCATCAAAAGCAAAATCTAAAAATGCCAAACTATCAAGGTGACACAACATCTGAATGGCACACTATCAAAGTGGCAGAAATCCCACAGTGGCAACCTGTCTTAGTGGTAAAATATCACAGTGGCAAACTATCATAGTGGCAGAAATATCACAGTGGCAAACAGTCAAAATGGGCAAATATCACTGTGGCAAGTAATCAAAGTGGCAAAATACCACAATGGTAAAACTATAAAAATGGCAAAGTAGGAAAATATCACAGTGGAAAATTATCAAAATGTCATTATTGAAATGGCAAACTATCAAAGTGGCCGACTATCAGAGTGACAAACTGTAAGAGTGTCCAACTATCACAGTGGGCAAATATCACAGTGGTGAGTTATTCACTGTGCGGCCCCTTACCTTAATGCTGTGTGGCCCCTTGGCACAGGGTAGAGGGTGTTGGAGAGCAGGTCAAGAGTCCAAGGAGAACTATGAAAGTCTGATTTGAGGGGCAGAGAATTATGTTGTTGTGTGAATGTTAGAAGGGACATGCTGACGGTTTTAGTATTGCATTGCAATGCAACAAACATTGACCGTTCCTTGCTACTCTTCTGCATTTATCTGTGAGGGCTCGGTGTCTCCTACACTAGCAATGAAGTCACCAGAATTCAGAAAGTTTTATCTCTTGTGACAGAATGGAGCAATGGGCAAAGAGATGCCCGCACCAGGCCAGAAGAGCATGCTTCTGGGAAAAAAGACAGGAACGGAAGTGACAGCAAAAACGAGAATTGGTCAAGAAAAACGATCTAAAAAACACAGCAGCAATCAACAATTAAAGGTACATGAGGCTAGGCAGCATTGCCAGGTGTAGGGGATGGAGCGATCATGCCTTAATTCAAAATGTGAAATCTTATATTGTTTATTTATCACTTGTCTGGTGTGTTGGGCTTTTACATACCATTACATATGCCTGCTACACACAGGTATGAACTCGGTAACTGGTATTATTACTTCACAACTTATATCCTCAGTTGGAGTTATTTTGTTGTTAATGGTGATGGAAGCAGACGGGCACTCAGGAGATGTCATTGCAGACTGATGAATATATTGTAAGGTCATGAAACCTGGATCAGCTCATTGGCCAGAACATGAATACTCTGTGCAAGCTATTTCACTCTGAGCATGTTTGCTCTGTCTGTTGCATTCTGGTAGAGTACTGCATTTTACTTTGGTTTGGAATGATATTGGAACGTCTTATTATAGGGGTTAGTGCTATCATTCTCTGTCGGCAGCAATGAGTGTGTTAAAACATCTTACAAATGATGCCTAACTTTGTCTCGATGTCTGACATGATGTGTGATCTTGATCCAGAGGCAGGAAAGGGTTGAGTCCTGGACTATATGAGATTATCGACTAACTAATGAATGCTCCCAATATTCAAATTATTCATCCCATCATAAAAGATATTCTGCCCTTCTAGATGTAAAACAATCCTTCTCAAATTCATTATGCCAGAAAACAAATGAAGTTTTAGTTTCGTGGAAGGAAAAAATTGGCTTTTGATTGCTCCATTTTATCCCAGACAGTCCATAGGGTCCTAGGACGCTAAAGCCGCTATATAAGAATCACTTTTCACCACATCAGGTGTCTGCAAGCTTTGGCTCTCCTAATGTGTTGGCCAACAACATCCATCAGTTCTAGCCAGCGCATCCCTGGGAGGATAGCTCAGGGTCAATGCGTTTGTCTTGGAAGCAAAATAATGCAGAGCAGAGCAACACAGGTTAGAATCCCGGTCCTGTGCTTAGAGACTGGTGTCTGTAAAGAAATATGTATTAATGAATTAGTCGAAGTTGGGCAAGATGGGAGCTGCAATCCAAAACATCTGGAGAGCGCATGTTACAGGCCCTTCAATACAGGCCATTGCATAATGGATCGACTTCAATCCTCTGTCAACATACAGGGAAAAGTTTCTAGTTATGTTCACTTGCACTTGTTTACATGGAAGGTACTACCCACGGGGAATGTGACGCTGTAGGCTTAAGTTTAATTGTCTGATTTTACATTTTTGGATCTTCAAGACTGGTAGTGTATCCAATCGTTTAAAAATAATGTGCTTAATAGGCAAAATATATCTTTATAAAAATAATGAACATTCTTTGATCAATCTATGCTGTGCAGAGAGATGACTGAGTCTGAAGAGTGAGGATGGTACGCAGTGAGTTTATATAAATCACATTTCTGTACACTGGTTACTTCTTCTGGATTTGAATTGTAGCCTACAAAACCTACATGAATGTTGAAAAAGTGTATATTTTACATATACGCACATTCTAGGGGACCACGATCTGTAAGCCTTTTATGGGGTCATTTTACACTATTCTACAACAATGGAAATATATCAACATCGCATTCTGCAAACAATGATCCCTATCCATTTGAGGTTGACCTTACCTTCAGGATCTGGGATGTCGCATTTCTCAGTCAGTTCCCCATTGGCTTCCAATGTGGGCTGTTCTCTGAAACCGTTCACTGCAGAGTCAAGTGTTTTATCTTTTTCATCATCATCCGTAGTGGCTGCATCGATTAAAATCTGAACCTTGCTCTGTAGTGACTCTGCTCTTTTTTGGACGCTCTCCGGCACTATGACCTCCTCTTCGACTGTCAGCATCTCTGGATCAGAAAGACTTTGCAGCCTCTCTTTTTTGGGAGGAACTGGCGTGTCGACTTTGTTGTCCAGCTGTACGGAGGGGATTCTAACGGGAAGTCTGGATTTCTTGGAGTGCCTAACCGGGCTTCGGTTCTCCTCATTGCCATTGTGCCTTCCATTGCTCTCGGCAAATGCGTTGTTTTTGGACAATGCTGGGCCCTTGCTTCTGCCATAGGTGGACCTAGGGGCAGAGGAAGAAGTGGCCCCTTTCCTTGAATGCGGTACATGTATATAGAGGGGCTCATCCTCACTGGAAGACGGTGTCACTGCCCTTTTGAAAGGGTATCTTGTTCGGTGCGGAAGCTCAGCAAATCCCTTCTCCTCCCCCTCCTGACTCTTATCTGAGTGCACAGAGATAGAGCGGTTCAAAGGAAAAAAATGCCGCCCGTTGGAGTCAGATGAGTTTTGTTTCTCGACTGACTCCACGTCATTTGCATGATTTACTGTGCCAACATCGGCCCCCTTTTCCCAAAAGCTTTTCAGGGTCTTGAAGTGGTCGCGGTCTACAATGGTTTCCTGATCCTTTGGTTTATCTTTCAATGAAAACACTGTGAAGTGTGACCCTTGTTTGAGGATGTTGTTGCTTTCAGCGTCTGGTGAAGACAAACTTGAATTTGTGAGCGACTCGGTTTTCACGGCACTGGCATCGCACCGGCCAAAGTTGTTCAGAACCACCTCCGGCTTAGGCAACACTTTACTGGGTTTCTGTTTGACTGGTATTTTGCTGAAAATGTGCCTTTCTTCTGTTGGCCCTTTCTTCGATGTTGTGTCAACGTGGAGGTCCCATTGAGGGGAAGGATTGATCTGGACCACTTCTTTTTCACAAACCTTAGTATGTGAAGCCAAAAGGATATCATGACCTGATGAATATAAGACATATGCAGGTTATTCGAGAAACATATGTGTTAAATTACTAGTGTATTAATAGGGAATATGTTTTAATTCATTTCTTACATTTTAAATGAAAAGTTTGATTTGCGAAACATAAGAAATTGGCATCATTGGTTACAGCAATTCTAAATTAGGGGTTCTCTAATATTTTAGGGTCATCTCACTATTCTTGTGGTAGCTCTGGTACCAGGACCCCTAAGGAACTTCACATTGGCCTCCAGCCACACTGGAAAGAACTTCAATTAACTAACTGTAGAAATAGTAAAGTGGTGTATGTCATCATCTCGGTCTCGGGAGGATAGCTCAGGGGCAACATGCTCGCCTTGGAGGCAAGACGACACGGGTTGATCACCGGATCTGCACTTAGAAACCTCTGGGTATTAAGCGCGTTATAAATAACCTATCATATCACATCTGCCCTTCTAGTTTGTGGTACATATGCGTGAACATGAAGAAGATTAAGGTCAGGCTGGGAAAACACACGAGTTGCATGCATAATGCTACTCTGACAATCTCTCTGCTAAAACATTTGCTTAAGAAAGCCAATTCTGTTCACGAGAAGTTCTAGTTAATGTTGACATCTTTGGATGTAGAAACAAACAAGGAAAATAGAGTTTTCGAATTGGAATAATGCCTTATCTTCAAGACCAGAGCAAATGAAATAGGAGTCAATGTTGATGTTGTCTGGGTACAGCACATTGATGTGTCTGCACTGGTGTCTCCTTCCCAGGTTGCTTATCGATTGCCCAGCCCACCCCCACCTACAGCGTACCTGAACAAAGTTACACAGTTTCAATGGAACGCATCAGGATTTCAGTAAGTCACCAAACTTTTAGAAATTCTGATTCATAAACATTTATATATATATGTCCCTAAACCTGGCACATTTTGCTTAATTTTGAATGGGTGTAGCTTGTTTGTTGATGCAGCTCTTTTACATTGTGTTATATTTAATTAACCAGGCATAAACACCCTTACAATTTTTTTAAAATTCAATTGTGAGCCATTTTCAGTGAAATGGCAAATGTGGTCATATGTTGTTTGGCCATTTTAGTGACATCAATGCTCTAGATGTGTATCTTTCTACCTCTGTTTCATGACAGTCAGCCATTTGGGAGAGTGACGGGTTCGTTTTACTAGCAATACGGCCACCTCTGCTCCATTATGTTTGGCCATCCTTAAGCGTGACAGTCTACCTTTTGGCGACCACGAAACAACTTGCAAAACACATGCATTTCAGGTGAGACTTTCTCTCAACGTCATCCTGCTCTCCTCTACATCTTCCCCGGGGCTGACTTTTTTAAGCATAGCTTCTTTTTTGGGGGACACATTTTTTATTTTTTATATTTTCGTTTAGATGGATGCAATACTAAAACATGCATTCCCCCTTTTTGTTTTTTTTAACTTATAGATGAATATGGATTCCCAACACAATACTCAGCTTTGCGTAAGCTGCCATCCATTTTTAATACAATGTTTTTAAGAAGTGTTTTAATGTAGTATTTTATTCATGTGTGGATACATTTTGGTCACCTCTTTCCATATTGAGTCATGAGTTGTACGTACCCTATAGCATTCCCAGGTGAGCATCCCTCTGCATGGCAGACAGTTGTGTTGTGTTTAATATCTACACAAATTCCATCATTCCCTACTTTGAATTTTCTCTCTCCCCCTGGTCCATGTTTACACTTAAGATACCTCGGGGAGAGATGGTCACTGTATTTTTCTTGATTAATATTCATTTGTGGTCTAAGTGAGGGATTGACATTTTGCATATAGCAAATTGTTTTCTAATGTAAAGTCTATGCTGGCAATATAACTTATTTTATGTACTATCATGTAAATCGAGGTTGTTTTTGTTTGGTTACCACATCACCTTCACTTGCCACTGACGAAGGCCCGTCACTTTGTCAGAAAACAAAACATGTAGGGCTTTTTGCACAGTCCTAAGTAAGTACACGTTTTTTTCATTGATTTCATGATTGTGTTTCTCATTTCATATAATAATGTAAGAACCCATTTTATTTCTTTGTGATGCACAGTTTTACTATGTTATATGAGTTATAATTGACTCCAAAGAAATGTGTCATTTGGTGATTTGGGGATGTTCATTTAGCGACATTAAGAGAATTGAAATATTGGCCTTTCTTTCGTTAATCATACAGAGTTCATCCGAGTCTCACATTGTCATGTTTTCTTTGTACCTTGCCGCATGACTTTATTGTTGATTTTCAGGCTACCGTCTCAAATTCATTTACTACACCAACATTTTAGAACTCCCTTTTGCATTGAGAGCATGGTTGTTCATTGTCCATGTAGAAATGGCTGCTCCACTATAGCATTACTACAGATTAGTACCTGGTGCTGATGCAACGGGAAACACTGAACGTGGATTGGCTCAATTGCGAGCCATACCACAGTGTAATTCCGTTTACGCATCGGCGTGCATCTCGCGCCGGGTCTCAAAGCCTCCTTTCTCATCTCCCCATTCATTACTATGGATCAACTTGGCCCAAAATGGCACCCTGTTGATCCGTAGTAATAAAGCAGTACGTGCATTCTAGCCTCTATAGAACTAACGCGTACTGCACCGGCCCCCTTTTCAAACGGCGAAACAAATGCTGTTTTAAAAATATAACACCACCATTAGTATCCTGGGGTAAAAACACCCGGAAGACTAATGGCAATAAGCCCCTCACTGGAGGGCATTACAGGCTAATGGTAATGCTCTGGGGCCTTCGTTATGGCCCCTCGCTATGCTCGGGCCTATAACTATGGGCCCGGGGGCATTACCTTAGGCAGTAATGGCCCGCCGGCAAGGGGCTTATTGCCAGAACATGCCATGCTGCAAGAAAAGTATTGGGCAGGAGGCCAAGCCTTTCACTACTTCTTCAGCCAGCAAAACACTGCCAGTTCTGTCCTGAACGTATGCTATTTTATGTAATCATTTTGGTTAGTTAAGAGGGCTCTCTTTTTTTTTTTTTTAAACTCTTTATTAACATTTTGGATAACACCCCAAAGTACCAACCCCTCCCCACTCCTCCCCGCACAGTCAAACTTAACAGCTGGGCCCAAGGGATCGTTATTCGCTCTCCCTCCGTCTCAGGCTCCCTTCCCCGCAGGACCGTTAGCTCCGCCACCCCGCACCTCCGCACATCTTTCCGCCATTGACCAATCAATGGGCCCTGTAAGAGGGCTCTCTTAATGATAGAAAAAGGTTGTACAAATGGCATACATATGACATATATTTATATATTATGCATAAGTGGCATATACCATAACAACAAAGGTAAAGTCAAGCGATAATAGCAGAGGCAAGAAAGAGAAACACACATTTCAAAAGCGTTTAGTTAATTACATTTACCTTTCTCAGTTTGTTGCGAATTATCTGTCGCCACAAAGGGACTCAATCCGATGCCGCTGTCTGCAGGCGAAATTTCCGTCAGGCTGTATTTCTTTTCACAGAAGGGAAGGATGCGAGGAAAAGGGGAAGAAACATCATAAAATGAATTATGCTCCAGGGGTGGCAAAATCGTACTAACATTACCATTATTTTACCCTATGAATATTTAGGTAGCGCTTAACGCGTCCAAGTGTGAGATCATAAAAACAGCATGCTACCAACTCCCGGAACTGCTACACAAGTATGATCCAAGATAATAGCAGATCCCAGCAAGGGTGCACGACGTGTGTCTGTATGTCAAATTGTGTTTTTTTCAATAATTCCGTGGTGCAACAATGTCACAGACAATGCTGTTTTGCTCACAGAATGGTGCAGATGCCAGTGTTTTGAAATCGACGTTTCAAAAAGTGCATGTACGTTGCTGGCAACCGAATACACTTGGAGTTATTGGCTAAAGATACTTCCAGAGAAAAGAAAATAGAACTTAGATTTGAAGGAGCTGATTCACAGAAACGTTTTATGATGGTGCAAACCCATAAGAAAACGCTCTGTGAATCAGGCCCTAATTGTTTAAATAATTGTGGGTTTGTGCCTGTCCACTACAGAGCCTGTATTGAGCGACACGTCTGTTGAGTATACGCCACAGGACTCTGCACGATTCATACTCCATTTCATTTATTTCGAGAGCATGCACAAAATTACAAATGAGCTTACAGCGGGCATGGTCGGACAATGTTAATGCAGCAGAAGTAAATCCTGCCAGAATGTACTTATTATCCAAGATTGGTTTAACGAGTGCTATTTTGTTTTAGGCAATGCTAATTGTATATAAAGGTTTTTAATCAAGACACTTTGGATAAGAGCACTCACTGCAAACAAAACAAATGTTTTCATCAACATTTCACTTAAGAGTATATTAGCCTTTACTCTATCGTTCTTCTGTTTGGTGCTGTTTCGATGAAGCTTGCCTGTCTTCGGGAGCTTTCTTTGCCTGTCCTCAGCAGCTTCACTTTCCTGTCCTCAAGAGGATTCTTTCCTGTCTTCAGGAGGTTCCTTTGTCTATCCTCAGGAGCTTCACCTACCTGTCTCCAGGACCTTGTTTTGCTGGTCCTCAAGAGATTCCTTTGCCTGTCCTCAAGAGATTCCTTTGCCTGTCCTCAAGAGATTCCTTTGCCTGTCCTCAAGAGCTTTCTTTGCCTGTCTTCAGGAGCATCCTTTGACTCTCTTAGGGAGCTTCATTGTCTGTTTTCAGGAGCTTCCTTTGCCTGTCTTCAGAAGCCTTCTTTGCCAGTCTTCCGGAGCTTCATTTAGCTCTCTTGAGGACATTCCTTTGCACGTACTCAGGAGCCTTTGCTACCTGTCCACATGACCTTTGTTTGCCTGTCCTCAGCAGCCTCCTTTGCCTGTTTTCAGGAGCCTCCTTTACCTGTCCTCAGGAGCTTCATTTGGCTTGCTTCAGGAGCTTCCTTTGCCTCTCCTAAGGAGCTTTCTTACCTGTCCCCAGGACCTTCCTTTGTCTGTCTTCAGGAGCTTCCTTTGCATTGCCTGTCTTCAGAAGCCTTCTTTGCCAGTCTTCCGGAGCTTCATTTAGCTCTCTTGAGGACATTCCTTTGCACGTACTCAGGAGCCTTTGCTACCTGTCCACATGACCTTTGTTTGCCTGTCCTCAGCAGCCTCCTTTTCCTGTTTTCAGGAGCCTCCTTCACCTGTCCTCAGGACCTTCCTTTGTCTGTCTTCAGGAGCTTCCTTTACCTGTTCCTCAGTAGCTTTCATTACCTGTCCCCAGGACCTTTGTCTGTCCTCAGAAGCTTCCTTTCTTTGCTTATTTATAGGAGCTTCCTTTACCTGTCCTCAGGAGCGTTTGTTACCTGTCCTCAGGACCTTCAGTGTCCTGTCCTCGGCAGCCTCCTTTGCCTGTTTTCAGGAGCTTCCTTTGCCTGTCTTCAGAAGCCTTCATTGCCTGTCTTCAGGAGCTTCCTTTGCATTGCCTGTCTTCAGAAGCCTTCTTTGCCAGTCTTCCGGAGCTTCATTTAGCTCTCTTGAGGACATTCCTTTGCACGTACTCAGGAGCCTTTGCTACCTGTCCACATGACCTTTGTTTGCCTGTCCTCAGCAGCCTCCTTTTCCTGTTTTCAGGAGCCTCCTTCACCTGTCCTCAGGAGGTTCATTTGGCTTGCTTCAGGAGCTTCCTTTGCCTGTCCTAAGGAGCTTTCTTACCTGTCCCCAGGACCTTCCTTTGTCTGTCTTCAGGAGCTTCCTTTACCTGTTCCTCAGTGGCTTTCATTACCTGTCCCCAGGACCTTTGTCTGTCCTCAGAAGCTTCCTTTGCTTATTTATAGGAGCTTCCTTTACCTGTCCTCAGGAGCGTTTGTTACCTGTCCTCAGGACCTTCAGTGTCCTGTCCTCGGCAGCCTCCTTTGCCTGTTTTCAGGAGCTTCCTTTGCCTGTCTTCAGAAGCCTTCTTTGCCTGTCTTCTGGAGCTTTATTTAGCTCTCTTGAGGACATTCCTTTGCACGTACTCAGGAGCCTTTGCTACCTGTCCCCATGACCTTTGTTTGCCTGTCCTCAGCAGCCTCCTTTGCCTGTTTTCAGGAGCCTCCTTTACCTGTCCTCAGGAGCTTCCTTTGTCTGTCTTCAGGAGCTTCCTTTACCTGTTCCTCAGTAGCTTTCGTTACCTGTCCCCAGGACCTTTCTTTGTCTGTCCTCAGAAGCTTCCTTTGCCTGTCTTCAGGAGCTTTCTTACCTGAACCCAGGACATTCCTATGTCTGTCTTGAGGAGCTTCCTTTGCCTGTTCTCAGGAGCCTTCGTTACCTGTCCCCAGGACCTTCCCTGGTATGTCTCAAGGGCTTTCTTTGCCTGTCCTCAGGAGCTTTCATTACCTGTCCCCGGGACCTTCCTTTGTCTATCCTCAGGAGCTTCCTTTGCTTATTTGCAGGAGCTTGCTTTACCTGTCCACAGGAGCTTCATTTGGCTCTCTTCAGGAGCTTCCTTTGCCTGTACCCATGCACTTTTGCTACCTGTCCCCAGGACCATTGATTGCCTTTCCTCAGCAGCCTCCTTTGCCTGTTTTCAGGAGCTTCCTTTACCTGTCTTCAGGATCTTAATTTGGCTCTCTACGGGAGCTTCCTTTTTTCTGTCCTCAGGAGTGTTTGTTACCTGTTCCCAGGACATTCCTTTGTCTGTCTTCAGGAGCCTCCTTTGAATGTCCTCAGGAGCTGTCGTTATCTCTACCCAGGACCTTCCTTTGTCTGAATTTAGGTGCTTCCTTTGCCTATTCTCAGAAGCTTTTGTTACCTCACCCAAGGACCTTCCTTTGTCTGTCTTCAGGAGCTTTCTTTGTCTTTCTTCAGGAGCTTCATTTGGCTCTCTTCAGGAGCTTCCTTTGCTTATTTGCAGGAGCTTCCTTTACCTGTCTTCAGGAGCTTCCTTTGCCTGTTCTCAGGAGCTTTCATTACCTGTCCCCATGACCGTCATTTGCCTGTCCTCAGCAGCCTCCTTTGCCTGTTTTCAGGAGTTTCCTTTACCTGTCCCCAGGAGCTTAATTTGGTTCTCTTCAGGAGCTTCCTTTGCCTGTCTTCAGGAGCTTTCTTTGTCTTTCTTCATGAGCTTCATTTGGCTCTCTTCAGGAGCTTCCTTTGCCTGTTCTCAGGAGCTTTCATTACCTGTCCTCAGGACCTTTGTTTGCCTGTCCTCAGCAGCCTCCTTTGCCTGTCTTCAGGAGTTTCCTTTACCCGCCATCAGGAGCTTCATTTGGCTCTCTTCAGGAGCTTCCTTTGTCTGTCCTCAGGAGCTTTTGTTACCTGTCCCCAGGACCTTCGGTGGCCTCTCCCCAGCAGCCTCCTTTGCCTGTTTTCAGGAGCTTCCCTTACCTGTCCTCAGGAGCTTCATTTGGCTCTCTTCACGAGCTTCCTTTGCCTGTCCTCAGGAGCTTTCATTACCTGTCCCAACGACCTTCGTTTGCCTGTCCTCAGCAGCCTCCTTTGCCTGTCTTCAGGAGTTTCCTTTACCTGTCCCCAGAAGCTTCATTTCATTCTCTTCAGGATCTTCCTTTGCCTGTCCTCACAAGCTTTCTTACCTGTCCCCAGGACCTTCCTTTGTTTGTCATTAGGAGCTCCCTTTGCCTGTTCCTCAGGAGCTTTCGTTACCTGTCCCTAGGAGCTTCCTTTGCTTATTTGCAGGTGCTTCCTTTACCTGTCCTCAGGAGCTTCATTTGGCTCTCTTCAGGAGCTTCCTTTGCCTGTCCGCAGGAGCTTTCATTACCTGTCGTGAGGACCTTCGTTTGCCTGTTCTCAGCAGCCTCCTTTGCCTGTTTTCAGGAGCATCCTTTACCTGTCATCAGGAGCTTCATTTGGTCCTCTTCAGGAGCTTCAATTGCCTGTTCTCAGGAGTTTTTTGTTACCTGTCCCTAGGACCTTCCTTTGTCTGTCCTCAGGAGCTTCCTTTGCTTATTTGCAGGAGCATTCTTTGCCTTTCTTCAGGAGCTTAATGTACATGTCCACAGAACCTTCCTTTGCCTGTCTTCAGCAGCTTTATTTGCACGTCCTCAGGAGCTTCCTTTGCCTGTCCTCGGGAGCTTTCGTACCTGTCCCGAGGACCTTCGTTTGCCTGTCCTCAGCAGCCTCCTTTGCCTGTTTTCAGGAGCTTCCTTTACCTGTCCTCACAAGCTTCATTTGGCTCTCTTCAGGATCTTACTTTGCTTGTCCTCCGGAGCTTTAATTACCTGCACTCAGGACCTTCCTTTGTCTGTCCTCAAGAGCTTCCTTTGCTTATTTGCAGGAGCAATCTTTGCCTGTCTTCAGGAGTATCATTTACATGTCCCCATGACCTTCCTTTCCCTGTCTTCAGCAGTTTTATTTGCATGTCCTCAGGAGCTTCCTTTCCCTGTCCTCAGGAGCTTGACCTAACTATCCTTCAAAACTGCTCCATAATTCATTTGATCACCACAAAGCACACATGCATTTCAATATCAACCTCTGTCATGCTTAGGGTCATGGCTGTTTGACAGGGTGGTTCAGTGCTTCAGATGTGGTCTCAGTGCCAGAGGTTTTGGAGGAATTTTTTTGCAACATCTTCCAGACTTTCTTTAAGAATAGGCTACTGAACACGATCCTGGCGTGAAGCTCCAATATTCTTGTATTGCTTCTTATTCCATGTATTAAACACATAAACACAGTACATTAGAAAACGCTAAACAACAGACACATTAAGGCAAACGAAATTTACAATTTACAAAAGGTTTGTCACTTCACCATGCCCCAAGACTGGACATTTTGGGAAAATTTGTTAAAATATGAAAACGTCATTAAAAAAGCAAAGGGACACTGTTTTCGGCCTACTCCCATTCATTTCCCATAGTGAAAAAGTCCACATTCTGCGCAGCGCATAGCAGAAATCGCTGGATGGAATTGCACCAGGTATGAAACAACCTGGGCACGAAGCGTTGACTCAATTCCATCCAGTAGTATATAAAATAGAGAGTTAAAAAAATGTTTTTAATACAAAAAAAGTGGAATGTTACAGCTACAGTGAGGTGGGAGTTACTGGGTGTGTCGGAAGACTATGCCTACTTGGTTACTTTAGGGAACTGGAGGGTGCAGTATGGAAAGTGTACACGGCCGAAGGCCATGGCTAGTAGTCCCCAACGAAACCTATTGGGGCAACATGTCAAGGGACCACAGTTAAAGTCTGTGGCCACTGGTCATGGCTGAAGGCCATGTCAAGTGTGCCCAAAAGAAACCTAGTGGTGTGGCCCCGGCCGAGCGCCGGGGCCACTGGCCATGACTAGTGGGCCCATTTAGGAAACCTATGGGAGCAATATGTAGAATGGCCACGCCAAAGGCCATGGCTCGTGGGACTGGAAGAAAGTTTTTCATTAAACATGTAAAGGAGCCACGGCTGAAGGCCGGGGCCAATGGTCATGGATAAATGCCATGACTAGTGAGCGGGAAGAACACAGTGGGCAAAGCTGAAGGCCGTCCGTGGCCACCTAGTGGTTCCAAAAGAAGCATATTGGGGGAACATGTACAGATGCCTGTCAAAAACTATGGTAAAACAAAACCCTTGAAATTCACTGAAAATACCTTGGTTAAAGTGTAGTTAAGTTGTGCAAATTTAATGCAATGAAACCCTTAAAATTCAGTGGATGTGGGTAGCCATGACCAGCTTAATTCTGTAGGTTCCTGTAGCAAAGCCCATGATCACATATATACTATAAGAGAAGGGATTCACTATGACATACAAAATGGCATTATGGGGGAAATAACATCAAAGGAATTTCCAAAGCATCAAGAATTCTGGTCTTGAGAAGAGAGTTAATCTGAGCCAATTAGGGGAGAGCTGCGTCCAGGAGGGCAACAAGTTTACTGCAATGGTGCTGCTGCAAGAGCAAGCAGCCAGTCAGGTACACCTGGGTGAAGGCAGGATACCATATTGATTATACTAAATTATTTCTTAGATTGCGCTTGCTGATGTAGCATTGCAGATTTTCAGAGCAGTGAAAATCAGTTGTTGTTATTAGCCAAATCTAATATCTGGATCAATCCCCTTTGCCTGCTTTGAGAAGGTTTGTCCTATTAATGCGGCTTAATCAGCTACCAACTTTGGGGGTCATTGATGTGAGTAAAGGGCTATATAAGGAGGAGAGAGGATGCAGACTGTGCAAACTGAAACACGCATTATGGCAACATGCAGAATGCTGGGGTCAGTATACATGGTTCATTTTGGGGGCTTTGTACATGACCATGATTGGACAAAAACCTTTGGTTTTTGGGGAAAATATTTAATGTCAAGCCACAGTTGGCTGAATATGGCATTGCTCAAGATGTGGGAAGTAATAGAAGGTGAATTAGGAAGAGCAGGAAAATAAAATATATATCGCTAGGTGATGTGTGAAGCTAGGTCTTACAATAGGCACAAGATTTACGGAAAATGTTGTGATATAAATGGATATGCGTTGATCTTCCGCACGCTGCAGAACTTAAGACCAAGATGCAAACAGCAATCTCTCAAGCCTGCATAAAACACGCAAAATATGGCAAATTCTCCTGTGTCCCAGTCCTGACATTGTATAGTCAGAAGGTTGTCCCTACGGCTTTGTACTGTGCAGAGACCAAGACATGGAGACCTGAATCATTTTAGCTCAAGATAGAAGGAATGCTCTGGAAACGTGTTCTCTCTCTACCTCAAAGTCAACTCATGCCAATAATTGGGTGCGGGCTAGAGCTGTTATCCCTAGATAGCACATATGCATGGAAGTTGTGCTCCTTGTACACAAAGTGCTTGCTCTCAACTAAATCTTACTTCTTGTTGCACATCCTATCTAGCTATGATATGGCATTCATAACGCGCCTATACACAAGTGTGTCAAGGCACGATGAGGCAAGGGAGGGGAAACAGAGGGAAGACAGAGACAACGATTCTACTAGGATAGGTGATATTGAGATCGCACAAGTGCAGGTGGGGGAGGGGGAAGTGTGGGGGGAGGGGCAGTGCAGTACATAGGATAACAGTAAAATAACTAAATACAATAAATAAATAAAAAGTGCAGCCAGCTGGTGGCAAGTGCAAGGGTAAGTGCAGACATCAGGGGTCAAGAGCTAGTTGGGGCTGTAGGGATACAGAAACAGTCCCCAAGTGCAAGGGTTGCCAGGGGGGCAGTGCAGGTGTGCAACTGGCGGGGAGGGGACCTGGGCCCGAGATCAGAGGATAGCCAGGTAACCAGTGCAATTTCAGATTTAGCCAAGAGATCAACAGGGGAGAGGAGGAGAGAACACAGAAGCAAAGAGGAAGGTCTTGAGGTGCTTCTGGAACCAGATATGGTTCTCCTCAAGTTTCAGAGAGGCAGGGAGGCTGTTCCAGAGGGAGGCTCCAGCAGAAGAAGAGATAGACCACCAACTCGCTGCTTGGAGAAGCAACAGACCCTGAGGGAGTTGGAGGCGGATGAGAGACTATCTAATGTCTTCTAACCACAAGTTTATAGTGACACGGAAGCGAGAAACTATAAACATAAAGATAGCAGATGGCATCTCTTCTGAGCTTTTGCTGAATAATCCTATACGTGTCAAAGAAAAACTCTGGCAACAGGATTGGATCAATACTTGGAAAGTTTGCGAAACTTATACAGATTTCAAGAACAATCCATTTGGTCATAAAAGGTTTTGTGTCATGGAGTCTTAATGAGATTCCCCTCTCCACTCTTCAGACCATGCCTTTTTACGATTCATATTAATCTGTGGTGCACAAAAGAGAAGCTAGCAAGATGGAAAATCATTGCAAATTGTGACAATGACTGCAGATTTTGCAGTGAAATTAAGCAGTCAGAGTCCTTAAAACATATATTAACAGAATGTCCTAAGCTCTCACATAAGCAGACCGTTTACTTAAGGTATAATTGTGAGAATTCCTATCATCACATTTTTATTTTCATTGGATATAAGATAAGCTGATTCATGAGGTTTTCTGTCATAACAACTAATTGCATCTCCATTTAAGAGACAACGGAATTGAGTGCAATTTGTTTTTGTTTTCTAACTATAACTTTTTATTGTTTGTAATCTTGTCTCTAACTTTTTCTGTCATCTGTGTTCCAACACATTAATGTGAAAATGTTTTTTGTCCTATGTCATAATAATGTATATGTCTATTCCATCCTTCTTTCTTTCTTTTTTTTTGCTTAAAATCAAAAATTGAAAGTTTGATGTTTTATATATTCAGCCATGTTAATAAAAAGTAAATTAAAAAAAGATGGATATCTAAGATGGGTATAAAAAAGGTTGTTTTAATTAATTAAAATATGTCATCATTGTAATATTGTATCAGTTCATGTATTATGAAATAGTATGGATGTGAAACATGTTAACTCATTTTTTGTATTTGATTGATGTGAAAAGTGCTAATGAACTATAACACATTAATAAAAATGAAAAGAAAATGTGCCCAATCTGTGCCCCTTATTGGGAGGGTACATGCTGTGTCTGCTTTGCAGTGAGTTAAACCTGCGATCTGCATGTTTCACACTGCCCTCTAGTGGCGATACCATAGTGCCCTTTAGTATCTCCCAGAATGTAACACTTTTATTGCCATTTCTCTAAATGGATCAGATCCTTTGTGGAACGGGAGAGGCAGCAGTGTCCCTTCCCAGCACTGCCTATGGCAAGGGTGAACTGAGCATGCAAGAGAGCCTCAGAGTGTGAGCTCTTTCCCTGGCTGGTGGCTTGGTCCTGTGGCAGAAGAAGACCTTTCCTGGAGCAGGACGCCACTCAAGAGGTGCTAGAGATGCTTCCATGTAATTATGTCCCCTCAAAAATGACGCCATGCAAAATGATCATCGAGAAATCGCAGTTTTTTCCGGGGACATTATTAGATTAGATTAGATTTTTTAAAATTAATTAAATACTTTATTGTGATATAATCCAAAAATAGGAATTTACACAACACATACATTTCTCAAACGCATAAAACATATATATATATGTATATATATATATGAACAGAATGAGCGAAATATAAAATTTACAGAGAATAATCCAATACAAAAGTATATATAGACTCTAAAGCTCCATGTGATATTGACGTATATTGACTTGGTAATTAGGGTGGGACATGGGAGGAGATACAATATCGGTATTATTATACCTGAAGTAGAGTCATGATTTGTGACCAAACCTCATGATTTGTGACCAAACCCTAAAGAGTGAAAGCTGAAGGCCAAGGGAGTCAGAATTCTTCCTCCTTTTTTTTTTTTTTTAACTTTCTTTATTGATTTTCAACAGAATGATAGACCACAAACATATCAGGTGCTGCATATACATTACACGTCCATAACTTCCCCCATACCACCCTCCACCCGTACCCCACCCCCCAAGATTCCAATCTACTCCACTGTTCAATATCAAGCCAGTTCAGAGGTCAGGGCTGGCCGATCAACTGAGGGGTCATCCACCGCTCCAAGGTGGAGTAATGGCACGGTCAGCGACACCCAGCGATGTAATTCCTCACTGGAGTCTAGCCTCTGTTCGTGGATAGCGGTTTCCCACGCTCCGGTCTCGGCTGCCATCCACTTAGTGAGGTCGTTCCACCATTGTGCTACAATCGGGCCTCTGGGGCTCTTCCAACACATGGCTATGCGTCTTTTAGCCGTGATATAAATTAAGTCTTTGAGTTTATTTAGGGGTTTGTTTTTGCGATCACGGCTGCACCTGCCCAGGATGCAGGCCACAGGGCTATGTACGTCCAGTTCAATGTCTGCTTTTGCCACCCTTCCCCGCACCTGTATCCAAAAGGAGCGTATCGCTGGGCAACCCCAGAACATGTGAGTCATTCCCGCCTTCGGCTCCTTGCATTTAGGGCATAGCTGGATGGCTGCACCCTTGAAAGACGATATAATTTCCGGAGTTAGGTAAGCCCTGTTGGTAATGTATAGTTGGATAAGTTGCAGGCGGGCGTTTCTGGAGACTTTCTTGTGATAGAGGGTTACTCCTTCCCATTCCTTGTCGTCAGATTCCCGGCCCAGTTCGTGTTCCCACTTCCCTCTGCTCCTGAGCTCATTCCTGGTCGTGCCTAACATTAAGGCTTCGTAGAGCCGTGAGGTCTCGTGGCCCCCCTCGGCGGTGTTCAACATAGTCTCAATAATCTCGTCCTCCGCTGCAAGAATGGTCGCCACCGGCCATCTGTTTTTCATGGCCTGGATCACTGCTCTGTGGAGCAGAAATTGTCCTGTAGGTAGCTCCGAGGACTCGCTCAGGTCGGAGAACGCTAGGATTACACGATCCTGAACCCGGTCTCCGAGGGTGGCCACCCCGCAGGGCCCCCACTGTGCTCGCGTTTCCAGTTGTCCCCACGGGCGATGGGTCATGAGTGCTGCTATGGGGATCTGTGGGGAGTACGGATCCGGGGACCCCAACGTTCTGCAAGCCCTTCTCCAGAGCCGAGTTCCGAGCTGTACCAGATAAGGGTACTGCCTTAGGGCGTCCTCCTTGACCCAGAGTAGGTCCCTGAGTAGGAGGCCTGTCAGAGCTGGTTGGAGAAGTCTGGTATCTGTGGTGATTTCATCGGCCATCCATCGCATCACGTGTCTTAGCTGGCTTGCAAGGTAGTATAGTTCGAAATTGGGGACTTTCAGACCCCCTCTTTCGTAGGGTCTTTGAAGTGTTTCCAGTGCTACCCTGTGCCTGCCCCCCTGCCAGAGGAACTGCCTGCATAGTTTATTGATGTCTCTAAAGAAGGAGGGGGGGATGTTGAAGGGAACGTTGGTGAAATTGTGTAATAGGCGTGGAAGTGCTACCATTTTGAGGAGACCTGCTCTCCCGGCCACGGAAAGCGGAAGCTTCCCCCAAAAAACCATGGAATTTGCTAGGGCATCTTTAGCTCTGACTGTGTTGAGGATGTGTTCTGTGTGGGGGTTACGGTGTATAGTGATTCCAAGGTATTTAAAGGAGGTCAACTGCCATTGCAGATCTAAGGAGGGCAGGGATCTGAAGTTTTCTCTGTATAGTGCAGCAAGCGGGTAGAGGCAGGACTTGCTTTTGTTGATCCGGATTCCTGTGTGTTTTTGGAAGCATTCTAGGGTTTCGAGAATGTAGGGCAAGAGGTGTTCGGGGTTGTGTAAGTATAGCAGGGTATCGTCAGCGTACATGGAGACCAGATGGGTTATCCCGTCGATCTCAATGCCCCCATCGCCATATTCCTGTCTGAGGTATGCGGCCACGGGTTCACCGGCGATGATATAAAGCATCGGGGAGAGAGGACATCCCTGGCGAGTGCCCCTGTGGAGAGACCACGAGTCAGAGTATGTCTTGTTGGTCCGCACTCTGGCAGATGGGTTGGTGTAGATCAATTTAGTCCAATTTAAGAAGACAGGTCCTATTCCCATTTTTATCATGGTGGCATATAGCCACTCCCAGCGCACAGAATCGAAAGCTTTGGTGGCGTCTAATGACGCGACCGCGTATTTCTGGGGCCTCAGTTCCGTGCTGTATATAACGTGGTGCAATCTCCGCAGGTTCTCGGTTATGGAGCGCCCGGGCACATAGCCCGTTTGGTCCTGGTGGATTAAGTGTGGTATTACCCTACGCAATCTGTTCGCTAGGAGAGAGGTAAGGATTTTACCGTCAACGTTTAACATGGAGAGGGGCCTATAGGAGCCGCAGTCCGTACCTTCCTTGCCAGGCTTGAGGAGGGGGATGATAACGGCTTCCCTCATGGTGTCAGGGAGGGTGCCGCGCTCATAAGCTTCGTTATACACCTGGGTCAGCAGAGGAGCCAGAGTTTCCTCATAAGTTTTGTAAAACTCACCGGGGAGGCCGTCAGTACCAGGGGTTTTTCCAGAGGGGAGGGATCTAATGATTGCTTTTACCTCGTCGGGAGTGATGGGCTCGTCTAGTGTTTCGGCCATCTGTGAGTCCAATTTAGGCAGCTCAATGATGTCTAAGATGTCTTCAATGCTGGCATCAACCTCGGGCGGGGTCTCGGAGTAAAGATTATGATAGAAATCTGAAAAAACTGAGTTGATTTCAATTTGGGTGTGTGCCGTGGTGCCATCCGGCTTAAGAATTTGGCAAATGGGAGCTCGGGGGGTCTCACTTTTATACAACCAAGCCAGGAGTTTCCCGGGTTTGTCTCCTAGGGCGTGGGTTCTTTCGATGTGTTTAGTATAACTCAATTTACCCAGGGATTCCCAGTGTGTTAAACAGGTTTGCTTCAGGTCGGTTATTTTTTGTAGGAGTTCAGGGGTTAAATCAGCCCTGTTTTCCAATTCACCCAGCTCCGCTTCCGAGCGTTCCAGGGAGGATGTGATGGATCTACGGGCCCCTCCTGTGGACGCAATCATCTCCCCTCTTATGACTACCTTGTATGCCTCCCATGCAGTGCCTATGTATCTGACGCTATTCAAATTTCGTTCCCAGTACTCCTCGGTGTAGTCGCTTACGTGTTCCCGAAGGGTCGCGTCATGGAGGACTTCGGCTCTAAGCCTCCAAGTGGGGATGGGGGGTCTAGGCGGGAATACCTCCCAGGTGGCCAGCAGCGGGGAATGGTCAGACAGGACCCTGGGCAGGTAGAGGGCGTCGCCAAACATGGCTTGCTGTTCTTGGCTTACAAACAAGTAGTCCAGCCTCGTGTGGACAGCATGGGGAGGGGAGTAAAAGGAAAAAACTCGTTGATCAGGGTGCAGTTCTCTCCACAAGTCTCGGAGTAACAGCTGGTTAGTCAGTTTGGACAGAATCTTGGCCGGGGGGGATGGGCGGGTATGTTTATCATCGGATCTATCTTTTAGAGGGTCTAGGGTGCAATTGTGGTCGCCTCCCCAAATCATGACGCCGTCCCTGTAGGGGCTGAGCCTTGGGTACAGGGAGTGGAAGAAAGCGGTAGCGTCGTGGTTGGGTGCATAGGTGCTAATTAGGCATACCTCTCTGCCTTCGATGGTGCCATACGCTAGTGCCATCCTACCTTCATCATCAGTCTTTGTGCTTATTAGTTTGAAGGGGGTGGTTGGGTCAACCCATATCAAGACTCCCCTTGCATAGGAGGAGTAGGAGGATCCTATCAAGGTTCCACGCCAAGTTTTAGCCAATGCTTTAAGTTTATCAGCAGAGAGATGAGTTTCCTGAAGCATGGCAATCCTGGCTTTGCACCTTTTCAAGTATGCGTAGATGCGACGTTGTTTCACATAGCTATTCATGCCCCTGACGTTCCACGTGATGACTTTTATCGTGGCAGCCATGGGTAATAGGGGGTATAGCGTCCATTTGGGGGTACAGGCAGGGGCCGTGTTAGCGGCAAAAAGCATGTAGGGGACGTCAGTGGTCTAAGCGCTATTAGATAAATGTACATAACTGTGAAGCAACTGCCTCTTGTTCCCCCACTCGGTGGCTTGGGTGTCACCTGGCTTAGGGGCTGAGTGGTCCTCGGGTTGTGTATTCTGGACGTCAGTGGTCTAGTGGTTTCCCTTCCCCGGCACCTAACCTTCGTGCCAACTCCCATATTCCCTCCCCCCCGTAACTTTAAACAACTCAAACTAATAACAAGTCGAGCGAGGTATCCCCCGTCATGACTATCCCGTTTCTGCTCCATAAGACCGTGCATTGGTCGCCTGGTGCCCTACGGGCGGGTATGGGTATACCCAAAAAAACAGGAAAAAGATTCCGGGGGTGGAAGAGTGTTCGACTCTGGTGCCTCGCTGCTAAGGATCTATTCAGCTGTGACAAGCTGGCACTTGCGTGGAGGGGACCATGGGGGTCCTCGGGCCCAGCGCCGCCAGCGTGGTGTGGTTCAGCGCGGTCGTCGCCCCTTCGCCTCTATGTCGGGGATCTGTTCCCTGTCCATCCAGTCGCGGGCCTCAGATGGGGTGTCGAATAGGTGGGCTTTGTTGTTGCGTATTACTTTCAATCTAGAGGGATAGAGGAGCATGTAGCGCAGTCCGGCGGCCTTCAATCTAGCTTTGGTATGTATGAATTGAGCCCTCTTCAATTGGACCTGGAAGGTGTAGTCGGGGTAGATGGATATTTTGGCCGAGTCTCTGAGGATCTGGCCGCCCGACCGTGAGTAGGCCAGGATGGTCTCCCGGTCTCTGTAATTAAGAACCTTCGCTATTATTGGTCTGGGTGGGGTGCCAGGAGGGGGTCTTTTGGTGAGGGATCGATGGGCTCTCTCGATCGTGAAGCCTTGGGACAGTTTCTCGGCGCCAATCTCCTGTAGTATAAGGTTCTCCACGAAGTTCGTGGGGTCGGATCCCTCAATGCCCTCCGGCAGGCCCAGGAGGCGGATGTTATTTCGGCGTGCCCTCCCTTCTGCCTCCTCGGCCCTTTCCTCCAAGTTCTTCACTTTTTGCCGCAGTTCGTCAACATCTCTGAGGAGCTCCACTTTGGTTTCCGTATTTTCGCGCACTTGAGCTTCTAGTGTATCAGTCCTGTCGGCTAAGGAGCGGACGTCCTGGCGTAGGAGGCCCAGATCTATGGCCACCGCGTCGATTTTTTGCTCCATGGTGGTCTGGAACAATTTAATGGCCTCAAGGATTTGGGCATTGCTAGGTTCAGTGGCCGTTCCCGGGAGGTCGGGATGTGCGTCCAAGGTTGTGCCGCCAGAGGTTTCGGGAGCGATGGGGCCCCCAGCAGTGAAGGTATCAATGGTGGTTTGGCGCTGTTTGGACCTGGCTCCTTTGGTGGACATGGCGGAGGGTCTGGCGGATCTTGTCTACGCTAGCGTGGGCCCGGGGCGGATGGGGCCGTTCGGGGTGTTACGCCTCGGGGTTCCAGAAGATATGGTGGGCAAAGGGGGTGGGGGAATGCAGGTCTTCCCCCGGCTCACCTCGTGGGCTTCAGCGACGCCCGGGCCTCCCCGTTCTTCTCTCTAGCCACCACTCCAGGGGCTCCGCTCTCGGCAGGCCGCGTGCAGCGCCCAGGCCGCGCCGCCCTTCGATCTCCGCTCGTGTCTCGAGTCGCGTGTGTCCTCCGCTGGTCAGGTGCCGTACCGGGGCTCCGGGCCCCGCGCGGGTTGATGAGGAGGAGCAGGGCGGGTGGGCCGCTCGGGACTCCGTCAGCGGCACTGGAGGCAATGCTCGCGGCCGAAGGGCTTCCTCTCTCGGCCGGGCATCCAGGTCAGGCAGGATCGTACGCACCGTTTCCGATCAGCTCAGCCAGCGCGGCGCCGCGGCCTGGGCGCGGCTCTGGTGCAAGGGCCGCCGCGTATCTCAGCGCGAGGGAGCCGCCATTTTGGCTCTGGTCGGCAGCGATTTTCCGTGCGGCAGCTCTTTCTTCGTAGGGCGCCTCCGGGCTTGGAAAAACAGCCAGCGGGTGCAGGATGGTAGCAGCGTTCGATGAGAAGGAGTGCAGGCTTCAGGGGTTCACATTTAAGTAGGGAAAACAGCTTATGTTGGTCGCATCGAACGGAGCGCACCCAGAGCACGTCCTCTTCACATGGCGGTTAGCCACGCCCCTCAATTCTTCCTCCTTAATCGCCTCATAGTTGTGGACACATTTTTCATATGCATTCATATAAGTGGGGCCCATTTTGGGATTGAGTGATAGTACATGTCTACTGGTTTCAAGTACTCCTACCCCCTGGCAGATACGGCAGAGCCTGGCCTCCCGTGGGATCTTCAATCGAGGGCCTATGATGGTAAGTACCGGTAGCTTATTAGTTCTCAGTCTCAGTAAGAAATGTCTTACTTCAGGAGCCGGGCATAGGAGCAAGTAGGGCTGCGGTTTTAGATATCTATGTATAACATGCGAGACTGCCTCATATCCTTTCAACTTGGCCAAGTGATCTGAGTTCGCACACCATTCCCACTTGTTGAGTTTTTCCTCAAATGCTTTTTTCTGGTGGATATAAGGTAACTGCATCAGTTTTTCATGGGGCCAATCGATCTCACTGAATAGTGATCCATTCAGCTCTTTGTAAGTGCGGCCCCGAAGATGTTTTTCTATATCATAGTTATTCCCTTCCAGTCTCAAAAGTTTACAGCTGGGCTCTGTCCGAGATTTCAAATAGAAGTTGCCCCGCAAACGGAGGGACCTCCCTATCAGGGAAATAAGGCCCAGTTCCAAGTGAACGTATTGGATCAAGCACAAGGGTCCCAGAGCAAGCACCATTCACCAATAGTGGCCTTCCAGGATGTTTAGCCATGTAAGATATTGCATAGCCAATGCCTCCAGGCCATACAGGATTGCAGGCACAAAGCATTGCTGGTATAATCTCAATATGCCAGCCATGCTGAATCCTGCCGAGCCCTTTGCAAATTTACAAGCCTGGAGGGTGAGCAATTTTGCTTTCCGTATCTTATGTCTTTTTATGGCTTCATAATCTGTAGCTGCTTTAATGTCCGATCCCAAGTAGGGATATTGCTGTACCATCTCAATTTTTCTCACATTGGTGTCTATCCCAGTTCGACAGGGTCCCTTTCGTGCAATTATCATTTTTTTCGTTTTTTCCAAATTGATTACGAGACCTAGCTGTGTTGAGTAAACTAATAGTTCATTCAACATGTCCTTTAAGACAGACATCATGCGATCAAAGAGGATCAAGTCATCTGCATAAAGCATTCCTGTTATGGGCGTCTTGCCCAACTTTAGAGTGCAGTTTGACTTTGATGAAATACGAGCCAGCAGGTCAGCTATATATAAGTTGTAGAGCATGGGCGCAGTGACGCAGCCCTGCTTTACCCCAATACCCGTAGATTTTATCAGTTACATTGCCTTAGTCATTAAGTCGGACCCTGGTGGAGGTGTTTCTGTGCAAGGCTATTAGAATGTTTAATATCAACTTTGGGCAGTCCATAGCCTTTAATTTAGACCACAGGATGTTCTGCCCCACCAGGTCAAAGGCGCTACTGAAATCTCCGAAAGCGATGTACAGTGTAGCTTCCTTGCTACTCGTGGTGGTATTTATTAATAGGTCAAGGACCCTGATATTTTGGGTAGTGCTTGCCCCTGGTCTAAAACCCGTTTGTGCATAATTAAGAATATGATTTTTCATGACCCACTTTTCTGTTTCTTTAAGTACCAATGTGTTGAAGATTTTGCTAGTTACGCCCAGTATTGAGAGTTGACGATAATTAGCTGTTTTTGTTCGCTCCTCCTTTTTGTACACTGGAATTAGCACAGATTTCTTCCAGGAAGACGGTATCTGACAAGTTCTACATATTCTGGACTAGAGAGTTCGCAATATCTGTGCCTAGTTATGGGGATCTCTTTTCAAAACTGCATTGGCTAAGCCATTTGGGCCAGGGGCATTGGACGTTTTTAAATTCATGATAGCCTGCTTTATGATCTTATAGCTCAGTGAGAGGGGCCATAACATTACACCCACCAAACTACTAGTGGTAATCATGTTCTCTTTGTAGAATTTATTGGAGATGTATTCTACCCATTTATCCCCCGCAATGGGGTTGAGGACCCTCAGCTTCTGTTCTCCCCCCTCATGGGCTAGTATGTGCCAAATTCTGCGACTACTCTTACTACATAGAGCTTTAGCAAACTTCTGCCATTGATTTCTTTTTAATGTTTGGCGGTACCCTCTTAACCACCTTCGATATTTTCGTTTTATCTCTGCAGTCTCAGACTTTAACGCACCCTCATCTATTTGGGCAGTTTATAGCACTCTTATAATTCTTAGGGCTTGTCGCATCATACGTTTCTGGTCTCTTATGTTGGCATCAAAGGTTGGGGTTCCCCCCTTCTTCCAGCTCAGTCCCGGGACAGGGCTTCCTTTAAACAGTGAGTGGGTTAAGTTGGTTATCCAGCATTCAATATCCTCTGGGCTCTTTCACCACATTAGCTGTTTGATGTTGGAATGATTGGGGAATGTTATAGAGATCATTTTGTCAATGTTTCGCTGGGTCCACCTGATCTTTTTTCCAGCATGGTTAGGTATTAATTCTCTACAAATACCCCCCTCGGCCATTTCCCCACCTCCATCCACACTCAGTGTTAAAGTACCATGGTCACTATAGTTGTTCAACATAACATTTAGATGCACAACATGGTTCGGTAAACACTCAGAGACAGCCATGTAGTCAAGTACAGAGCACTTTTTTCCCGCTGCCCAAATTTCTTTACCCGGCGTGTTCCCCCTTGTACGCCCATTTTGTAAGGTCAGGTTCCATTCCTTAAGGATGTCTAGCCATAATCTCCATTTACTATTACTCTGATGTAGAGGTATTTAGTAGAGATTCTGTACAAAGGGGTAGTTCCCACATCCCTCAGGATCAAGGCATTTAGCATTCAAATCCCCACCAAGTATAATGCCAGTCACTTCTTCCCCCGTGCACCAGGTAGTTAACAATGTATCCAGTTTATCCCCCAAAGATTCCGTGATCAGTTGCCCAGGGGGGTCACAGATGTTAATGATCAGGACTTCATTACATCCGGCCCAACCACTCGGCGGGCTTATCTGGATCACCAGAATATTACCCCCCGGGCTATCCTGGTAAACTAATTTAGGGTTATATGCGGATTTAACAATTGTTAGGAGTACCCCTTTAGGTCTTCCCCGTTCTCCCCTTTTTGCCATGGTTTGATATGTTGTATAACCGTCAAATTCCAGATCAAAAGTTACCCTAGTTTCCTGTAACAGGAATAAGTCGTTGGTCAAGAGCAAGTCACGTGAGGCCCCCATGTTTCAACTAATGATGGTCGAGGTTCATCCTCTTTTTTTCTGTGCAAGCATTCCTTGTAACCACTCCCATCCCTGCTCGTCACTAAGCCTTTGTACAGTTTTTGCTGATTTTGTTATAACAGGGCTAGTTGAGCATGCACAGTTACATTTTTGACAATTTTCCACACTCGACTCTGTCGGTATGTGCACATCCAACACATAGCCTAAGTATTCCAGCGATGCTCGGTTTTCCCTTATCATGGATGCAGTTTCGGGCAAACAACAGTGGATGGTTGTGAGTTTCCCTCCTTTTGTTCCTGAAGGTTCCACAAAGTCAACATCGCTGGAATTCAGGATTCGTTGAGATGGTATTTTTGAGAAGAGGGCGAAGAGTGTGGGTCGATTCAATTGTGTGCCTGGTTTACCATTCTCCACCGGGGATATGGTCACATTTTTTATGTCAACCTTACTCGGCACCACTCTCCCGCCTCCCCCCATGATGGACAATTCGGGGGCTGGGCCAGGCAGGACCACGGGCTCCTGCACAAGTACTGACTCCTGGTGGTGTGGGACGGGGCCAGTTAGGGCACAGGAGACCGACTGTTATGTAATGCCTCCGTCCCCAAGTACCGCTCGAGCAGAATGTAAAATACTGCCCTAGCAATCTTTGAGGCCACAGGTGGGATTGTCGTCGTCAGCCTGGTATCGGGAATGCCGGAAGGACCCCTGAGTGCTGTAAGGCAAAGGGTTATAATCAAGGAAACACCCAAAAAGGCAATTGGCAATTGGCAGAAGGAGCAAACAAGATGCAGTGACACCAGCTTACCTAAAAGGGATGGAGTATAGGTAAGAAACCTATGCAGACAGCAGGGGAACCCACAGCAGGCTGAGATGATGTAGTTGGCACTCCTGAAAGCACCTGGTGGAACAAGACTGGATCCGTGGCAAAACTTGAAGCAATCCGAGGGTTGCAAAAACAGAAGGGCAATCCAAAAAGCAAGTCCAGAGTACAAATAGGTGTCAGATGTCCGGGAAATCAGAGAGCACGCCAGAGTCCAAGGGTAATCCAAGAGCAGGTCCAAATGAAGCGTTCCAAGGTCGAGGCAAGGAGAGAAACAAGAAGCAAAAGGTAACGCCTGGCAGTCCTCCGTAGAAGTAGCTGTGAAGCAAAGAGTCTTGTTTGCCGGCTTCTTTTGAAGCGGCGAGCGGTATCACGTGACGCATCACGTGGCCGCTTGCGCATGTTGCGTGGAGCGCAACGCGGCCAGCGATTGGGGCTGGCGGTACCTCCTGGTATCCTGGCGTCGCCAGCTGTGCAGGAAACGCCATGGCAACCGCCAACGCGAAAAAGGGCGAAAAGAGGCGGGTCTACCCAACATGGTATTCCGCCTGCCGTGCTTCCCCCGCTGATGTGAATAGAGAATACGACGGCGAGAAGCGCCTGATGAGGGAGACAGGTGTGAGGGGGGAAGTGAGAGATGGGTTGTGTGAGAGGGCGTGACAGAGCCCCCCCTCAAAGGCCCACGACCGCGTGGGCTGGATGGATCCTCCCGGTGAAACCGGGCCACCAGGCGAGGAGCGTGAACATCCCGGGAAGCAATCCAGTAGCGGTCCTCCGGGCCATACCCCAGCCAGTCTACTAGATACTGCAACCCACCCCTGTGTATACGGGAACCCAGAATAGCCCGTACCTCAAATACATCGGGGGACGAGACAGAGACCGGGGCAGGAGGGGCAGTCAACCGGGTAGGGCCAGGGCATGGCTTAAGTAGGGAGACGTGAAATACCGGGTGGATCCGCCAGGCGGGGGGCACCGCCAGGCGCATAGCCACCAGGTTCAGGACTTTGACCACCTCATATGGACCCACAAAGCGAGGGAGAAGTTTGCGACAGCCAGGGATGTGTAAATGGCGGGTAGAGAGCCAAACCCGGTCCCCCACCTTGTATGCAGGCGCATCCGCCCTCCTCCTGTCAGCAGCGGTTTTCATGGAGGTTTGGGCCTCACGCAGGTGGACCAACGTTTGGGCATGGACTGAGACCAAATCCCGAGCGCAGGCCGAAGCGGCGGGGGTATCAGAAGAGAAGAAGTCCGGAATGGGAAGAGTACGGGGGTGTTGGCCATAGAGGGCGAAGAAAGGTGAGAACCCAGTAGCAGAGTGCAGTGTATTGTTATAAGCAAACTCGGCGAGATGCAAGAGGTTAAGCCAAGTGTCCTGATACTGTAACGTTAGGCAGCGTAGATACTGCTCCAATGTCAGATTGACCCTCTTGGTTTGCCCGTCGCTCTCTGGATGGTAAGCAGAGGAATAATGAGCATCAATACCCAACAGAGAGGTGAGGGCCCGCCAGAAACGGGAGGTGAACTGTGTGCCTCGATCGGACACCAAAACATGGGGCAGGCCAAAGAGACAGAATACAGACCTAAAGAAATGCTTGGCTAAGACCGGGGCTGAGGGTACCCCCTTGCATGGTATGAAACGGGCCAGTTTGGTATAGGAATCGACAATGACCCAAATAGTATCGAAACCCTGTGTACGTGGCAGGTCGGTAATCGGGTCCATTAAGACCGTGTGCCGGGATCGTGGAGGAACCGGGAGAGGAAGAAGAAGACCCAAAGGTCGGTCCCTGCGTGACTTGCCCTGGGCACAGACTGAGCAGGTATTGACGTAGTTCTGTACGTCGCGTTTCATAGTCGGCCACCAACACCAGCGTTTGAGTAGTTCCAGAGTACGATGCTGCCCGGGGTTACCATTAATGGCAGCATCATGAGACCACTCCAACGCCAGGTTCCTGGTTTCACTTGTGGGAAGAAAGAGTTTCCCGTGTACAAAGGGCAGCCCATCCTGCATAACCGGATTCCATTCTGTTAGTGATTGTGGATAGCGGGAGACCCACTGTCGTATGGTGGACTGTAATGAAAGTGACGGTGTGCAGACACAAACTACATGAGTCTCACTCAACAAGGTTTCAGGGAAGGATGGGAGAACCTCCCCCCCAGGGGAACGAGACAGAGCGTCTGCTTTCCCATGCCCAACACCAGGTCTATGTTTGACCACGAAGTCGAACGCGGCAAAAAAGAGATGCCAACGTACTTGTCGGCTGTTTGTACATTTCAGAGAGGCAAGGTCTTGGAGATTCTTATGATCGGAGAACACCACCGTCTGGTGTTTTGCGCCCAGGAGGTGGTGTCTCCAGGTCTGTAGAGCGTCCTTAATGGGCAATAGTTCTTTTTCTGTGACTGTGTAGTGCAATTCGCTTGCCGTGAACTTACGAGAGTGAAATGCAACCGGATGCAATCGACCAGTGGCAGGACATGGTTGGGACAGTACAGCGCCTAGTGCATAGGAAGATGCGTCTGCTTCAAGGACAAACGGGAGTTCAGGGTCAGGGTGTTGAAACACCGGAGCAGTGGTGAACATAGTTTTCAGAGAGTCAAAGGCGTTTTGTTGTGTCACAGACCAGACATAGGGGACGGAAGGGCTAGTGAGCGCAGTGAGTGGTGCTACAATAGAGGAGAACCCAGCTATGAATCGTCGGTAAAAGTTGGCGAAACCCAAAAATGACTGCAGTTTCTTGAGTGTGGTCGGAATTGGCCATTCGTTGATTGCCCGGACTTTGGACTGATTCATAGAGAGACCCCCGGGAGAGATATGGAACCCCAAGAACTCAACCTGACTGGTGTGGAAAATGCACTTCTCGGGTTTAACAAATAGTGCGTTGGCTTGGAGACGCAACAACACTTCCTTGACATGCGTGATGTGTTCATCGAGGGAGGAAGAGAAAACCAATATGTCATCTAAGTACACTACCACGTAAGCGTTCAAGATATCGCCAAATATGTCATCCATGAAGCGCTGAAACGTAGCAGGAGCATTACAGAGGCCAAACGGCATAACTGTATACTCAAACAACCCTTGTCGTGAGCAGAAGGCCATCTTCCATTCATCTCCATCCCGCATGCGTATGAGATTGTACGCTCCCCGCAGATCCAGTTTGGTGTAGATCGTGGCATGAGTGAGTTTGTTTAACAACGGGGTAATGAGAGGTATGGGATAGCGGTTTATTACCGTGATGGCGTTCAAACGCCTGTAATCTATGCAAGGACGGAGATCCCCTTCCTTCTTTGGCACAAAGAAGATAGGACTTGCAGCTGGGGATGTTGATGGGCGAATGTTACCCAGACGTAGGGCCTGCTGTATGTATTCTTGCAGGACTCGCTCTTCCGTCTGGGTTAGGGAGTAGATCCGCCCCTTTGGGATGGGGGTGTCCGGGACTAAATAAATTGGGCAGTCGTAGGATCAATGCGGAGGAAGACCTTCAGCAGAGCCGTTGTCAAACACAGCCCGAAATTCATAATACTCAGAAGGTATGTTGTTCGTGACCGCCCCTATCATGTGAGTGTCCTGGGAGTCGGGTCTGTCTTCTATGGCTAAAGAAGCGACTACCCCTAGGATGTCTGCGGGACTGGAAACCCGAGGTGTCTCGAGCAGGCAGTAGTATTGGCACGTTTCTGATTCAAGGGAGACCTGACCCGTGCCCCAGTTAATCAGAGGATTGTGCCTCTTTAGCCAAGGAATGCCCAGGATAACTCCAAACTGAGGCGTGGCTAAGAGATCAAATGACATGGTCTCTCTATGGACTTCCTGTATGACTAATTCCAACGGGGCTGTCTGTTGCAAGATTGGTCCAGAGGCTAGGGACGTCCCGTCTACTGCATGAACCGGTTCGGGGTGTTTCTTTTTGATCAGAGGTAAGTTTAGTGAACTGGCTAGCGCTATATAAAGCAACCTGTAGCTCCAGAGTCGATCACTATTCGTACTGCATGGGAGACTCCTGCAGCTGGGTTTAAGGAAGCTTGTACCACCACAGGTCAGACGGGACCAAAAGCTGGATCAGAGGAATTTTGTATAGGACTCGCCCCAACCCCTGATCTCAAGGGCGAGTCTTCGGAAAACCCAGAATTTTGTTCCTTGGCCGGCCGGGACACTCCTTTACAAAATGCCTGTTGAGACCGCAGTAGAAGCAAGCGTTGTCCGCCCTTCTGCGTTCTCGTTCGGCATGAGTAATGGGGCTGCGTACCCCGCCGACCTGCATGGGTTCGGGTAAGGTGCCGGATGAGGTTGAAGGTGAGGTATGGGATAGCCCTGCTTCCCCCTTACGTTCTGCCCGCCTAGCGTCGATTTGCAAGGTCAAATCAACTAGGTCGATATAGAGTGAGGGAAGAGAAGGCACCACAGACAAAGCATCCTTCATGGAACCACACAAGCCCCGATAATAGATCACTGCTTTTTTGTTCTCTGGCCAGGAGGTCTCAGTAGCGAGTTGGTTGAACTTGGTGATATATTCAATGAGGGTGGATCGGCCTTGAGTAAGATCTAGGAGTTCCATGTCTCTGGATTGGGCTTTATATCTAGTGTCAAAAACCTTGGCCATTTCTTGGGTCAATAACTCGAAATCGTACAGAGCAGGATGGTTGCCTTCCAACAATGGGTTAGCCCACGTGGCTGCCACACCCGACAAATGAGAGAGAAGAAAAGCCGCCTTAGAGACCGGATCAGAGAAAGCCTGGGGTCGGCACAAGAAATGCAGTTTGCACTGATTTATGAAGGTGCGATACTTCAAGGGATCCCCTTAATACCTCTCAGGGGCTGCTAGAGGAAATGGGGTCTGAACCACCACAGACGGGGCTGGCAGAGTGGGTGGTGTGACGGGAATCGTGTTTTGGGATGGGGCAGCATCGCCGAACTTGGCGTCAACAGGTAAGGGATGTCGTGTGCTTTGCATGGCATCAAGACGGTGGTTCAGTGCAGTGGTGGCAGTGGCCAGGTCAGTGCGGAGGGCAGTGGTAGCAGCTGCCATATCTATCCTAAGCGATGTCACTGCTTGCATTAAGGCAGTCACATGGTCCCCGGCTGAAACATCCATAACTGGACGACCATAAGGCTTTACAGTCTGTTCTAACTTGATGGGTCCGACTTGATGGTCGTGCAGTTATGTAATGCCTCCGTCCCCAAGTACCGCTGGAGCAGAATGTAAAATACTCCCCTAGCAATCTTTGAGGCCACAGGTGGGAGTGTCGTCGTCAGCCTGGTATCGGGAACGCCGGAAGGACCCCTGAGTGCTGTAAGGCAAAGGGTTATAATCAAGGAAACACCCAAAAAGGCAATTGGCAATTGGCAGAAGGAGCAAACAAGATGCAGTGACACCAGCTTACCTAAAAGGGATGGAGTATAGGTAAGAAACCTATGCAGACAGCAGGGGAACCCACAGCAGGCTGAGATGATGTAGTTGGCACTCCTGAAAGCACCTGGTGGAAAAGACTGGATCCGTGGCAAAACTTGAAGCAATCCGAGGGTTGCAAAAACAGAAGGGCAATCCAAAAAGCAAGTCCAGAGTACAAATAGGTGTCAGATGTCCGGGAAATCAGAGAGCACGCCAGAGTCAAAGGGTAATCCAAGAGCAGGTCCAAATGAAGCGTTCCAAGGTCGAGGCAAGGAGAGAAACAAGAAGCAAAAGGTAACGCCTGGCAGTCCTCCGTAGAAGTAGCTGTGAAGCAAAGAGTCTTGTTTGCCGGCTTCTTTTGAAGCGGCGAGCGGTATCACGTGACGCATCACGTGGCCGCTCGCGCATGTTGCGTGGAGCGCAAAGCGGCCAGCGATTGGGGCTGCCGGTACCTCCTGGTATCCTGGCGTCGCCGGCTGTGCAGGAGGCGCCATGGCAACCGCCGACGCGGAAAAGGGCGAAAAGAGGCGGGTCCGCCCAACATGGTATTCCGCCTGCCGTGCTTCCCCCGCTGATGTGAATAGAGAATACGACGGCGAGAAGCGCCTGATGAGGGAGACAGGTGTGAGGGGGGAAGTGAGAGATGGGTTGTGTGAGAGGGCGTGACAGTGCCCCCCAGTTTCAGGTTCCTCCAATACTTGCCCCAGGAGTACTATTCTCCTCCTGGGTCATAGTCTCCTTATCCATAGTCTGTGGTAGATTTGCCCTGTCCTGTCTATTTTGCGGGACGGCTGTTGTCGGTATTTCCCTCAAGTCGATGCAGGGGATCATAGATGCTTTATTAAGCGATCTTAGATGTTATGGAGGGCAAGGATCACCGTCCCCTGTGCTTTTAGATCTACATCCATCATTCCACACGATTTTAGTAATATTTTGATGGCAAAGTTAAGTGTGGCATTTTCAGATTGTGAAGTTTCATGAATGCTATATTCCGATTGCACAGGTTCACATGACAAATTTGCTGAGTCCAACGCCATGTTGGGAATAGCTGATAGAGGCTAGTGCGGGTGTGGAGGAAGCGGTGGGGGTAGTTGGGACAGCCTCCGTTTGGGATGCTGAAGATACAAGGATGGGGAGTTCCTTACCCCCTGGTATTGGAATTTCCACTAATTCCTCCAGTGTAGGTAGGTGCAATGTCTCCTTTTCCCACCTGTGTATCTGGTACATTGTCACTGGTTGTTGGGTACACCGGGGGCTCTTCTCCTGCTGGTTTCCCCTCTTGTGTTCCCACACGATCTTGTAATGCATAACACAATTGTAGTAGGGAATCGTTGTCTAGATCTAGGGGGAGGTAACTGCCTTCTCCCTTTAGTTGTGAGGCATTGCCTTTATTAGGGCCGGTCAGGGCCTCTCCTACCACAGATTTACTTGGGAAGTAGGCATCTAATAGGCCCTTTTGAGGGACCATGGGCTTGTCTCTAGATTCTTTTGTTCCCCCACATTCCGAGGACATCTTGCTGCTCGTGTCAGTAGACACCCCTTTGTTGGATAGTAGGCCATTAGGTTTCTTCCCCCGTGTTATAGCAGTTTTATTACGGTTTGTTGCTTTCCCCAGCATTTATATTGTCTTTATTAGTGGGATTTAAACGGGGGGTTTGGAGTTCCCTTAATGTCCACTGAACAAAATAATCAAACCTGCACCCGGGATTGGGGCAGACCGTGGGCTATGGCAGTACGCCTGTCACACTCCCGGGGTCTATTTACAAAGGTCTACAATGGGTTCAGGGGCTATGGCAGTTAACAACTGTCACACTCCCGAGATTCCCTGCCCTTTCCCGTCTGGGCAGGCTATTTGAATCAACAATTAACAGCAGCGGCCAAAAGTAATATTCTGTCCGTGTCTTGATGATTTACAGCAATTTGTGCAAAGTACCTGTTTACAGATCTGTTCAATCTCCTTCTTCCTTGCTCCTTCCTCGCTCCCCCAGGAACGCGAGAAACCCACTGCGCACACCGAGTGCTCCGCGGTAAGATGCCTATTTGAAGGCAGTCCGCCCTCTCCAGATGGAATAATGGAGGTTATGGACAGACTGCAGCTCCTCCAGCAACTTGTGATGATCCTGGCTCGACAGGAGAAACACACTGCAAACCCCCTGGTACGGTCTGGATCAAAGACAATCCGCCCGCAATCTCCAGACCACACAGGGTTAGTAAACACTCTCTCAGTGGCTTGTATCAGTGTAATCAGTGTGCTGAAGACTTTAAGTCTATCTGATGCTGTAAGGATTTTTCCTCCCCAGCCCCCACTGTGTGCTTTCCTCGGCCTAAACAATGCCCACACACACCCCGTCGGCTGAAAGCCAGTAGCAGGTGTTAGGGGGCCGGCTGTAGACTTGGGGGAGGACAGGGCAGGTGGGCTAGCTGCAAGCTTGCGAGAATTTCCGACAGCCTCACAGCTTATCAGTAGCGCCTCGCCTGCCCGTTGGGGAGAAATTATAGTATACCTGCCAAAATCAAAGCAAAGCTGCTTTATGGCTCGAGACGTCACCGCAGCTCAGACTGCAGATCACAGGCTCACAGCGCCTAGTCCAGAGCACGGAAGACACGAAGGACACGAAGCACAGCACAGCACCGAAATTCTCCACAGAAGCTCCACAGTAGCTAGAGAAAAGCACCCTCTCGGGCCGTCAAGCTGCACCAGCTAACTCTATGGCTGACAGTACTGGCCGCTTCTGACAACAAAAACTCGATTTTTTTTTAAGGGGAGCGGGGCACACCCCCGCAACCCCCGCAACCCCTGCAACCCCCGCCCCCCCTCTCCCCATATATATGGTCACCTATGTAATGTTGCCAAGACCTTTTCCCGGCGACATTATATACAGAGACCATATATATAGGGATATTAATAACTGATATCCTAGAGATGATGGAGCGATGGACAGGCTTTCCTGGCAGGCTGTAGAGTAACCACGTGCATGGCTTCTGTTCACTTGCCTTGTCCCGTCGGCCATTGACAGACCACCTATGGATTTCTGTGGATATTGCCCGGGGTGGTCTATGCTGCATGGCTGTAGCAGGTCTTGGGAGCAAGCAACTGGTCTTCAGGGATCAAACAAATTCCTCAATTTAAGCACCAAATATCCAGGACATTGCTTTTGGATATACAATCCTGCCCGAAAGCCATGTGCAGACGCTCTGATCATCTGCGTATCCTGCTCGCCTTTCCGCTCCGCCACTGTTTCCCGACCTCATCTAGACCACCTTTCTGTACTATTCACATTCTGCCCCCACGCTCATTATCCAGAGCTCGGATTTACTGCCTTTATTGTAGGCGGCGCTTCATGTTCTGCTCTTTTGATTTAAAAGCTCTCTATTAACACAATCCACACAGTTTCCGGGTGGATGCCCTACTTCGGCGAATGCCGGAGGATTGTACACATTGGTCCCTGTGCGCTTCGCTAATTGGGCTAATTATGCATCCCAGACACTGTTTACATGCAATCTGCATATTTATTCTACAAGTCTGCTCTCCTTTGATTTAATGTACTCTCAATTACTGAATTATTCACTATTTGGGACATTATTTTATTTCTTACTGTTTCTTTGCCTGAAAGAACTGTGTAGTCTAAGCACAGTTCCATTTTCCACAAAATACAGCTCTACATCATTTCAGTACTACCGTTATGGTGAATTACAGATTGAAGACTTTGCTAAAGAGGAAGGAAAGGAAAAGGGAGGAAAATAAAAGTGGAGAAGGGTGCAGGCGGCTTGGGCTTAGGGTTAATAAGTGGTGGGAGCATCATGAAAAAAGGGTAAGGGCAGGGCGCAAGTGTTAGCTGTAGGGCTAGTGAAGAGGGAGAAATCAGAATGATGCAAAATACAGGAACAAACATTGGTGGGAAAGTACATCAGAGGAAAGGTCGATGTGGTGGACAGGCCTCTTAATAAAAGCACAAAGCGACCTAAAAAAATAAGAGAGAAAAAAGACGAAGAAGTGAGATTTTAAAGAGTTAAAGCAGAATAAACGTGGAAATGGAGTTAACAATTAACCAAAAGGAAGAAAAAAACACACCAAAAGAGAAAGGAGTGGGACAGCAGATCAAAAGAGGGATGTGTTTAGGGTTCCCTATCTTAATAAAAACTGGGGAAACAATTCATTAAAAAACACATTACATTAAAAGCGTTGACTATATTGTAATTCTCAAACATTGCCTGACACTTCGAAGGATGAACTCAGTAAACTCTTTGCAAACGGATGTTATTTAGTAACACATTTGGTTATGTCACTTTTGCATTTTTCTATGTTGAAAGAGGAGGGAAAATGTGCTTGGTGACGCCTTATGTCAAAACTGTATGTGTGCCTAAAACAGTTAAGGAAGGATTGAGTTTTTCTCTTTTTAAATCCCCCAAGAGCAGAGGACTGCATAGACTATAAAAAAATGAACTTAATTTCATGTCATCCAAAGTGCATGTCCTTAGGATTCTGTTCTGCATACTCTTTGTTAAGGTTTCATATTGTGGCCCTCCCACCTTGTGAGACCTTGACAAAGGACAGGCAGAACGGAGCATGCATTGGGGAGTGAGCCAGTGTCATGCACTTTTTCTGGAATACATTGGATTTAATTCAATCTTAACAGGCTGTGACGTTCTCTGTGTTTTTAGATCTGAACCTTATTCTTCTGAGCTTTGCTGTGATCCAGGGAAACTAGCTATAGTCTAACAGCGCCTTGCCAACTCATGCCAGAGTCGCAGTGTGTCACTTGACTTTTCCGGTAGCATCTGTGCGCAGTTCCGCTATAATAAAAACAAGCATTGGCCATGCCACCAGTTTTGGCTTTTGTGTAGGCATCAGAAATGCATTTGCCAGACACTGCCATAGTGGCAGTAACTGGCATTCAATGGTAGCAGCTGCAACATGGTGCAAGCACCTAGGCATATAATAGCAGTACATACCAATTGCCTAATACATATGAAAAAGCCAAAACTGTGCTTATAAATCAAGTGGCTGAAAGCAGACTTGGTTAAGATATCTTTATCACCAGTAGCACGTTTACAGCTCAAATTAAGTAATTCAATCTGAGAAGATTGCTTTGTAAAGAGATTGTCAGGAAATTTGAACACAAAGTTTGATGGTAATGCTTGATAAAGCTAGCTCAGAGATATCTCAGGAGGATGTGCTACGGTGGGGAGGGGTAGCAAATAGATGAGAATGGCAATAGGGATTAGCATTACCATGGGAAGTCAATGGGTGGGTAAAAAAAAAACATGCAGGCTGTGTGCCCCTCCTCATATGCCATTTCTTCCTCTCTGTACTCCAATGCAATCGTTGTGGCTTAGAGGCAGCACTCTAGTGCCCCGTAATAGCCAAAACTAAAAATGATAGGGCCACAGCAACATATTGCAGAAATGAGAAATCAGTCATCAGGTTTATGTTCCAGGACTTTCACACAGGACACACAGAAGTATGCTTTAATAAGTATGGACACAGCGAGTAGATACGACGACTTCATGGAGTGAGCATATTTTGTAATGTGTCACCGGCTAAGCTTGAGTTGTCTTGGACAGTCGGAGGCAGTGGGAATTGCAACTCTGTGGATTAAGGCACTTTCAGTGTGTCAATAGTGACCATTGTTATCCTAGTATCACTGTTATTACTACACTTATATCGTTATAGTATATGCCTTATGTGGTGATGATCTTTGCCCTACAGCTAAGGTGAAACTTAAGATCAATCGACTTTGCAAAAATGCTGCTGCTTATAACTTTTGACTCATATGACATATATGAAGGAGATTTTCCAAAGATGTCTTGTGGCCGGAACCCCTTAAATTTGAAAAGTTTTGTACAAATTCAAATTGGCAGACGAATTTGCTTCAAATTTGGAACAAGGTGAGTACAAAGCAGTGCATTTGCGCCTTTTGGTGGTTTGGTGCAAATCCATCCAGTAGTTTTATTAAAAATTCTTGGAGAACAGGGAGTCTCTGCACCAAAATATTTTATATATTTCCCACAGTGCATTGCAGCAAGTGAGGCTTTCAGAAACATTTGCAAGCAGTTCTCACTGTAAATGTGCAGTTATTTTGCAGTGAATTTGAAGTAAAGTATTGTAAGAATAAAAATGACTTTTCACTTTACCTGAAATTACATTAAGGTGATGGTTTAATGCAACAAAACCCTTGAAATTCAGTGAGTGTTTGACGCATTGTTCCCTAACTTTGAGCCCTCTTTTGCCAGGCCATAGGCACATTTATAACATCACAAATCACACAACGGATGACATCACACATATCAGTCACTTATCTTCTCAATTATTACAGCATCAAGACAGCACTGGAAATTAGCTCAGTTGATGACATTACAGCATATTTTATGGGAAATTACCAGTTAGACAAAAACATTCTCTTGCTCTATTTCAAGGCATATTTCAAAAATATTGTATAGATTCGTGTGTGGGGCATTCTAACAACCGTAACTTACCCATGGACCCATTATTGGGTAAAGTAGTCATTGGCTACCTTTAGTGGCCTGGAGGGGCCACTCCTCCTCTCCACCTCCATGAAGAGGCTGCATGCCTACTAACAGGGTGACACCACAGGCACTCACCCTGCCATTGGTGGCGTAGGTCTGCAATTCTTTTTCTATACACCCTCATTTTATTTTAATTGCTATCAGGAGCATGTCCCATGACAGCAAGCAACACAGCAGCAGCTAGATTTTAATGTTGTTTTGCTACCCTTGGTAGGTACAGGATCCTACATTCACATTATAGCGCCTCCGGCCTCCCCCCTCGCCCTTTACAGTCACGCTGTCACCACTGACTATTGGTCACTGGGTTGACGCCCCACCACCTACACACAGCTGGTATATAGGGTTTAGACACATTTTCTTGCCCTATTAATAACTATGTTACCACCTCATACCCATCTCGGAATGCAACGGGCTGGATCCACACTAGGTCCTGCTTCTGTACATCTATTGTTACCATGGCTCCCCAGGTTACATTCACATTTTTATCTGTGGCACGCTACGTGTCTCTTTATGGTCCACGCGGCATCAAGCCACATTCAAGTTTTTTATTAACACAAAGAAAGTAGTGTTTTGACTTACTTTATACCACCCCGGCACCGCACCTACTATTCCCTGTACCTCCTTTTCTCTTTTTTTAGTAACCATGGGAACTCAGTATCTGTATGTCCCCACCCCGGGTGGCTCCCCATTCCGAGCATACCATCCCTTTAATAAAGAAACACTCCTTATCTTCCACTTACAATTTTTCACATTTACTTGTAGCAATGCTAGCAACACACCGCCGATCCGGCTGGGATGCAAAATGATGTTGTTCCTGCACCTTTGATACTAGCGCTATGCTCAGAACTCCCCTGCCTACATCATTGGTATCGTCCGCCCCGAGCGATGCCGGGACACGCAACGTGTGTCTCCATCGCTACCAGATGCCTCAATACGACACTTCGGCACGGCATCTAGATTGAGCGGCTCTCCCGTGACTTCAGAGCGCACGACTGCAGCATTCGCCCTGACGAGTAAGTCCGTCCAACGCGGCACATTTATACTCAGCATACTCATACACGTCCCTCTCCTCTTAGCAGATTGATCTGCACGATCACATCTATGCCTGTTCTCTTTCACACTTCTAGTCTGGTTCCTGCTCCGCATTATGCATCACGCACAAACTTCTTGCAACATCGAGACCAGGGAGCAGTTTTTTCAGTAGCTTTCACAGCCATTCCGATTTCTAAACCTTGATGCCGGTCGCTGACCCCTTCACATGCTAAAGGAGTGCTGAGAACCACCAGCTGAAGGTATGGCTCATCCTCCAATCTTGCACTCTATCAGCAGGTTAATTCACATCCACCTACACACATTAACCCTTTTACAATTTAGGAATGATTTTTACATCTGGTCCCCACACTTCTTTTGTATCCCTGTGTGTCCCTCCCACTGCTATTCCTTGCATCTACCAGACCCAAAGGCCAGACAACAAGCGAGGATTCACTCATCTTGAAGTTTTCATTAACAGTTCCGAACTTCCCTCTCAGTGGCAAGCCAAAAACCACTACACCCGCGGAAATCCACTATAAGGTACCTAGCTCTGTAACTGTTGACCTCACATACATGATGTGTTCACTAGCTTTGAGATCTCAAAAGTATTCCTCTGCCTCTCGGTTTACATACGCACTCAATCTCTCTCTGTCTAGATATGTGAACCGTGACCTTCTTCATCCATGATTTTTACAATTGCAAGATTCAACCTCGCACCTCCAAAAGGACTGTCAGTTGCCAGCAACAGATGGTTCCTTAGTCTGCATACCCCTGTCTAGAATACAGGGTGAGTATTATATAGACATCTTGTGTTTTTTAATTAGAGAAAGCAGTACTATTTCTCACAAAAAATGTTCTTGGTAAGACAGTATATGTTTTGAAAACACAACATCAACAACTACTTGCATCTGCGTCCCTCTTTTTGCAGGCCTTCTTTGCGGTCCCTTTTGCCCCGAGGAAGGCTTTGAATACATGCCGACAACAATGGCAATAGCCGAAACGTGCCATCAGTGCTCATTTACGTGAACATTATGGTTATCAGCACTGATACAAAATATCGTGCTGATGATCATGCACGTTGGAGGATCACAAAACATGATGATACATCGATCGTGATACACAATTAGTAAATTCCTTAGGAATAGACTTCTCTACTAAAGGTATTGAGTCCACTCCAGAGTAACAATTGGATATGTTCTTCATTTTATTCTAGTTGTACTTTTGTTTCCTTGTCTATCTCTTTCTCTTTATTTTTTTTGCATTTACTTTTTCAAGCCTATATTGCTGAAGTAACCCCAATTAATTTGTTTTTTTGGTTACAAATGTTCTCCTTTCTTTGAATTATTTATTTATTATGATTGTTTTGCTTGTTTTGAATATTTTGCTTTATCACCAATAAATGGTCAATTGTTCTTTAGACATATACTTGGCATTCCTTACCTGTGACTCTGTACTTGAGCACAGAACATTTCATGTTGAATAAGAGTAAATTAGGACAGAAACCCAGACTGACTACAGTGTGGATCTTTCTTCTTGTTTGTTTAATGTTGAATATTGCCCTGAATCTACACTGACACTTAGGGGCTACCCTACTTTCTGCGTAACAAAAGCCATGCCCTGGGCAGAATGACCAGTGGCCAGGACCACAGGCTGGCCAGTGGTGCATGAGCCCTTTATTGGTATACAGTGGCCACTGGGATAGGCCACAAGACAGGTGGCTATGAGGTTTTATTGTTCACTGCACCTTGTTGCAAGCCAGGCCCTGCTGCTGCTACTTTGGGTGATTTAGCAGGGTCTGGGGCGTACCCTTCAGCCATATAACATTCTCTCAGGATATCCATGAATTGAGGAATGGGCACGAAAACAGTCCCATATGCACAGACATCCTTATTCTGAGACCCATGCCTCCCCCTTCTAAAAGTCGGTGAGAATCCCAAACACAGTGAGGCTCCCCTCATATGGGAGAGGAAACATTATCTCTAGAAATGCCAGCCCTCAGACACCAATCGAGGAGTAGACGTCAAAGCCATTTTATCCTCACATTAAAATCCTGAAGGTGTCTAAATGAATATTTCTGATTATTTGTTGCAAACACTTAAATGTAAGTGTGTGAGTTATATCCAAATAAAATGAGCTTCAAGCTCTGTATGTATTATTTACTCAGTGATTCAAGCATAAGACACTTTTCTCAAATTCTTCTCAAATATAAAGATCTGTGGTCATTCTTATGGTTAAAAGGTTTTCTTTGATTTCGTGCACCTCAGTCAGGAACCCTCATTGGTGACATTTTCAGCGGAGAGGCAGTGGCAGTGAGAGAGTCCGTCCGGGCAGGCTCCCATGTTGCCTGCGGCCAGCATCAGCTGATATGGCCATCCAATTAAAACTGCCTGGCTTCGTCGGAGCGGGAGAGGCAGAGAGATAGGCAGTCTGCATGGGCTACTGTGTCGTGTGGGGGGAGCATCAGCACAACTGCCCATTCTATTAAAATGCCTGCCATTGCTGGTGCCACAATTACAGTGAGAGAGGCTGCCTGGGCAGTCCAGGCTGCTTAGGACTGTTTGTGATTGTCAAAGTGCTGGAACATATGTGGAGTTAATTGGCCTGTGATAGGCCATGATAAGTGGTGGGCTTTCCATAACCTGCACAGCCACAGAAGAAGCTACATATGTGTTCTGCACATCTCCACCGGTAACTCTGTTATAGTTATCCATGCTCCAGCTTTGAGGTCAGGACCGGGGGGAGGGTTTTCACAACTGCGCCAACCAGATGCTCATCTTTTGCCCACCTTTCGATTTAAGGAGCCAGGCATTAACAGCTGGACCACGCTCTTCTCTACCCAAATTCGCTTCTAATTTGTTTTTCCAAAGCCCAAATTGGTGGAGCCTGCACTTGGGTATTGTTGTACGCTGTTGTGCTGTTGTGCCTTTTAGATGTGGGCTTGTAATGTCCCCTTTCTATGCCCATGTAAAAACAGGCATCCCACCTGTCCCTTTTTCACTCCTGGTTTGGGTGCAGCCCACCATCCAAATATAGAGGTAGGGTTGCACCGTTTAGAGTAGGAGAATAAAGAGTTTGGACCTACATGCTGGGCTCCTGTGTTTTATTACATACTCTGTTTCATTTATCTATTTGATTGCATCCGCTGCTGCGGATTTACCATTGGTGACGAGGCTCAACCACCACACAGCTCCTGCTAGAAGAAATAACCTTTGCCTGCTGAAACCAAGTCTCCGGTCTCCAACTTTCACGACTTTGTGTCAGAGGCTCCAGAGGTACGCAGTGCCTGCACCATGTGTGTTTACCCGCCCTGTCGGGAACCGTGTTTTGATTCCACAGGGCACTGGGCGCTCCCATCAAAATACCCATAGTGTGTCGGGAGGCCTGGATGGCGCTAGGTTCCATCCGGAGAGTTTCACATAAACGTGGCAAAAGGAGGCCCTGCCCCCACTGGAACCTGATCTCGTCAGCATGCGCTGCATGCCCAACACTCTTGGTTCTACAAATTATTGCATCGCCATGGAGGACATTATTTTCATGTCGAGCAAAACACATGTTTTCCACATTTCGTTTGCATCGCCACAGATGAAATTAAGACATTTCAACTAACAGCTACATCAAGAAGGAGGGAGCACGTGACCAGGCAGGCCCTGTGGTCTCAGATATATATTAAAATGGCACTGTCTGCATGAACCCTCACATGTGACACACAACATACCAACAAAGCACAGCTTCAAGGTGAGATTTTGCTTCAATGTTCTACAGTAGAACCCTGCCATCAGGGCAGACAATGAGGGTGTCAGTAGCTCACAAAACCCACCAGCAACCTCATCCCCTCACAACCCAGTGTCCAGGGAGGCGGGAGAACATGAGTCCCTACAGCTCCAGGCCATACAACCTTATGACATCTCAGATACAAGCAGTCTGCCACCAAGGTGGAGCAGGTGGCTCAAGGAACTCAATAAATACATTGATGCAACAGGCGACAGGGAAGAATGCCACATTAGAGGCATACTACTACGCTCATTAGGTCCCATTGTGAGAGACATTGTATTTGAAATGCCGGAAAATACTCGACTGAACCTTTCCAAGGCATTATTGACTCTTTGAATAATCATTTTGCCCCAAGTATGTAGATTACGAACGCCACATTTTCCACACATCTACACAAGAAAAAGACGAAAGCATGGACAACTCTGCCATGAGGTTGCGGAAAAGGGCAAAGTATTGCAATTTCATCCACTATTCAACAGAGGAAGCTCTAAAGTCACAAGCTAGTGCAGGCTGTGAATCGCCTGAGTTTAGAAAGAAATTATTGCAGAAGTGAGGGCCCTTGAAGAAATCTTACAACTTGCCAGAGCAGACACTGCGCTTTCCCTGCAGACTGAATCTTTAAGCAATTTTAAAATCAGGCAAACTGCTTCAACGGCATCCCTATGTCCTGTGCGTATGATAGAACGCAGTCAAGAACAGAAAAAATGTTACTGGTGCGGCTACAAATTCCCGTACATCGCCCAGGCCTGGCTGCAGGCTACAACTGCGACAAATGCGGGGGTGGGAACCACTTTCAATCGGTGTGCGAAAACATCAAGTTCTTCCAGAAAGCTGAGAATCACAGAGACACCAGGCAGCCGGTGAGTCACCATCCGAGGCAGGAAAGCCCTCGCTCAAGCACGTGGCACTTCCCAGCACCCAGCAGACACAGTTCGCACAGCAGAAGCAGGGAATCGTACCACAGGGACAGACAACATGGAGACAGAAGAGAAGATGCATGGTAGTCACGGCACAAAAGTGATTCACATAGGAGAGTGACACAGCAGAAGATAAGATATTTAGAGGCCTTGCCGAGGCATCGCAATGACTCAGATTCCTCATCATACAGTGGTGACAGGAAAAGAGGCTACGTACATGCCATAGGAAATGCCACAGTGACGTAATATAGCCCGACTCTACTACTACAGATCCATGGGTACAGTCGAGAATTTCTCATAGATACTGGTGCCACAGTCAATGAAGAGACCTACAAGTCACTCAACATTAAAAAAGAATTAAAGAAGGCAGACATTGACATATATCCATATGGCACAAAAACCCTGCTCGACTGCAGGGGAATGATCAAGGCTACGTGTAAATACAAAGACAAGAGAATGAGGGTCATGATATACGTAGTCAAAGGTGAGGTCCCAGGAGGAAGCATCCTTAGCTTCCGATCGGCCAGTCAAATGGGTCTGGTGCATGTGATGTATTAGATTATGTCGGCCTACACGACCAGCCCAAAAGGGATAATGACAAAAATGTTCCCGTCACTATTCAAAGGTCTGGGAAAGCTAAAAGGAAAGCAAATCAAGTTGCATATTAACACTCACATGAAACCGATAGCACAACATTACCGGGGAATACCCTTCAACATCCAGATGCATGTGGAGGACGAGATACAGTCCCTATTAGACCAGGACATCATCCAACTAGCTTAAGGACCTACCCCATGGGTGTCACTCATAGCGCCATTTCCTAAAATGGAAAACAATAAAAGCATTTGCATCTGTGTGGACATGAGAGCACCTAATATTGCAATTGAAAGAGAGCAGCACATGGCGTCCCAAATGACCTATATGTTGCACCTGTTGCATGGGGCAAAAGTCTTTTCCAAGTTAGATTTAATTAAAAGATATCATCAGCTCAAACTACATCCGGACTCTCGTTATTTAACCACTTTCTCCACACACTTAGGGCTCTTCAGATATAAACGTCTTAGTTTGGGGTACCCTCTGCTACAGAGATCTTTCAGAATGAGATACACCAGGTCATCAAACATATTCCGCATTGCCTGAATTACAGCGATAACATTCTGATTTTCGGAGCGACACAGAGGCACATGATGACACGCTGAGGAGGGTGTGCATGGCACTCAAAGATGCAAACCTGACATAAACGCCAGCAAGTGGGTTCCTGACAGGCAGAGAAGGTACCAGGGTTGGCCAAGGTGGAGGGAGGTGAGTTGAATTAAAAGAAGAGAGAGAAATAAGTAATCCAAAGGATCAGAGGGGTCTGGAGAGTCCCAAGGAAATAAGAGAGGTTGTGACAAGAAGGGAACCTGCCGGGTTCAGTTTGTCTATGCAAGGGACACTATTAGGGGAAAGAAAAGGTCTAAGTTGGTGGAAATGGACTAAGGGTATAACCCCTCACTTTCAAGAATTGGAGACATTTGGTTTGTGTAAAGACTTGAAATTGTTCCTGAGGAATTAAAAAGGAGACTTGAAAAAGTTTATTTTGTGAACTATTTAGAACAAACATTTGTGCTACAACCAGTACTTTGGGAAAGATCCAACTAACATTGACCGGGCGAAACAAGAGCTGGGAGGCAATGGCTGTGGCTCATATTTGTTTTTTTTTCTCTAAAGTGGTAAGGTCAGATAGTGAATAGGGTTTGGACTGAGGACTGCATTTTGGTTTTGAAAGTTGACAAGCACCCTTAGTGTAGTTTGTAGGCAGGGGAATCCCTCATAGCAATAGGGATTGAAAGGCATGTTTCCTTTTAATTTAAAATGAAGACCCTTGAAATGTTAACCATGAGTCTGAGTCCTTCCTCTGGTTCACCACAGTTCACCCCAGAAGAAAAGAGAATTGCAATGACTCAAACCTATAGAAAATGTTTACCTGTTAATGCTCTGTTTGGTGGTATAAGTTTAGCATTGTTCTGGAATGGAAAGGTTACTTGTGTTAACTGAGCAGATCGAAAGCTTTGAGGGAGTAGTGCTGACGTGCTTGGGGCCATATCTCCCTGGTCCAGTTTGAAACTTCATAATTCATTAGTCCTAGACCATCAGTTGAGAGGGAGGATGAAGCCTTTTGGGAAACACTGCAGAATAACTTTTTTATAATTTAGAGTAGACTGTGATAGCACTATCTAACCCACAACCGATGATCAGAGTAAATGTTAGCCTAGTTCCTAGGGCAGCTCTTTCTCATTGAATATGTCAGCTGTTCCATCAGCCTCTTTTCCTAAAATTCTATAGTAGACACTATTTCTCTCCATGCTTGGTTTTTTGGGTTATTGGCTGTTTTCTTTCTGTTTCTATTGGTTGACTTGGTACTACTGTCTCTGTGCATCTACTATGCTGCATTCTCCACACGCCACTGATGGTTTGCTCACCAGGTCTGAATAATCCCATTTCTGGACGGTAACCTAGGAGGTATCTGAAAGTAGGACTTTCCCTCTCCTGCAATTTGAAATCCCCATTTCTTGAATGTCCATCTCCCTTTCATTCGGCATCATGCCTGTACCTTTATTTGCTCCTGTTGAATATCTATGTGAATAAATCAGGGCCTGAGATGGATGATGAAACTCGACCCATGTTGGAACCTTCGCTTCATCCCCTTTTGAGTCTGTTGCTGCTAGTTTCTGATTCTTCACCAACATGATCGCCAGATTTGATACCCAAATGTCAGGCAACTATGGGTGCCCATGGAGGCGGGAGAGGAATATTGGTTCTATGAACTCCAGAACATACCTCGATGTCCGGAGTTCAGCTATATTTGGTTACTGAGTTTCCGCTCACTAGGTAGGCTCTGGCTGGTATGCAGAATATTTGGATAAGTGGGTTAGAGGTTGGTGGATCACCTGGGAATAGGTGGCTTAATTCCTCACTCTAGAGAATTTGGTATTGGCAGCATTCTGAGCAAAAGAGATTTGCCAGCAAACTGTGTACCTTGGCCTATATGCTGCCTCTCTCACATTGAAAAAAGTGTACAAACTGCTTTACCATTATCCTGCCCCTGCCTCCTCACCATTCTACGATCCAGCCCCAGTGATAAATATTCCTTTTGCTGATATCATTACATGATACACCTTGCAAACATTGGATGATGAAACATGAAATACCCTTTCCTTTCTAATCCAACTTCACCCGAGTAACCCCTGTAAAGACCAACGGCAACTGCAACAATTGTGACAATGACATGTATCCCCATACACCAAATGCACTCTAGGGGGCACCCTAAGAAGCAGAAGATTGTAGAAGCCGCCCTACAAATCATGCCCATTCAAAAAACATAGCTCAAATATTGTTCTCCACCAAGATTTGTAGCTGTCCTCGGTGCAAACCAAAGAAAATGAGGGCAGACATAGGCTATGGGTTAGCCTTTATTTGGTGCAATGCAATTTCCTGCAACAAGATAACTGGGTTGGAATTTGGCCCATTCAGATACCTCCAATAAATGCTTTTGTCTGTGCCTTTGTTTACCAGCCCCCCAGGAAATGGCATACATCATTCCTAACCTTTGTCTCTCCAGATATTTTGGACTACAACTTTTATTGGCCATAGCATAGTCAATGTTGAGGGATCATGGAAGTTGTAGTCCAAAACATTTGGAGAGCTGGAGGTTGTGGGCCCCAGCTCTACTGCACGAGCAACCTTAGAATATGTTGAATAGAAGCAATACTCCCCTTTGCACTGTTCTGTTGATGGTCCACTGGTTCGCTATGAATGGTATAGGTCAGGAGTCTGCAAACTTTGGGTCTCCAGATGTTTTGGACTACAATTCCCTTTAGCTCTAGCCATCATAGTTATTGGTGAAGGATCAAGGGAGCGGCAGCTTGCACACCTCTGGTCAAGTGCATCAACAACCTTAGAATACCCCAGGATTGAACCAATTCTCCCTTCAGACTGTTATATTGATGGTGCCCTGGTTCACTGGGAATGCTATTGGTTCAGGAGTCTGCAACCTTGGTGTCTCCATTTGATTTGGACTACATCTCCCATCAGCCCTAGCCAGCATAGTTAATGTTGAATATCCAAGGCAACACATCTGGAGAGCCCCAGGTTTCAGGCCCCAGTTATAGGTTCACTCACATGGCCCAAGCACTCCTTTGCTTCTCAAAAGCAAGGTCCACACTCAATAAATCAATAAATAGCCTAATAATAATAATAATAATAATAATAATAATAATAATATTAATAATAATAATAATAATAATTATAATATAATACATGACATTGTGTCTAGGATACGCAGAATATTGGCTTTGTCAGGCCATGAATCAGTGTGGCAGTGCTTTTAAATGAGCCAGTGGCACAAGCATGGAGCACCAACCATGAATAATTTGAGGATAGGAGGAATGGTAGTATAAATGGTACGATTGATCGCCAGGCTATCCTGCATATCACTAACCCATGATGGCCTGGATGGTGGACAAGTCAAGCATGTTACTAGTCAGTATTTCTTGCAGATGCATGTCAGTGGGTGACAACCTGGGCCTGACATTGATGCCATCCTTCTCCTCCGGGATTGTATGGAGGTTGCCTGCCTACCAATCCCCCTTCTGCAGCATACTTTGGTCCTCAGTATTAGTATTTGCCTTGAGGCAACATAATTGCCTCTTGCTCCAGCTGTGGTGCCCTGTGGAACTGTGTATTGACCATGTTCCCATTTATAGTGATTTGATGGATATTTCTGCCTGGTTTCAGGTAGTGTACATCTTGTGTCATGCTGTCCCATGGTTTGCACACATCAACCTTGTGATAAGAACATATGATACAAGTCAACAAATTGGAGACACACCTCATATTTGTAAAAGTGGGTAAGAGAGATCTTTCTGCATCTCAATAACATTAATGATGTTTAATGTACTGTCTGAGACATACTAAAGCTAAGAGGGATGCAATATACACAGAAATACTTGTATTTCCTTCTACATGGTGATGTTTCAAATAATTGCAAAATGAGAGTACAATATGTAAGATATCAGCATTGCCCCACATTTTACCTTGTCTGATATGGAGGATGTGGACATTGACTGCAGAACTGGTGGCCGCACCTTTGGCTTTGGCAAGGTTCTAGGTATCTCTGCATTATCCACTTCTTTACTTTCATAGTATCTGTAACAATAATGGCATCAAGATGGTGTGTCCATTTAGTGCGAGGCGGATAAAACATGAGTTTACTTACAGGAAATACAAAAAGGATTTTGTTGTCTATGTGATGTTTTTCCAATATGTTTAAAAAAGGGAGATCAGTAATCATGTTTTAACGATGCACAAAAGAAAGATCTAAGATTCAAATTTTAAAAGGGTAACAGACAGAAGATTGCTTGGCCCACATCAATCATCTTAAAAGCTGTCTCTCTTGATGTGAGTTTATTTCATGTAATTGAAATACTTCTTATTGAATAAATTGTATTGTGCATGGCTGTGTCAGCTCTATAATGTACATCTTACAGAAAGTGCCCTTAAACAAAGTGTTAAATCCAAACAGTATTACTTTGTGCACTCATGTTGCACAGATATTACTTAAAAATGAATTTTAAATGTGCAAGAAAGTCTAAACTGTATTTTGAAAATGCAATAGACAATATATATATATTGAATTAAATTACATTACCAACTGCTGAATTTGTAAAAACTACACACATAACACATAGCATTATTTTCTATTTTTGTATTTCATGTGAAAAAAAATTAAATTCAGTTGAAGCCTAGCCTATCCTTTGAAGCTCAGTCCTTACAGCCTATATTTATTCAGCTCTCTGGCATAGAACAAATACATATTATGAATTGGTACCTAATCCATTAAGTCCAGGTGAACAGAAACAGATAGGTATTCAAAGTATTTGATGAATTTTAGAATTACAATATGACATTTTGTGTGCTAGCAATTCTCATTTATTGGTATCACATTTATGGCCCAGCCCAGGTAATAAGGAATGGCTCTGTTTCTTTAGTAAAACAATATATAAAACAACCACATTCCCAGACAGACCTAGACCTTTTGTCCTTCGGGTCATCAATAAATTACCATCTGTGCATGTCTGTTTGATGGTATGGATATCAAAGGGATATAAGACAGTATTTAAGTTAATATTTAGATTAGATGGGGAACTGCTATGCACAGAAATGAAAACATGAATTACAATAGGTGGATTGATTTGACTGCACCAACATGAAATCACCTTATCAGTCATAACTTTGGAATGCTTTACTTGTTTTAAAAACCAACAACAGATCTGAGATCACTGAAACATTCCTCCTATTATACATCCAAATACAATATCTCAAGAGGTGTTCATTATTTATACTATTTTAATAACTCATATAACAAGTTATTGAAACATGTAGCATATCTACTGATTAAGAATTCTCTAGTGATTGTGAATATGCGAGCTTCAATATTGGGAGAAGTCCAATTAATGTCAAAACTAACACAAAACTCCCGAAGTGATGGGGATGAAACTCCCATTGTCACATGACAAAATAAATTGAACCATTCAAAATAAAGGGCAGGGTTAATGGGAGTTTTAGTATCTGAAGAGAACCAATGATAGCCCCTTCCAATAGGTAAATGTTGCATCAAATGACACTACATGGGTGCAGTGTATTAGTTATTTAAGGCCAAACACATGGAAAACTGGTGAATTATTGCTGAAATCTGCAGACAAAAGGTGCTGCTCATAGGGAGCGGAGAAGTGTGAAGTGGGATTCTACCTTGCATCTGGGTGATTGGAATATCCCTTAAAAATATATTTTTCCAAGAGGAAGCCTCATGTAGAAACCTTGCCCATTACAGAACCAGATTGCCTGAGAGGGATTTTGAAAGCAGGGGACAAACTAAAACTAAAGGCTACCTGGTGGAGATTGCCTGGAGCTGGAGATGTCCCTACCTGACCAGTGCTTATTAAAGACAAACCAAAAGTGAGTGTAACAATCCCTGTGCATTTAGATGTAGGCCACATAGATTAGCTAAAATCGTGGACTGCAATTGAAGGTCTTTTAGGGGAATCATTTACCAGCTAGGTCACCAAATGGGGACTGGGCTGTAAGGGAAATGCTGTGGAAGTTTCATTTAATTAGTGTGCACCAGAATATATGATAGCACAGTGCCCTTAATATTATCTGACTGTAGCCAAATACATTAATTCTTGCATTTTCACAGGGATGATGTATACCCAGATCTCTGTGATGGTTCACAACATTTCACAGATTTGAATGGGTTGTTCAGCATTCGGGCCTGTTGAAATCATACTTTATATACAAAAAGAATCCTGAATAGAGCTATATGTCTTTCGTTGGAATAGGAAGGAGGTTAGTTTGCCCACATTATTCCCCAGAAATTAATGTATATTTAAATACCCAATATTGTTTTTCCAAATAACATTGCACAGAAATGAAATGACTCTGTATTAAGTAGACTCCTACAGTCCAGTAGAAATGGAGTGTTGATCCCGATTCTATGAAAAGCTTTGTTCTCATCCTTAAGTGACATTTTAAAGGAACCTAGATGTCATGCTCTCCAAAATAATACCAAAGGCTGTAGATAAACAAGTTCAACATTACACCCTATATTAAATACACATGCCCTGATCAGAAGCCAGCACTACCCTAGATTTAGAGAATAATTATTTATAGAATAAGAACATTTTATGCAAATCCAATGTCTATTCTCTTTGAGACCAACACTTGTTGATAGTGTTAGAGAAAATTCATTGAAATGCGTACTGTACATTTTATTTCTGATGCCAATGAGTAACATATTGTACATTTCCAAAGAGAACATTCCAACATTTTGTATGGGAAGTTATTGCCAACAAGCGATAATCATTTAAATGTTTATCCTATAGTAGCTCTATTAGCTAAAGAAGCCCTGGATATTAGAATATCTCCTGAACTACCGTTCACATCTGGTGAAGTTATGACCGTAAAAATCTCCCTCACACCCACATGCACACTTACACTTCATATCATCTACAGACCCCCCCGGCGCCATTTCTACCTTTGAAGATGACATTACAACACTTGTGGCTCATAACTTGAAACCACATTCTAAAGTGATCATTGTGGGCGATTTCAATTTAGGATTGTATGATCCCCTAGATCTAAATGCAAGTCTCCTAGTGGGTTCTCTAGAAGCCCAAGGATTTACACAAAGAATTACAACATCAACCCATGATAAAGGGCACACTTTGGACTGGTTAGCTGACACTAATTGCTCTACCATCATCCAGTCCAATACCCCTTCACCATGGTCTGATCATAATATTATTTCATTCACTAGTACCATTATCACCAAGGACATGAAAAAGCATTGCCCAATTATGATGGCCCCATCCAGAAATCTTAAAAATATTAGCTAAGATAACATGCTACACTTACTCACCCCTATCCTAAACTGACCGTATTCGGATTGTAACACGTAAACACTAGTCAGCCACTACAACAAAACCATGACAGCAGCTATAGAGAAAATTGCCCCACTAAAAAGTAAAAAGTCCAAACCTCCGGCACATATCAATCCATGGTTTACCCCTGAACTTAAAGCCCTGCGGGCATAAAATATCAGCCAAAAACAAATGGATCAAAATGGCATCTCAAGAAAAAATAACCCTTTTCAAAGCTATAGCTAACAACTATAAGCTTGAAACTATCAAATCCAAAAGCGAAGTCTACAAACATAGAATCTCAAATGCCCAATTCAACACTAGAGAGTTATTCACAATTCTCAGGGAATTGGAATCCCCAGCTTCTACTTCTGACCATACGATCAAAGATGCACAATGGTGCTCTTAAATCCAGAATGCCCTTGCTGACAAAATCTCACTCCTACAAAAGAAATCCAAACTCAATCTTAACCCAACCACATCAACTACACACCTTCCAATAGATACCCCTTAGGTAACTAAATTCTCTTTTTCTCCACTTACTACGCTAGACACAATAAATATCATCAAAAGTTTAAAACCTTCCAGATGCAAAGGAGATATGTGCCCGGCAACCTTGGTAAAAGATTGTGCATCAGAACCATTTGTCACCAATCTGTTAATAACTCATTCGCCACTACCATAGTCCCTAATGATTTAAAAACAGCCCCGGTCCTACCCATGCTCAAAAAGCCCACCTTAGATCCCAATATTCCAACCAACGATTGACCTATCACAACTGCCCCCTTCTTATTTAAAATATTAGATTGTGCAGCCCAATTGTAAATCCAAAAATACCTTGAGGACAATCACCTTCTAGGCTTAAGACAATCTGGCTTCAGACCAGACCATGGTACGGAAACGGCCCTGCTTGATTTGAAGACGCAAATGAATCATTATAAGGATAATGGAGAACTGTGTATCCTTCTATTACTAGATCTCTCTGCTGCGTTTGATCTAGTGAATCATGATATCCTATGCCAACATCCGGACACTGCAGCCCAATTCTCCCCAGACTCCATTAACTGGATCAGATAATTTCTATCTAACCGGACCATGATCGTCTTCTCAGACTCTGTAGCAGCCGAGCCTGTCCCCGGTAACTTGCGGGGTGCCACAAGGATCATGTGTTTCATCCACTCTCTACAACGCATTTACTAAACTTTTATTTGACAAACTTAACAATATGGGTATCTCGTATACCAACTATGCGGACGATACCCAGATTCTCATACCAATTACCGAATGCTACGATACTGATTCTAAAAACCTAAATAAAATATACCTGGCAATCCAAGCTTGGATGGCAGGCAACGAATTATGCCCCAATGATGATAAAACGGAGCTTATCATCATCGGCAATAAAACTAAACTTAGTAACCTCCATCAGCAGTACAAATCCTTCATCATTGATGGCAATACTATCCCAGTAGCCAGCGAAATAAAAACCCTTGGAGTCTACATTGACTCTGCGCTCACGCTAAATAGGCAAATCAATGCTGTTGTCTCTTCAGCCACGTACACAGCCAAACTGATAAGAGCTAGCTGCCCTTTTCTTTCTCCTGAAAATACCATCAATCTGGCAAGAGCATTGATATTGTCCAGGATTGCAGGATTGATTATTGCAATTCGCTCTTTGCCAGAACTAGCACCAGAAACATCAAAACGTTACAAACAATACAAAACAATGTCATTAGAGCCGGCTTAAATATCCCAAGACACAACCACATCTCCTCTACCAGAAGGAACATTCACTGGCTTCCTGTCCAGGACAGAATTAAATTCAGAATTCCAACAATGACCCACAAATGCATCGCGAAGAAGGCACCCAAATATCTTAGTGACCTCATTTGCAAAGTCAGCTCCAATAGACCAACCCGAACTGTGTACACTAACCTGCTCAGTATACCTAGATTCAGGAAACAGAAAGCAGGAGGCTCGAGCTTTCCAGTTTTAGCGCCTAAACTGTGGAATGCCCTCCGGCACCATTTGAGAAATGACAACTCATTCTGCTCATTTAGAAAAAGGTTAAAAACTCTCCTCTTCAGATGTGACCTCGAGTAATAGCCTACTGTAATCCTGTACATATTATAAGGAGGACCTGCAACAACACTGAAAATGTAAATTTCCTAAAACTGTGCGATAATCTGCCACGAATATTATGTAAATATGATGTTCAATGTATTATATGTACTGATGATCTGTAAACCTGTATCCATATTCGTAAACTCAATGGAAATTTACCAAGTTAGCGCCCCGATGACTATGGGCTAGGCACACTTTACAAATGCATAAATAAAATAAAAATAAAATAAATCCTGAAGACAAATATATTTTTCTAGAATAGTTATTCAAATTTGCATCTACATGAATGGATGTTTGTGTGTAGTGTTAATCCAGATAGTGAGATAATATCAGACAGGTTGTATTTTTTGTCCTGCAGACTGCTTTTGCTTAATGGGAAATTGTGGGTGATTTCGTCAGCATAGAGTTAGAGGTCCACCTTTGATTTTGATTCATGATTTTAAATAATGTGGGTTGGGATTGTCATGGTAGCAGGTGTTTGATTAGGCGACACCTCACAGCATATATGAAAATGCAACAAAGATATAATCATTTACACTCTTCAACCCTAAGACAGGTTGATGAACCATCTGAAGCTATAGTTGTGGTTGTTGCTGAATGAAATCAAAAAGGAACCTGAAGGAAGAAAGGATTAGATATAGTGTAATAAATAAGAATGTTTAGACAGAAAGATGGACGTTTAAATTGCATTCTTGGTTTTTAAAAAGGAATATGAAAGAAAGTAGATGTTCCATCAAAACACTTGCATTAATATCTTATAATAAAAGTCTGTTTTGTGTCCCTCTCGCATAGTAATTAACCAACCTTCTTTCTGATTTGTGACTCTAATCCTGGAGGAGTCCTGAAGAAAAGTCCTGAATTTGCTACAAGGAAGATTAAGTAAAGAGAATAAAGAAGGCATAGTGCTGAACAAGTTTGAGATGCTTCAGATCTTACCAGGTGGCCTGTTAGCCCTTGGAATAATTTCTGAATCTCTATTTAATTTTGGATCAAGAGCAAATCTCAAGAGAACTGTCTATGTGAGTATATTGTAGCAGACTTTCCACTCCATTATATTGTTTTCGAAAAGATAAAAGTCCGCCCCAAACAGAAATCCAAGGGGATTTCCCATCCTTTTACCTCAGTAAACTAAAATACATGAGGTGGGGATTAGGGTGATAACCAAATAAAAATAAGGCCTGTCACACATAAGGGGAGGCCAGAACTATCTTCTCTGCAAAGATAGTATTTGACTAACCTAGAAGACAAAATGTATGTCTCACATTTATCACTAGAAAATGCTCTTAAAAAGTATCTAGAAAACGCAAAAGAAGCCTATTTTGACGTCAAGTACAGAAACATTCCTTTTTCTACACATCTAATCAACCTAATGTGATTATTAAATCTAATGCTATATGTGCTATACATATGCTATGTGGTATAGGTATATGTTGTTGATTAAATTAGGTTTACAATGTTTCCATTCAACCAAAAGACACTACACAAAATTTAAATATGCATTGATTGGGGGCCCGCTGTTGAGCAGCAACATTGATGGCTCTCAGGATCCTACCAATACCTGGCACCCCTTGCCCACCGCATTGCTGCTCTCTGCCCCAACTTTCAGTGCTATGCGGGTGACACTCAGCTCATTTTCAGGCTACCTTCAGCCACCTCTTCTCCTTCTCTCATCTCTGACTGTCTGTCTGCTATACAGGAGTGGTGTGTCGCCAATGATCTCTGCCTTAATGCCAGTAAGACTGAGATTCTCCTCATCGGCACACCCACTCCCTCCTTTCCTGTCACTCCCTGGCCGGCCTCTCTTGGCCCTCTTCCTGCTCCCACCTACGAGGCTAAAAACCTTGGGATCATCTTCGACTTCACACTCGCCTTCTCACCTCACATCTCTGAGGTCTCTAAGAAGTCACACTATGAGCTGCACCTCCTTAGAGGGATTCTTCCTTTACTCTCCTTCCCCCAGAAGTACTGTGTCTCCAGAGCTCTGGTTCTCTCTAGACTGGAGTACTGCAACAGCCTCTTTCTAAATCTGCCTGCTTCTATTCTCGCCCTCTGCAACTCATCCATAACAGGACTGCGAGACTTGTCCTTGGCCTCAAGCCCAGGGATCGTATCTCTCCAGGACTGAAATCTCTGCACTGGCTACCAGTGGCTGTGAAGATTAAGTTCAAAACCCTCTGCATTGTCCACAAGGCCTTCTGGGCCTGGGGCCTCAATATCTTCCACTCTATCTTCCTAAATATCTTCCTTCTCAAGATCTTCACTCATCCGCCTCCCACTTCCTGAGGGTCATTCGCATCTCCAAGCAACAAGTTGGTGCTAGATCTCTTTCTTCGGCTAGAGCCTCCCTCTGGAAAAGCCTCCCTGCCTCCCTAAAACTTAAGGAGAAGCATCTCCAGTTCCGGAAGCACCTCAAAACCTTGCTCTTTGCTTCTGCTTTCTCTCCTCCTCTCCCCTGCTGAACTCCTGGCTGAAACTGAAACTGCACTGGTCACCTGGCCACCCTCTGATCTCGGGCCCAGGTCCCCTCCCCCGGCAGTTGCACACCTGCACTGCCTCCCTGGCAACCCCTGCACTTGTGGACTGTTTTCTGTATCCCTACAGTCCCCTACCAGCATTTGACACCTGATGTCTGCACTTACCCTTGCACTTGTCACCAGCTGGCTGCACTTTTTACTTACTGGTTTTATTTATTCTATTTAATTTTTACTGTCAGTCCCATTTACTGCACTGTCCCCTCCCCCTTCCTTCTCGCACTTTTCCCCTTCCCTCTTCCCCTGCACTTGCTCGATCTCAATGTCACCTGGCCTAGTAACATTGTTGTCTTCGTCTTCCTCTGTTCCCACTCCCTTGCCTCGTCGCGCCGTTTAAAACTTGTGTACAGGCGCGTTATGAATGCCATATCATATCATATCATATCATATCATATCATATCATATCATATCATACCAAAATAGAGAATGCCCAAAATGTTGGAGCTGATAATATCGAAATTCAAGACCCACATTTTACCAGACAGTATATACAAAAGGTGTAGAGGTATTAGGGAGACCGAGGGGGGTCCCACCACATATATATGTGGTAAAAAGGGGTCAAAGAAATCTGTATTTTTGCCTTCAACATTAATTTTTCACAGTGATCACATAGCTCCTGGCCATCTAGGCACAGAGCTACACTGCCGGTACATTACCTTTGCTAAAATATTCCATTGCCTATCCAAATATTCGCTTCCTTTTGCTGCTGCTGTTGACAGGCGCTGTGTGCGGACTGTGTCAGACTTCTGTGTGGTTTGTTACTGGTGGAGCAGAGAACGTAGCCTAGGGAGATACAGCAGTGAGAGCATGTGGGCAGTCGCTGAGCAGGCTGGTGGATTTCTTCGGGATCGATTGCAATATGATGGCGTGACTGATTTGCGGCCTGTTGTAGGTGACCTCGACGGAGCCGGAGAGTCCTCGGGAGCTTCTGCACATGAACGGAGCAGCACACTCAACTAAAAAAGGGTGAGTGAAGCCCCTTGTACCCTTAGCGCTTAATGTAGAATAAATATACACCCGATATCACCCAACCTCTGATGGTACTCATTTACAGACCTCAGAAGGATGAAAGGCTGAGTTGAGGTATTTAAGAACAGACTAAAGTGTGCCTGAAATAAACCTTTAATGAGTCTAGCAACTATTGTATAGAATTCCAGAAAGACAAATTATTTGGTATTCCTGTTCTTTCTTTTTTTAAGGGGCCTGAACAAGAAAGCCAGCCACTCCAGAAGCAAAGAGCACGCCACAGCCCAGGAGCTTGCATTACAAAAACACAAAAAAGAAAAAACGTTTCATTTTTCTTTCTTTTTTAGAGGTCGCAAGGGAGACCACAGAGGTCGCAATTGCGACCTCTGGCGACCCCTAAATGACGTCCCTGCGAATGATCACTGCGACTGTGAAGGAAATAGTAATTAAGACACATACCACATGCTAGTCCTTTACCCACGGTAAGGAACATGGGGACGCAACACTACATATTGCCATGAGAGGCGAATAACAATGACAAAGCTATTCTAGAATTGTAAGGCAAATGGTGGCAACATTATTGGACATAGCTTGGTAAAGAGTGGGAAGACGCTTGGGGACTGTATTTATATATTGCAGCGAGTTTTTAAGCGCGGGATCGGATTTGATCTGTGTTGCACCGCGTTGTCTTGCTTCCAAGACAAACGAGTTGCCTCTGAGCTATCCCCCCCACCCCCCAAGGAAGCAAGTGATTGATTTCTAGAGCTAGGTGAGCCCGGTGGGACTTGGGCCAGCCTGAGCCCTACCTAGAACTCTGGCCTGACCCCCCTCTCTGGCCAGTGCCTGCCCGAAGCAGGTGCCGGCCACGAGCCCCACCGTGTGCACGCCCACTCTGATTTTAAAAAATTAAATTTAAAAAAAGACACACTCGAGTCTTCCTTTCTTTTGGCTGCCTCACTGCCTGCATGATGTGCCACCCTTGCACGCCACTAATAGAGCACCGGCTCAAGGGGTGCGCCTGCACAACTAGGCTGCCCCTCCCGAAACCCCACCACCTTGAGCGCCTGGAGACCAACTCCCTTGGTGACTGTGCGCTATATAAATACCTTTAACATTAACATTAACCCATGTGGCGGTAAAGAAAGGGCGTTATTTCCCTGACAATGAGCTGGAGGCAAAGCAGTCTGAGGCATAATTAAGGACATGTTTAGGGACATTATGCGTGGAGCTCCCTGAACTGAGAGAGACCACCCCACACCACGGCCCTCTTGCTAGCAGTGGTATTAGGTTTGTCACCTTCTTTTTTTACCCCGAGCTACGTGAAACCTCTGAACAGTGAGAAAACCATGCTCGACTGAGCGGAGGCAGAAAGAGGGAAGTATATATCTTGAGTTTTGAGGAAAGGTAGGACCAGAATTGGAAAAGCAGTGAGAAATACAGGGCCTTTTACAAAGAACACATGACGCAGGGCCAGGAAGAAATTGATCCGCGCAATACAAAATCAAATGAGCAGATGAGTTCTGCGAAACCTAACGATGTATGAAGTCGTAAGGAGCACAAGAGTAGAAGCCAAAGTACAAAGAATTAGAATAGTTCAAACTTGACTGAATAAGCGCTGAAGCTGTAGAAATATGGGCGGCCATGGACAGACAGCTTTCTGTGCTTTGTACCAGCACAGAAAGAATAACTTCACGATTGACACTGTATTGCTTTAATCTCTAAATAATGACAGATTGTGATCCCTTATAGGGGCAGCCATGGTGATTACCTGTGACCAATTTGCCAATGTGTATAGAACAATATGCTAACAGCAGGGCTAACACATTTAGAGAAATGTACCTGGACAATTTAGCTGCTTGCCTTAGGACCTAGATACTCTTGACCCATAGACACCACAAGCGAACAAGTACACATACTAGTGACCATACACGCTCAGAATCTGAGCACAAGCTTCCATATCTGATCTAACACAGCAGGGAGGTACCTGTTTGGTTCTTGGTCACTTTTTTCATTTTACGTTAATATGTAGACCCCCCATGCTTATTCACAGCAATAAGTACATTTCTTTTCTGGCTTACAAACCATTTTCGGATTTCAAATCTAGACTACCTCATACATACTTGCCAACATTCTGTGACCAAAAAGATGTGGGATTTTTTAAGTTTTAAAAATAATACTTCGCATAACAATGACATCACAGGAAAATACAAAAACATCCATTGGTAGCACCACTGGAACTTTCGAAAATACACAACCTATCAAACAGCACAATATGGAAAGATGTTCAAATGTTTAAAATGTATAATTCTGAATGGTAAGTTAACACCGAATTCAATGACCTAACTTCACAGGAGGTAATCACGCAGAGCTAGGAGGCAACGTTTTCCACAGCCCAGGCAGTGCATATGTATTCCTGCAGTGCAAGATGAATAACTGAACAACATGGAGACTGATTGCCTCCTCAGTCTGACATGCAGGTGCTGTGTGATGGTGGTGCGGTCCGCCACTTGCCTTCACTTGTGGTTCCTCTAAGGCCTGTCCCGGCAAGAGTGCAGGGCGGAGTCATGTAGCTGACAAGTCACTGGATTGATCAGAGCCCAACACTCAAAGTAATCACTTACCCGCCCACCGCACAGACAGACTAATGTGTTGCATGCTTTGTCCTGGGCCGGTCTCAAGCAGCCTGCCTTAGACCCACATAAGTAACCTGCTCCTGTAAAAAGCTGTAGGATCTGTCACCCAAATCTGTAGGCGCTAGGACTGCTTAAAAAGCAGTAGCCCACTGCCTAAATCAGTAGGGTTGGCAAGAATGTCTCATAGACTTTGAGATTTACTTACGACAAGAAGTCCTTAATGTAATGGCAGATTCTACCAGTTTACATCATTAACAACCTTTGATAACCTATATAGACCGCTATCATACTTTATGTATAATTATTTAACACAGAATTGAGACAACTTCCTTCAGAATGGTTGCTTCTCATTGATACATTATTCTTTTTATTACCCTGATCTTGAATCCTGGCTCTAACACCTTTTCCGACACCATTACTGGGATTTCTGACATTGACAACACTCTTACCAACATGAGCGCTGTTATGAATGCCTGACGTTCCGCCAACGCGGTGACGTCAGGCGCCATGAATAAAAGCCCCACCCTGCCACGAACGGAGGCAGTTCCGGGCGAGATCCATATCATGAGAGTCCCTGTAATTTATTGCGCTCCACAGCCTGGCCTCTCCCATGCGCCCTCACGCATTCTCTCATCAGCCGCACACCGGCCCGAGAGAATCCAACAAGCGCAAGAACGTCTTACTGCATCTACCATTTTTTTTTTACATTGACAATATTAAAAATACCGGTGTCCCGATACAGATTCGCTACACAGTGTTTATATATCTGGCCAGATGCAGAACACCCGTTCCTCCATAAATAAACACGGCTGTCATTTTTTACATGAGCCAAATGACGTCACACTGAGTCCGTAATCCCAATAGCTGAAGGTAATATTCAAACACATAGTAAAAGGCTTGAATATACGATTGCCTCATTTCTGAAATATATCTGCTTTGATCCTCGCTTGTCTTTAACAGGTTATATTCGATAACATTTTGGCACTTCCGGCACATGCGCCAAAATGACGTCACAACCTCACGCAGTAATGCTTTGCCAAACAGTTAACAAGAATCTACATTTATAGATAGTCCTGGTACTTGTTTTACAGGACTCTCCTGAGCAGTTATAGAATGCGGAAATATGTACACAATAGGCCTCATTACAAATCGCCCGGTATGGAAACAACGGTGGTGGTAAACCCGCCGCCACCGTTGTTTCCATGCCGGGCGATAACAACTCCTGCAGGCGGGAGGTGATGTTCCCGCCAGGTCTGACCTGGCGGGTTTAACACTGCCCGCCTGCAGGCGGACGAGGAAACACCGGCAGCATTACGAGATGCTGCCGGTGTTTCCATGATCCCCATTCCCATTGAGTCCCATAGGATTTTACCGCCTCGGTTACCGCCGGACTCGTAATGAGGCCCAATAACTTTTGACTCTTGTTTAGACACAAACAAAACTTAGTTAATGACGTCACTCACGCATGCGTGTAGTGACGTCACCGCTTCGGTACACATATCAGCTATAGCCATGGTACCTGCATTACATGCCTCTTCTTAGCAGTGTTTAGAAGGCGGAAATATGTAGACAATGGGCCTCATTATGAGTCCGGCGGTAACCGAGGCGGTAAAACCGCCTGGTTACCGCCGGACTCGCATTACCATTCCGCCTCCCTGATTCCCGGAATTACCGGGGCATTACAACCCCGGTTTTCCGGGAATCACGGAGGCGGAATGGTGTTAATCCCCATTCCCATTGAGTCCTATGGGACTCAATGGGAATGGGGATCATGGAAACACCGGCAGCATCTCGTAATGCTGCCGGTGTTTCCTCGTCCGCCTCAGGCGGGCGGTGTTAAACCCGCCAGGTCAGAACTGGCGGGAACATCACCTCCCGCCTGCAGGAGTTGTGATCGCCCAGCATGGAAACAACGGTGGCGGCGGTTTTACCGCCACCGTTGTTTCCATACCGGGCGATTTTAATGAGGCCCAATAACTTTTTTACCCGATTTTCTAGAAACAAATAAAGCTCAGCGAATGACATCTCTCACGCAAGCGCGTAGTGACGTCATCGCTTCTGCGCACATATAAACTGGGATTCGTACTAGGAACTGCAGCAGTCATCCCCGGTCATCTCGGACCAACGGAAGGCTCTACAGCGACCCAGTGCCACTGAAAATACAAGTAAGTTAATTTTAGCACTGCCAAGACTCTGTCTCCTATCTAATTAGTTAGTATTATTTAATTTCTCTCCTGACTTCTTAGACATACATAGCTCTCAACTCACACGCTTTTGGCAGGTATTACCCGCCTTGTAAAGGGCTGACTCACCCGCCAAGTCTCCTGCACCCCAATTCATTTCAATGAGCTCTCATCTGCCAAAAACAAAATTGGTTGTTTTCACCCGCCTTTGCTACACAAATGGTTGAGAGCTATGGACATACGTATTATCACCAGAACACTAATTAAGCTAGAAGCCAAAGACACATGAAGTCTTTTCACATTGAACTTGGATCTGCTCCAAGCACCACAAGCATTCTAGTCGGTAAGAAATGTATCCTCATTCCTTAGCAGGGAATACTATGAGTTTACTTAACACTATCTCGTACATATGTATGTTTTCTAGATACCGGCACTCCCAAATTGCACAAGATATTTCTTTGGAAGATGAGAATACTTTTGCGTGTAATACCCAACCATTGTAAACAAGTTTTGAAAGCCATCACAAGGTTAGCACACTCTAACTAGTAGATACATATTAAACGTTTTTTTCCGAACATGTAGTGCTCCATAACAATGGCTACATCCCATAAAATGTACATATGTAAATTGATCTCTTAGGTCCAATATGACCCTTAGCTAAAACCAACTGATTATCGGGTTTAATGTGGATTAATCTACTTTTAATGTATAGATAACATTATCAAATATGAGTTTAATTTCTTTAAATGTCTTTTTCATAGAAAAACTACTTTGCCCCTGATGAAGAGACAAATCTCGAAACACGTTGGGCCATTCTTACAATGAATATCAAGATTTTGAGATAACATGAAATTGTCATTTGAATTACTTATGTAATAATTCTGTGTTTGTCATCTAAAGTATTTTTTTTAGTTTCTGAAATTTGATTGAAAAAGTGGTTAAATGCCAGGATAGTCACCCTTGTTCTAGGTGAGCTTCCATAGGGATGGTATACCACATACAAGAGATTTGTCTGTTTTAATCAGACTTTAGACAGTGTGCAGGGGACGGGAGTTCCCTAATTGGGAATCCTTCCTTTTTGTCTATAAAGCACACTGCACCATTGCTTTGAGTTCTCTCCTGAGGGCAGTGCATGGGAACTTGGTCTCGATCCTACCCTCTCTTGTAAACCTAGATGATAATAAAGATATATGAATGCCTGTTTTTCCAGTGAAGTCAATGTGTGCTCAAACCAATGATACATTTATGAAACAAAGAAAAAAATAAATATACAATGACAAGTGCAGCATGCTACTGGCCCCAATTTCCAACTACTGTGTGCAAAATAACACACAAATTGCAACTTAACACAACAATCACAATTTGAGCAGGTTAAATAACCCAGATCTTAGGGTTTTAACTTCTGTTCGGCCATCCCCTCCTTATGACAGAATGCTTGGATCCACACCAGCTGTGTGTTTTATCTGCGCTTTGAAGGCAAGTCCCTGCATGCTCACACCAGAAGAAATGCAAACCACTAGGGGAAAAAGGCCCAAGACACTGCTTGCAAGGATAACACGTTTTTATACCTACAAACAGGAGTGCATCAGCAAAGACCTCTGCTGCCGCCGAACGTTATGCCAAATTAGGGATGTGCAGTAAGCTAAAATGTCGTCATTGCATACAGTGAAAACCCGTGAGGCTGGTTGGCGAGACCCTATACATGGCTTGCCCACTCCATAGGGGATATTAGGCCATTGGTCCCAGCCTTCTTGTCCGTCTTCGTCCATGTGTGTGCTGCTGGGCTCGTCATCCGCAGTAGAACAGGACCTAATAAGCAATTAGTTACTTTAAAAACAATGCTACTCTATCACTGAAATAGTGCACCTGGCAGACACAGATAGGGCCCAGCGGGAGAGCCGAGGTTATACTAACTCACTTACTTCACTCATTCCCAGATGCGCCAGCAACCTCCCATGGTCTTCCACTCCCTTGTTTTGGAATATAATGTCATCCTTTCCCAGTACCGCACAGCACAAACCAATCAGGGGTCTTACAGCTTTATGGTCGGTGGTCAGCGCCTGGCTAGCACATGGTATAAGGGGGTCTTGGGATGAAAGTATAGCTCTGATGCAGTGGGTGTTGGGACTTAGGGGTCATGCTATCTGTATTGTGGGATGGTAACTGCCAAGAGGCACTGTGCCCCCTTCTCGTGGCCTTGCAGAGCACATTCATCCCAGGGCGTGAAGGCCTACAGCCTCTGATACAATGAAAGGCTTGTAACTCCCTGATGCTCACTCGTGGTGTAGGTTATGTCTGTGCTAATAATGCAAGCCTGATACTAACACATTTGGTGCTTTCGCTGCGCTTGCGGATATGTTCCAAAATGGCTGCTAATCACTAAAATTGGGTTTACACTTGCCTCCAGTATATAGCTCCTAATGCATGCACTATGCGATCGTGCCCTCTCCTGTGTGCAAACCCCCATCCCACCTGCTCTCTCGAAGTGTGGTCTATCATTAACTTCTCATTCAGAATCATCTAGGCGCGTGGTAAGACCCTCTCTCCTGCCCAACATTCCCCCTTTTATTAATTCTATATTAACAAACTTTCCTGCATTGTCACCCATGCTTATCCCCAGCACTGGTCCTCTTCCAATCACTGTACACTTTCTAACCTTTCAGCTTCCAAATAAGGTGGTGATCCCTCCTCAGGAACCCATGCTTTACACACATTGTTCAATGTTGCTCCAGATTGGTTATACTCCTCAGGGGTGAAGTCATGTATATACAACCCCATCACCAGCTGAATCAACCCAATGTTCTGTATAGTTCTCAGGATCTGGTGGGGCTGTAGTGATAGTGCCATGGGGGTGTAAACATTGCTCAATTCGGACCATGCGGTGCTTATTTGGGTCATCTGTTTGGGTACCTTGTTCTGTGGTACCCTGAGGTGTGTTGGATACCTCAATTGAGACCATCATCATAGCACTATTAGGAACTGCTTTGGCACATCATATGAGTCCAGCTGGCAGGTACAGATGATGACCAACACAAACCAGATCATAGGTTCCAACATTTTCACTATTGCTCCCATCCAGGATGGGCCCAGGAGAAAATACTATCAAACCAGTCCTCACTTTTATTTCACGCGCACTCCCTATTTGCCCGAGGGAGCCATTCACTGATCCTTAGGAGACATGAACGTACAACATGAATCTCCAATATCTTTGAACTCACCCACTTCCATTTCAGTGAGGTGGTCAAGAACGTAGCGCATTGTCACCAATCTTAAGGCCCGCAACTCTACTTTTATGGTGTTGAACCCTTGTGCTGTGAAATTTTCCAGCTGTATCAGTTCCCAGCAGACAATCTGGAGCCATTTGGCATTAGCAGATGCTTGGACCTCAGGCAGTAACAGTGATGCAAAGAATGTTTCCGCGCTGCTGAATAGTTTGTACTCATCGTGTATCTCATTAAGAAGTTCAGATGAATCGTGAGATAAATAGTTTGCTTATTACAACGTTCATTGTCCCCTACAGAAACAGTCCCTTGGGGCCACTCACAACCATGTTTCTTGCAAACATTGTGCAAATGTGTTTTCCAGGGACTGTCCACACACATTAAATAGGTGCACAAAGCCTTGTGTGTTCCATGATAAAAGAACACACGCAGACTCAGGCTCATCACGTCATAGCTATTGTTGATGATGTCGTTTTGTATGTCTTGTACAATCTCGACTTCGCCGTTTATCCTGTGACACTCCTTTTATTATCGTTTCTTTTGAAGTCATCATTGATTTTCTCAAAATTACACTTTTTTCTTCCAGTGTTATTTCTTCTGTTGGGGATCGCCCTGTTGGCATAAAGCCTACTGTCTCTGGTTCAAGGGACAAATCAAAAGCAAAGGAAAGCAATTCGTCTGAAGCTTTTAATATCGTGTTGCGAATTACAGCCGATGTAATGTGTAGTAACACTTGGTCAGAAGTTTTTTCTGTCGGATATTCAACAATCTTGATGTTGTCTGATTGAATAGTCCGCAATAAAGGAACACAGTTAAATAGCTTCATCACATTAGTGCGATTTAAGTTGACTTCATTGTCATCTGCTTGTATATTTTGCAGTCTCAGTTGCCACGTTTGTCTTTTCCGTTCCTGGGCTCTTTTTTGAATGAACCCTCGTCGTTTTGCAATATGTCCAGTACAGAATGGTGCATATGCTGTATTCACTCGGGCCAGGACCTTGCCTTCAAACCCTATGAAGCATCCCGCCATACAACTCAGCTTCATTTCTTGCCATATACTTAAGTCCTTGTAACACTAAATGCAGTTTCGACAGACATTGGATGCTTTTAGGATTGTTGTTGCATTGCAGTTGATCTGATTCTTCGAGCCTCATACTATATGCCTGGAAGGTGCCTCATATCCTACATAGCACTAGATGGCTCGGGCATTGAGTCTCTAAAATTGGTACTTCCTGCGGCACTAAGACCCTAATGCATGCAGTATCAACGAACAAACATAAACTTCATTCATTTTTTCTCTCCCCACAATGCTCATGTCCGTGTACCAACTATTGGATATTCTGGGTGGCACACATCTTCTATAGCATCTAAGCCAAGTCCATGGTAGGCATCGTACTTTGCCCTTTTTGCTTGTCTTTTCGTGCACATAGAGCTTTGTATGTATCCATTAATAATTTTACACCGGCTCGTGCCATTGGTAAAACTTGTATCGCAAAAAACATTGGGGAACAATAAGGACCTGGCAATACATTTTAAAAAACCGGAACCAGTGGATGCGCCTATAATAGGGACAGAACTGTTAATGCTAGCATTTAAGTTTGCTGCCCTTGTACTGTGTATTAGGGACGGTTGCATTTGCATTTGCATTAGATGCATTATTAACAGTGGTGTTTTGATAGCCACTCCCCCTTTTTATATATGCCCCCATATAAAAACAGCCCCTAAATAAATGCCTAATGCACACATATAAATTGTAAACAACCCTGCAATATAATGCATGGCACACAAGTATGAGTATGAGAATTTAGATGCACTATTATCACTAACATTTTTCTTTATATACAAGGAGTCGTTTGAGAGCACTGGATTCATCTTCTGCTGTTTCTGAAAAGCAATTATATTATACAAAGGAAAGAGATAAAGAGAGAGAAGGACAAAGAAAGAGAGAGAGAGAGAGAGAGAGAGAGAGAGAGAGCAAGAGTCTGGGAGGGTGCAAGAGTGCGCTCTCTGTGCAAAATGTCGTGTTTATCAGTTGAGTTGTGGTGGTACTGGTACAATGTGGTTGAAAAAGAGGTTGCTAAACTATACTAGTACCCAATTGTTCAGGGCTACTGAGTGTAGGAATATGCTCTTATGGTTACTGTTGGGTGTTCAGGGGTGCTCTCTGGACATAAGGGAATCCAGTAGCAGAACTCCTTTACTTTCACTGAAAGGGGAGTGGAAAAGACAACCTGTTAGGGCCCATTATACTTGTGGTCATTCCACCTGCGGACTAAATTCTGCACGTGGACCAGTTCACCTGGAAGTAATGGTTGAGTGGGTGAGGAATTAGGTGGTGCAGCAGCTGCGGCACCCAGTGTTTCCTCTGATTGGGGTGGTCCGATCTGCCAAGAGACAAATTTAATGGCCTGTGTTAGGGTGGTCAAACAGTTGTTAAATTCTTCTTCTAACAGAGATGCTGTGCTATATGAGTCTGACACTCTCCTAACAGGAGACAGGGGCGTGTGTATGCGACAACCAGTAACCACCTAATGGGGCGATAAATGGTGGTCTTTGCAGGGCTATAGGCACAAACTTAAATGGCAAGCAGTGCACTCAGATCTTTTTTAACATGGTACAAAGCTTGAAGAGCTTACTCTTCAATAGGCTGTTGATCCTCTCCACAACTCCATTGGCCTGTGGGTGGTAAATGGTGCACATTACATGTTTAATGCCAAACAATATAATTCCTTGCCCAATATGCATGTGAATTTTTCTATCTATATTGTTTACAACATTTTGTACTGTACCATGGTTCTTACTGCTTGCAAGTGCCCCGATGCCTTTGGGTTTGGCACACTCTACAAATGAACAAAATAAATAAATCAAAATAAATAAAATACTGCTTTAATCTCAATGAAAGAAAGCACAGAGATATGACAGCTATTAAAATAGATGCATGCATATTCTCCTTATATCTTGCTTGAACAGAGTTTATATACTTTTACATACATCATTTATGATGTTATCCTACTTGGCATTTTGCAAAACCTATTCACGGGAGGGACTGAATTAGGCGAACATTACTACTTATGGAATTATATAAGGGTCAATATCTCATTGGCGGCCCTTGTCTGTAGGACACGCCCTGAGCTACTTCCACATACGTCATTTACTGATTATAGCAGAGAATATGGCAGCAGACTAATTAATCCCTTTGTGCCTTGCACCTATCTCTCAAAATAGCCTCCTTGATTCCAGGCCAAGGTATTCCCTTATTTCCTACACACTAAACAGCTTCTTCATCAGTTCTTCAATTTGCAATCCTCGGATAGTATTTTGATTTAAGAGGGTTGATTCTTAACATGGCCGTCGTCCATTTTCTTCCAATGGCTGTCCTAAACGTTATGTATATACATCTTTTTAGCAAGCTTCTATATGTCTTTTCTACCTTGCGTTATAGCCTATTTACAGCTATTGTTCAGCCGGTTGCTTCACCTCCTTACATTCGCAATCACTTCATCTTTAGGTAAATGTTTCTCTTAGTGCTCCTTAAGTATTTTCATATCATTTTGCCATAGGTTCATACATCTTCTTTATGACATAACTCTGTTGTCATCAGACTTTACTTAGCGTTCGTCCATATTACCCATCGCCGCATTCTAGCATCTTGGCAGTGGACATCCTTCCTAATAGCAGCCTTTCACTGCCTCAACGTGAGGGTATATGCTGAATGGTTGCCTGAGTGAATATCGTCATTCATGCACTCGACGCGGAATAGGAATGGTACATGGATTCATGCAAGGGTTCACAATTGTAGATCTTCGTCTGCTATTCCAATAGGATGGTGGTGAGGAGGCGGGGATCAGAGAAGAGGCATCAACCTGCTCCTCTACAATCCCTTATGTTCTGTTGAAGTTCCACCCCCCTCCATTACGGTGGCCACTCTCTCGGTATCCTACGCCACTCCCTCGTCAGGGTCCTCCATGTCCTCAATCATCTTCCAAAGATCTAAAATCTCCTTCCTCTTCTGGAGCTGCTTTGCTTTATACTTCGTTGCCAAAAAATGCGGTCATGTGCTCTAGCACTCCCCTATTGTGGGTGCTCGGCTCTGGCCAGGAGCAGGGCAGCCCCACTCATGTCTCTACCACCCATTGCCTGTGGCACTTTTTGATCTTGTCCCTGTATAATGGCAGAGCACTATACATGTATTCTAAAGGAGACCCCCTCTCATTTTAGAAAATAACGCACTCAGATCTCCTAAGCTTTCACTTGCGCACTGCGCAAGCTGCAGTTGTCAAAGTCAAAACCAGTCTTCTGTCCCTCCTCCCCATTGCCCCAGTCAAAGTTCCCTCCCCTTCCTTTCATGCACACTCAATACCACGCTACACTCACTCAGTATACTTAAAATGCCATACCAACAACAACCCACATTGGACCTCCACTCCTTACAAATACAAAACCACAATACGCTAAAACAGCAGGCTAAAATAACAAACTAAAACAACAAATACTACTATATTCGAGCCAACTAATTATGCAGAGCTCCTACTTGTTTACCTATGTGTCAAAAAAACAAATGGTACCATCATCTCCCCTCACTCGGGAAGGCTCCCTAAACTCCTTTATTTTCGTTCCTCATTATTCCTCTTAAAAATGGTGTCATTAAAAAGCAAATAAATTCTCCTTTACCACACAATCAAACGTGCCTTTCCATCATTCACACAATCCCTGTTTTCCATACACATACACACTGTTGCCCTACTTGTTAACACTTGCAAGGGTATACTCACATTTGCGTGTTCACCCGAACTCGTCCGTCACGGGGTCCCAACAATGGCCGGCACTCTCCCTGGAGCCGCTCCCTGCTACAAATAGCAGGGAGGAATTCTGTACAAACAGCTCCTGCACACCTCTGCGACTGACGTGTCTAGGACTGGTCACTGCAGGTGGGCACGGCCCCTACGGAGAAGAGGCCTGGAAGCCTCCGTCAGTGCGGGGGTTGCTGGGATCACATCATGGTCACCAAATGAAGGCAAGCCCCTGCATGCTCACACAAGAAGAAATACAACCTGCTTGGGAAAAAGGCCCAAGATACTGCTTGCAAGGACAACACGTTTTTATCCCTACAAACACAAGTGCATCAACAAAGAACCCTGCTGCCGCCAAACAATCTGTCAAATTAGGGGTGTGCAGTACACTAAAAGGGCATCTGGCGTCATCAATGTCATCATTACATACAGTGAAAACCTGCAAGTTTGATTGGTAAGACCCTATACATGACCAGCCCACTCCACAGGGAATGCTATGCCATTGGTCCCAGCCTTCTTGTCCATCTTCTTCCACGTGGGTGCTGCTGGGCTCATCATCTTCAGTAGAACAGAGCCTAATAAGCAATAAGTTACTTTGAAAACAATGCTACTCTATCACTGTGACAATGCACCTGGCGGAAACAGGTATGGACCCAGCGGGAGAGCTGAGGTCCTACTAACTTTCCTACTTTACTCATTCTCAGATGAGCCATCAACCTCCCAAGGTCTTCCACCCTCGTTTTGGGCTATAATGTCTTCCCTGCCCGGCACCTCACAGCACAAATCAAGTTACCCTAATGTGAAGGCAAGTTATTCTTGCTCTCTGATCTTTTTGATCGATCGGGGGACTTACAGCTTTAAGGGCGGTGGTATGGGCCTGGCTGGTACCATGGTATGTGGGGGTCTTGGTATCAAAGCATAGGAGGGCTGTAGCTCTGGCGCAGGGGGTGTTGGGGATTAGGGGCCATGCTATCTGTATCTTGGGATGGTAAGTGCCAAGAAGCGCTATGCTCCCTTGTCGTGGTCTTGCAGAGCACATTCTTACTGGGGCGCCAAAGCCTACAGCCTCTGAGACAATGAAAGGCTTGTAACTCCCTGAAGCTCACTCGTGGTGTGGCTTATGTCTGTGTTAATATTGCAAGCCTGATACTACCACATTTGGTGCTTTTGCTGCGCTTGGGTCTACTCTCCTGCATGCACCCCGCCCCATGTTCTCTCGAAGTGCCGTTTATCGTTTGCTTCTCATTTGGAATCACCTAGGGGGTGGGAAGACCCTCTCTCCTTCCCAACAGCTTCATAGGTGTGTGGAAAACGCAGCCAGTTAAGCAGTCACTGTTTGGACAGGTTATATAACTCAGATCCTGCGGTTCTAACTTCAGTTTTTCCATCCTTATGACAAAATGCTTTGATCCTTTTCAACAGCAGCTCTGTGTTGTATCTGTGCTTCATAGGTGTATGGATAGCTCAGCTAGTTAAACACTCACCCCATAATTCTGTGCTCAACCTGGAGGATTACAATTAATATTAAGGGGTGCCTGGCTTATTCCCTGATCTCCTAAGTAGTGCAATATAATCAATGAATTGATCAGGGCAAATTTCCAGATAGATCAACTAAACTATGGATATCACTGCCACACAGTAAGGTGATATTGTCTGTTTGTGTCCACCCACAACCCTGTGAATGTGATTAACCATTACTGTTAGTATAATAAACAAAACATCTTAAACCTGTCTTTATATGTAGACAGGGGCCCTTTAAAAATGGCTGCCATGGAAACACATAATAGCGATGAGGTAGGGGTCACTAGATTCGACCCATCTGTGTGTAAAGAAATCATAGTGAGGGGGTATGAGTCGGCTGTGTGTATTCACACCTTTATGAAAATAATATGGACTAGTAAAAACGGTGGTGTAAAGAAAACAAGTACTACATTCCAATCTACACTACATTGTTGTGCTACAGTAGTATGTTCTGCGTCTAGATGCAGCTTGCTGCTTGGTTCCTATGGATATTTGCGATATAAAAAATAAATTACAAGAAAAGATTGAAATAGACAAAACGAGGTGTCATGGGCAACTAGATTGAACACATGCGTGTGCAAGTGCGACACAGACAAACCAAGATGGCCACCATGAACAATAACTATAAATCGTAGTCCGCTTGTATATGACGTAATTGGTGTCTAATATGATGGCCGGCGAGTGAAGCTGTGCGGCAGAAAGGATTTATCCCAAAGTTGAGCTGGGTAAAACCATCTTTGTCCTTGATCGGAAACTCTGTATTTAGGGAAGTATTCCTTTTTTGGGTGGTATTCCACACCCTAATGGGGGCTGCAACTCAGTGCGCGTCATGCCTTATTGCAGGTGGGACACCATTAGAGTGAAGGATGGCATCTGCCGTGTACGTGAAGTCAGGAAATGTGCGACATGTGTGAATCATTGTAGAGGAATAAGCACAGTCACGCTTGAAAGTTTGAAGAAAGGTGAAATATTCAAATAATTTGGCATGTGGGAGCCAGATGGCTCTGAACAGACATTAAATAAGATACATCTCTTCTGATTTGTAAAAGAAGAGGAATTGGAGGCACGATTGTGATGCAGTCAATGAGTCAATGGGAATGAATACACATTAAAGAGGCGAGCGTTACACTGCATTTGAACTGATTTGAAATAGGCAGTAAGGTCCACATCAGGATTGAAGATGGTTGTTTCAATTTCTGTTATAGGAAAAGTGTACACTAGGAGCACGACTTGGACACATGTGGAGCAGGGGTCCTTGAAAAGGGAAGTGAGGTACAAATGGAAAAAGAGGTGAGCTATACATTGAACCTAAATCAATCTGAATAAGCAGTGAGGTTGAGACCAGTATAGAGGATGGGTGTTTCTATTTCTCTTACAGGAAAGTGTGCACTAGGAGCGCGATTAGGATGCGAGTGAAACAGCAGGGGTCCTTGAGAAGTGTTGTGAGGTACAACACTTTTTGCCAGCATTAACTGTGTGTGAATAATGTGTTATACATAATCTGTGAAAAGTATCCGGGTAGATCCTTTTTATCTTGTTTTTATTCCAACCATGTGACATGCACCTGGTTATCAGATCTAGCTCAGTGGGCAACTTCGAGGTCAGCCTGGTCCTTGGAAACAAAGCAGCCCTTTTCTCATCCCAGACAGGTTGGCACACCCATCATGCCCTCCTCACTATTTGGGCATCATTAGTTCTCTGCTTTTCTTTTTTTTCTTTGGTTTAAAAAAACCTTTACAAACGAGAACTCATTTTTATAAACACATACATTTTCTTCAAGATAGTTTGTTCAAAATGATACCTTTCTATAAAACAAAAGCTTCACGTAAATACACACAATTTTAATTCAGTGTACACAGTTTCAAGTTTCATAATTAAAATCCATGCATAAAATCTCTCCTGATTACTGTGAAAAAATACAATTGTGCAAATTAGCAAAAGTGCAAATATTGCAATTAAAATCTGAGCAAAATATTTAAGATGTAACATCACCCTTCAGGGGATTAATTCGAACACTTGAAATTTCATCTGTTCACTTGTGTGAATTGATAAGAGTGGAAATATCATAATTAAGATCAAAGCAATATATTTCAAATGTATCATAGCTCTTCAGAAGCTCGATTCTGCCAGTAAAATAATACAATTTTTAAGAAAATCAATCATGGTATACCATAAAAATTAATCATTCTTATTTTGATAATTCAAAATCTATTATTTTCAGAAACCTAGTGAGTGCTAGGATTAAGGATTTGTTTTCACCCCATATCATTCTTATCCAAAGAAAGTCACTGACAAATTCTACTCCATTATTAAAAAATGCGTTAAGTGTACACAGTCTCGTTGCTCGAAAGTGAGGACATATCAAGACCAAATGTTTCAGAGTTTCTTTGGGTTCATCACAGTTAGGAAACCTACATTGCAACACCTGGTTAGTGCCCACTTCACATGACCAATGAGCTAACCTTTCCCGTCTATGGAATTGGTTTAACCTGAAACGCCTGTACAAGGTGTGAGCTTTGAAGCAGGGAAAAGAGATTAAATACAAATTTCGCCATTTTCTTTTTCTCGAAAATTTTGCATACACTGTATACAAGGTATATTTATGTAAACCCTCGATTGTTGCAATCCAATCCATATCAAATAGTTTTTGTTTTACAAACCCAGGATGAAAAAATTTGATCTTGAGTTACTACATCAAGATTACCTAGCAGCACATGCATTTTTCTGAAAAATAAGCCAAAAGAATTCAGGCTATTTTCCATCATCATTTCATGGAGGTCCTTGTATAATGAATTGTCAGGAGGGTCCAAGATTTTGGCAAAGTTACAAAGCATCCTCCATTCATACCTGGAAGCTAATAAAATGAACCCAGTTTGTGGCGCAACAAGGAATTTGGAATGGACGATGCTAAGTGAAGTAAAATCTTCCAAATGCAGCCCTGTAAGCTGTTCAAGAATGGTCCAATGTCAATACGGCACATGTCCAAACCATATAGGAGTACTCTCTCCACTTTCAGAGTGTAAAAGTCAATCAGCGGTAGAATGGAAAATGTACAGTATTTCAAATAGATCACTTTCATTTGTGACAGCAGAGGTCGTAACTTTTCATTCAAAGTGCCTTTCCACATTTCAATAGAAGATACATTACAAAGATTGTAACCCAGATAAGTTACATTCAAGGGTTGTTCGATATAGGTACCATCAATAGACCATTTGCACGATTTCAGCTTTCTACCACCTGTAAAAATCATAATTTTTGATTTGATAGGGTGGTGACATAGATTATGTTTGACCACAAAAAATTAGAAGATTTGTAATTTGTTTTGAAGGCCAAAGGGAGTGTTATCCAAACGTAAATTATCGTCTGCGAATGCAATCCAATGTAAGCTAATCTTACCCATTTTGACGGGAAAGATATTAGCTTCGGACCGTCTAAGTCGCAAAAATACAAATGGAATAATGTGGCAGCTACATTACAGACTTGTTTAAGGCCCACAAAGGTTGATACATGGTCAGTCATGACTCCTTCCTGTTTAATTCTAACCTTATATGAAGTGTTAGTGTGTAACATCGGAATTAATAATATGATCAAAATGGGTACACCCAATTTGATCATTTTATTCGTTCTCCGCTGTCCCCTTTATCAGTTCCCCTCCCCAAGAGTGCACCTAATATCCCAATAATGAATGGTATGTTTGCTATCTCCACGCCTGCCAAGTGTTCCTCTCCTGGGTCGGCAGTGACTGATGGAACTGGACACGCTATGGCTCTCTGTGGGCTATCCTAATCCGGATACGTGTTTGTTCCTGAAAGCACATTGGCTCCCTGATATTGGGTCACCATACCATTCAGAACAGTGTTATTGCTCGGGATGTGGGGGCCCTGTTGCTGCCCCTGATGTACAGCGTATTTTGGCATTTTACTAGATCCTGGGGCGGGTATCTGCCGAAAAGTTGGTGGGGGAGCAGGCAGAGCCGTAGGCAATGGTGCATCATAAGGGGCTGCCGGAGGCATCTATCCATTTGACTGAGGGTATAAAACTGTACCTCCCTGGGAATAAGGGTATATCTGTTGTTGGGGATATTCATATGCCTGTCTATCCCTGCATTCTCTTAAAAAATGGCCCATACGTTCACACGTCCAACACTGGTCTGCTCCTCCTCCTCATGGTCCCATTCCTACGAAGCCCCCTTGCATTCCATGGGCACCCAAAAATCCCCTTTCCCGCACGGAAGCCCCCCTTGATACTGATGTTGGTACCTACCTGTCCACCTGTTTTCTCCTCCCCAACGGGTGCTGCATGTATGTCCACCTGGATCACCCTAAACTCTGCCAACCCTTCCATCTGCACTGCTGCCGCAGCCACCTCCAGTGCAATGTTTGCTAACTTCTTTTGAACCAGTTTCACTTACTGTGCTTGTGCTCGCTGCACGTTTCCTTCTCCTTTTGTTTCAACCATTTACAGTGATGAATAATAATATATTGAATTTCAGCCCACCCTTTTGCCTCAATCCCCACTATCTTTTTGAGTGCCTTCTGCACCTCTTTCAGGAGACCTCCTTTAACCACAAAATAGAAAAACAGAATTGCTTGATCCCATGAGTCCTCTGTCTCCGCCCGCCACATCTCTTGTATGTGTAATATGCATTGGGCAGGATCCTCATCATCGCACATTGTTCATTGCATAATCGACTGACGATCGGGTGTGTCTGGGTATGCACGCCGTAACCACGCCCACACTTGTGGCCTAATGTTATTAAAATGTGCTCTATCATGGCTGTCATCACACAATTTCAAATCCGGATACCCTGCTTTAATCCATATGTTATCGGCTTGGTCTCCCAGTATCAACATAAACAAGCATTTTAAATCCCCTACAGCCGAGGTAGTCCCGGCTGCATGTTTTTCAAATGCATCTATCCACTTGCCCACCCCAGCTGTGTGGACGGGAGTGTCTTTATGAGATTATTTTTGTCCATGTGTGCCCAAGGGATATACTGTGCTCTCTCTGGGCCCTTGTGCAACAACTGGAACATGGCGCTCCTACCGTCTTCCCAACTTTTTTATTTCCCAATTGCAACCTCCTAATTACTGCCATTCATCCAAACCTGTCATGTAATATAGGTCCCCACAAACTTTCTACTCATGGGGATATTACAGGTGGCTGCTATGCGAATTCCAATTCATCTACCATATCCCATTCCTCTTCTCCTTCAAGTGTAAAATCGGATTCCTCCTCTGACCTGGCCATCGCACAATCCCCCCTCCTCCTTTTTTCTTTGTGTTCCTTTTCTATATGCACATCTCTGATAGCTGTGCTACCTATATGAAATAAAATGTCCCCTGTCCTCCATCCATCCACCCCTATAGGGGTCCGCTATGCATCCCGTTGTTCTAATTTTAGTTGCACCTTTTTGTGGTTTTGTGTCATCTCCCTCCAGCCCTGTGCCCCTCCCAGCTAATGACACTGTGGAATGGTACAGATTCTGATAATGCGCCAATGTGTGTTGCGGGGGTACCGTAGCAGGCAATGGGACATACATAGGATTTGTGAATCTCAACATGGCACGCATAGGGTAGCATTATAATGGAGGACACCAGCGTGTTTCTAATTCATGAAGGATTTAAAGCCCATTTCCCTGCACAACCTGTAGTTCAGACAGAGTGACCGTCATTCTGGGGGGCACCAGTGACCTAAACCTTGGTTCATGTTTTGGCATCCCAAGACCTCTGCCTTCACTCCAAGGAATACGACCTTGGTGCTAGGCTACAGCCCTTCACTTCTTTGGATGCACACATTCCTAGCTAATCAGTTCAAAGGCCTATCTGGGGGTCAAACGCATGTTCTTTGCTGCGCCTGGGAATCAGGACACGATGGTGACGTGAGGGATAAGGCCTTGTTGTTCTGTGTTTCTGTGAAAACATGACCTGTGAGGATTAAGGCCTACTCGTGAACGCTGTGTTAGTTTGTGTTATGACTGTGATGTATATATATAATATATAATATTTATATATTACACGGCCCGCAGTAGCAGGCGTATACTTATGGTTAAGTTACTAAACTCATGGAAAGAGCACTTTTTTGGTGGCTTATAACTTCGCTGCCCTAGACAAATCCTCACCAAACTTTGCAAAAACAATATATGGCTGGGTCTGAAATTATTCCCCAAGTTGGGGGAGGTTTCGTGTGGGGGGATGGGAGTTAAAGGGGGGTCCAAACATTTTTTTTCCCCATAGACTGAATGGGGTAAAGCTTTGCTCACGACTATAGGACAAACGGCTGGATGGATTTTCACCAAATTTGCGGCAGGGGCTTGGGTCAGAAAGCGTGCTTTTGTTTGTTTGGTGGAAATACGTGATATCTGGGTCTGCTCCGCGGACAGAGGTGTGATTGGCTCGTGGTTCAGCGTGCTGTCAGAAAAGTTTGGACGCAGCCGGTGGTTGGCTGGAGGGAAGCGTGGTGTACATCAACATTTTTTGGGAAAGCCAGCATGTTGTATCGGAGGACAGTGCGGCGATGGAAGGGTCTGGAAAATGTACCCTACGGAATGAGTTGGCGGCAATAAGGGAGGGGACGGGTGGGGGAGTGAGAAGTGCTTAATGTGACATATGTAGGTGAGTACTGCGTGTGGTGATTGGAGGCACCTGTCGTAACAGCCCCATAGCTTCTGCCGCAACCTGTTTGCAGGGACCCCTTTTGTGGTGATCGCTGGCAGGTGAATTGCAGAAGGGGAGTGATATCCACATGACATAGGGTGGGTGGGAGCATGGGTGCCTGTGCACTGCGGATGGAATGTGGTTGTTGGTGACTTGGTGGCATGCATGGGTGAATGAAGGTGTGGTGGGTCTGTGGAAGGATTGGACTAATGGGTGCATGGGCAAAGGCCATAGGCCGTAGGGTATAGGGCATGCTCTCAAGAGCAAAGGACTGCAACATACTCACCGGAGTAACGCATGTTTCACTCTGCATTTGGTACAGGGTGCTGCTTGCATAGTGTGGTATGTGCAGATTGGTTGCAGTAGGGCTAGTGTTGCGACCAGAATGTGGGTAGGTTGGCAGTGACACAGTACTTTGTCAATGGAAGTGGGGGCGCCCATAGTAAGTGAATAAAAGTGCAAAGCGTGAAGGAGAGAGTGTTTTCTTTGCACATTATGTTCACTGTTGCAATTTGTTGCTGTATAGCTGTGTGGCGGTGCGCAGGTTCGGTAGGAGTGCTGGTGGCAGTGGTGTGAATGTGGATGGTGGTAGTGGGTGCCATGGTGACATGTATGGTGGCATTAAGTTGCTGTGGGTGTGTTCACGGCCTATGCTGTGTGCAGATTTCTTCAAGTAGGCCCAATGTTGTGAAAATGTTGAGGTAAGTGACACAACACTTTGTGAATGGCTGTGGGTAGTGATGGCGGAGGGTGTGGTGTGTTTGTGGATTCTGGTAATTGCGACCTGTTTTCATGCATGGGTGTTTTGTTTGTGTTTAATGTTAGCTGCCCACATGGCTGTTCTGTGAAGTGGTAGATTTGGTGTTGCTTAGCGGCATGGCGCTGTACAGGTTGGGTAGGAGTGCTGGTGGCAGCGGTGTGTATGTGGATTGTCGTACTTTCTGACATGGTGACATGCATGGTGGTTGTGTTCAAGGCCTAGACTATTGAGTGAATGGCCAAAGGCTGTAAGCCGTAGGCCATGTACTCCAGAGCCTAGGCCTTGAGGACACCCATGGCAGTAATGCATTTTTTAATGTGCATCCGTTAGAGGGTGGTTACATGTAAGGAATGGTTGTGGAGCATATTTCAGCCATTATAGCCCAGTGTTGCAACCAGATTGTGGTTAGGTTGGAAGTGGCACAATACTTTGTGAATGGAAGTGGGTACGCCCATAGTGTGTGAATGAAAGTGCACAGGGATACAGGAGAGATTATTTTGTTTGCACATTATGGTAACTGTTGCATTTTGTTGCTGCGTTGCTCCATGGCTGTGCACTGTGCTTCGAGATACTGCAGTGAAAAGTCATGCAGTGTGGGCTCTGGGTGCAGTGTTTGCATACTGTTAGTATGGTAGAGGGTATGGGTGAAGGGCAGCTTATATGTGCTTGGATAGTATGCTGGGTGCACAATGCCTGAAGTATGGGCAATGTTGTAAACATTTTGTGGTTACATTGGCAGTGACACAATACCTTTTGAGTGGAATTCGGTAAGACAATAGTATGTGAATGAAAGGGTCTAGGGGTGCCGGAAACAGTGCAATATGCATACATCTTGGTATCTGTCGCATGTAACGTTGTGCATGTGCATTGCAGTGTGGAGGTTGGTTAGGAATGCTGGTGCCAGTGGTGCGTATGTGCATAGTGCTAGTTGGTGATATGCTGACATGTATGATTGCATTACGGTGTAAGAAATGTGTGCAAGGAGCACACGCACTGGAGCAATGTAGGTTTGATATTGCTGAAGGCACAGGATTGTGAGCTTTGGAGAATGGGTCTGCAGCACATTGTGGACGTTTATAGCACTACAAGTGAGTTGCGAAGCATGTATTGTGCATTCCATGGTTGTGGTGATAGTTGCAATGTGCTACAGTATTTGGTGTGCGTCAGGAGATGTTGCAGTGAGAAGTTGTGCATTGTGGGCACAGGGTGCAGTGTATACGTAATGTGAGTATGGACGTGGGTGTGGTTGAAGTGCAGGTTATATGTGGTTGGTTACTGTGCTGTGTGCAGAATTATAGAAGTAAGCCCAATATTGTGCAGCTGTTGTGCATAGGTTGCCAGTCACACAATACGTTGTGAATAGCAGTGCGTATGGGTGATGTAGCCTGTGGTATGTTTGTGGATTGTGCTAAGTGTGTCATGTTTTCGTACATGGGTGTTTTATGGTGTGGTGGAGTTGGGTGGAAGTGCCACTACGTATGTTACGTTTGTGCATAATGGTAGGTGCCCACATGGTCGCTTGCTTGGATGTATAGTGTGCTGGTGGGTGTGGAAAGGGCTGCAATGTTGTGTGCATGGCCAAAGGTGTGCTGGGTGCGTCTGAGGATCTTTGTGGGTGCTGCAATTGTGCATTATTTAGAAGAAGTTTCTGGTGGAGGGGCTTTGCAATGAAACGGAACATGTACTGAGAGTGTTCAACGGTAAATATGGAGTGCTGTATAGAAATGACATTGTGCAATGCAGAGTCTTTGTATGTCATTTCTGCATGCTTGTTTGAAAATGTGAAAGCACCCAATGGGGGACTGCTGCAAAAAGTGCCTATGCATAGGGAAGAAGTATTGTCTCAGCTTCACTGGGCTGTGGACCTCACTGTATATGGGAAAGCGCACGTGCACATCCTGAAATTATGAGCAAGTTGGAAAGGAAATTGGAATTGTGGAAAATAGGCAAGTAGGAGTTCAGGGCGTGGTTCACAGGAAGGGGCGGTACCATTTTCTCCCAATACTGTGTTGTGAGGGTAGCCGAGATGGATAGATGCACAGTGCTTATCCTCTGTGATACCTTTGTGCGCCACTTGCACAGGTGTTGTGTGCAAAGAGGCGCTGCTGGTCATTTCGGGTTGGAAAGAGTGGACGCTCTCTGGGCCTGTCAGGGTTACTGCAGTTTCAGCGGGATGGCTCGCCTTTGCAGATATGTGGCGTCTGTCACGAACGTTGACTTTGTTGTGCTGCACTATGGAAGTCTACATTTGGATTACATGTCGTGTGGACGATTAATCCGTCATCTGAAGAGGTTTCTGACCACAGTGATGCATATTTTTCTGTCAAGCCTGGACAACGCTGGGGAACTCTCCTGTGACCCCTCCTCACCTCTTTCTTCTGATGAGCCGGTCGGAGTCTCTGTCATCCCTTTTCTTCAGTTTCCACCTTCTTGGCGCCTCTGGGTCTTACTCTTCTTCTCGTGCAAGTTAGGACGAGCTACGCCGGAGGCCACCTTGTCAGGATGTAAACACCTGACCAAAGGGAACCCCAGGGAGCCAGCCTCCGGATCAGGGAAAAAGCACTTGGCACCAAAAAACCCTGCAGTTAAGAGTCCTGCTGATTCACGTCTGATGTCCTTGGGCACAGAAAAATATACAGGGAACTGCGGTCGGAAAACTCCAATAGAATCCGACTGGAACAGAACATCCATGGAGGCTGGATGCAAATTTAGGTATGGGCTGAGAGAATAGTAAAGACTGGACCAAGAGTTATTCAAGAAAAGAACAGAACAAGGATATATGGAAAAGAAATGCCAGAGCGACTGAAGTTAGAGCAGAATCTCAGAAAAAGGTAAGAACAGCCACGGACGTGTAAGGAACACCTTCCGTGAGAAATACAGCAAGCTAGGCAAGCGAAAGAGCCGATGAAAGCATAGCGAGAAGGCGTACCTTTAGAGCGATGATACAGAAGAAACAGAAATTAAGAGTGGCGAAAGGTGGAAGGCGAACACTGGAAAGCACAGAAAGAAATGAAGTAAGGCGGGTCCAGTAGGGGAACCACTGAGTAGAAACTACCACTTAGGAGCAGGAGAAAACAGCTAGGAGAGCTGCCGCGGGTACCAGGAAGTAAGATATAATGCCCCAAGCCATGACTACGGCACGTTGTTATAGCAACCTTACCATGCAGCGGCCATGTTGGGAGAGGACTAGACCGCATGTGGTCCTTCTTGGATAGCTGTTCCCAGGACCCGATTCAGGACGTGTGATACAGTGCATCCTCCATGAATGCCATAAGCGCCAGGACTGCCGCATGACATTTTCCTACTGCGAAGGTCGTTTGCTCATGCATAACACCAAGAGGAGTTTGGGTCAATGACGGTGTAATTTGTCCACAGCCAGAGTGAGTTTATGCAGACTGCTGGCATGTTCTGCACCCAGTATGAGATCATGAGGTCGCCAAATACGCAGTGGTTCTGTAGAAATGGCATTTATTTGAGCGCCCCTGGCAATGCCGTTTTCTTTTACACTGTGCAAGAAGCATTGACCAGAATGTGGTACAAATGTGACGAGAGACAAACAAAAACGCATATAAAGAGAAAATCAAAAAAGGTTGCTGGCACGCATGTTACAAAAACAAAACAAAAAAAACACTTTCATACATGAAAGTATGGAAGACTGAATCCCCAACCCAGTTTGATATTGTTAATCCCCCTCCCTGACCCCATCCGGCAACTATCATGAAAAGGAAGTGCATTACATAGTACTTTAAGGATTACACGTGCCACATCCAGGGTGGCTATGTGGATGTACACGGATGGAGAAATCGTGCATACTTTCATTGAACTTTGTAGTGGACATGCTTTGGAATGGCATGATATTTGTACTGTAAATGTGTAACGGTACATTTGAAGTGTTGTACAAGAGTGACAGTGTTGGATGATTGAGACTTCGATGCGACTGGACGATGTGTGGGTGATTTTTTATGCATTACCCAACGAAGTACATCTGCAGAGAACATATTCGAAAGGGAAGAAGGACAGCTCCAGCTTTACAAGGGTGCGGCCCTCGCGCTACTTTGGGAGCCGCACGTGCCAAAATGTGCTCTTTACACCACCTTGCCCAATTGCCATGGCAGTGTGGGGATTAGCCAATGAGGTAGTGTGGGTGTGGTTAACAAGAAGGGAGGTGTAACTGGTGTACATTACATTCTGCGTACTGAGTGTGGCTGACATGGCGAAAGGCATTGTGTTGACTGTAGGTGATCCCTTTGTCATAGATCTGCACTACTATGACCTGCAAAGACACTTTGGGCCTCATTACGAGAATGGAGGTAGCCTTGGAGCTATTAGCTCCATGGCTGCCTCCATTCCGGGCTCTATTACCGGGTTCCTGCAATGGGGACTTACCGGGTCACTACGACATAGGAGGACCCGGTAATTCCTCCTTGCAGGAACCCATCCCCATTCCCATTTGAGCCACTATAGGGCTCAATGGGAATGGGGAGGGAGGTAATAACGGGCAGATTACATCTTTTACCAGGTGTGCGATCCGTGTCCTGCGATGGGAAGCTCGTAATCGGTTCTCCAGGAATGAAGGGGGCTGGTCCCGTACCGGCCCCCTTCATTATGGGAGCGCCAGCCTTATAATGAGGCCCTTTGACTGCAATTTTCCTTTGTAAGGAGTGAACGCATTGTGGAACGCTGTATATGAGAGCAATGTCGCTGATATGTATGCACTTTGCAAAGACCTCAACACTTTTCCAGTAGTAGATGTCATCGTCATCCATTACAGCGGCATGCATATGGGTTACCTGCCTTGATTAGATTTATTCCATAGACTGAGGAGATTGCTGAATGTCGTGAGGACGCTTTTTCCCACCGCCAAGGTGCTTTTCTGATCCATAATACCACATAGAGCATGGCCTACTGCTCATGTTTGTGGTTCCGAGCCAGACGCAGGAAACTGTCTCATAACCAGAAGCATGTATACTTTTTTGTCCGCTCGTGGAATGCTTTTCTGCAACAATGACCAAATTAGTTGTGTGTGTGTGTAGAGTGTTTCCAAGAAAATGGCATTTTGTTGTCACCCATTGGCAATTCAATTTTGTTTACTGGTCTACAGGCTGCGGTGAAGAGTTTACTGCACTACTGTGAGCGGAAGAAGTCACAAAAGCCAATGAATACAGGAAAAAAGGTGTTTCTGTAAAAGCATCTAAACAAAAAAAACTATCGGCTCTTTGAAGAGTCGCCCCTTACCACAAACTAACACCCTACCCTGGTTGCCAGTTATTCCTCACGTCTGCATGCAGTGCGAAAGTTACATCCAGATTTTTTGCGAGTGGCGGCCATGGAAATGGAACTGTAGGGATTGTCCCATCACATGATTAGGGTATGCACCAATAGGAACAGCGACTCCTGCTTCACTCTGGCCCACCCTCGACATACATGGGGACTCGCACATGCCACATTCAGCGCTTCTCACCATGCTGGCCTATGGAAATGGGACTTCAGTGATTGTCCTATCAGGTGGTGCTCAGGGTGTGCGTCACAGGAAAGTGCACCGATACGAAGAAGGACTCCTCCTGCTGTATTGGGGCCCGGTCCTTGGAAAATGGCACGTGTCACATTCTGCGCTTCTTAGCATGCTGGCAAAAGGAAATGGGACTATGGCCTTTGGCCAATGAGGTACTCAGGGTGTACGTGCACGAAACAGCTCCAATATGGAGAAGGAATCCTCCTGCCTCACCAGGGCGTAGCCCGTGGGCTCATTGGGGAAAGGCCCGTGGCACATTCTGTGCTTCTCATCATGGTGGCCAATGAAATGAGACTATGGATTTTGGCCAATCAGGTGCTCTGGGTGTGCATCACAGGAAAGGACGGCATTCAGTTTAACCATTACTTTCTTTGAGTACTGCGGCTGGCAAAAATGGCAAGACGTACAGTTTTCGTTGTGGGTGATGGCTTTGTGGAAGATCTGTGTGTGTATGTCGTCCAAGACGACTTGTCTGGCAATTTCGGTTTGGAGGGAGTGGAAGCTTTGTGGTGTAGTGTCGAATCGTGCTGTTTCGGCAGACTGCTTCTAGAATAACGACGCATGGCCTCTTTGGCAACTGTACATTTTGTGATTGTGCATTTTGGAGCCTTCTTTTTGGGTTACATGCCTTGTTCCTGTGTTTTTAGTCAACTCAAGATTATGATGAAAGCAGTGCAGCGCATTTTTCCTACTGCCAAGGTGCTTTTCTCATGTATACCCCTGAGAATAGTGTGGAAGTATTCCAAGGATTTGTGTCGCCAGCCGGAGGACGGAAGCGGTCTCGTCAACAGAAGCATTTGTGACTTTGTGAGTGCTGCTGAGATATTCTCCTGTCCGAATGAGAACATTGGTTTGCGATACATACACCTTTTCAAGGTAAAGTGTCGCATAGTGGCAATTAAATGTTATTTCACAATCTACACACTGCCGAGAACACCCTATTATAAGAATGTCAGCTGACGTGCAAAACACACATTTACGTATGAAGACCACAAAAAAGTGCTTACACGTAAGCTCCTTTAATAAAAATAAAAAAATAAACCCAAAGGTTCTTTTAAGAGAGAACACACCTAACGACGTCTGCTCCCCCGGCTGATAGTTATTCCCCCACTACTGCGCTTGCCCCACAGAAAATGTCAGCAAATATCACGATAGTTGCAGGGTGGCACATGTTACATATGCCCCCTTTGCAGATGACGCAAGAGAAATGTGCCTGCAGAGGCCATGGGATTGGGCAATAAAGTGTGTGGGTGTGGTGTTTATGGACAGACTGTGATACACAGTGTATTTGTCGGAATAAATGCATAGGGTTCGGTTATGGGTGTGTGTTTCACGAGGCACAGCATTCAGGTTTTAGGGGATTCCGACATACATTGAGTGAAAGTGAATGGAAAACACTGTTCAGTGGCTACTCATTTTGCAATCTATCATGTGCATGTGTAGTGCAATGGAGTAGGTACAAGTAAGTGCCAGATTTTGGTTTCTCTGCATGACACTTTGCCGATATTATTGGTGTTCATTGCGCAGGGAAAATGGCGCATCATGTTACACAACCTTAAGTGCCGTTTGCGATGAAGGAGGCACTTGCCCAGTTCATGCGTTTGCTTCAGATCTCTTGCATGCGTTTGTAGCGCATTATGCATCCACCGAAGTGGCAGCGTCATTTCCTATTAAGTTTGTAATTGGAGACAGCGCGGTACATTGAAAAGAAGAGTATGTGTGGCTTTGTTCGACATGTGCCAATGGCATCCTTCGCCCATGGGACTATGACGTTTCACAGCACAAATACTTTTCCCCAGCTATAACGATTTTCTTACTATGCCAGCCATCCAGATTTTTGCACACCCCATCTAAATTGGCTTGGTGCCCTTCTTGAAAGTAGTGACATTTCTTTTGTACTTTGTGTTGCATTGTGGCATTCTTGAAAACACTCTGGAACAGCCACAAAACCACTTTCTACAGCGATCCCCTTTGTAACTGATTGAACTACAGTGTTTACAACACTGCCACGCCAACCGCCCTGCAGGCGTGGATTGACAATTCTTTTGTTGATCTGTGAAAGGTGCTTTCTTCATTTCCCTTTTTCCCTTTCACAGTTAATTTTTTTTTATTATGGTGTTGTCACATACGCCACAGAAGGAACGGCAGCAAAGGTCTGGTACAGAAGGGGCAGCACCTGTCTGGATACTATAGGGGACGTACCGGGAGACAGCATTATTGGGTGGTCCCCACCTACATAGGCGCCAGGAATTGTAATGCTTCCATAAGGATAGTTACCACACCCTTCCAAGTACCTTCCCTTTGTACAGTAGCGCATTGCAATACATGCACAATACATTGCCCTCTGCCGGGTAAGTGTCTAGCGCAGCATATGGTTTGCAAAGGTTGTTTTATAGCTCTGCTGCCCTACAGGAGTGCCCCTCTTGTCGCCCCCAGCAGATATGCAAAACGCTGTACATAAAAGTACCCTACATAATTGCTGGAAGGACGGTAGCTTGCCCACTGGTCCCTTGTGCTTTGTTTGAAATTGTCGTCATATGCAGTAGAAACAGTTTATGCCACGCCATTACTGGTAGGGGTAGCATTCATGGATATACATACATTGTGGAATACAAGAATGTTTACAAGGACGGGAAACGCAGCTTGATTACGTGCTCCAGGAAGCCATTTATTCTGTGCGACCCATGCAACTACAGCGCTTTTGTAACCGGCACTAAAGTTGTTTGCACTCTGCATATTTTGCTGTTTCCTTACTTGCCTTTACATGCATTAGTATGTGTGTGAGGAAGACTAAGTACAAACTGTCCCACCTGCACTTACATGTTTTCCTCAAATGTACGACCGGCAGGCGATCTCTTTATACTTTCCCTCACACCGCTGAGTGCAGACACAATGTATTTGTTTCACAGATAATGGAAAGGCAAACAGCAGATACATTAAAGTAATGCAACATTTAACACGGCCTCGTGACAATGGAGGTTTCTGTTCCTTGTTTAACAGTGGCCGTTATACAGTTAGGAGTACTGAAGCCACACATTGGTAGGTTTGTAGAGCCACCCACGAAGTCGGCAGCAGTACTTTAAATGTGTTCGCTTTCTGCATGATTCCGTAGGGCTGGTGACAGGGGCGGTGTTACCAGCTTACAGTCGATGACCTATGCATGGGTCTAGGTGTGGAATGCACACACATGCGCTTCCACAACTACTTAAAAGTGCATTCGAAGATGCGGCAATGCGGCCACTAATGGAGTCCTATGGATACTTGCAGTGTGATTGCACATACGCCAACCAGGTGCAGTGTCCCTAGGAAATGTCCATATTGCTCATTTGTACTCATCTCGGCCAGTACTGTGTGGTGCAGATTTATCATGCCCTTTTAACACAAAAAGAGAGCCTACTGCCACACTACACAACATTTACTAGGTACATGTATAATTGGTACGATATGCCAACACTATTCATAAAAGTAAGGGGTAGCGCAAATGAATACATACACCAAACAGTGCGCACTTTCCAGACGTTCATCATGAGGGCCGCCAAGGAATTAGTAACAAACCATTGTTAACGGGATTTATGATGTCATCTTTGATGTTATGGGTGTTAGTCTTAGCAATGCACGGTGGTGGCACGAGTTATGGTTGCTTAGCTTACCATAACTGTCGAATTTTTAATTATTTTTGGTTTTACCTGTAACCATAACGTCCCTGTAACAACGTTTTTCCATAGAATTTCATAGGTTTTTGCTAGTGCAACTTAACCATAACGTACCATATATACATACATATATACTAGACTCTACATAGTTCAATTGCAACACTTCTGGTTAACACCCCCCTATATGATTTCCCACTCCCACCTATTGTCCCCACCCATGAGACATCCTTACCCCTAAACCATCCCGTGAACATGTATATATTTTAATGTATTTTTGGGAATTTAAATCATCTAGGTGGGACTGTGGTCTCAACGTGCATCCCAATATTAGCCACATTGTAACACATAAAGTGTATTAGGATTATCCTTGATGATAAGGGTTGACATATTAAGATGTGTAATTGTGATGAGTGAGGGTCATCAGATGGATTTGTTGTCTATCTCATTCCTGTGTCTACAAAATCTTGTGGGGACATATGAAAAAAATCTTCAAATTGTGGGTGGCTTTCATATATATATGTATGGTTGATCTATGTATAAGAGGTGAAGTCTAATATGTGATGTTTTGAATATATGTTTTTTTAACAAATAAATTGATTCAATAAAGAAAAATATATTTTTGCAATGAAATGAGTGTGGCAGTGAGATGCATAGTTAGTTGATCTATCCGGAAATTCGCCCTGATCAACTTCTTCGATTATACCCAACCTGCAGGAGACACGCTGAATCTCGGCAGGTCCCACCAAGGCCTGCATCCTTCGGAAATCGCCAAAATGAGGACATTAAGTTGTGTAGTCAGAGCACCTACCAGTAGAGTGCTTAGAAGTAGGAGGAATCTGCCACTAAAGGCTGTATCAAAACGGGATTTTATTGCAAAAACTGGCCACCCTTAGAGGCAAGCTAAGTAGCACTATTAAGTGCAACAACAAAACGATCTTAACACTTCCGAAAGAATGTTCCAGAATCAAAGATGCAAATGGAGAGCTTCCATGCGTTATCAGAATTACATGTCTTTGGGAAATGTAAGAAGCTGTGAAAGCATGAATATTTGGTGTGCATATTAATCATCAGCTTTCTCGCCCTGCAAAAGATTTCTCCACACATTGACCAAAATGCAAATGCAACGAGTACAGCGCAAATAAAGATGTCAACGCTTATAATTGCCTACCATGGTTTATGAACATTGCATGTTCTGAAAATCTGGCTTGTTAAGAGAATGTCCCGCCCTCAGGTCCTTTTTCAGGCCTGTGTTGTGGAGCATCTGGAAATGTATCATTGTGCATGTCACGGGCAGCCAGTTTCTACGGGCACACACTTGTTTAATGTCTCGGTGTCTATTGTGTGAAATTAATGTTTAAAATCCCATTTGAAACGCTGGTTAATATTTGACGGTTCACCTACTGAATCATTGCTCCTTGGCAGATTCTGACTTCGCACCTCTACATAGGCAGGGCCATCTTAAACACTTTTGGGGCACAGAGGCATGGACACCTTAGGGCCCACTTCCACCGAACCAAAGGAATCGGTGCTTCTCTACTTTAAAAAAAAAAAGGTTTTACTGTTTCTATTCTTTTATTTAAAAAAAGAAACCGTTCCAGAATGGTTTTGTTTTAAAATAAAAGTGTAGGAAGAAGTTGAAACATGCACTTCAGGTCACTGCACTGAACATTACCTTAAACAGCAGGTGTGTTTGCTTGGGGGTTTGGATTGCGCCTGGGAGGGGACGTATTGATGGGGTTTGTGGAGAGCAGGGTCAGGCCAGCAGGGAACATAGTTCCACTACTTCTTTTTGCACACTTCGACCACTGCCTTCTTCAAGGTGGGGGTCCCGGGCAAGTGCCCATTTTCCCCTCCCATAATGAATGTCTGTACATAGGCTAAGAGCTGTCATGGTTTGATAATCAGCAACAGTTTCGGCATCAATATACAGTGGCAATCCTATTTAGTATAAATATCCAGTGATCTCCTGGGGGTCAGATACAATTTGGCCAACAGCACATGAGCACAGCTTCTTGGAGCTCTAGTGCTTGATGCTATGTCAAATGGTGTGAAATATCTGAGGCAGGAGTCTGCAAATATTTTGGACTTCGACTCCCATGATCCCTCAGAATTGACTCTGCTGGCTGGGGCTAATGGGAGTTGTAGTCCAAAATATCCGGAGAGTCAAAGGTTGCAGACCCTTGAAGGAATAATGGGAGGCAGTTCTCTTCCCCTGAATGTGATGCTCAGCCTCATTCTTTTGAACGCACAACCTTTCCTTGTCCTTGATCTAACCCAATTATGTTATGTTATTGGGTTTTATGCCACAGTCTGATGCCATTTTCATGGTCTCTTGGCACTCTGAGGGATCTCAAAGAGAGAGAGGCTGGGGGAAGATAGAGGAGTAATATGGAAAAGGCAAGAGAGCTTTGCTGCTCTGTAGATGTAATCGGTTCAGAGTACCCGGTTACTATGTGTGGCTCTGTTTCTAGGTGGTTAGTGTACAGCGGTCTTCAGGCATCTCTGTCTGAAAGTCAGTAATGTGCTTATGCTGTGCTTAAAACCTGAACATTTAGATTGGCATAACTTTGGGGGTCATTCCGAGGTTGGTGCTAAGGGAAAGATTACCGGCATCGTTTACCGCTACAGGCTATTCTGACCAGCCTGACAACTATTAACTGCATCATTATTTACGATGCCTTTAATAGCGGCATGTGCGAGGGCATGTGGGCCATCATGCTGGCAATAGCAGCTTGCCGTAAACTGGAGTAGCTCACAAGTGAAGCGGACATGCAAATAACGGTATCATGGAGGTGGAAAAAGTGCTTACCGGCATGCCGTAAATACTGGCATCGTAGACCAACCGTAAAATGCCTTGAGCAGTGTTCCCAAATGCCACAGGTGCACACAATCGTCAAAGCATCACAGGTGGAGGCAATGGAGTCTGGCCCAGTACAAAACGAGCACACCCACACACCACACCCCCTCCCACACCAAAATGATTCCAATAGTAGTATCATTACTGGAGCTAGAGGACATACTAGCATTGCCACAACATCAACAACAACAACAGCCGGCACCACAGAGGAGACGCAGGAGGAGAAGGAGGGTGAGACAGGCCCACCATGCCCCACCAGTGCAGCCACCGTTACCATGCCGGCAGCCCCCAATCCCTCGCATCAGAGCCAGTCCTTTCAACCTAACCCCTGAGCAGATCCACACCCTGTACCGTCTGGACCAGGACACCATCACCACCATTGTGGACCTGATACACGATGACATTGTGAGCCTCATCGAAATACACACAGCCACCCCCCCTCTACTGAAGGTAGTCTCTGTGCTCCACTTCCTTGCCACAGGCACCTACCAGCATACTGTGGGGCACATGCATGGCATATCACAACCCTAATTTCTCAGATTATGAACCAAGTGCTGGATGCCCTCCTCAAGCACACAAGGGACTACATATCCCTGCCACGGACTCCCCAGGAGATATTTGATACAAAAGTTGGCTTCCATGCACTGGCAGGCATGCCAAATTGTGTAGGTGCCCTCTTCTGCACTCATGTGGAGTTGGTGGTCCCGCATGCCATGGAGGCGGTGTACCGCAACCGCAAGCAATACCACTCCATCAATGTGCAGATGGTATGCAATGCCAGCAAGATCATCACACATTGTTGTGCCAGATATCCAGGATTAACTCATGACTCTTATGGACCTGCGGAACTCCACGCTACCACGCTTCATGGAGCGACATGCTGGATGACGTGCCTGGATGCTTGGTAAGTTGCAAGACTGGCACATGGCATTGAAATGTTGGGAGAGATGCACACACCACCATGCTGTCAATGTTGATGTGACTGCATGATGTGCACATCACCGAACACAGTGCCCCAAAGCATCACAAACGGTACATGACACCCAAATCCCATATGAATGAAGTAAAGTCGACACCTATCACTGCATGACTAACAGGAAACCACCCCACATCCTACAACACATGCACCACTCATCAGCGGCCGTCACCCTCTGTAACGCCATCCAGCACCTTGCAGTGCATATCCACTATGTTGCTGTCTCCAACATATCAGAACACAGGACAATCATCCATGTGAGTGCATCAAACTGAACCAACTAGGGGATCCACTGTCTGCCACAGAGCCGCTACACCCACATGAGTGCTGCATGTCACCATGGGAATGATCAGCGCTGATTGCCCAATATTGTTCATACTACTGCCAATGCTCCCTCTAAGTAAATCTCACAGAACACACCTCACTAATTTGACACTAACACAGCTGCATGCGTACACGATGCATGTGCAACAAGACGTCAGTGTACACCATGTATCATCTTGAAGATGCAACCCACACCATTAGTCCATGGCACAGGACACATTGAGGGACTTAAAGGCGTAAATACATCCAGGGATATGTGCATGTGGGCAACGATAATCTGCAGGCATGTGTGACTAGTACAGCTGTCCATCATGATTCTACTAACATTTACCTTTGATTGCCTCTCATGCAGGTAATAGCGGCTATCCCTTGAAGCCGTGGTTCCTCACCCCTGTCCGAAATCCACAGAACAGGCATGAGGAGGACTACAATCGTTCCCATACCCGTAACCGTGTGGTCATCGAGCAGACCTTTGGCCTGTTGAAGGCACGATTTCGCTGCCTCAGCCGGTTGGGTGGGGCACTCCTATACAGGCATGAGAAGGTGGCCAAGATCATCATGGCATGTGTCATGCTGCACAATATGTGTATCCGCCGGAACGTGCCTCTGCCCCCTGACATTGAACTGGTACCACCTGGTGATGATGAAGGGGATGAAGAAGATGTGGCGGGACATCATTACGGTGCCGATGCACAGGAGGGACGTGCTGTGCACCAGTCATTGATTGCACAATATTTCTGACATACATGGCAGCAGAGGGTGACATGATAGTTGGGCAGAGGGCACTGGGTGTGGGGGTACATGTACACTATGCACTGTATATGAATAAATGACAAATGCGCAATGATGAATGTCTACTCAGGTCTTGCTTTTCACACAACGGGTGTATTAAATATAACAATGTTAACGAAAGTGCAAAAACCCTCCACCACCCTCAGCCCCCTCCCCCCACAACTCCCCCACACACCCTTACCCCCTGCCCCCACAACTCCCCCACACACCGTCCCCCCTTCCCTCTCCCCCCACAACTCCCCCACACACCCTCCCCCCTACAACTCCCCCACACATGTTTCATCAGGTGTCCAATGCATACATGAGGCTGCCCTGACTTTCAATTGGCACTCCCTGGTCCAGGTGGTGGCATGTCTTGGCGGCGCAGGGTACGTGCCGATCTGTGGAGCGGGCTCGTCTGGGTCGAACTGGATGAAGATGGAGTGGCCGCCTGCTAGTATTGGGTAGCGGGATGCCCATCCACCATGGCATCCGCTATGCGGCCTAAGACCTGGCGGAGGCCCGAGACCTCCTCGCAGAGGCGGCTGGTGTTGTCTGCAAAAGATTTGGCCATGAAGGCAGTATTGTCCGTGATGGACCTGCCTAGAGAGGCGAAGTTCTCACGCCACACCTGTCTGGCCAGTCTGTTGTCCTCGACAAACTGCCGCACAAGGGAAGTAAGCTGTTCCGACTGCTGCGGACCTGCGGGTGCACCTGTGGATGTTGTTGGTCCATGGCTGTCCTGCTCAGCCTGCTCAGCCTCCCTACTTGTCAAAATGGGACTGAAGTGCCCTTCCGTCTGCTCCTGACCAGAGTGCTCCGGGGTGGCGGCGTGCTCTTTATCGAGGGACGATATTTGTGGGGATGCCGGTGGACTTTGCGTAGGGACCACTTCAGATACATCTTCCTCAACGGGCACCGATTTGTCATGCAGTAGGTCCTTCACAGCCAGGGGTGCTGTGGCTTCCACCTCCCTAGCCAAACTGGACTCCTCTGAATGTGGTGCCTCGCCTGATTCATCAGGATGGCCAATGGGTGGTGGTGGTGCTTCAACTTCTACTGCCCTTAGCGGCACCAGTGTAATGGCTACCTGCGGTGTCTTGCCTGTTGGTTCACGGTGGACCCTGGGTTGTCTCCTCAAGGTCGAAGGCCGATTTGCATCATCCCGGGACCTCTTCCGGGTGTGGTCTGGGGAGGGGTTGAATCCTGCCCTTCGCTGTCATGGTCAGAGCCTGTGGGGGTCGAAGAGAGGGATGGCATGAGTGATGATTTGATAGGCATCATACATACATTTGGACAATTGATCATCCACAAAATTGGGGGTAATAGGCATTTGTGTTTGGATGAGCACATTGATTGATAGATGGGTGGGTTATGCAGGCATACGTCGGCGTCACTCATGTTGGCCAAGAGCAATGCTATCTGACATGCATGGTATTTTGGGCCTGCACGCTGTGTGACCCATGGCATTTACATCTTTGTGTGGGATGTGTCAGGTACGGCATTGCCTTGCAGCAGGCACCTGCATGTGTCTGTGATGTTTCCGCCTACTTTGCTGGGTGTGTGTGTGTGTGTGTTGGACCATGGCTTGACTCTTTAGACTGACATATTGGTTGACTTTCTTCAGACTTGGCATTACAATGTTTTCTTATGACACTCACCTCCATCGCCCGATGTTGTGGCGCCACACTCCATCTCGCCAACACCTTCTATCCCCTCCATTCTTATCATGCTGGCGCAGAAGTCCTCCTATGGGGTGAGCTTGATTGGAGAGCTGGGGCCTCCTCCTGTTCCCATTGCCTGACTCCGGTTCACTGAGAGAATGTTTCGGACTCTCAGTCGCATGTCGTCCCAGCGCTTGCGACAGTCTTTGATTGTGTGTGGGGTGTTCCCAACAGCACTGACCTTCTGAGCAACAAGTGCCCAGATCTCCTTTTTTACTTCAGTATTGCCTCCCTCTTCATGTTACTGCTGAAACCTATCCCAGCATGCTCCTGCAGTGTGTCAACCAGCATCTGCAGCTCATCCTCATTAAATCTTTCTTTCCGCTGGCGGGCAGCTCCCTTCTTCAGGGCCTTGGGCATAGTGGTGTGATAGGAGGATCTTTTCATGAAAACAGCAGAGTCCAAAGGGTCCTGTGTGGTGAGGATGGCAATGGATTGTGTTTATAAAGATGGCCGCCGTGCTCCTTCCCTTTCCTGTGCGATGACGCTACTTCCGGTTCCGCTTATTAGCAGTGACCGTTATTAGCAGCGGATCTTGTCGGTAGTGCTATCTGCGTTATGCTTGATGCTGCCAAAGGCACTTTGGGTGCCTTTAACGGCATGGCGGTAATGACCTTACCGGCATGGAGTAAAGCTTGTGTCCGCGAAGTCGTAATAGTCCTCTATTAGCGGACTGATGACTGCCCGGACACGCTATTTATGCAATGCCGGTAAGGACCGTTACTTACCTCCAAACTCAGAATGAGGGCCTTTGTCTTTATAACAGACCAATAGAAACTGGTTTTGCTACCCCCTGCAATCAGTCCTCTTTCCATTATGGTCTATGTATTTCTTGTCTAAGAGACTCCTCTACCTGCATTAAAACCCCATTTACCCTATATTCTCTGCTTCCCCTGCAACCTATAGTTCCGCTGCAGTCTGTTCCCCTCGACACAATGGGCCTCATTACGAGTAATTGGAAAAAGTGACTGTAATTCCGTTACCGCCATTTTTACCACTCTGCCGAATTAAGCATTCTACAAAATGGACATTAATTCCATTGGCGGAATTAGCACCGGCGGAATTACTGCCAGTGGAATAACTTAAAAGACGATGGAAATTCCACTGGCGCTAATTCTGCCAGCGGAACTAGGGGCAGAAATAAAAATGATAATTCAAATGCATTCGAAGGGGAAATAACACCAAAAATGGGTGGTAATTCCACCAAACATTGGGTGCAATGCATGCAGGTGAAGAAAATGAAGCCACAGGTGCACCTAACTGACTCAAACAGGGAAAGTAAGGGACACAATTTCACCAAACTCACTTCCAATTACCATGCACCCCATGGCTGTTGCTAACTATGAGATACAGGGACTCCTACTATGTATTGAACTATAGAGAATAGGACACCAGCAGCAACAAAGGAACACACCGGGGCCAAGGCAGAGGAGACATGTGGGGAGCACTACTAATACATTTGCACCAGCACATCCCTCTGCCCAGCACACCTGCAGAGATGCATGCCATGAAGGCCAGATCTGATAACACTGTTCACTTCCCCAAAGTTACAGCAGCCCTGGACAGCATGCATGTGGCATTGGTGGCACCCTAGGTATCAAAGCATATGTTTTGAAACAGGAAATTGTACCATTCCCTGCATGTGCAATGTACATACATCGCAGACCTCACTGTGACCCACTGCTATGCACGTTTCTGAGGTTCAAGTCATGACGCCATGGTTCTATGGAGCAGCACCCTGCCTGTGTACATGGAGTTTACAAAGGAGAGCACACTTGGATCATATGTATGTATCCACAACGGTGAATGTGGAAGTGAAGGAGGGGCAAAGATCCACCATGCACATGTAGCACAAATGGCCTCACAAACACCCCATGCAATGCTGCTGCCACAATAAAGTAGTCAGGCTGCAGGGACCACAAGTCCCAGAATGCATAAGATAGCAAAATTGAAAATACATTTTGTTCCCTAGCCCTCAGATTTGATACCAGGCCCAGGTGGTCACCCATGGAAGCAGAAAGGTAAGCACCCACCATTCACAGAAGCATGTAACTGTCAGGAGAAATACAAGATGCCAATCAAACACACTGCCACATGTACACATCCAATACACCACAATGGGCAAGAAAAAAGCAGCACAGGCCACAGCATGCAAAGTAACCATTAGGAGTGTGACAGCACAAAACACGACACATGACTGAGCGTCATTTAATAATTGTACAGCAGATATATGCAGGGCTCCGAGAGTACAATATCCTGAAAAATCAGAAATGAGTGTGATTATGACAAGGAAAATAGGTGAAGACGGACTGTGGATTTATATAGGCAAATGAGGGAGAAAGATGGTTATGAGACCAGAAGGTGCTCCGCAGGATCTCCACTGAAAGAACCAGCAGATAGATTGGATGACTTAATGATGGACAAATATAGAACGCTGTCCTTTAGTAGACTAGGGGGGTCATTACAAGGCAGGTGGTAAGGTGTAAACGGTGCCGGTAAAGGTGCCGGCGCTGTCAACTCCTTACCGCCTCATTACGAGTCTCCTCGCAGGACCCACTAAGGATGCCTGTTTTTACCAGGCACCCTTAGCGGGTCCCGCGAGCAGACCAGGGTGCTAACAACGGGCCCGTAATTAATGGGTGATGTAAAAGGAGTACTTGCAGCCATCCTAGGGGAGAGAGCTGACGACATTTGGAGATGAGCAGAATATGCGAGTGTGACAGCACAAAACACAACACATGATGGAGAACCATTTAATAATTGTAGAGCAGATATATGCAGGGCTCACAGAGTACACTGTCCTGACACATCAGATATGGGTGCGATTATGACAAGGAAAATGGGTGAAGACAAAGATCCTGTTGCTATTATTCAGGAGATTAAAGAACATGGCGTCTTGAGACGAAGGAACCATGGGATAAAAGAGTAGCATTATTTTTCACATTTTATGTCAGGGGCTGCACGGGCCAGTGTAACGTCAAATGAAGAACAGTTAGGGATGGAAGCGAAGCCATAGCCAGAAATGCAGTTGACTATCGTACACCATTGGCAATTGTGACAAGAGAAGAATAAGAAAAAAGCTCAGAATAGAAAGCAGGAGGAAGCAAAGTGGTCCAGAAAAAATGTTCAAAGCTTGCAATAGAAGGAGCAGTATTGACGAGTGGTGAAGGCGTGGCCACATAAGAGTTACATCCAGCGCAGCCAAGCAATGCAGGGCACTCTACAGATCAAGGTTGGTAACATTTTTGGTCACAAGGTAGAGGGAATGGACCTAAAGGATCAGGCAGATTTCAAAACCCTCAAGGGAGAGAAGGATTTTATAAAGGACAAACGCAGCAATGCTGGAACTGTGGGAGGACGGGACATATAGCCCACATGTGTAGAAATAGATGGACATGCAGCAGAACTGGCAAGCTTCAAGAGGGGAGATGGACTATCCTCCACAGTATGAAACCGAACCTCAGGACTATTTTGCCCAAGATCACACACAGTATCAGACACATGTGCCACAAACACAGCAAATGCAGCAGAATCCGCTGCAAACACAGTCGCCACAAGAGCAACCACAGCAAGCGCCTATGCAAACACAACAAGTGCAGACACAACAACCACAGTGCACTCTGATGCAACAAACACTGGTGCCACAATGGAAGGCGAACACAAAAACCCCACAAGTACCCACACCCAGGATAGGCAGTGTGACAGTAGTGGGAGGAAATCTGTTTACAGATACTGGTATGATTTTATACCCACAATAGGAGAGCCCACAGAGTGACTTGATGTGTTCAATACTATCTGTGACACCAGATCCACAAGAGGAACCAAGGGTCAAGGTAACGATAGGAGGCAAGGCATTTTCGTTCCTAATAGACACAGGAGCATATCATTCCTATATTCGAGAGGGAATGTACTAAATACCTGGGATTGCCATGAAAGTGCAGGGATTCTCTGGGGCTACGAATTTGGTTCCTTTTACTGACAAATTACCACTTTCTATAGGAGAACATGATGCATCTATGCCACTATTATGTTCGCGGGAGACACCAGTTAGCATATTAGGAAGTGATATGATGACAAAACTTAACATGACCATTTCTTTCACTGACAAACGGATAGTGTGCTCCACTGCAGGCATACACTACATACATGTAAGAGAATTCATATTAGCATTTACAGGCCAAACGTCATCACAAGGGGTTCCTTTAGACCCAGAAGTATTTTTGTATGGAGTAAACATTTTCTTGACATTGCTTCCTAGACTGGATAGGTAAATTGTTGAGAAAACCTGATGAATTTTTGTTTAGGCCAGAAATACCTATGGATGATGAGGAATGACAAGCTATCCCCTTAGAACTAGAAGCAGCAGCGGTAAGAGAGGAAAGGGTGATTGTTCATGGGACAGATGATGAGGGAAGAGGGTGGAGAGGAGTAATTACTCTTGTTGAAGGATACAGACTAACAGATCTGACAGATGAAGAATGGTTTAGAGATGATTATTCAGGCGATGAATTAGTATTTTCATAAATCTCACTTATTAAATTAAAGTTGAGAATAGGGCGATACCACAGAGAATGGCATTGGTAAAAAATAAATTGTCATTTTTCCAGGAAGATTTGGAAAAGGTGGAGTGGAGCAGGAACAGTTAAAATAAAACTTAAACCAGGAGCAATTTTGCCATGAGCAAAACAGTTCCCCAGGTCTAGAGAAGCAGATAAAGGCATATTTTAAACAATTTCCACTTTAATGCAGCAGGGAATATTGTTGCCATCATAATCCCCATGTAACATGGCTGTGTTCCTGGTGAAGAAAGCGACAGGGGGGTCGTGGAGATTTATTCATGATCTACTCCCTTTAAAAAATATTGTTGAAGCAGAGTTTCCGCTGGTTCCAAATCCAGCTACAATATTACGTAACATCCCATCTAAAGCCAAATGTTTTACAGTAGTAGATTTTAAAAAAAGCTTTCTTTTCAATTCCCCTTTGTGAAGACTCACATGATTTGACTTCATTATCATATAGAAACCAGCTCTGGAAACATATGAGATTACATCAGGGGTACTATGAGTTCCCATCGATCTTTAATAGGGTTCTTCAGATGGACCTAGATAACGTACAACTTGAGAGCACTGTCATTTAGTATGTACATGATATATTAGTATGCAGTGAGACAGGAAAGACACAGAGAAGATCAGTTCAACTAATGACAGTACTACCATTAGTTGAAAGGATACAATGTAGACAAAGAGAAATTACAGTATTGCCAGGAAGAGGTCCTGTAAATAGGACAGTTAATATCTCAAGAGGGGAGAAAAGTGACACCAGAGAGAGCAGAAGCAATCATGAAAACTCCAATACCCGAGACAGTAAGGGAAATGCAACTTTTGTAGGGCTATATAATTATTGCAGGGCCTGGGTTTTTGACTACAATACATATATTCAACCACCTTTAAAAGGACTCAATGAACCACAGATAGGTGAGAGTAAAATTACATGGACAGATGATGTGAGTGAAGGATTCAAAGAATTAAAAAGGGCGATGTGTACAGCCCCTGTGTTAGGGATTCCAGACTATAATGAGGAGCTTTACTTCATCTCACATTCCAATGGAGAAGTAATGACAGCAGTCTTCACACAGAAGATGACATTAGGACATGGACATAAACCATTAGCTTATTATAGTGGGATTCTAGATCCAGTAATGAAAGGGCATTACCATTGTGAACAAGTATTAGCTGTTGCTGCTTTCATAATTAAAAAAGCTGCAAGTATTAGAATGGGATGTTCCATGGCATTATTCGTCGAACATTCTTTATTTGCCATTTTGGAGAAACCCAAAAGCACATTAACTACACAAAGTGTGTCAAGGAACGAAGTTAATATTTCGAACCCAGTGATCAGAATGGTAAAATATAGTGAATCCAGCAACATTCATAGCAGAACCAGCAGGGAAGTATGACTATTTAAATGACTGTACAGAGTATAGTTTTATGACGATATTCCCCATGTTAGAAAGAATGCTCTCAGAGGTGGGGGAAATCCTATTAATTAACGGTTCTTCAAAAATTGATTAACCGACAGGACAAAGACATACTAGATCAGCAGTACTGAAGTTAAAATGTGATGGTGAATTTGAAGTAGTGACAAGTGCAAGACTGCCTCCACATTGCTCAGCACAAGGTTCAGAATTATCGCTGCACTCCAGTGATATGAGGATGAGGAAGTGACAGTGTACTCTGACTCTGCCTATGTGACATCAACCGTACATGCAGGGATGTCACATTGAAAAAGGAGGGGTTTCCTCTATGCAGAGAGCACACCAATGCAACATGCGTCTCTATTGCACAATCATACAAAAGTATTAAAGCCCTGATTGGCTATAGCTGTGGTGAAATGTGCAGCCCATAATAAGAGGCAGACATGATTTCTCACGGTAACAAAACCACAGATGTTGAAGCTAAAAGAGCAGCATATTTTCCAAACATTTCTAATTTTGAAGTAGAGGATATTAAGCAGATGTCAGAAATTTGCATGCTGATAAAGGAATATGTTAACCATTGTACAGTTAATTGAGCTGCAAGGTTGAGCATCAAAGAATGAGCAGGATTTAAGGAAGAGAGAGGGGGGTGTTTATCGCCCACTGAGGCTCTATGGAGACAGGATAGCACTGGAAAGCCAGTTATGCCTCTAGCATTATTAAAAGTTATGTTGGATCAGCTTCACTATACTGCATATACAACCAGAGAGAATCTTGCTGCTATGATTGCAGAAGACTGGTTTTCACCAAATTTGTTAAAACACATTGCACAGTTTATTTTGAAGTGCATTGTTTGCCAGAAGTGTACAGCAGGGCATACCTTGAGAACAGTGACAGGAGCAATCCCCAGACCCAATCGTCCTTTTCAGCATCTACATAGAGATTACTTGGATATGTTGCAAATATGTAATGGTTATAAATACATGTTAGTGGTAGTATGTCCCTTTTCCAATTAGATGGAGGCAGTTACATGTACATATCCTGATGCCACACGAGCTGCCACATTTTTTTTACGTGAGGTGTTTCCTAGATGGGGTGTGTGTGAAGTCTTGCGGTCTGATAATGGGGTGCATTTTGTAAATTAATTGTTCGAACAGATAACTCTTCAATTAGGCATAAAGCACATGTTTACATCTGCCTATCACCCACAGGCGAATGGTATTTGTGAGAGATTAATCTAACTCCTTAAGGAAAGAACAGCCAAGATTAAAATAACATTGAAGAAGGGATGCCTACATTGCCTACCCTTTGCATTGTTCACACTGAGTAACCAACCTGCCTCAGATCACAACCTGACTCCTCATGAGTTGGTGACTGGACACCTCATGAGAGTGCCTCTTGCTCCTCCCACTCAAATACAAACTGATGCCCATAGTGTAGGGGAAAAATGATGGGATGAGATGCATGATTATTTAACAAATATGTCTGCTAGTGTTTCTTTTATTTCTCAACAGATCAAAAATCAGGGGGAAGGGTCGAAGAAGATTGATGAAGACAGCCAAACAGTTGATCCTTTTTGCTTGCTAATACAACTTGTTTTGTTGGAGTGTACATAGTAGAGGGGTCACTCTTACTGCTTTGAAACTCAAAGGAAGAAGAACTTGGCAGCACCTGAATGACATAAAGCTCTACAAAGCAGAAACCCTCACCCCTCCTGCACCCGCTGACAGTGAAGCAAGAGAAGAATTCTGTGCATGCAGACTAGATCGGCTACCAAGGGCCAACAAAGAACAGAAGAACAACTTGAACTTTTAGTTATTCCGAAGTTTGAAGGGAATCGAACACCCTTCTGCAGTGTTTAACAAAAATGTTCCAGTTAGGTTAAAAGAGACAATGGCCCTCATTATGACCCTAGCATTGGACCATGGTGCTAATAGCACCACGGTCCATGCTGGTAACTTACCGACTCCGCCATGGCGGAATGGGGAATTACCGCCCCATTCCGAGGTTGGCGGGGCAGTAATTCCCCATGCCGCCATGGCCCTTCCCCATTCCCATTTTTGCCCCATAGGGATCAATGGGAATGGG